>NC_091282.1:680160205-680808777 GCF_032444005.1 Ranitomeya imitator
CCGGGAGTGAGCGCAGAGGGGAAGAAGCTGCAGAAGGAGAGATGTGTGCCGGGAAGCTGAAGACAGGTAAGTATAACAGGACTGAGGAGGCGGCAGCGGAGGTATGATTCAAAGGACAAGAAACTCAGCAGGGGATCGAAGGAACAGACAAAGAAGAAGATGCAGGAGGTGGTAAGTTACACATATATGAAAATGTGTGAAGTGTTTGCTTCCACCTCTTGTGTAACGCCCACTGGTCAGGTGCACACAGATCCAATTCTTGTCTCAGCCTGCGGGAGCAGTGGGGAGATAATGAAGGGTACTGTACAGATTGAAAAAGCTGCCACCTCTGTGGCTCACAGCAGAAACAGCATGGCAGTCTTATTGGCATGTGTGCCAGACATTGGCAGTAAGGAGAAATTTCCATCCATCCCTCCGGCAGCTAAGCCAGTGGGGCAGCTTGCCCCAGAATCAGGTGGTGTGGCCATCGTGGCTCTTGGGGGCATGGCCAGCTTGACTCTAGTTGGCGTTGTCAGTGATAAACCATGGCGCTCTATTACAATAGGGGGCGGAGCGTCCTAGAGTCAGTGGGCGTGGCCACACCTGGAGAAGGAGATAGAAAAAAGCTGTGTGCCACAGCTTCTAGGAAATCTGGGTGTGTGGCTGCAGTGAAGGTATCACGCACTACAGCTACATCAGCATTGGGAACAAGAGGCACAGGGCATTCTGCTGCTGAGTAGGTGCGGGGTGTCCAAAACTACAAGTGGTGAAAATAGAAAAGTGAGGTCTATTAAAAATGTAAATAATGATGAAATGGAGTGCGGGGCTCAGGCTGGTGCTGGAGACCCTGGGCAGAGCCTGGATATACTTGAGAAGGTGGCTTTGGTCTGGGCCCCAAGCGGAGACGCAAACCGCGGGAAATTCACTTGGTGTCCCAACTAATCTAACAGAGGAGAATGAGGCGAGTTTGGGTGAGGCTGAGACAGAGATGGAGGTGGCAGTAACTGGGAATGTTGGTGAGAATGAGGAGGGGAAAGGTAGTAGTGGTGATGGGACTATTGAAAGTGGTGCCGGTGGAGAAAGTGGTAATAATAGTGGTGGTGATAGTGGGGTTGGTGGCTTCGGGGTAGATGGGTCCACTGCCCTCCTGGTGGTGGCGAGATCTCCATCCAGGAGCTAAACTGGTACTGTTAATGCTGGGGTCAGTGGTGCACCTTTGTCCAGTGACTCTGGTGATGGTATTTTGCAGTGGTGCCTCTTGGAGGCCCTAAGGAAGGGTGAAAGCTCTATCTCTGAAAAGGGACAGGGGGTTAGTTTGTCTGTTAATCTGACATGGATTATTGGCCTTCCAAGAGCAAAGGGCAGAGATTGTGTGGTCTTTGTAAACAGCAGGATCAGAAAGTAACTGTAGGAATGTTGTCCATCTTTGGTGGATTGGCAGTGATGCATGTCCTTCTAGGACAAAAGTGGTGGAGCTTCTGCTGAAGATGCACTTCATGGCATGTGAGATCTATGCCTTTATCTATCCTTATGGAACCTCCTATGTCAACATCATTTTCATACTGGTGGACCGTTTTAACACGTAATGAGTCTCTTTCTTGCTTTGAGATCATGTTCCTGGTCAGTTTTTACTGCGAGGTGGTCCAGGTCCCCCCCAAAATTTGAGATAAACATGACAACTGGTCAGGAGCCTGGATCACATACAGTTACCCACATTTCCTTCTCAACCTTTTTGTGGACGTAGAGAATCCTGATATTTTACCAGGGGCATCCAAAGGCTTGTGGAGCAGCCCCCAGCACCTGAGTACAAGATGCACTATCATCAAATGTGATCTGTGTGGGGGTTTAGGTTATCTTACCGCTTCTTGTACAGACATCTTGTGTAACCTTTCACTCTTTCAGCCATTGTCCACACTACTTTTCCAATGTTGTCAGGAACCCAGTGGGTTGGGCCCGAAAGGGGGTCAGATTGGATGGGGAGGGGCCAGCAGAGGCAAAGGTAGCAAGGAACCGGGGAAGAGCAAGAAGTCGACTCCTTCTAGGGAAGGCGATAGGAGCAGCGCCAAGGGGAAAGATCTGGTGAGCAAGAGGTAATAACCCTGGACCCTGCCACTGGCGCTGTGCTTGTAGCTGAGGTCTCGCAGGATGATGATGATGAGCTGGATGAGGAGGTAAGGAGGATTCAGAGGAAGGACAAGAGAGATGCCACGTCTTCTAAAGAATCCTCATGAGTTAAAAGTATGGATGAGGAAGCAAGGATGGGGCAAGATAATAAAAAAAGGTTGAGCAAAAAAGGGTGTGACAAATAGGAGTAAATACAGAAAAAGAAAAAGGGTAGGAGGACCCAGAAGGTGACCTCTTTGGAATGCGACCTATCCTACCCTTTGGACCTGATACAGTTGTCAAAGGAAGGAACTGCCAAACGCCCTCTGATAAATCGTTCCAACTGATTCCAAGCACTCCAACATAGTGCCCTTTACTAAGAAGGGGATGATGTTTCAGAACCGGGGTTGCGGACAAGTCAGCAGTGGCTCCAGGGGTTGCCAAGCCTTCTCCTTTGGGGGTGAGCGAGAAGTTGTAGAAGGGGGAGGTTATACTGGAGTCTTAGACAAAAGAATAGCTAAGGAAAATATAGATGAGATGGTATGCTTGAAAAGGTATATGGTGTCTTCGTCTGATGGGGAGGAGGGGGTGGACAGAAGTATGAAAAAGAAGGCTGTTTAACCCGATCAGTCATGATGGTGGCAGTGATTCCGTTGACACTGGCAACCATTAATATTTCTAGCAATAAGTCTGATGCAGCTACGTTTTTGGCTTTTGATTTTCCTGGCTATTTTGACGCTGACATTTTATTTTCGCAGGAGACCAGAGTGTCAGATTTAACATCTGATTTAACATCTGGCCAGGCAGGAGTGGACACACGATTCCTCTATTGTGGCCGATCCGTATAGTGGAGTGGCAGTTCTTTTTAAAACCGCTTTGGTAGTATGCAGACGAGTGATCAAGGTTGAAATGGAGAGGTATCTGATCCTTGATATTTTCATGAGGAGACAGGCACTGAGACTAAATCATATCTACGGTCCCCTTTCAAATGGGTTCGCTAATGTCTGTTCTTTAACAAGTAAAACTTGTTTGTTTTACAATCGACAGGTGATTTCAATAATGTCGTGATATCCCATGATAGAGGTGGTTCCGGAGATTGACTGGCCTATTACAGCAGCATCTTAAATAGTATAGTTAGTGAGGTTTGCCTGGTGGCTGTCCACATCAGGCACACCCCAGGCCATGCGGGGTTCACATACTTTAGAGGAAATAGTTGTGAGTCTAGGATAGACAGGCTTTATGTTAAAGAGGAGGCAGTCTCCTCACCATTATTTTTGGTGGAGGTGGACTTCTCCAATGACAAATTGAGTATGTTTTCTCTGAATGTTACAGAGACTCCTCAGATGGGAAGAGGCTACTGGAAGTTGAATTGCTCACTCCTTGATGAAATGGCAGTGAGACAGTCCTTCAAGGATTTTTCTCAGAGACAGGTACCATTGCTGGACCATGTTGGCACTAAGTCAGAGTTGTGGGAGATGTTCAAACATTGGGTGGCTAGATTCTGCCTACAGAGTGACTTGTCTCAACTTGAGGTAGCCAGAAGGAGATCTGCAGAGTGAAAACCTTACTCAAGAGGTGTCAGTACAATAGGCACACATTCTTGGTTTTTAGAGGGACTACGGGAAGTACCGCTTTTCTTACTGTCAATGATAGCATACGATCCCACAATGATCTCAGTGGAACCAAGAAGAGATCCCACAGATAGAATATAAAATCATAATTTTATTAATAGATAAATATAAAAACAGTGACTAAATTCAAAATAACACAAAATACCGTACCAAGGGACGCCACAGAACATAATACATACAGGGAAACGACGTACAACAACCCTCTGCAAAAAAACACCTGCTAGAGGATGACCACAAGTGCCTAGGCCAATAACATGCTAACATCTATATCCATGTAACAGAGCAGCAAAGCGGCATATAGACCTCCGAGACCCAAACGTCTCAATACACCATATTAACCCTCCCCATCTCCTATGTACTTGCCACAATGGGCCAATATACAGGGCACCGAGCCTCACAAGATAAGGAGGGGTGAAAGTAACACTGACACGAAGCCTTCGGGCTTACGTGTCATTGAGCGGCGGCAGGAAGTGATGTTATCTCGGAGGAGGGCGGGCGCGCTATGCGCCTACGTCATTGGCAGCGTGACTCACACTGCCGGTCGGCAATTGGTCACCTTTTGTTTTTAAGCTTGGCTTTCCTTCACCCTGACACGCCCCCGGAAGAAGCTGGTGGCGAAACGCACGTCGGGGTGAAGGGACGTCCAGGAGCAGCTAAACGGCAGTATCTTGGAACCTTTTATTCATATATACAAAACTCCACCACCTAACTAAAGATGTGGAGAGTATAACTGCAACTCCAGAGAATCCAACCAGACTGAGAAAAACAACTGACACAGTCTAAGCTGGAGCAAATAGAAACAAAAGATCAGCACTGAAAATAAGCACACAGCAAGTGTGCTTCAGAAAAAGAAACAGACACTTATCTTTGCTGAACTGGCAGCTAAGCAGGTGAGGCCAGGCAGAGATCCAATACTTCCAAAGAAACATTGCAAACTGGCAAGGGCTAATGAATCCTGCACACTTAAATATCCCAGTCAGAACAGCAATTAGCAGATACACCTGGCCAGGACTGTGACTCAGAGACAACTGCATTCCCACCTGCCATCACTGGAGGGAACCCAAGAGCAGAATTCACAACAGAGGTGGGCTGCATTATACTCTGTGAGGTGGGCTGCATTATACTCTGAGGGGGGCTGCATCATGCTCTGAGGGGACTGCATTATTCTTTTGAGGGGGGCTGCATTGTACTCTGTGAGGGGGCTGCAGTATACTCTCAGGGAGGCTGCATTATATTCTATGAGGGGTGCTGTATTAAACTGCATGTGCTATATGGGACCTGCATTATACTGTATCGAGGACTATCTGTATCCATCATTGTTCCTCAGCCAGTGTAAAGAGGCCAGGAAACAAAACAAGCGTCGAACAACTTCAATATTGTCTGTCGCGCTTGTTTAGTGGTCTAAACTCAGCGGATATAAATACAACAGAAATGTGTCTGTGTGATGGTGCAATATGTGAGCTTTTGGGGCCCCACTTTAAACTTTTGCACAGGTCCCCACTTTGTCTAAAACTGGCCTTGCCTGTACTCCAATATTGAGCACAAGCTGGGTCTGGATGCAGTCGATTTTTATCTTTCCAGGGACATGTTCTTTCCCCTTAAACAAAAGACCTTTCTATTAAATGGTTTAAAATTCATTCTGGAACATAATCTATTCATGTTCCAGAACACATTGTATTTACAGCAGTTCGGTACCACAATGGGGACTTGGGCAGCCCACAGTTTTGAAAACTTGTTTCCAGGGAGGTTCGAGTCCTTATTGTCGATTAGATCCCAAAAATGCAGTGATAATATCAAATATTATTGACGCTATATACAGTGGGTGCGGAAAGTATTCAGACCCCTTTAAATTTTTCACTCTTTGTTTCATTGCAGCCATTTGGTAAATTCAAAAAAAGTCCATTTTTTTTCATTAATGTACACTCTGCACCCCATCTTGACTGAAAAAAACAAATGTAGATTTTTTTTGCAAATTTATAAAAAATGAAAAACTTTAATATCACATGGTCATAAGTATTCAGACCCTTTGCTCAGGCACTCATATTTAAGTCATATGCTGTCCATTTCCTTGTGATCTTCCTTGATATGTTTCTTCTCCTTCATTGGAGTCCAGCTGTTTTTATTTAAACTGATAGGACTTGATTTGGAAAGGCACACATCTGTCTATATAAGTCCTCACAGCTCACAGTGCATGTCAGACCAAGTGAGAATCATGAGGTCAAAGGAACTGGCCAAGGAGCTTAGAGACAGAATTGTGGCAAGGCACAAATCTGGCCAAAGTAACAAAAGAATTTCTGCAGTATTTAAGGTTCCTAAGAGTGCAGTGTCCTTAAATGGAAGAAGTTTGGGACCACCAGAAGTCTTCCTAGACCTGGCCGTCCAGCCAAACTGAGCAATCGTGGGAGAAAAGCCTTGGTGAGAGAGGTAAAGAAGAGCCCCAAGATCACTGTGGCTGAGCTCCAGAGATGCAGTAGGGGGATTGGAGAAAATTCCACAAATGTTAACTATCACTGCTACCCTCCACCAGTCGGGCAATAATGTCAAAGTGGCCCAACAGAAGCCTCTCATCAGTGCAAGACATGAAAGCCTGCATAGAGTTTGCTAAAAACATAGGAAGGACTCCCAGACTATGAGAAATAAGATTCTATGGTCTGATAAGATGAAGATACAACTTTTTCATGATAATTCTAAGCAGTATGTGTGGAGCAAACTAGGAACTGCTCATCACATGCCCAATACAATCCCAACAGTGAAACATGGTGGTGGCAGCATCATGCTATGGGAGTGTTTTTCAGCTGCAGGGACCGGACAACTGGTTGCCATTGAAGGAAACATGAATGCGGCCAAGCACAGAACTATCCTGGATGAAAACCTCTTCCAGAGTGCCCTGGACCTCAGACTTGGCCGAAGGTTCACCTTCCAACAAGAAAATGACCCTAAGCACACAGCTAAAATAACAAACTAGTGGCTTCAGAACAACTCTGTGACCATTCTTGACTGGCCTAGCCAGAGCCCTGACCTAAACCCAATTGAAAATCTCTGGAGAGACCTGAAAATGGCTGTTCACCAACATTCACCTTCCAACCTGACGGAACTGGAGAGGATCTGCAAGGAAGAAAGGCAGCGGATCCACAAATCCAGGTGTGAAGAACTTGTTTCATCATTCCCAAGAAGACTCATGGCTGTACAAGCTCAAAAGGGTGCCTCTACTCAATACTCAGCAAAGGGTCTGAATACTTATGACCATATGATATTTCAGTTTTTCTTTTTCAATAAATTAGCAAAAATGCCTATATTTCTGGTTTTTTTCAGTCAAGATGGGGTGCAGAGTGTACATTAATGAGAAAAAAAAATCTTTTTTGAATTTACCAAATGGCTGAAATAGAGCAAAGAGTTAAAAATTTGAAGGGGTCTGAATACTTTCTGTACCCACTGTAGATAATCTGATCCTCATATGGTGTGGTACAGAACAGGAGGCGACCCTCTTTGTTCAAGAACTCAACACTAACAATTGGGGGTTCTAATTCACTGCAAACATTTCCAAGGAAAGTATTATCTTCCTTGATTTAAACCTATACCATGAGGATAACAACATGAAAAGCCAAACTCATTTTAACCCCTTAGTGACATAGCCAATTTTCTGCTTAATGACAAAGCCAATTTTTACAATTATGACCACTGTTACTTTATGTGGTTATAACTCTGATACGCTTCAATGGATCCCACTGATTCTGAGATTGTTTTTCGTGACAAATTGTACTTCATGCTAGTGGTAAAATGTCTTCGATATGACTTGCTTGTATTTATGAAAAAAACGGAAATATGGTGAAAATTTAGAAAATTTTGCAATTTGCAAAATTCAAATTTTTATGCCCTTAAATCAGAGAGTAGTGTCACACAAATTACTTAATCAATAACACTTCCCACATTTGTCCTTTACACAGCAATTCTGAAAATATTTTTTTTTTGTTAGGAAGTTATAAGGGTTAAAAATTGACCAGCGATTTCTCATTTTTCCAACAAAATTTACAAAACCATTTTTTTAGGGACCACCTCACATTTGAAGTAACTTTGGGGGGTCAATAAAACAAAAAATACCCAAAAGTGACACCATTCTAAAAACTGCACTCCTTAAGGTACACAAAACCACATTCAAGAAGTTTATTAACCCTTCAGGTGCTTCACGAGAACTAAAGCAACGTGGAAGGAAAAAAATTAACATTTTACTTTTTTCACAACAAATTTACTTTGGAACCAATTTTTTTTTATTTTCACAAGGGCATCAGATGAAAATGGACCACAAAATTTCTTGTGCAGATTCTCCTGAGTAAGTCGATACCCTATATGAGGGGAAAAGCCCCTGTTTGGGTGCATGGCAGGGCTCAGAAGGGAGGGAGCACCATTTTACTTTTTGAACACAAAATTGGCTGGAATCAATGGGGGCGCCATGTCGCGTTTGGAGACCCCCTGATGTACCTAAACAGTGGAAACTCCCCAATTCTAACTCCAACCCTAACCCCAACACATTCCTAGACCTAATCCCAACCCTAACCATAACACTAACCACAACCCTAACTCCAGCACACCCCTAACCCTAATCCCAACCCTAACCATAACCTTAACCACAAACCTAACCCTAACACATCTCTAACCCTAATCCCAACCCCAACCATAGCCATAACCGTAACCCTAGCCCTAATTTTAGCTCAACTCACTTTAGCCCAATCCTAACCCTAATGGAAAAATGGAAATAAAAAAAAATATTTTATCATTTTTCCCTAACTAAAGGGGTGATAAAGGTTTTTTTTATTTACTATTTTTTTTATATTTTGATCACTGTGATATGTTCTATCACAGTGATCAAAATGAACCAGTAGGAAAAATTTCATATTGTTACCGGGTGCCAGTCGGCAAATCTCGGCGGTCGCAATGTGCATGCACCCGCCATTTTCTCCCGGAAGAAGATGCCAGTAGACCAGGGAAAATAACCGGGGGATGCTGAAGTATCCAGGGACAATGGAGGTATCGGGGGGATCGCGGGAGCCTATTTCTCTCTTCTCTGATGTGTGTCCCCCGGTAGCCGAGACCCCAGAGAAATTTCGACTCTGGGGGTGCTATACCCTTAAACCTCAGCGCCGTTAATTAATTGCGGTTAAGGTACCCTTAACTGCCACCGTTAAAATGCATAAAGGAGGGGTTAAACCAGCCAATTCTAATGGCTATTTGGATTTTTTAGTACACACTACTCCAAATGGAAGACAAAAATTCCATATATAGTCAATTCGGTCGTATTAGATATAACTGTATGTCCAATACAGACTATGTACAACAATCACAAGTTTTACTTTCCAGGTTTAAAGAAAAAAGGTATCCAAAATCATTAGTACATGCAGCATATCAACACAATCTCACTCTCACACAGGATGATTGCCTGAAAAAACAATTCTCAAAACATGGTGCTATTGATAGCACAGCAAAGTGGAAATATAGCTTCATTACCACCTACAACAGAGTCCACCAATCCATTCACTGTATTCTCAAAAAATATTGATACTTACTGAGGAAAGACCCAATACTCAAAGATATGATCCCAAAAAGACTTATTATTGTTGTAACATTTGTACCTCTCCAGGGTCCCCTTCGGGGTTTCTGCTCTCAGTCTGCTCCCCGCTGCCCGGCTTCTGTCTCTGGCTCCTGTCCTGCTCTTGCTTTCTGGCACGCAGCCAGCAGGTCTCCTGGTTTGGCGCTGAGGTCGCGCACGTGCGCTCCCGGTCTCTTAAAGAGACAGCGCACATTTTTTAAATATGGACTACTTCACTACTGCCTGTGTCGGTTCCATCTCGCTCTGCCGCTTGCTGTCTGTCAAGTTCAACACCACCTGCTATCTCTGCCAGTCCACCTGTACTGCTGGGACAGCTTCAACGTGTCCAGGGTCTTACTGGAGGTAGCACCTGTGCCCCTCGGACATTCCAAACTGACCCTGTTCGAGGGGTCCTACTACAGGTGTCTGGGGCTTGCATAGTCACCCCCCCTTCGGAGCCCCCCAGACCGTGGTCCAGTGTTTCCACTAAAACAGCAATAAATAAATGTACACGGCAACATCTGAGCCTTCGCTTCCATTCATTACAGATTGTTTCGGCCTAGGAACCCACTGGTTCCCAAGCTCCTCCAGCTGCCGAGTTTTGTCATGAGGTTACTTGTCTGAGAGAACAGCAAGACAAAGTCTCAACCTATTTGCGCAACATGTCAGCACGCATGGACTCAATGATATCCTCAGCTTCATCCCGCTCTACCACCGGTTTTCAGGCTCCCGGCTTCATCTGGCGGTTCCCACTTGGTATGAAGGTGATCCTGTTCAGTGTCGAGGGTTCATTAACCAGTGCACTTTGCATTTTGAACTCCTGGGGCATATGTTTTCTTCTGATCATGCCAAGGTGGGTTTCATTATGTCCCACCTCGCTGGAGAGGCTCTCGTCTGGCTGAATCCATTATGGGAGAGAGGGGATCCTCTGGTTAATAATCTCCAGTCTTTCCTTGAGACGTTCCGCAGGACCTTCAACGAGCCTGGCCGTTCCTCTTGACAGCTTCTTCACTTCTCCATATTCACCAGGGAAATCTCATGGTGGCCGAGTATGCAGTTCGTTTCCGGACCCTTTCCTCAGAGTTACCCTGGAATGACGAGGCCTTGGTGGCTACCTTCTGGGAAGCCGAATGTAAAAAAAACAAAGGCCGTCCAAACATAATTTTGCAAAACAACATAATTTTATTAAATTACACAATTAAAAAAAACTCATTAAAAAAAATTGGAGATGAGAGCAACCTTGCAGAAAAGATGGAACAGTAAATCACTGGACTGATGAGCTAAATTGAATCAATGTACTGACAAAAATAGAAAAAACATCCAATGCTGCACATATCCCTAGGATGATAATACTTGTTAGAAATGTATAGACCAAGAAAACATATAGTGCTACCAAATAAAGTGCATAGTGCAAAAACTGTGCTGTGTAGGAGGATATAGATCACATGAACAAATTATAAAGCCGGACATTGCTGGGGTTTGTCTGTGATTATCTCTGAATAAAACAGAGAACCATAAATCAGATCTAAGTAAATCAAAATAAAATTAAATAAAGACAGATCAGATCAGAGACAAAAGATACACATCATAGCTCAAGGTAAATGAGATTTCTTGTCATTGTAACCCAGAGTTCAAAAGCAGTCCAGTGTACCCCTTGATGCGCGTTTTGATGGATACCTTCTGGGAAGGTTTGTCCGGGAGAATAAAAGACGAGCTGGTTGGTCGGAATACTCCTGTGACTCTGAATGACCTGATATCCTTAGCCACTCAGATTGATCTTCGCTTTCAAGAATTTTCCAGGGAATCTAAGTGGGAGAGGAGGCCTTATCGCTGGATCCTAGTTTCCTCAAACAGCCTGCTTCTTCATCTCCAAACTCTGTTCCTGAAGCTATGCAAGTGGATCAAGTGAGCTTGGCTAGACTGCGCAAGGTGTTATGACCTGGTGGTCAGGACAATAATGGACCTGGTGGATAAGAGCACACGGAATGACCTGATAGTTACTGATAATATAGGACGAGCTCTAGGACGTGGGAACTCTGCTGACCGCAAACCCTAATCCTATCAACCACACTAGAAATAGCCGTGGATTGCGCCTAACGCTCCCTATGCAACTCGGCACAGCCTAAGAAACTAGCTAGCCCTGAAGATAGAAAAATAAAGCCTACCTTGCCTCAGAGAAATTCCCCAAAGGAAAAGGCAGCCCCCCACATATAATGACTGTGAGTAAAGATGAAAATACAAACACAGAGATGAAATAGATTTAGCAAAGTGAGGCCCAACTTACTGAACAGACCAAGGATAGGAAAGGTTACTTTGCGGTCAGCACAAAAACCTACAAAAAGGCCATGCAGAGGGCGCAAAAAGACCCTCCGCACTGACTCACGGTGCGGAGGCGCTCCCTCTGCGTCCCAGAGCTTCCAGCAAGCAAGAACAATCGAAATAGCAAGCTGGACAGAAAAATAGCAAACCAGAGAAAAACAAGCAGTCACTTAGCTTCTGCTGGGAAGACAGGTCACAAGAACGATCCAGGAGAGAACTAGACCAATACTGGAACATTGACATGTGGCCTGGAGCAAAGATCTAAGTGGAGTTAAATAGAGCCGCCAGCTAACGAATTAACCTCGTCACCTGAGGAAGGAAACTCAGAAACACCCACAGCCACCAGAGAAAGTCCATGGACAGAACCAGCCGAAGTACCATTCATGACCACAGGAGGGAGCCCGACAACAAAACTCACAACAGTACCCCCCCCTTGAGGAGAGGTCACCGAACCCTCACCAGAGCCCCCAGGCCGACCAGGATGAGCCAAATGAAAGGCACGAACCAGATCGGCAGCATGAACATCAGAGGCAAAAACCCAGGAATTATCTTCCTGACCATAACCCTTCCACTTGACCAGGTACTGGAGTTTCCGTCTCGAAATACGAGAATCCAAAATCTTCTCCACCACATACTCCAACTCCCCCTCAACCAACACCGGGGCAGGAGGATCAACGGATGGAACCACAGGCGCCATGTATCTCCGCAACAATGACCTATGGAACACATTATGGATGGCAAAAGAAGCAGGAAGGGCCAAATGAAATGACACAGGATTGATAACCTCAGAAATCTTATACGGACCAATGAAACGAGGCTTAAACTTAGGAGAGGAAACCTTCATAGGAACATAACGAGACGACAACCAAACCAAATCCCCAACACGAAGTCGGGGACCCACACAACGCCGGCGGTTAGCGAAACGTTGAGCCTTCTCCTGGGACAATGTCAAATTGTCCACCACATGAGTCCAAATCTGCTGCAACCTATCCACCACAGTATCTACACCAGGACAGTCCGAAGACTCAACCTGCCCTGAAGAGAAACGAGGATGGAAACCAGAATTGCAGAAAAACGGCGAAACCAAAGTAGCCGAGCTGGCCCGATTATTAAGGGCAAACTCAGCCAACGGCAAAAATGACACCCAATCATCCTGATCAGCAGAAACAAAGCATCTCAGATATGTTTCCAAAGTCTGATTAGTTCGTTCGGTTTGGCCATTTGTCTGAGGATGGAAAGCCGAGGAAAAAGACAAATCAATGCCCATCCTAGCACAAAAAGATCGCCAAAACCTCGAAACAAACTGGGAACCTCTGTCAGAAACGATGTTCTCCGGGATACCATGTAAACGAACCACATGCTGGAAAAATAGTGGCACCAAATTAGAGGAGGAAGGCAATTTAGACAAGGGTACTAAATGGCCCATCTTAGAAAAGCGATCACAAACCACCCAAATGACCGACATCTTTTGAGAGACGGGGAGATCCGAAATAAAATCCATAGAAACATGCGTCCAGGGCCTCTTCGGGACCGGCAAGGGCAAAAGCAACCCACTGGCACGAGAACAGCAGGGCTTAGCCCGAGCACAAGTCCCACAGGACTGCACAAAAGAACGCACATCCCGTGACAAAGACGGCCACCAAAAGGATCTAGCCACCAAATCTCTGGTACCAAAGATTCCAGGATGCCAGCCAACACTGAACAATGAATCTCAGAGATAACTCTACTAGTCCATCTATCAGGGACAAACAGTTTCTCTGCTGGGCAACGGTCAGGTCTATCAGCCTGAAATTTTTGCAGCACCCACCGCAAATCGGGGGAGATGGCAGACAAAATTACCCCCTCTTTGAGAATACCCGCCGGCTCAGGAACACCCGGAGAGTCAGGCACAAAACTCCTTGACAAGGCATCAGCCTTCACATTCTTAGAGCCCGGAAGGTACGAAACCACAAAATCAAAACGGGAGAAAAATAACGACCATCGAGCCTGTCTCGGATTCAACCGTTTGGCAGACTCAAGATAAGTCAAATTCTTGTGATCTGTCAAGACCACCACGCGATGCTTGGCTCCTTCAAACCAATGACGCCACTCCTCGAATGCCCACTTCATGGCCAACAACTCTCGATTACCAACATCATAATTGCGCTCAGCAGGCGAAAACTTTCTAGAAAAGAAAGCACATGGCTTCATTACCGAGCCATCAGAACTTCTTTGCGACAAAACAGCCCCAGCTCCAATCTCAGAAGCATCAACCTCAACCTGAAACGGGAGCAAAACATCTGGCTGGCACAGCACAGGGGCAGAAGAAAAACGACGCTTCAACTCCTGAAAAGCCTCTACAGCTGCAGAAGACCAATTGACCACATCAGCACTCTTCTTGGTCAAATCAGTCAACGGTTTAGCAACACTAGAAAAATTAGCAATGAAGCGCCGATAAAAATTAGCAAAGCCCAGGAACTTTTGCAGGCTCTTCACAGATGTCGGCTGAGTCCAATCGTAAATGGCTTGGACTTTAACAGGGTCCATCTCGATAGTAGAAGGGGAAAAAATGAACCCCAAAAATGAAACCTTCTGAACTCCAAAGAGACACTTTGACCCCTTCACAAACAAGGAATTCGCACGAAGGACCTGGAACACCATTCTGACCTGCTTCACATGAGACTCCCAATCATTCGAAAAGACCAAAATGTCATCCAAATATACAATCAGGAATTTATCCAGGTACTCTCGGAAGATGTCATGCATAAAGGACTGAAATACTGATGGAGCATTGGAAAGCCCGAATGGCATAACCAGGTACTCAAAATGGCCCTCGGGCGTATTAAATGCTGTTTTCCATTCATCGCCTTGTTTAATACGCACAAGATTATACGCCCCTCGAAGATCTATCTTGGTGAACCAACTAGCCCCTTTAATACGAGCAAACAAATCAGACAGCAACGGCAAAGGATACTGAAATTTGACTGTAATTTTATTGAGAAGGCGGTAATCAATACAAGGTCTCAAAGAACCATCCTTCTTGGCCACAAAAAAGAACCCTGCTCCCAATGGTGACGACGACGGGCGAATATGACCCTTCTCCAAGGATTCCTTTATATAACTCCGCATAGCGGCGTGTTCTGGCACAGAAAAATTGAACAATCGGCCCTTAGGATACTTACTATCAGGAATCAAATTAATTGCACAATCGCAATCCCTATGAGGAGGTAGGGCACTGGCTTTGGGCTCATCAAATACATCCCGATAATCCGACAAAAACTCTGGAACTTCAGAAGGAGTGGAAGACGAAATAGACAAAAATGGAACATCACCATGTACCCCCTGGCAACCCCAGCTGGACACAGACATAGATTTCCAGTCCAATACTGGATTATGAACCTGTAGCCATGGCAACCCCAAAACGACCACATCATGCAGATTATGCAACACCAGAAAGCGGATATCCTCCTGATGTGCAGGAGCCATGCACATGGTCAATTGGGTCCAGTACTGAGGCTTATTCTTGGCCAAAGGCGTAGCATCAATTCCTCTCAATGGAATAGGATACTGCAAGGGCTCCAAGAAAAAACCACAGCGCCTAGCATACTCCAAGTCCATCAAATTCAGGGCAGCACCTGAATCCACAAATGCCATAACAGAATAGGATGACAAAGAACAAATCAGAGTAATGGACAATAGAAATTTAGACTGTACAGTACCAATGGTGTCAGACCTAGTGAACCGCTTAGTGCGCTTAGGACAATTGGAGATAGCATGAGTGGCATCACCACAGTAAAAACATAACTGTGTTCTTGCCGTTCAGCTCTGGTCAAAGTCCTATCACATTGCATAGGCTCAGGTCCATGCTCAGATAGCACCGCCAAATGGTGCACAGCTTTACGCTAACGCAAGCGTCGATCGATCTGAATGGCCAAAGACATAGACTCATTCAGACCAGCAGGCATGGGAAATCCCACCATGACATCCTTAAGGGCTTCAGAGAGACCCTTTCTGAAGATTGCTGCCAGGGCACATTCATTCCACTGAGTGAGCACAGACCACTTTCTAAACTTCTGACAATATATCTCCGCTTCATCCTGACCCTGACACAGAGCCAGCAAGATTTTCTCTGCCTGATCCACTGAATTAGGTTCGTCATAAAGCAATCCAAGCGCCAGGAAAAACGCATCAACATCACGCAATGCCGGATCTCCTGGCGCAAGGGAAAATGCCCAGTCTTGAGGGTCACTGCATAACAAAGAAATAATGATCTTTACTTGTTGAACAGGGTCAGGAACACATGGGCTACTTGCACAGTGAACAAGTCTGTATGATCATGTTCACACACCACCAAGAAACCTGAATACACAAAAGAGAATAGTAAAACCAAAAACACTCAGTTTGAAAAAACGTTGCAGTAATCCGCAAGTGCTAGTAAAAGATGTAAAAAACAGGGTATTTGGTTGATACGTTTTTTGCAAAAAATGTATACTAAGCTGCTCTACCAATCTTCACGGTATACCCTTATCAGAGCAGTCCTAACTAATGTATGCAATCCCTATCTGATGTATTTAAAAACCTGATCATCTGTATATAACCTGTGTGAACAGGGTTCAGAGAGGAAAAAATCCATGTGTGCATACAGGGTAGAACAGTTTTTGTGCAGATAGCCCAAGAGGAGTGGTGGAACTCCCCAGTCTTGTAGACACAAGAGAACAATTATGGAAACAGGAACATTTTTTCAAACTGAGTGTTTTTGGTTTTACTATTCTCTTTTGTGTCTTCAGGTTTCTTGGTGGTGTGTGAACATGATCATACAGACTTGTTCACTGTGCAAGTAGCCCATGTGTTCCTGTTTCCATAATTGTTCTCTTGTGTCTACAAGACTGGGGAGTTCCACCACTCCTCTTGGGCTTTCTGCACAAAAACTGTTCTACCCTGTATGCACACATGGATTTTTTCCTCTCTGAACCCTGTTCACACAGGTTATATACAGATGATCAGGTTTTTAAATACATCAGATAGGGATTGCATACATTAGTTAGGACTGCTCTGATAAGGGTAGACCGTGAAGATTGGTAGAGCAGCTTAGTATACATTTTTTGCAAAAAACGTATCAACCAAATACCCTGTTTTTTACATCTTTTACTAGCACTTGCGGATTACTGCAACATTTTTTCAAACTGAGTGTTTTTGGTTTTACTATTCTCTTTTGTGTCTTCAGGTTTCTTGGTGGTGTGTGAACATGATCATACAGACTTGTTCACTGTGCAAGTAGCCCATGTGTTCCTGTTTCCATAATTGTTCTCTTGTGTCTACAAGACTGGGGAGTTCCACCACTCCTCTTGGGCTATCTGCACAAAAACTGTTCTACCCTGTATGCACACATGGATTTTTTCCTCTCTGAACCCTGTTCACACAGGTTATATACAGATGATCAGGTTTTTAAATACATCAGATAGGGATTGCATACATTAGTTAGGACTGCTCTGATAAGGGTATACCGTGAAGATTGGTAGAGCAGCTTAGTATACATTTTTGCAAAAAACGTATCAACCAAATACCCTGTTTTTTACATCTTTTACTAGCACTTGCGGATTACTGCAACATTTTTTCAAACTGAGTGTTTTTGGTTTTACTATTCTCTTTTGTGTCTTCAGGTTTCTTGGTGGTGTGTGAACATGATCATACAGACTTGTTCACTGTGCAAGTAGCCCATGTGTTCCTGTTTCCATAATTGTTCTCTTGTGTCTACAAGACTGGGGAGTTCCACCACTCCTCTTGGGCTATCTGCACAAAAACTGTTCTACCCTGTATGCACACATGGATTTTTTCCTCTCTGAACCCTGTTCACACAGGTTATATACAGATGATCAGGTTTTTAAATACATCAGATAGGGATTGCATACATTAGTTAGGACTGCTCTGATAAGGGTATACCGTGAAGATTGGTAGAGCAGCTTAGTATACATTTTTTGCAAAAAACGTATCAACCAAATACCCTGTTTTTTACATCTTTTACTAGCACTTGCGGATTACTGCAACATTTTTTCAAACTGAGTGTTTTTGGTTTTACTATTCTCTTTTGTGTCTTGTTGAACAGGGTCACCTGAGGAGCGAGGTTTCAAGGCAAGAAACAATTTACAATTATTTTTGAAATTCAAGAACTTAGATCTATCACCAAAAAACAAATCAGGAATTGGAATCCTAGGATCTGACATCGGATTCTGAACCACAAAATCTTGAATGTTTTGTACACTTATAGTGAGATTATCCATCAAAGAGGACAGACCTTGAATGTCCATGTCTACACCTGTGTTCTGAACCACCCAGATGTAAAGGGGAAAAGAGAGACAAAACACACTACAAAGAAAAAAAAATGGTCTCAGAACTTCTCTTATCCCTCTATTGAGATGCATTAGTACTTTGGGCCACCTGTACTGTTATGACCTGGTGGTCAGGACAATAATGGACCTGGTGGATAAGAGCACACGGAATGACCTGATAGTTACTGATAATATAGGACGAGCTCTGGGACGTGGGAACTCTGCTGACCGCAAACCCTAATCCTGTCAACCACACTAGAAATCGCCGTGGATTGTGCCTAACGCTCCCTATGCAACTCGGCACAGCCTAAGAAACTAGCTAGCCCTGAAGATAGAAAAATAAAGCCTACCTTGCCTCAGAGAAATTCCCCAAAGGAAAAGGCAGCCCCCACATATAATGACTGTGAGTAAAGATGAAAATACAAACACAGAGATGAAATAGATTTAGCAAAGTGAGGCCCGATTTACTGAACAGACCAAGGATAGGAAAGGTTACTTTGTGGTCAGCACAAAAACCTACAAAAAGACCACGCAGAGGGCACAAAAAGACCCTCCGCACTGACTCACGGTGCGGAGGCGCTCCCTCTGCGTCCCAGAGCTTCCAGCAAGCAAGAACAATCGAAATAGCAAGCTGGACAGAAAAATAGCAAACCAGAGAAAAACAAGCAGTCACTTAGCTTCTGCAGAGAAGACAGGTCACAAGAACGATCCAGGAGAGAACTAGACCAATACTGAAACATTGACAGGTGGCCTGGAGCAAAGATCTAAGTGGAGTTAAATAGAGCAGCCAGCTAACGAATTAGCCTCGTCACCTGAGAAAGGAAACTCAGAAACACCCACAGCCACCAGAGAAAGTCCATGGACAGAACCAGCCGAAGTACCATTCATGACCACAGGAGGGAGCCCGACAACAGAACTCACAACAGCAAGGAGGCCCGCCGTGTGGAAGAGAGATGTTTCTACTGTGGTAGTTCAGAGCATCGAATCCGCTTCTGTCCAGAGAGGTCGGGAAACTCCAGAACCTAGAGTCGGTAAGAAAGGCATCCCTGAGTAAGAATCATCTCTCTCCATCTCTGCAAATGACTGTCTCTGGGTCCTTCGGCATGGTCAGATTTTTGGAACTTTGCTACCTGGATTCTGGAGCCGCCGGGAACCTCATCCAACAAGCGGTGGTGGAGCATTACCAGATTCCAGTCCAGCGTCGTCCAAATCCTTTGCGGGTGACTTCTGTGGATGGCAAACCCTTGACCGAGCCTGTTTGGTTCCAGACTGAGCCAGTGGAACTTTGGGTAGGTCTAACGCATTCTAAAAGAATCTGTTTTTATGTGTTGCCTGGTTTGTCTCACCCCCTCCTTCTAGGTTTAACTTAGCTCCAAGTACCTGAGCCTGTCCTAAACTAAAGGACTGGAGAAGTTCTACGCTGGGGTGATTCCTGCTCTGATCAATGTATCGCTCCCATCCATCCTGCTTGTCCTCCAGTGGAGCCAACTGCGCTGCCGGGTTTACCATTCTCTTACTGGGCTTTCTCAGATGTCTTTGGGAAAAAGGAAGCAGAGAGATTGCCTCCACACAGATTGTAAGACTGTCCCATTGATCTGCTTCCCAGAACATCTCCCCCTCGGGGGCG
Source organism: Ranitomeya imitator (assembly GCF_032444005.1). Taxonomy (NCBI): domain Eukaryota; kingdom Metazoa; phylum Chordata; class Amphibia; order Anura; family Dendrobatidae; genus Ranitomeya; species Ranitomeya imitator. The sequence goes on from NC_091282.1 coordinate 680,179,751, forward strand.
AAGCTATCCTCTTTCCCATTTAGAGACCCAGGCCATGTCAGAGTACATCCAGTAGAACCTAACTAGGGGATTTATCAAGAATTCATCTTCTCCGGAGGGGGCAGGTTTCTTCTTCGTCAAGAAAAAGGATGGATCTCTACAGCCCTGTATCCTTTACCGGGGGTTAAACCAGATCACGGTAAAAAATAGATACCTGTTACCGCTTTTTTCAGAGCTGTTTGATCATCTCAGAGGGGCCAAGATCTTTATCAAACTAGATCTCAGAGGAGCCTACAACCTGATTCATATACGTCAGGGAGACGAATGGAAAACAGCCTTCAACACTCAAGATGGACATTATGAATACCTTGTAATGCCATTTGGCCTCAGTAATGCACGCGCGGTCTTCCAGGAGTTTGAAAACGACATTTTTAAAGATTTCCTCTACTCATGTGTAGTTGTCTACTTGGATGACATCTTGATTTACTCAGCAGACTTAGCCACTCATCAGAGGCATGTTCGCCAGGTCTTGCAAAGGCTCAGGAAGAACAGGCTGTACGCCAAGTTTGAGAAGTACGTCTTCGAGCAATCCTCTCTGCCTTTTCTCGGCTACATAGTTTTGTCCACAGGTCTGAAGATGGACCCGGAGAAGTTATCCGTTATTCTCAAGTGGCCTCGTCCGTCCGGGCTTAAAGCAATACAATGGTTCCTGGGGTTTGCCAACTACTACTGTCAATTTATTCCACAGTTCTCTACTCGATTGGCACCCATCTTGGCTCTAACTCGGAAAGGCGTTAACCCCAAAGATTGGACTCCAGAGGAGGAGGAGGCCTTTACTTAGCTGGAGACCTTCTCTTCCACTCCCGTTCTCCATAGACCAGACACTGATAAATAGTTTTTTCTTGAGGTCGATGCTTCCTCCATAGGCGCTGGAGCAGTTCTTTCTCAAAAGTCATCTCTTGTGGTTTTTACTCAAAGGTTTTTTCCATTTCTGAAAGGAACTATTCCATTGGGGATCGGGAACTGTTAGCTCTCAAGTTGGCCCTGCAAAAATGGCAACACCTCCTTGAGGGAGCAGTTCATCAGGTTGTCATATTCACCAATAATAAAATCCTAGCCTATCTCCAGTCTGAACAGAGGTTGAATCCCTGCCAGGCCAGGTGGACCTTGTTTTTTGCTCGAATTAACTTTGTTCTTCATTTTCGTCCAGCCGACAAGAATGTCAAGGCCGATGCACTCTCTAGAGCCTTCCTGCCTGACTTAGAGGAAGAACCTCAACATATCATCGAGCCATCCAGGTTACTGTCAGTAGCCTCTGTTAATCTCTCTCGGTTTCCTTCCGGAAAAACTCTTGTGCCCACTTTGGACAAGAATCGTGTCCTTCGGTGGGGTCACTCTTCCAAGTTGGGTGGTCATGCCGGTCAGAAAAAGAATTTGCATTTTATCTCCCATTACTACTGGTGGACTACCATGGGCAAAGATATCTTGGAGTATGTTGCAGCCTGCCCTTCGTGTGCCCGTGACAAAACTGCAAAGCAACTCCTGCCACTTCCTGTTCCTTCCGCTCCCTGGCAGCACATTGCTATGAATTCTATTTCGGGTCTTCCCATCTCTTCTGGCTGCTCCACTGTCTGGGTTGTGGTCAATCGCTTTTCGAAGATGGCTTACTTACTTATTTCCCCATGGGGAAATGTTTGTCAGCCCATGCACTTGGTGTATGAGCATTACAAGTCTAGGAGACCAGCTCCTTTAAATTGGGCCTAGTTTTTAATGAGGCCTTTCTCCACGTTTCATCATCCACCTCCACTAGATCACCAGGGTTAACATGTTAGGTGCTGCTACAGCCAGTCAATTTTTTGGCAAGGTTTTCTATGATCCCCATAAAATATTTTTTAAAAATGTACCCCCCATGGGGAAATGTTGGTCAGCCCATGAACTTAGTATATGGGCATTACAAGTCTTGGAGACCCACTCCTTTAATTTGGTTCTTTTTTTAATGAGGCCTTCGTCTTGTGTCATCATCATTCTCCGCCAGTAGAACACCAGGGTGAACGCGTTCCATGGTGCTACAGCCAGTCAATTTTTTGGCAAGGGTGTCTATGATAAAATATTTTTTAAAAATGTACCCCCGATAGGGAAATGTTTGTCAGCCCATGCACTTAGTGTATAGGCATTACGAGTTTAGGAGATCCGCTCCTTTGTAATGGACAGTTTTTTTATAGGCCCTCCTCCATGTTTCTTCCAAGGTGTGATGGCGTTGCGTGCAAATTTGGGTCAAGGCGACCCTTGCATTCAATGCATAAGGAAACAGTATGGCAGGACCAACTGAAGAATGTGAAGTGGGTTTTCCTGTGACCATCCAGTACCTGTGTTCATAGGCTTCTTGGGGTGCATATGACTTGATAGCAGGGTAGGCCTTGCATCCAATGCAACATTTTTCAGGAAGCCCTCCTGTACCTCTCGTGAAAGGGGTATTGGGGTGCTTCATAATTCTTGGCAGCCCAGCCACTCACTGCATAGGAAATAACAGCATAGGAGACCCAATGTTTAATAATAGCCCTTTAAGAATATTAATGCCGCCTGATACCCCTATAAAAATAGGCTTTGTGACTTTAAGAGTCCCTCCTTCAGAAATGAAACAAGATGGGTCTCCTTATGTGTCACACACCACATGGCCAGCTAGGGTTGTTAACCCCTTTACCTCCAAGGGTGGTTTGCACGAAAATGACCGGGCCAATTTTTACAATTCTGACCACTGTCCCTTTAGGAGGTTATAACTCTGGAACGCTTCAATGGATCCAGGTGATTCTGACAACGTTTTCTCAAGACACATTGTACTTCATGATAGTGGTAAAATTTCTTTGGCAAAAATTTTGAAAATTTTGCAATTTTCCAACTTTGAATTTTTATGCAATTAAATTACAGAGATATGTCACACAAAATATTTAATAAGTAACATTTCCCACATGTCTACTTTACATCAGCACAATTTTGGAACCAAATTTTTTTTTTGTTAGGGAGTTATAAGGGTTAAAAGTTGACCAGCAATTTCTCATTTTTACAACATCATTTTTTTTAGGGACCACATCTCATTTGAAGTCATTTTTAGGGGTCTATATGATAGAAAATAACCAAGTGTGACACCATTCTAAAAATTGCACCCCTCAAGGTGCTCAAAACCACATTCAAGAAGTTTATTAACCCTTCAGGTGTTTCACAGGAATTTTTGGAATGTTTAAATAAAAATGAACATGTAACTTTTTTCACAAAAAATTTACTTCAGCTCCAATTTGTTTTATTTTACCAAGGGTAACAGGAGAAAATGGATCCCAGACTTTGTTGTACAATTTGTCCTGAGTACGCCGATACCCCACATGTGGGGGTAAATCACTGTTTGGGCGCATGACAGAGCTCAGAAGCGAAGGAGCGCCATTTGACTTTTCAATGCAAAATTGACTGGAAATGAGATGGGACGCCATGTTGCATTTGGAGAGCCACTGATGTGTCTAAACATTGAAACCCCCCACAAGTAACACCATTATGGAAAGTAGACCCCCTAAGGAACTTATCTAGAGGTTTGGTGAGCAGTTTGACCCACCAAGTGCTTCACAGAAGTTTATAATGCAGAACCGTAAAAATAAAAAATCATTTTTTTTCACAAAAATTATCTTTTTGCCCCCAATTTTTTATTTTCCCAAGGGTAAGAGAAGAAATTGGACCTCAAAAGTTGTTGTACAATTTGTCCTGAGTATGCCGATACCCCATATGTGGGGGTAAACCACTGTTTGGGCGCATGGGAGAGCTCGGAAAGGAAGGAGCGCCGTTTGACTTTTCAATGCAAAATTGACAGGAATTGAGATGGGACGCTGTTAGGAGTCGAGTTTCCTCTGCGGCACAGGGGGAATCTCGATCCGTGTCTACTCCGGTCTCCCATTCTGCTTCGCCCGCAGTGGGTTCTGCTCAGCAGAGGCGTCGCTCCCAGCGTCTTGCTGGGACTGATTCTGTGCAGGGAGTTACTGCTGCCTTTCCTGGCTCTCCTGTTGTACTCTGCACTGATCTGCGGCGAGCTGGCTTCTCTGGGACTAAGTCCTTATTTGCACCCACTGTGCATGCCCAGGGCAAGATCTCCCATTGGAGATCAAGGGTCACATGCTCAGGTACTGCAGCACATTCTATTGGTCCTCCTGGAAGGTCTTGGAAGGGCAAAACTTCAGTAGCAGCTTCCTGTGCTGCACCTATATAAACTGCGCATGACCGCACGGCCATGCGCTAGTATTGTCTTGTTATAATGTGTGTGTGTAGATGGATGTATGTCGAAGGATGAAAGCTCCTAAGTATCCCTCCCTAGTGTTGTTGACTGTTCGCGGATGATGGTAGCTATCTAGCGCCCGACTTGCCATCTACACGTAACACACATCTCAGCGTCCTTTGGCTGTGTCCGCCAGTACGGCGCCGTGCGCTTCCTCTGCGCTTTCCTTACCCAAGCCTGGGTGGATAGTGGCGTCCGTCAGTGCGGCACCGCACGCACTCTCGTGCCTTAAGTTTCTATTTATAAGTTTCCTTTCACACCCAGTTGTGGTGTTGTGCCAGCAAGAGTCTAATCGGACTTCAATCCCGGATTGGGGTTGTGTTCGCTGACTCCTTGCTCGCATTCTATGTGCGGTACTGCGGTCCTGTGACGTAACAGAATCGCTTCTTTCACGCAGGGTGCAGTTAACCCATGTGTGTATACCTAGTACCGCCATATTGTCCGTCTTGCTAGCTGCAGGGTCTTTTACCTGCACGGTGGACCTCGGACTGCGAACGCACCTAGTTTCTTACCATCTATACTTGGTGCGTTCTGCCAGTCCTTAACATAATACTAGCGCCAAGGTCTGGCTAGTATGGCGGACATTCAGCAATCTTTGCGGTATATCCAGCAGTTGGAGGGTAGGTTGAAGGTTCTCGAGAACTCAACCTCAGCTGTGGATGTTACCGCAGTTGCTGTAAAGGCTGCTGGCGTGGCGGCAGCAACCTTGTCCACTGCCACCCCTGTTCCGACATTATCCCGCCTCCCGTTGCCAGAAAAATTTTCTGGAGATTGCAAAACTTGTAGGGGATTCGTGAGTCAGTGCTCTATCCACCTCGAGCTCCTGGCTACACGTTTTCCTACAGAGCGGGCTAAGGTGGGATTTATTGTCTCGCTGTTGTCGGACAGGGCGTTGGAGTGGGCTACGCCGCTGTGGGACCGTGATGATCATGTGGTGCAGAGTGCTCCATTGTTTCTGGGCACGCTGAAAAAGGTCTTTCTAGGACCTCAACTCACCCATGATACAGCGCTCTAACTACTGGCATTAACTCAGGGTGAGTCCTTGGTCAGCCATTTTTCCGTCCGATTCCGTACTTTAGCTTCCGAGCTGGAGTGGTCGGATAAAGCCCTTATCTCCATATTCTGGAGGGGCCTGGCTGACCATGTTAAGGACGCTCTGGCCACTAGGGAGATTCCTGCCACACTGGAGGAGTTAATATCTATTTCTACTCGTATAGACCTCCGTTTTAACGAGCGGAGGTTGGAACGAGCCCAGTGTAGGCAGAGGTTTCGGCTGGCTCCTACCTTCGCCAAACCTTTGGAATCTCCAGTCCAGGCATCTGAGTCACATGAGGCCTTGGAGGTGACACGAGCGGGATCCAAGTCTCAGTCCGCTCGTGCACATAAGGTCCGTCATGTTTGCCAGCAGTCAGGACGTCTTGCCTCCAAGAGTCCTCAGCGGTCGGGGAAACGTCAGCGTCTAGTGGCAGTTGGAGGAGGTACACTAGACACGGCGACGTTTGCCTCAAAGTTGTCCTTCAAGGGGACAATTACCATAGGCCCATCCACTCTTACGGTCGAGCTATGCTTGGATTCTGGGGCAGAGGGTAACTTTATGTCCTCCGCCTTTGCCCAGCGTCACGCAATACCCTTGGTGATGCTCGCCCAGCCAGTGACCGTTCGAGTGGTAAATGGGTCAACACTACCTTCACAGATTACCCACCAAACCATTCCTTTCACGCTATCTGTGCCTCCATCACATCAGGAGATAATCTCCCTATTAGTCATTCCTGAGGGAATTGATGAGGTCCTGTTGGGGATGCCATGGCTTCGCTACCATTCTCCTCATATTGAGTGGTCCTCTGGGAGAATTTTGGGATGGAGTAAATCCTGTGAGGGTAGATGTCAGAGGGAGTGCGTTCAGGTTGCTACTACACAGGTACCCGCAGATCTTTCCTCTCTCCCCAAGCACTATTGGTCCCATGCAGACGTGTTCTCCAAAAGAGCTGCGGAGACTCTTCCGCCTCACCGCCCCTATGACTGTCCTATTGACCTCTTGCCTGGTGCTGAGCCTCCCCGGGGTCGAGTCTACCCGTTATCTCTCCCGGAGACGGAGGCAATGTCCCAGTATATTCAGGAGAATCTGGCAAGAGGATTCATTAGGAAGTCAGTGTCACCGGCAGGGGCTGGGTTCTTCTTCGTACAGAAGAAGACTGGAGACTTACGTCCATGCATAGACTACAGGGGTCTTAACGCCATTACCGTTAAGAACAAGTACCCATTACCCCTGATATCTGAGCTCTTTGATAGGCTACGGGGAGCAAAGGTATTTACAAAGTTAGATCTGCGGGGTGCTTACAACCTGATTCGCATCCGTGAGGGGGATGAATGGAAGACGGCTTTTAACACCAGGGATGGTCACTATGAATATCTAATGATGCCCTTTGGGCTCTGTAATGCCCCAGCCGTTTTCCAAGACTTTGTGAACGACATCTTTCGGGATATGCTCACCACCTCGGTCGTAGTCTATCTGGATGACATTCTCATCTACTCTCCAGATATAGACTCCCATCGGAGAGATGTTCGCAAAGTCTTCGACCTCTTACGGGCAAACTCCCTCTACGCTAAGTTGGAGAAGTGTGTGTTTGAGCAGGAGTCCTTGCCTTTCCTTGGTTATATCATTTCTGCCCAGGGTTTGGCTATGGATCCTGCCAAGCTACAGGCGGTAATGGACTGGCAGGAACCCCATTCTCTTAAAGCGGTGCAGCGCTTTATGGGGTTCATTAATTACTATCGCCAGTTCATTCCACACTTCTCAACTTTGGTAGCTCCCTTGGTCGCCCTCACCAAGAAGGGAGCAAATCCCAAGTTGTGGTCAGAGGAGGTCTCCAAGGCCTTTCTCTCGATTAAGTCACACTTCGCTAGCGCTCCCATCCTACATCGCCCCGATGTAGATAAACCATTCATCTTGGAGGTGGATGCCTCATCCGTTGGTGCTGGAGCAGTCCTTTTCCAAAAGGATGCTCAAGGTCGGAAGCATCCTTGCTTCTTCTTCTCCAAAACTTTCACACCAGCGGAGAGGAATTATTCCATCGGGGACAGGGAGTTGCTAGCCATGAAGTTGGCTTTTTCAGAGTGGAGACACCTCTTGGAGGGAGCTCGCTTTCCCTTCCAAGTCTTCACTGACCACAAGAACTTGGTGTATATACAGACGGCCCAGCGGCTAAATTCTCGCCATGCTAGATGGTCCCTGTTTTTCTCCCGGTTCCATTTTACCCTCCATTTTCTCTCCGGGGAGAAGAACGTTCGTGCTGACGCTCTCTCCCGCTCCGTAGTGTCATCTGAGGAGGAGGAGGAGGAGCCTCGGCTTATTGTCCCGCCTGAGAGCCTGAGAACTGTAGCTCCGGTTTCGCTGGAGTCTGTGCCCCCGGGCAAGACTTTCGTGCCAGCTAACTTGCAACCGGAGGTTCTCTCTTGGGCTCACTCCTCCAGAGTGGGTGGGCATTTTGGGACCAAGAGGACATCTGAGCTTTTGGCGAGAACATATTGGTGGCCGCATATGGTCCGAGATGTCAAGGACTATATTCAGGCGTGCGTTTTTTGCGCCCAGAATCGGTCTCCTCGGCAACGGCCTGCTGGGTTGCTTTACCCTCTACCGGTGGCAGACAGGCCCTGGGAGATGGTCGGAATGGACTTTGTGGTGGGCTTACCCAAGTCGCGTGGCTGCTCCATTATTTGGGTTGTCACCGACCATTTCTCTAAGATGGTACATTTGGTACCACTTCCTCGGTTACCCTCAGCACGGGCCTTGGCGGTGTTGTTCATGAAGCATGTTTTCCGATTGCATGGTATGCCTGATAAGATTGTCAGCGATCGGGGTCCCCAGTTCGCGTCTCGGTTTTGGAGAGAGCTCTGCAGTTTGCTCAGCATAGAGTTAAACCTCTCCTCTGCATATCATCCCGAGACGAATGGGTTGGTGGAGAGAACCAACCAGACTCTGGTGACATATTTGCGACATTTCGTCTCCGCTAGGCAGGATGACTGGGCATCTTTGCTACCTTGGGCGGAATTTGCCTTGAACAACGCCGTAGCCGATTCCACTGGCCAAACTCCTTTTCTCCTTAATTACGGCCAGCATCCGCGTGTTCCTGTGCCCATGCCCGTGTCATCCACCGATTCTAGGGTGGCAGACTGGGCGGTGGAGGCACGGGACATCTGGGACCACACACAGGATGCCATTCGGGCCTCCAAGGAGAGAATGAGGGTTTCGGCTGATACACACCGGCGTCCCGCTCCGGTCTTTGCTCCCGGCGACTTAGTGTGGCTCTCCGCCCGTAACATCAGGCTGCGAGTTGAGTCCACTAAGTTTGCTCCTCGCTACATTGGCCCGTTTAAGGTTCTGGAACAGGTCAACCCTGTGGTTTACCGTTTGGCTATTCCTCCACGCCTTGGTATCACCGATACCTTTCACGTTTCCCTCTTAAAGCCCGTTCGTTTGTCTCGCTTTTCTGAGTTATCTGCTGGGACATCGGGTTCATCCACGGATGAGTTTGAGGTGAATGCTATTGTGGGAAGCAAGGTGGTACGTGGCAAAAAATTTTTTTTGGTGGATTGGAAGGGTCATGGTCCAGAGGATAGAACCTGGGAGCCTGTGGAGCACATTCGGGCTCCGCTGCTAATTGCGGCTTTTGAGCGTAGTGAGGCTCAAGGAGGGGGGGTAATGTTAGGAGTCGAGTTTCCTCTGCGGCACAGGGGGAATCTCGATCCGTGTCTACTCCGGTCTCCCATTCTGCTTCGCCCGCAGTGGGCTCTGCTCAGCAGAGGCGTCGCTCCCAGCGTCTTGCTGGGACTGGTTCTGTGCAGGGAGTTACTGCTGCCTTTCCTGGCTCTCCTGTTGTACTCTGCACTGATCTGCGGCGAGCTGGCTTCTCTGGGACTAAGTCCTTATTTGCACCCACTGTGCATGCCCAGGGCAAGATCTCCCATTGGAGATCAAGGGTCACATGCTCAGGTACTGCAGCACATTCTATTGGTCCTCCTGGAAGGTCTTGGAAGGGCAAAACTTCAGTAGCAGCTTCCTGTGCTGCACCTATATAAACTGCGCATGACCGCACGGCCATGCGCTAGTATTGTCTTGTTATAATGTGTGTGTGTAGATGGATGTATGTTGAAGGATGAAAGCTCCTAAGTATCCCTCCCTAGTGTTGTTGACTGTTCGCGGATGATGGTAGCTATCTAGCGCCCGACTTGCCATCTACACGTAACACACATCTCAGCGTCCTTTGGCTGTGTCCGCCAGTACGGCGCCGTGCGCTTCCTCTGCGCTTTCCTTACCCAAGCCTGGGTGGATAGTGGCGTCCGTCAGTGCGGCACCGCACGCACTCTCGTGCCTTAAGTTTCTATTTATAAGTTTCCTTTCACACCCAGTTGTGGTGTTGTGCCAGCAAGAGTCTAATCGGACTTCAATCCCGGATTGGGGTTGTGTTCGCTGACTCCTTGCTCGCATTCTATGTGCGGTACTGCGGTCCTGTGACGTAACAGAATCGCTTCTTTCACGCAGGGTGCAGTTAACCCATGTGTGTATACCTAGTACCGCCATATTGTCCGTCTTGCTAGCTGCAGGGTCTTTTACCTGCACGGTGGACCTCGGACTGCGAACGCACCTAGTTTCTTACCATCTATACTTGGTGCGTTCCGCCAGTCCTTAACAGACGCCATGTTGCGTTTGGAGAGCCACTGATGTGCCTAAACATTGAAACCCCCCACAAGTGACACCATTTTGGAACGTAGACCCCCTAAGGAACTTATCTAGATGTGTGGTGAGCATTTTGACCCACCAAGGGCTTCACTACAGTTTATAATGCAGAGCCGTAAAAATAAAACAAAAATTTTTTCCCACAAAAATTATTTTTTAGCCCCCAGTTTTGTATTTTTCCGATGGTAACAGGAGAAATTGGACCCCAAAAGTTGTTGTCCAATTTGTCCTGAGTGCGCTGATACCCCATATGTGGGGGGAACCACCGTTTGGGTGCATGGGAGGGCTCGGAAGGGAAGGAGCGCCATTTGGAATGCAGACTTAGATGGAATGGTCTGCAGGCGTCACATTGCGTTTGCAGAGCTGCTAATGTACCTAAACATTGAAACCCCCCACAAGTGACACCATTTCGGAAAGTAGACCCTCTAAGGAACTCATCTAGATGTGATGTAAGAGCTTTGAACCCCCAAGTGTTTCACTACAGTTTATAACGCAGAGCCGCACAAATAAAAAATATTTTTTTTCCACAAAAATTATATTTAGCCTCCAGTTTTGTATTTTTCCAAGGGTAACAGGAGAAATTGGACCCTAAATATTGTTGTCCAATTTGTCCTGAGTACGCTGATACCGATATGTGGGGGGAACCACCGTTTGAGCGCATGGCAGAGCTCGGAAGGGAAGGAGCATCATTTGGAATGCAGACTTAGATGGATTGGTCTGCAGGCGTCACATTGCGTTTGCAGAGCCCCATATGTACCTAAACAGTAGAAACCCCCCACAAGTAACCCCATATTGGAAACTAGACCCCCCAAGGAACTTATCTAGATGTGTTGTGAGAACTTTGAACCCCCAAGTGTTTCACTACAGTTTATAACGCAAAGCTGTGAAAATAAAAATAAAAAATTTTCCCCCTAAAATTATTTTTTAGCCCCTAGTTTTGTATTTTCCCGAGGGTAACAGGAGAAATTGGACCCCGAAAGTTGTTGTCCAATTTGTCCTCAGTACGCTGATACCACATATGTGGGGGGGAACCACTGTTTGGGCGCATGGGAGAGCTCGGAAGGGAAGGAGCGCCATTTGGAATGCAGACTTAGATGGAATGGTCTGCAGGCATCACATTCCGTTTGCAGAGCCCCTAATGTACCTAAACAGTAGAAACCCCCACAAATGACCCCATATTGGAAACTAGACCCCACACGGAACTTATCTAGATATGTTGTGAGAACTTTGAACTCCCAAGTGTTTCACTACAGTATAACGCAGAGCCATGAAAATAAAAAATCTTTTTTTTCCCACAAAAATTATTTTTAGCCCCCAGTTTTGTATTTTCCCAAGGGTAACAGGAGAAATTGGACCCCAAGAGTTGTTGTCCAATTTGTCCTGAGTACGCTGATACCCCATATGTTGAGGTAAACCCCTGTTTGGGCACACGGGAGAGCTCGGAAGGGAAGGAGCACTGTTTTACTTTTTCAACGCAGAATTGGCTGGAATTGAGATCGGATGCCATGTCGCGTTTGGAGAGCCCCTGATGTGCCTTAACAGTGGAAACCCCCCAATTATAGCTGAAACCCTAATCCAAACACACCCCTAACCCTAATCCCAACGGTAACCCTAACCACACCTCTAACCCAGACACACCCCTAACCCTAATCCCAACCCTATTCCCAACCGTAAATGTAATCCAAACCCTAACCCTAACTTTAGCCCCAACCCTAACCCTAACTTTAGCCCCAACCCTAACTGTAGCCTTAACCCTAGCCCCAACCCTAACCCTAACCCTAGCCCCAACCCTAACCCTAGCCCCAACCCTAGCCCTAGCCCTAACCCTAACCCTAGCCCTAACCCTAGCCCTAACCCTAACCCTAACCCTAGCCCTAACCCTAGCCCTAACCCTAACCCTAATGGGAAAATGGAAATAAATACATTTTTTTAATTTTTTTATTTTTCCCTAACTAAGGGGGTGATGAAGGGGGGTTTGATTTACTTTTATAGCGGGTTTTTTAGTGGATTTTTATGATTGGCAGCCGTCACACACTAAAAGACGCTTTTTATTGCAAAAAATATTTTTTGCGTTACCACATTTTGAGAGCTATAATTTTTCCATATTTTGGTCCACAGAGTCATGTGAGGTCTTGTTTTTTGCGGGACAAGTTGACGTTTTTATTGGTAACATTTTTGGGCACGTGACATTTTTTATCGCTTTTTATTCTGATTTTTGTGAGGCAGAATGACCAAAAACCAGCTATTCATGAAATTCTTTTGTGGGAGGCGTTTATACCGTTCCGCGTTTGGTAAAATTGATAGAGCAGTTTTATTCTTCAGGTCAGTACGATTACAGCGATACCTCATCTATATCATTTTTTTATGTTTTGGCGCTTTTATACGATAAAAACTATTTTATAGAAAAAATAATTATTTTTGCATCGCTTTATTCTGAGGACTATAACTTTTTTTTTTTTCCTGATGATGCTGTATGGTGGCTCGTTTTTTGCGGGACAAGATGACACTTTCAGCGGTACCATGGTTATTTATATCTGTCTTTTTGATCGCGTGTTATTCCACTTTTTGTTCGGCGGTATGATAATAAAGCGTTGTTTTTTGCCTCATTTTTTTTCTTACGGTGTTTACTGAAGGGGTTAACTAGTGGGCCAGTTTTATAGGTTGGGTCGTTACGGACACGGCGATGCTAAATATGTGTACTTTTATTGTTTAGTTTTTTTTACTTAGATAAAGAAATGCATTTATGGGAATAATATATATATATTTTTTTCATTATTTAGGAGTTTTTTTTTTGTTTTGTTTTTTACACGTGTGGAAATTTTTTTTTTTTACCTTTTTACTTTGTCCCAGGGGGGACATCACAGATCGGTGATCTGACAGTTTGCACAGCACTCTGCCAGATCACCGATCTGTCTGAGAGCTATGCAGGCTTACTAAGCCCTGCTCTGAGTAGGCACTTGGTAAGCCACCTCCCTCCCTGCAGGACCCGGATGCCACGGCCATATTGGATCCGGGCCTGGAGCAGGGAGGGAGGTAGGGAGACCCTCGCAGCAACGCGATCACATTGCGTTGCTGCGGGGGTCTCAGGGAAGCCCGCAGGGAGCCCCCTCCCTGCGCGATGCTTCCCTGCACCGCCGGCACACCTCGATCATGTTTGATCGCGGTGTGCCTGGGGTTAATGTGCCGGGGAGGTCCGTGACCGCTCCTGGCACATAGCGCCGGATGTCAGCTCTCCCCGTGAGCGCGGCCGATCGCGCTGGACGTTCTATTCCGTCCTTGGGAAGTAGGGCCCATCCACATGGACGGAATAGTACGTCCTGTAGCAGAAAGGGGATTGCGGTAAAATTATTCAGGTTTCCCATAGACTTACATTGGGCTCGTTGCTCAAGTCGACTACCCGACTATTCCAATTTGCTCGTCCTGAGCATTTCAGTGCTCGCCCATCACTACCTCAGTCCCATTTGTAGGGTCCAGCAGAAAATTACTCGCATTTCCCATTTACTTTCATTGTACTCGCTATTCAGATAGAATACGCAATTTTTATAAAGTTCTCATTACGAGTATAGCGATTAAGAATATTACTGTACTCACTCATCACTATTGACAACATAAGAAAAGTGTCAGTTGGACTTAAACATATCATTTATTTAAATATTTCAACAAATGACCCTATTGCCCGTCTGGTTTATATTTAGTTTTAGAACGCTTTTATTTAAAGATTTATGAAACATCTGTAACATGTCATTTGTGGTTTATATTTTGGGAATATATGAAAACCGTAAACCTACTTGAGAAACATCCAAATCACTTCCAAAATCAGAAAACATTTTTACACGTTAGTGTCTGTCAACCAGATGAATCTTATGTGATCAAAAGGAAAAAATGAACTAAATGGAAACTACATGAATGATCACTACACTGCAATGGAATTTACCCGTTCTCAAAGGCATAGCTGGGATTTTGGTTTGGGGGGGGGGGCAAAACTTCTGAGTGGGCCCCTAACCGTGTATCCCTGATTGCAACTATGGTGGTGTACACTATAAGTGGATGTAGGAGAACCTCAGCAGATGACCACGCCGTTTCTTAAATAAATCTCTATACAAGTTTCAAGACTGATATTACCGCCATATAGTTACCATATAATGGCACATGTCAGTGCTGCAGAACATGTAAGAGATTACAGCAGTTATAAATGGTGACTTTTCCACCTGGCCCAGAGCAGCATAACTTTTTCCAGCCAGGACTCATCTGCAGCAATTTCACTTCTCACATTTCCATCTAGCTATAGCCCCATCTATCCCCAACCTGCATAAACTCCTCATCCTGCCGATAACCCAATACTGAGTCACTGCTGACCTATGTGTCCCAAATACTGCTCATACTGTGTGCTCTACATAGTATAATGCATTCCCCATAGGCCTCTATATAGTCTAATTCACTCCCCATAGGTCTCTATATAGTATAATTCACTCCCCATAGGCCTCTATATAGTATAATGCACTCCCATAGGCCTCTATACATCATAATGTACTCCTCATAACAAAAGAAAAGCAATTTTGCAATTTACTGCATATTCAAATTTTCAGTCGTTCTTGAAATATTAACCCCCAGATGAGCAAATATTACAAAATTTTAATTTGCCTAATTGATTTGCAGCAAGGTTAATATCCCTGAATGGAATGTTGCCTATTAGGCTCTTGGGTCTCTCCAGACCTTAAAACATAATGAATGTTACATGCAAAAAGCAAAGAAAACCTCAAATACTCACCCTACCGCTCAACTGTTCCCTCACCTCAAGTGCCCATCAACTGCTACTTAGGGTCACTTCATTCTGCAGTCATGTGCCGCTGTTTTTACTCTAGAAATGAACTTCTAGATGTCACCAGACCTCAGAGGTCATGGTCGTTGTAATGTCTTATCACACGTTGTGACGTCACAACATTGTGACATATCATGACATTTGAGGCAGCTGGCTGCCATTTTCTAGACTTTGAACGAATAGAATTGCGAAAAAAATACAGATTCTGGAGAATACTGATTTTTGTAGAATTCACTGCCACTGGAATAAATTTGCCCATTTTTAATATTAAACCTTTTTTGTTTACAGCGCGTTGCCTTGGAGACCATAAACTGTCCGTGATCGATGGAGTGCGCTGTTGCTTAATAATCCTGGTCAACTTCAATACAGTGTTTACAAGCTGGACAACAGCGGTGGGGTCGGTCTCTTAGGCTACTTTCACACTAGCGTCGGGCTCAGCCTGTCGCAGTGCGTCGGGCCGAGGTTACCGACGCTAGCAGTGAATGCGTCACACAACGGGGGCAGCGGATGCATTTTTCCAGCGCATCCGCTGCCCCATTGTGAGGTGCGGGGAGGTGGGGGAGGAGTTCCAGCCGCGTATGCGCGGTCGGAAATGGCCGACCGTCGGAAGCAAAAAACGTTACATGTAACGTTTTTTGCTCCCGGCGAACCACCACAACACGGCGCAACCGTCGCACGACGGTTGCAACGTGTGCCAATGCGTCGCTAATGTTAGTCTATGGGGCAAAAACGCATCCTGCAGACAACTTTGCAGGATGCGTTTTTTCCCCTAAACGATGCATTGCGACGTATTGAAAAAAACGCTAGTGTGAAAGTAGCCTTAAGCAACAAGCTGTAAACAAAAGTATTAATATCTCAAGAACTGCTGCACATTTTAATAAACAATAAACTGCAAAATTGCTTGTTTCTACAAGCCCAATCTGAAAATGTCCATCTATGAAGATGAATAATAATCCTTTCATGAAGGCAACCTCTAGAAAATCACATTTTCAATGCAATTTTTGGTGGCCGGCCGTCTTAAAGAGGCTTCACTTTATTTACAAAAACATGTCCCTAAGCAACACTCACACAAACACAATTTATTTTTATTTATTTTTTTTTTACAACAAAGCACTTTTCTTTTTTTTTACAGCAATAAATCTACTTATGCCATTGAAGCTGGATTTTAGGGTTGTAAATTAGAACATCTTAATCTAACAAGAGATTTACCACTAGATGGATCCAGTGATCTGTACAGTTCTATTACATCAAGCCCTTTGCTATATTTTCATCAAAGTACAAGAGTGCAGATTTATGGGAGGAAAACATCCGCCACTCGTCACTTTTATTGATGTTCCTAGTTCTGTTTTGGCCCAAACAGACACATATGCAACTCATATGAATATGAAAAGCAGGCAAGAAAGAGCAAGAACCCAACTTCAGATAAAATCTGATTTTAGAAACATCGCTGAGGAATGCTTGTTGGGAGTAAGTACTTTTTATTAATTTTCAGTGTTGTGCTATGATGTTAACAATTATTTAATAATAATAATAATAATGATAATAATCTAGCATGAATATTAATATTATAAATTGACATTTAATCCATAAAGGGAGTCTGTTATCCTTAAAACTTGATTTAAACTACGGTAATAATAATAATAATAATTTTTTATTTATATGGCGCCAACATATTCCGCAGCGCTTTACAACTTATTGAGGTGACTTGTACAGACAATGGACATTACAGCATAACAGAGATCAACAGTTCAAAACAGATACCAGGAGGAATGAGGGCCCTGCTCGCAAGCTTACAAACTATGAGGAAAAAGGGAGACACGAGAGGTGGATGGTAACAATTGCTTTAGTTATTCAGACCAGCCATAGTGTAAGGCTCAGGTGTTCATGTAAAGCTGCATGAACCAGTTAACTGCCTAAGTATGTAACAGTACAGACACAGAGGGCTGTATACGGTACTTACAGTATACAGTCCTGCAGGATAACTTTTAATTTTATAATAAAAAACTTGAAAGACTCACAACAAGCACAAAAAAAATAAAATAAAATTAGACTAATAGGAGTGTAACTAATATATAGCATTCAGGGTTAATCAACTGGTAATCTGTCATGATCCAGACCGGGTTTTGGGTCCTGTTTTCCCTTTTTCCCGGTCTGGTCATGTCAAGAGTTAACCTTTCTCCGCCTCTGTCATCGTTAGTGGTTGGGTGAAGCCATTTATTGTCAAACTACTGTGTTTTGTATTTTTAAATCATAATGACAACCCAAAACATCCAACTGACCCTGATCAAAAGTTCACATACCCCATTTTTTAATACCGTGTATTGTCCCCTCTCACATCAATGACTGCTTGAAGTCTTTTGTGGTAGTTGTAGATGAGGTTCTTTATGGTAAAGCTGCCCATTCTTCTTGGCAAAAAGACTCCAGTTCATGTAAATTCCTAGGCTGTGTAGCATTAACTGTTTTTGTGTTGGAAAGTCCAAGCACGTTCCATGTGCAGTTTCCGGGCTGATAAGTGCAAATTTGCCTCCAGTATTTGCTAATAACATGCTGCATTCATCTTTCCTTCAACTTTGACTAAGTTTCTGTGCCTTTGTCGCTCACAGATCCCCAAAACATCAGCAATCCACCTCCGTGCTTTACAGTAGGATTGGTGTTCCTTTCATCATAGGTCTTGTTGACCCCTCTCCAAATGTGATGTTTATGGTTGTGACCAAAAAGTTCAATTTTGGTCTCATCACTCCAAATTACCTTGTTCCAAAAGTTTTGAGGCTTATTTCTGTGCTGTTTTGCATATTATATGTGAGATACGTTTTGGCATTTGCACATTAATGGCTTTCTTCTGGTGACTCGACAATACATATATCGCGATCCACCTGTGGTTTTTAACCTCTTAAATGCTGCTGTCAATCTCTGACAGCGGCATTTAACTCCTGCTTCTGGTAAGCACTCTGGAAATCCCACCCATCAGTGATCCCATTATGTGATCACGGGTCATCGATGGGTTGGCATGACAACCAGAGGTCTCCAGCAGATCCCTATGGTTGTCATAGCCAGATTGCTATGAGCACCGCCCGGTTGTCTGCGCTCATAGCAAGTGTGCATTTATGCTACATACTGGTGATCTGATTATCGCTTGTATATAGCAGAGCCGATCAAAGTAGTGCAGATTCTAGTTTCCCATGGAGACAATTGAAGCATGCAAAAAGTAAAAATAAAATGTTTTTAAAAATATAAAAAAAATAAAAGTTAAAATCACCCCATTCCGCCCAATTCAAAATAAAACGAAAAAAAAATTAAATAAATCAAAGATACACATATTTGGTATCGCCTGGTTCAGAATTGCCCGATCTATCAATATAAAAAATAAATTAACCCGACCGGTAAATGGCGTAACGAGAAAAAAAATCAAAATGCCAGAATTGCTTTTTTGGTTGCCAATACATTTCAATAAAATGCAATAAAGAGCGATTAAAAGATCATATATACACCAAAATTATATCAATAATAACGTCAGCTCGGTGCGCAAAAAGTAAGCCCTCACCCTGCCCCAAATCATGAAAAATGGAGACGTTACAGGTCTCGGAAAATGGCGCCTTTATTTATTTACCAAAGTTTGGAATTTCTTTTCACCACTCAGATAAAAAAGAACCTAGACATGTTTGATGTCTATTAACTCATAATGACATGGAGAGTCATAATGGTAGGTCAGTTTTAGCATTTAGTGAATATGGTTAAAAAAAAAATAAAAACAAGTGTGGAATTGCACTTTTTTTTGCAATTTCACTGCACTTGGAACTTTTTCCCATTATCCAGTACATGATATGTTAAAAACAATTGTGTCGTTCAAAAGTATACCTTGTCCCGCATAAAGCACTCACATGGCCATTTTGACTGAAAAATAAAAAAGTTATGGCTATGGAAAGAAGGGGAGCAAAAAACAAAAACGCAAAAACTAAAATACCTCCGGTCGTTAAGGGGTTAAATTGCTTACAGTATACAGTCCTGCAGGGGAATAACCCCCTATAAAAATCTTACATTTTGCCGACTGGGAGGGAGAAGAGCAAAAGAGTACACAAAAGTATAATATATACAACAGTTTTTTTGTGTAGCTTGGTTACAATACAGTGGGGCCCACCAGGAGTGACCACTAGAGTTGAGCGACTTTTACTTTTTTAGGATCGAGTCGGGTTTGGCGAAACCCAACTTTGTCAAAAGTCGGGTCGGGTGAAATCGGCCGATTATTTCGAAAAATTTGGGGCCGACCGAAACATGAAACCCAATGTTAGGTCTCGAGTTCCCGCTTCTGCACAGGGGGAATCTCGAGCCATCTCCGCTGCGGTCTCCCATTCTTATCCAGCCGCAGTGGAGTCTGCTCAGCAGGGACGTCGGTCCCAGCATCTTGCTCAGTCTCACTCTGTACAGAGAGTTACTGCTGCTTCTTCAGCTTCTGCCATTAAACCCAGTGCTGGTCAGCAGCGAGCGGACTTCTCTGGGACTAAGTCCTTGTCTGCACACACTGAGCATGCCCAGGGCAAGATCTCCCGTTGGAGATCGAGGGTCATGTGCTCAGGCTCTGCAGCACATTCCATTGGTCCTTTTGGCAGGTCTTGGAAGGGCAAAGTTTCCGTGGCCACTTCCTGTGCTGCAACTATATAAACTGCGCATGACCGCACGGCCATGCGCTAGTGTACATTTGCTTACGTGTGTTTGTTGTGAGTGCAAGTCGTCCTTGGATACCCCTTCCCTATTGAATGTCTGTTTGCGGAAGGTGTATGGTTGCTATCTAGCGCCCGACTTATCCTACAGCACTAATCACACGTTACAGCGTCCAGTTGCTGTGACCGCCAGTACGGCGCCGTGCACTTCCTCTGTGCTTTCCTTACCCAAGCCTGGGTGGTTAGTGGCGTTCGTCAGTGCGGCACCGCATGCACTCTTGTGCCCTAATATTGTTATTCAGCTTCCTTACACACCCAGTTGCGGTGTGGTGCCAGCAAGGGTCTAATCGGACTTCAATCCTAGTTGGGGTTGAGTTCGCTGACTACTTGCTCACCTTCTATGTGCGGTACCGCGATCCTGTGATGCAACAGGATCGCTTCCTTCACGCTGGGTGAAGTTTAACCCACGTGTGTATACTTATGAGTACCGCCATATAGTCCGTCATTACTTAGCAGCAGGTTCCATCTCTGCACGGTGGACCCCGGGCTGCGAACGCACCATACACTATCTGTCTTATTATTTGGTGCTTTCCGCTAGCCCTAATATTACACTAGCGCCAGGGTCTGGCTAGTAATGACGAACAAACAGCAATTCTTGCGGTATATCCAGCAGCTGGAGGGTAGGTTGGCGGCTCTTGAGAGCGCAACCTCAGCTGTGGATGTTACCGCAGTTGCTGTACAGGCTGCTAGCGTGGCTGCAGCAACCCTGTCCATTGCCACCCCTGTTCCGACATTTTCTCGCCTCCCGCTGCCAGAAAAATTTTCTGGTGATAGCAAGTTTTGTAGGGGATTTGTGAGTCAGTGCTCTATTCACCTCGAGCTCCTGGCTGCACGTTTTCCCACAGAGCGGGCTAAGGTGGGATTTATAGTGTCTCTCTTGTCGGACAGGGCGTTGGAATGGGCTACGCCGCTGTGGGAGCGTGGTGATCATGTGGTGCAGAGTGCTCCGCTGTTTCTGAGCACTCTGAAACAGGTCTTTTTAGGACCTCAAGTCACCCATGATACTGCGCTCCAACTGCTGGCATTAACTCAGGGTGAGTCCTTGGTCAGTAATTTTGCCGTCCAATTCCGCACTTTAGCTTCTGAGCTGGATTGGTCGGATAAAGCTCTTATCCCCATATTTTGGAGGGGCCTGGCTGACCACGTTAAGGACGCTCTGGCCACTAGGGAGATTCCTGCCACACTGGAGGAGTTAATAACTGTCTCCACTCGAATTGACCTCCGTTTTAACGAGCGGAGGTTAGAGCGAGCCCAGTGTAGGCAGAGGTTTCAGCTGGCTCCTACCTTCGCCAAACCTCTGGAATCTCCGGTCCTGGTTCCTGAGTCACATGAGGCCAGGGAAGTGTCACAAGCGGGATCTAAGTCTCGGACCGCTTGTGCACTCAAGGTCTGTCATGTTTGCCAGCAGTCAGGACATCTAGCCACCAGATGTTCTCAGCGGTCGAGGAAACGTCAGCGTCTAGTGGTAGTAGATGGAGGTACACTAGACACGGCGATGTTTGCCTCTAAATTGTCCTTTAAGGGGACAATTACTATAGGCTCATTCTCCAACTCGGTAGAGCTCTGCGTGGATTCTGGGGCGGAGGGCAATTTTATGTCTTCTGCCTTCGCCCAACGTCACGCAATACCCCTGGTTATGCTAGCTCAACCAGTAACGGTACGAGTGGTGAATGGGTCAACACTGCCCTCACAGATAACACACCAGACCATCCCTTTTACTCTGTCCATGTCGCCATCTCATCAGGAGATTATATCTCTGCTCGTCATTCCAGAGGGAATTGATGAGGTCCTGTTGGGAATACCTTGGCTACGGTACCACTCTCCTCATATCGAGTGGTCCTCTGGCAGAATCCTGGGATGGGGTGAATCTTGTGGGGGTAGGTGTCAGAGGGAGTGCGTTCAGGTTACTACTACAGAGGTACCCGCAGATCTTTCCTCTCTCCCCAAGCAGTATTGGTCTTATGCAGACGTGTTCTCCAAAAAGGCGGCGGAGATCCTTCCGCCCCATCGCCCCTATGACTGTCCTATTGATCTCTTGCCTGGTGCTGAGCCTCCCCGGGGTCGAGTCTATCCGCTATCTCTCCCGGAGACGGAGGCAATGTCACAGTACATCCAGGAAAATCTGGCAAGAGGATTCATTAGGAAGTCAGTGTCACCTGCTGGGGCAGGGTTCTTCTTCGTGCAGAAGAAGAATGGGGAATTGCGTCCATGCATAGACTACAGGGGCCTTAACGCTATCACCGTTAAAAATAAGTATCCTTTGCCCTTGATATCTGAGCTCTTCGATAGGCTTCGGGGAGCAAGGGTATTTACTAAACTAGATCTGCTGGGTGCTTACAACCTGATTCGCATCCGTGAGGGGGACGAATGGAAGACGGCTTTTAACACCAGGGATGGGCACTATGAATATCTGGTGATGCCCTTCGGGCTCTGTAATGCCCCATCCGTTTTCCAAGACTTTGTGAACGATATCTTCCGGGATATGCTTTCCACCTCGGTCGCAGTCTATCTGGATGATATTCTCATCTACTCTCCAGATATTGACTCCCACCGGAGAGATGTTTGCAAAGTCTTCGACCTCCTACGGGCAAACTCCCTCTATGCCAAGTTGGAGAAGTGTATGTTTGAGCAGGAGTCCCTACCTTTCCTAGGCTACATCATCTCTGCCCAGGGATTGGCTATGGATCCTGCCAAACTACAGGCTGTGATGGACTGGCAGGAACCCCATTCTCTTAAAGCGGTGCAGCGCTTTATGGAGTTCATTAATTATTATCGCCAGTTCATTCCGCACTTCTCAACTTTGGTAGCTCCCTTGGTTGCTCTCACCAAGAAGGGGGCGAATCCCAAATTGTGGTCTGAGGAGGTCTCCAAGGCCTTTAACTCTATAAAGTCACACTTCGCTAGCGCTCCCATCCTACATCGCCCCGATGTTGATAAGCCATTTATCATGGAGGTGGATGCCTCTTCTGTTGGTGCTGGAGCAGTCCTCTTCCAAAAGGATGCTCAAGGTCGGAAGCATCCTTGCTTCTTTTTCTCCAAGACCTTCTCACCAGCAGAGAGGAATTATTCCATCGGGGACAGGGAGTTGCTAGCCATGAAGTTGGCTTTCTCGGAGTGGAGACATCTCTTGGAGGGAGCACGTTTTCCCTTCCAAGTCTTCACAGACCATAAAAATTTGGTGTACCTGCAGACAGCCCAGCGGTTGAATTCTCGCCAGGCCAGATGGTCCTTATTCTTCTCCCGGTTTCATTTCACCCTCCATTTTCTTTCTGGGGAGAAGAACATTTGGGCCGACGCTCTCTCTCGCTCCGTTGTGTCATCTGCGGAGGAGGAGGAGGATCCTCGGCTTATTGTCCCCACCGAGAGCTTGAGAACTGTGGCCCCGGTTTCGCTAGAGTCTGTGCCCCCGGGCAAGACTTTTGTTCCATCCAATTTGCGACCGGAGGTTCTCTCTTGGGCTCACTCGTCCAGGGTGGGTGGACATTTTGGTACCAAAAGGACATCTGAGTTACTGGCGAGGACGTACTGGTGGCCGCATATGGCTCGTGATGTCGCAGAGTATGTTCGGGCGTGTGTCTCTTGCGCCAAGAACAAGACTCCTCGGCAACGGCCAGCTGGTTTGCTTTTTCCTCTGTCGGTGGCGGACAGGCCCTGGGAGGTGGTCGGGATGGACTTTGTGGTGGGCTTACCCAAGTCTCGTAACTACACCTTTATCTGGGTGATCACCGACCATTTTTCCAAAATGGTGCACTTGGTGCCTCTTCCACGGCTACCTTCTGCACGGGCGTTGGCTGTCTTGTTCGTCAAGCATATCTTTCGCCTACACGGTATGCCAGACAAAATTGTTAGTGACCGGGGTCCCCAGTTTGCGTCTCGATTCTGGAGAGAGCTTTGTCATCTACTCAATATTGAGTTGAATCTCTCTTCGGCATATCATCCCGAGACGAATGAGTTGGTAGAGAGGGCCAACCAGACCTTGGTCACATATTTACGACATTTTGTTTCTGCCAGGCAGGATGACTGGGCATCCTTGCTACCGTGGGCAGAGTTTGCACTTAACAATGCCGTAGCCGACTCCACTGGTCAGACTCCATTCCTCCTAAATTACGGCCAGCATCCGCGTGTTCCTGTGCCCATGCCTGTGTCTTCTGCTGACTCCAGGGTGGCAGACTGGGCTGTGGAGGCACGGGACATTTGGGACCGCACGCAGGATGCCATTCGGGCCTCCAAGGAGAGAATGAGGTCCTCCGCCGATGTTCATCGGCGCCCCGCTCCGACCTTTGCTCCTGGCGACTTGGTGTGGCTCTCCGCCCGTAACATCAGGCTGTGAGTTGAGTCCACTAAGTTTGCTCCTCGCTACTTGGGTCCCTTCAAGGTTCTCGAACAGGTTAATCCTGTGGTCTACCGTTTGGCTCTTCCTCCACGCTTGGGTATCACCGACACCTTTCATGTGTCCCTCTTGAAACCCGTATACATGTCCCGGTTTTCCGAGTCATCTGCCGGGACATCGGGTTCGTCTACGGACGATTACGAGGTGAACGCTATTTTGGGGTGCAAGGTGGTACGCGGCAAAAAGTTCTATCTGGTGGATTGGAAGGGTTATGGCCCAGAGGACAGGTCATGGGAGTCTGCTGAAAACATTCGGGCCCCACAGCTCATTGCTGCCTTCGAGCGCAGCGAGGCCCAAGGAGGGGGGGGGGCCCTAGGAGGGGGGGTAATGTTAGGTCTCGAGTTCCCGCTTCTGCACAGGGGGAATCTCGAGCCATCTCCGCTGCGGTCTCCCATTCTTATCCAGCCGCAGTGGAGTCTGCTCAGCAGGGACGTCGGTCCCAGCGTCTTGCTCAGTCTCACTCTGTACAGAGAGTTACTGCTGCTTCTTCAGCTTCTGCCATTAAACCCAGTGCTGGTCAGCAGCGAGCAGACTTCTCTGGGACTAAGTCCTTGTCTGCACACACTGAGCATGCCCAGGGCAAGATCTCCCGTTGGAGATCGAGGGTCATGTGCTCAGGTCCTGCAGCACATTCCATTGGTCCTCTTGGCAGGTCTTGGAAGGGCAAAGTTTCTGTGGCCACTTCCTGTGCTGCAACTATATAAACTGCACATGACCGCACGGCCATGCGCTAGTGTACATTTGCTTACGTGTGTTTGTTGTGAGTGCAAGTCGTCCTTGGATACCCCTTCCCTATTGAATGTCTGTTCGCGGAAGGTGTATGGTTGCTATCTAGCACCCGACTCATCCTACAGCACTAATCACACGTTACAGCGTCCAGTTGCTGTGACCGCCAGTACGGCGCCGTGCACTTCCTCTGTGCTTTCCTTACCCAAGCCTGGGTGGTTAGTGGCGTTCGTCAGTGCGGCACCGCATGCACTCTTGTGCCCTAATATTGTTATTCAGCTTCCTTACACACCCAGTTGCGGTGTTGTGCCAGCAAGGGTCTAATCGGACTTCAATCCTAGTTGGGGTTGAGTTCGCTGACTACTTGCTCGCCTTCTATGTGCGGTACCGCGATCCTGTGACGCAACAGGATCGCTTCCTTCACGCTGGGTGAAGTTTAACCCACGTGTGTTACTTATGAGTACCGCCATATAGTCCGTCATTACTTAGCAGCAGGTTCCATCTCTGCACGGTGGACCCCGGGCTGCGAACGCACCATACACTATCTGTCTTTTTATTTGGTGCGTTCCGCTAGCCCTAACACCCAATGCAAGTCAATGGGGAATCAAAGTCGGCAGTGAGTGGAGGACAAGAAAACACCTACAGTGCCCATTTTAAAGCCAAAAACATAAATTCTTATTTCTTAAGCTTGTCAATCTTAATTTATTTTATAATAATAGTTAGACATTGAAAACAGGGGGTTATTTGGCTAAAGTTATGGGGGGGTAGGGCTGGCTCAAATTTTCATGGGCCCAGGAAACGCGGAATATGTCACAGCGGTGGAGCAGGGAGAGGTAAGTATTTCAACTTTGCAAGTGCTGTGATCCTGAGCAAGCGGGGGGGGGGGGCACTTGTTGGCACTGGCACAGGGCCCCTCAAAGTACGGCAATGTGTTTGACGGCGGGAGGCGCCTCTCACTGCCAGAGACACTTTTCCATACTATGAGGGGCCCTGTGCCAGTGACGTCACCAACGAGTATGCCCCCCCACCAGATGAAGGAACCTGCACTTTCATCTGCACCTTCCTCTTTGTCCCCGTGTAAGGTGGTATAGTATGCAGGAAGGGGAACCTGACTTTCAGCAGGGTCAGATTCAGGCTGTGTAGAGTGCAAGGTAATCTGTAGTAATCTGGGTCAATGTGCCAGAAGACTCATCTAGCAGTGGCTGGGCAATGGGCAGGATGAGGAGGAAACACATATATAGGCCCAAATAATAAAGTAGGCTGAATGCAGTTCAAAATTGGTAACAGGACAAAACAGGCGGCATAGCTTTGTTCAGTGGAGGACAACTGTAATGAGTGGCGCAGACACAGTTAGATGGCCCAAAATAAAAAAGTAGGCTAAATGCAGTTCAAAATTGGTAACAGGACTAAACAGGCGGCATTGCTTTGTTCAGTGGAGGACAATAATGAGTGGCGCAGACACAGTTTGTAGGCCCATAATAAAAAAGTAGGCTAAATGCAGTTCAAAATTGGTAACAGGACTAAACTGGCGGCATAGCTTTGTTCAGAGGAGGACAACTGTAATGAGTGGCGCAGACACAGTTAGTAGGCCCAAAATAAAAAAATAGGCTAAATGCAGATCAAAATTGGTAACAGGACTAAACAGGCGGCATAGCTTAGTACTGGGGTGGGCTCCTCTGCTGAGTAGCAGACAGTGGTAGTAGGTGCAAAGTATTAACTGGTCAAAATGGAGGCCAGTGCCTCTGTATATTTTAACTATTATCTATCATTTCAACAAATTTGCATTGGCAGTGCCATTGAAGGATTTAACAGCACAGACTACCCAGTGGTGGAGCAGGGAGAAGTAAGTATTGCAAGTGGTAGAGCGCTGTTCGAGCTGGGGGGGAACACTCTCTCGTGGGCGGCGGTATTGGCACAGGGCCCCTCATATTATGACGGTGTGTCTGATGTTGGTTGTGCACCACCACCATCAGAGACACTTCATTGTACTATGAGGGACCCTGTGCTAGTGCCGTTGCCCAAGAGTGGGCGCACCCACCTGTCCAGGCAAACGGCACTCGCACGGGTGCTTGCGCCAGGTGGTGCCCACGGCCCTGTGGGGGGAGTCAGCCCATTTAGGGAGGTATAAAAATGGCCTATGGTGGACATTCAGCAGCTGCAAATGGCGGAATTGGAGATGTCAGTAAGAGGAGGCCAAAAGCAAGACATTTTTCAGGCAAGCTACGTGTCAGCATGAGAAGGTGGGGCAAAATAATTTGAAATCCATGAATGGTTCATTTTAATGAAGGTTAGATCATCAACATTCTGGGTAGCCAGTCCTTTTTTCGGTCAGTATTGAACCAGCAGCACTGAAGACTCTTTCTGATAGCACACTAGAAGCAGGGCAAGCGAGCTCCTGTAATGCATATTCTGCCAATTCAGGCCAGGTGTCTATTTTAGATGCCCAGTAATCAAAGGGGACTGACCTGTGAGGGAGAACATCGATAAGGGAGGAAAAGTAATTCATAACCATACTGGACAAATGCTGTCTCCTGTCACTTTGAATCGATGCAGCACCACCTGTCGTGTCAGCGGTCATTGCAAAATCACTCCACAACGTGGCCATAAAACCCCTCTGTCCAATGCCACTTCGGATTTGTGCACCTCTAACGCCTCTGCCATGTGGCCCCCTACGGCTCATGTGAGAACCATCACTGCCGCTGTGTGCTGGGAATGCCTGAACCAAACGGTCTACAAGAGTTGCTTGTTTGGTAGCCAATATTTGCTCAAGGTTCTCATGTGGCATGATATTTTGTCATTTTCCTTTATATCGTGGATCCAGGAGGCAGGCCAACCAGTAATCGTCATTGGTCATCATTTTGATAATGCGGGGGTCCCTTTTTAGGATACGCAAGGCATACTCAGCCATGTGGGCCAATGTTCCAGGTGTCAATTCACTGCTTGTGCTGGGTTGAGGAGCACTTTCTTGCAAATCAACATCACTTGTGTCCCACAAAACCCTGTATCTGACCTTGCAAAGCCACCAGTTTCTATTGCCCCCTGTGAAGCATCCATCTTCCATAAATATTCATCCCATCATCCTCCTCCTCCTCTTCATCCGCCACCTCGTCCAGGAGAGTTCCCTGAGCAGACAATGGCTGACAGTCATCAAGGCATCCCTCCTCCTCTGCTGCAGATGCCAGCTCCTTAATGTGCATCGAACTTTGCATCAGCAGACGCATTAGTGGGAAGCTCATGCTTATGATGGCGTCGTCTGCACTTACCAGCCGTGTGCATTCCTCAAAACACTGAAGGACTTGACAGAGGTCTTGGAGCTTCGACCACTGCACACCAGACAACTCCATGTCTGCCATCCAACTACCTGCCCATGTATGTGTATCCTCCCACAAATTAATTACAGCACGCCTCTGTTCGCACAGCCTCTGAAGCATGTGGAGTGTGGAGTTCCACCTTGTTGCAACGTTGATTATTAGGCGGTGCTGGGGAAGATTCAGCGATCGCTGATGTTTCAGCATACGGCTGGAGTGTACGGGCGACCGGCGGATGTGCGAGCAAAGTCTTTGCACCTTCAGGAGCAGGGCTGGTAACTCCGGATAATTTTTGAGGAAGCACTGCACCACCAAGTTCAAGGTGTGAGCCAGGCAAGGTATGTGTTTAAGTTCTGAAAGGGCTATGGCAGCAATAAAATTCCTTCCGTTATCACTGACTACCTTGCTTACCTCAAGATGTACACTGCCCAGACATGACTGAATTTGTTGCTGCAAGTACTTGGCCAGTACTTCCGCGGTGTGTCTGTTGTCGCCCAAACACTTCATTTCTAACACAGCCTGCTGACACTTACCACTAGCTGTTTGATAATGGGACACCTCGTGTGCAATACTGGCAACTGCGGATGGAGTGGTTGTACGACTGCGCTCTGTGGACGAGCTTTCGCTTCTGGAGGAGGAGGGGTGGCGAACGCCTACAGCCAACTGTTTCCTTGTCCGTGGGCTAGGCAGAACTGTCCCACTATGGCTGTCCCCTGTGGACCCTGCATCCACCACATTAACCCAGTGTGCCAAGATGGACAAGTAACGTCCCTGGCCATGCCTACTGGTCCATGCATCTGTTGTGAGGTGCACCATTCTACTGACTGATTGCCTGAGTGCATGGACACTGCGGTCTTTGACATGCTGGTGGAGGGCTGGGATGGCTTTTCTCGCAAAGAAGTGTCGACTGGGTAGGTCATAGAGTGGTACTGCGTAGGCCATCAGGGCTTTGAAAGCTTCACTTTCAACCAACCAGTAGGGCATCATCTCTAACGAGATTAGTCTAGCAATGTGGGCGTTCAAACCCTGTGTACGCGGATGAGAGGATGACTACTTTCTTTTCCTCTTGTAGGGTGAGCTGGACTGGAGAGGTGCATATGGTGGAACTAGCAGTGGTGGTGGTTGTGGACACGGCGGATTGAGAGAGGGTTGGCGATGGTATTCTCGATGTTGGCCTACATACAGTGTTTCCTACCAATAACCTTGTGATTCCCTGACTGCTTTGGCCTTGCGACGATACCTCCACATTTGCTGCTGGTGGTGTCCTAACCGTTGGGCTTACTGTGAGGGAAGCAATGTAGCATTGCTGACTACCTTCATTCTGAGCAGGTGCACCAACAGTACGGGACATTTGGTAGTTAGTCCAGGCTTGCAAGTGCATGCTGGTTAAATGTCTAAGCATGCACGTTGTATTTAAATTTTTAAGATTCTTTCCTCTGCTAAAGGTCTTTGAGCATTTCTTACAGATAACTTTTGACTGATCATTCAGATCTTAGTTAAAAAATTGCCACACAGCACTCTTCCTACTATAGAATACCTTTTCAGGCATTGCACGCTGTCCTACTTTCCCCAGATGGCCACGCTGTTCTAAAACTGTTTTTGTTTTTGACAAACGTTTTTGGCCTGATACGGGCCTGCCAGATGACAGCTGTTGCGATGTAGATGGCTGCTACGGATCATCCTCCTCCGCTTCTGAGCTACTGGTAGCGGCACCCTCTTCCCCCAATGGCTGCCAATCTGGGTCAACAATCACCTCCTCTTCAATGTCATGTGCACCTTCCTCTGTGTCACCGTGTAAGGTGCTATAGCGTTCGGGACGGGGCACCATAGTCTCATCAGGGTCAGATTCTAGCTCAGTACACTGCGAGGGCAATGTAGTGATCTGACTCAAAGGAACAGCATTATAATCTAGCTGTGGCTGTGCATCAGTGCACTCCATGTCCGATTCATCTTGTAATGGGCAGTTAACAATTTCCCGTTCTAACCCAGGCATGGTATGTGTAAAGAGCTCCATGGAGTAACCTGTAGTGTCGCCTGACGCATCCTTCACTTTTGGTTTGGGTGAAGGACACAAGGAAACGTCTTGTTTCTGACCGGGAGCATCCACTGACGACTCGCTGCTTTTATATTTGGAACTTTCTGAAGAGGAGGCGAAAGAGCTAGAGGCTGAGTCAGCAAGGAAAGCCAAAACTTTTTCCAGCTGCTCCGGCTTTAAAAGCTGCTTTCCTACTCCCAGATAAGGGAGCCTTTGAGGCCTTGTGTAGCCAGACGATGACGCTGGCTCAACACCTCCAGCCTTAGGTGCTATTGTGCTTTTGCCACTACCACCAGATGCACCAAGACCACCATCAGTACAAGCTCGCAACCACTGCCCACGGCCTCTTCCACCTGACTTCCTCATTTTTTGGAAAATCTAACCAAAATAACAACGGTTATATGGTACTGTAAAACAAGGTAGAAGGAGTATATAAACGTGTTGAGATATTAAATCTCCCTTTTTTTGGGAGACTGAACAAAAAATCAGGCCCTGTGCAAAAAAAACACAATGTAAGTGGCTGAAAGTGGCTGGCTGATATACCACAAACTAACAGGACTGCAGTATATCCACTTTGTGACAATTTGAATCTCCCCTTTTTTGGGGGGAGACTGAACCACAACTTAGGCTGTTAAATATTAATTATTACCGTAATTGAATTATTCTTATTCTGTACTGAGCACATTGCTTCTTGCTGACACTATCAAAAGCTATTTCTGTGTATGTAGCTCAGAGTATAAGTTAACTCCATATACAGAGGACACGTGGTCTGTAGGAAACGTATATAAACGTCTCTTAGGAGGGTGTGGGGGCCTTTTGTCACGTGGGACTGTCACCCCTGCCTTCACCATGGACGTCGGACAAAGAAGCAACAGCTGATAGTCATAATTCTACTCCATGCCATGATGACTTCAGACTTCACACAGACAGACGGTTTTACCATTCAGGACCTTGGGAAAGATGAGTAACAAGACAAGCGCTGATATTTACACATGGACAATATGTTCATAACTATTTCATCTACTTTTATGTTATTGCTGCAATGTGGTTTTTCTGTGGACAATTCAATAAACCACTATATTTTTCATGAGAATACCGTGACATTTTTCTTTAAGAGTAAGCACCTGGTGAATAGTCCTGATTAAATAAATGTGCGAAATAAGAATTTTTAACATTGGCCAAGCCAGCCAGTTTTGATTTTTTGTGCTATTTTTGCGTGAATTTCCTTCAATCTTGCACACAGGGGAAGAGAGAAGAGCTCCGCTAGATGTTATGCAAGTTTTCAGAAATTTCACTTCAAAACTTCAAGTCACAAAGATCTCACAAGAACCTATGAAACAGACTAACAGGTGTCAGATGGATTGACAAGCATTAGCATTGGAAGTGCTGAAGATAGACGTGCTGAAAATAGCCGTGCTGATGACCAGAGTCCAGCGTTGTGCAGCAAAGGGACTACAAGCTGAGACATTTTAAGGTAAGAAATGGATTTGATTAATTCATATGCTAAATCAAGTTAGATAGAATTTGAAAGTTTGTACAAATCTAGCTTAGAAATATTTTGGCTTAGTTTATTTGCAGAATGCAAGATGGCAAATTTAAAGTTAGATTCTAAGCTAATGTCTAGGAAAAAAGAAAAAGAGCAACTGAAAAATATATTACATATGATTGATGTATTTCCCAAGTACGTTACAGAGAAGTCCAAAAAATACAGTGTAGAAAGAATTTCTAAGGAAACTAATGATGTTCCCAAGATTGACTGTAATGTCAAGAGTGAGGAAGATGTGACGCACGTGTCTGTATTGACCACCCAAGGTGACTTTGTCTCTCATGATGATGAAAAACAAGATGGAGGACATGTAGGAGACATGACAACTGACAAAGATGATGCACGAGGGACAGATGTACAACCACTAAAAATAGAAGACGAGGCCCAACTCCAACCTAAATCTAGGAAAATCTTGCTAAAGTTATGTAAAATCATTCCTGCATATGATGATAAAATCCATGTGTGCAGAAATTCAGAGATATTTGAGAGTTTTGCTGATAAGTTTGATTTGACTAATGAGCAGAAAAATAAATGTGGCTACCAGTAACTTTTATCAGGAGATTTTCATTAAAAATGCAGAATGATGAGTTCCATGAAGACATGACTGATGTAGAAAGATTAAAAATTTTGATATTCTGTGGATTAAAAGAAAATTATCCAGATCTTGATATTCTTCTAAAATTGAAGATTGGCTGGAAAGAATGTACTTTTACATTTATGTCCATTTTTGAAAGGGTTTACAAATTGGTCAGTACGAATTTGAATGAACAATCAATGATAAATTGTTTTGTAAACAAATTTAAATTCTTAAATCCTGCATCTCGTATAATTGCTTCACAGAAAAATTCTTTATATGAATGTGCGCAATCCCTTGATTTTTCTAGAAAACATGAGAATCTTGAAAGGAAAACAAATTTTACTAAGTTTTTGAAACCAGGCAGAATTCAATCTTATCAAAAGCCAAAATCAAAATCTGCAAACCTGATCCAAAATCACATCTATGAAGTACGAAGAAAATTACATATTTGCTACAAACCCTATGAGTCCATTAAAGAAGTTGCTCTGAAAGAGTTAAAAACTGAAGGGCCAGA
The DNA here is from genome assembly GCF_032444005.1 of Ranitomeya imitator. NCBI lineage: Eukaryota > Metazoa > Chordata > Amphibia > Anura > Dendrobatidae > Ranitomeya > Ranitomeya imitator. The sequence continues at coordinate 680,212,403 of NC_091282.1, forward strand.
TCTGTCTGTAAAGATGGCGGAAATTGACAAACAGAAGCAGGTGTGCAACAGCATAGGGGGTGAGCTGAACACTCCGTTTTCACAGCTCATAAGACTAAAGATGGCAGTTTTAGGTTTTCAACAAATTATCGACAGAGAGGTACATTTTGGTTTAAGAATTGGCTAAAAATGTAATTATTTTATATTATATGATGAGTTATACAATGTATTATTTATTAATGTAATTATTTTATTCAATATAATTCTGCAGTTACATATATTAATATAATATACAGTAAATACTGTAGCATATTTGTATAAGTAGAGATTATATTAACTGTATTTTTATATGTATAATGAAATAATTAAAATTTACTCCAGTAATAATATTTAGAATTACATTAAATACATTTATTAAATATATACATATGTATAAGATATTTAAATTATTTTGGTTTTAAATAAATATGAAATTAACCTTTATCTTTCATTTTCCCTTAGAATTTTACTTTCAAAGCAAGGATTGAACAAAAAAATACCTGTTTCATGAATTTATGTCTTATTCACACAGGAAGTTATATTAACTGCATGATTTTTATATATTTAACACTTAAAATAAATAATATATAACTAACAATATTATTGATTGCTATGGTACGCTGTGATATTATAAGTTAGGAAAATTACCAGATTTGGTATAGATTAGGGAATGAAGACTTCAATCAAGATACCGGAGTTATGTTAATAAAGACATTTCATTTTTCTAAATTCAATTGATTCTTAAAAGTTGCAAGAAGAAAAGCCGTTATCCAGAAGTTCCACAAGGTAACAATGCTATGATTTCTGAGTAATAATAGACTGTGTCAAATACAATTCATGTCACCACTCACGACTGCAGCATCCAGCACTGACAACTGAGTACAGTATCAAAGATGAACTGTGTTATTACGTTCCAGTGGTTTCCTATCACCTATAAGACTTCCATGAAAGCTGGTGAACACTCAGGTAATTCAACCCTGACATGTGTCCTGTGCACTAAGGACTGGTTATGGTGCTATGTTTAGCAAGGAAGAGTCAATGTAACCCTTGCTGTGCTGACCAAAGATGTCACACCTGTTCCAAGACCAGTGTGGATGATATGGAAGGATTCCAGATGATTTCCAATGTAAGTCCAGGTCTCTAAAGTGACACTGCACAGATATTAAAGCTACATTTCATCTATGAACTTTGTTTTCTTATCAACATTTGAATTTATGGACTTTGATTGACACATGACACACAGTCTCTACATATCTACATGCTATCATTTATTTCAAAAGACTTATATTAAAGATTGTTTTAAAAGAACCAAGAAGATATCAATATTAAGACCAGATGACATCAGATGGTGATCAGACCTGAGATGCTTCAAGTAGATATAGGGAAGTATAATTATATATATATTCTATGAATATTAGTCACGGCTTACCATAACATGAATTTACATATCATTATATTATTGAGAACATATAACAATATTATTATTGATATTATTATTATTACATTATTTTGCCAAATGCCTATTAATATTTTTAATTTGAGGGTTCCAATCAATGTCTGTCACCCTCAAAAGGGGGAATTGTTAAATATTAATTATTACCGTAATTGAATTATTCTTATTCTGTACTGAGCACATTGCTTCTTGCTGACACTATCAAAAGCTATTTCTGTGTATGTAGCTCAGAGTATAAGTTAACTCCATATACAGAGGACACGTGGTCTGTAGGAAACGTATATAAACGTCTCTTAGGAGGGTGTGGGGGCCTTTTGTCACGTGGGACTGTCACCCCTGCCTTCACCATGGACGTCGGACAAAGAAGCAACAGCTGATAGTCATAATTCTACTCCATGCCATGATGACTTCAGAATTCACACAGACAGACGGTTTTACCATTCAGGACCTTGGGAAAGATGAGTAACAAGACAAGCGCTGATATTTACACATGGACAATATGTTCATAACTATTTCATCTACTTTTATGTTATTGCTGCAATGTGGTTTTTCTGTGGACAATTCAATAAACCACTATATTTTTCATGAGAATACCGTGACATTTTTCTTTAAGAGTAAACAACTGGTGAATAGTCCTGATTAAATATATGTGCGAAATAAGAATTTTTAACATTGGCCCAGTGTATATACCAACACAATGTAAGTGGCAGAAAGTGGCTGGCTGATATACCACAAACTAACAGGACAGAAGTATATCCACTTTTTGATCATTTGAATCTCACTTTTTTTTGGGGGGAGACTAAACCAAACCTCAGGCCCTGTGCATAAAACAACACAATGCAAGTGGCAGAAAGTGGTATATGATATATGAAAAAATACAAGGACTGTAGTACAATTTCAATCTCCCTACAATGATCTCAGGAAAAGTATGGCAGCAATAAAAAGGACTGCTGCACGCAAAAGTGTGGACAAATAAACAAGATAACTGTGCAGAAAGGAGCAACAGGATTTTTGCTTTTAAAAAAAGCAGTTGGTTTGCACAGCGGCGTACAAACAGCAATGCAGCTATCAGGGAGCCTTATAAGGCAGCCTAATAAGTTACAGAGCTGATGCACAAAAATATAGCCTCCACTGTCCCTGCAAACAAATGGTGGTGTTGGACAGTGGAAATCGCTACAGCACAAGCAGTTTCGGGACTTAATCTTCCCTCCCTAACTATATCCCTTCTTCTGATGCAACTGCAGCAACCTCTCCCTATGTTCAGATCGGCAGAAGTAAGATGGCGGTCGGCGTGCACGCCCCTTTATAGCCCCTGTGACGCCGCAGAAAGCAAGGCAATCACTGTCATGCTCTTCTCTAAGATGGTGGGACCGAGACCTATGTCATCACACTGCCCACACTCTGCGTCCTCCTTCATTGGCTGAAAAATAGCACTGAAAGCGTCATACGAAACGCGACTTTGGCGCGAGGATCGCCGAGCTCATGGCCAATCCCACACTTTGCCGAAAGTCGTCAATTTTGGAATTTGTCCGATCCGCTTCGCTCAACCCTATTGAACACCATTTTTCAATGTTATATAAGGGTTTGCATAAGTTGAGAAACTTTACAAGTAAATTATGTTGCATCTGCAGACTATTTCTAGAAGCTTATTGATAAACATATACCTTACAGCACAGACATTTATAAGAAATAAAACAAGAGAACTCCTCTTAGGGAAATACTGTGTTAAAGAAATAAAAATACACATTTTGTGTGTGCCAAGGTTCTCACTGCTCACCTTATAGGTTTGCACTAGAAATCAAACATCGGTATATACCTTATAGGCACAATGTAGGCAGCTGTCAGATCTTCTTTTTCTGCACATCCTCTGGGGCTCACTGTATGGATCACAGATGGGTGTAAACACAAATAGAGATGACTATTGAACGTTATCCCAGGACAGATGGTTTAGAAGAGTTATGCACTTGTCTTGTCTTCAGGTCCAAGCTCTCCTCCCTTTCCTTATGACCGCCACAATTTTTTATGCTCAACATTGGGTCTTAGAAGTGGCCTGACGTTCCTCACTGACATCTCTCTAGGAATTTTAAGTCACACTTTGACACTCTCCTCTGTCTGGGCATTGAAACTGTAATGTTTTTGGTTTTTGTTTGGAGTTTGTCACCATCCAGTGTCTATTGTTATCATCCCCTCAGAGGCTTGTGGTTTCTACAGATAGCACCTACTGTTCCTCAAGTCTTGTTTGTTAACACATTGTTTTCAGTAAGCATTACAAATTGATATTTAGAGATAAACAGCTGTGCTGCATTCATCCATGCCAACTCATACTGTACATTCTAGAAACCCCGCCCTCACTTAAGGTACCGTTACACTAAGCGACGCTGCAGCGATATAGACAACGAGCCGATTGCTGCAGCGTCACTGTTTAGGTTGCTAGGAGACGTCAAACACGGCAACACCAGAACGATGCAGGAGCGATCCAGTGACGTACTTATCATTCTCGCCGGTTGTTAGCTCCATGTTAAAACATTGCTGGCATCGTTGCTTTTGCTGTCAAACATGACAAATCACGCCGACCTGATGACCAAATAAAGTTCCGGACTTCTAGCTATGGCCAGCGATGTCACAGTGGGATCCTGATCGCTGCTGCATGTCAAACACGAGATCGCTATCCAGGACGCTGCAACATCACGGATCGTTGTCGTTCTTGTTGTAAAGTTGCTCAGTGTGAAGGTACCTATACTCTCTGCTAATTAAACCATTGTTTGCTGTAAGCATCACAATCTTATTATAGACATTTAACATTAAGCTATTATCTGACCTATAAATTCTGATACATAAATCTGTGCGCTGCATTAAACCTGCACTTTTCCTCTTTATCTGAAACACCTCCACTTCCTACTAGTTGTGTGGCTTCCAGTGGTTAATGCCTTACGTGCTTATCTGCTTTCCAACATAACCTAATGCCCGAGTCTTTTCTGTTCCTTTTGCCTACCAATGTCCTGGGACACCTTTTGGCTTTGAGACTTTACCTCTCTAGGAGCGATGAGTGAACATGCTCGGATGTCTTATCTGAGCACGCTTAGATGTTATCCGAGCATCTGGGCGTGCTTGTATATTATGCTCGAGTCTTTGTGGCTGCATGAATGCTGTCTGTTAGACAGCTTCAACACATTTGAGGATTCCCTAACAAACAAGCAATCCCCACATGTCTTGAGGCTGTCTACCAGCCCAAATTATGCAGCCGCAGGGCCTCGATCAGGTGCTCAGATAACACCCAAGCATGCTTGGATAAAGGTACCGTTACACTAAGCGACTTACCAACGATCACGACCAGCGATACGACCTGGCCGTGATCGTTGGTAAGTCGTTGTGTGGTCGCTGGGGAGCTGTCACACAGACAGCTCTCTCCAGCGACCAACAATCAGGGGAAAGACTTCAGCATCGGTGATCGGTGATATCACCGCTGTGCTTTGCTTTACGGCCGGCCGGCGCTGACACAGTGCAGGGAAAGCTCTCGGCAGCAGCACGTACATTAGCAGCGCTCCTGCCGAAAGCAGTTTTAACCCTGTGGACGCCGGGGGACGTGAAAGACATCGGAATGTGAGTATGTACTGGTTTTTTTTTTTAACTTTTACAATGGTAACCAGGGTAAATATCCGGTTACTAAGCGCGGCCCTGCGCTTAGTAACCCGATATTTACCCTGGTTACCAGTGAACACATCGCTGGATCGGCGTCACACACGCCGATTCAGCAATGACAGCGGGTGATCAGCGACCAAAAAAAGGTCCAGATCATACCCAGCGACCAACGATCTCCCAGCAGGGGCCTGATCGTTGGTCGCTGTCACGCTTAACGATTTCGTTAACGATATCATTGCTACGTCACAAAAGGCAATGATATCGTTAACGAAATCGTTATGTGTGAAGGTACCTCAAGACTTTATCCGAGCATGTTTGCTCATCACTACTCTCTAGGTGGGCCTAACAAGAAGATTGGAAAATATTATTGTTCTTCTTTATTAAAGTGCTGAACATATAACGTGATCCTGGAGAGCTTGTCAGCTCAAACACACCAATACAACAAAATATGAATTACATTGTACTTATCCATAAAAGTAACATCCCTTAATTCAGTCAAGGGTCTCTGCAAGGCAGTGCAATACCACTTACCAAATCAAACTCATGATGTATGCAACAGATCTCCAAAGTAACTGTGAATGTCAAGGGTGGGATTTCGTGGATTAAACCACATGACCACATGATGTATGAATTAAATTTCCATAGTCATTGTGGATTCCATGTAGGTAATTGGGTAGATTCAATTACATGGCCTCAAGTCTGTTGAATATTCATATTTTCACATTTATACTGAAAAAGGGGCATGCTACACAAGAGATTGTAGTCAAACCAAAAATGTTGTACATTTTATTAGTACACCAACTATGTGTACTGTGGTAGATCAGTTTACTCAGCTTCACATGGAGGTAGACACGGGAAAACTGCGGTTTGAAGGATGCACTCGGTTTGTTAAATATGGCATAAACCAAGGGTTAAGCACAAAATAAACACGGTCCCCTGAGCAAAACAGGAAAGTAAAACAAAATGTGAACTCTAGGAACAGTCCTTGTGGTAGTGGGGTCAGCCGCTCAGGGTCAGCACAACCCATGGTTCAGGCCTAAACCACAGTACAAACCACTTCTCTGGAGTGTTCCTCTCCAGACTCTCAACACCAACACTGCTTCTGGAGCCCAGACCATGAGACTCCTCACCCATGTGACTTATCACATGACTGTGACATCACACAGGTCCTGTCATCACAAGGTGGTGATGACTCTGCATGTGGAGATAAGGTGGACACCATCCCACCCACTCTATGGATGTCCACATAAAACCAGCCCATTTATGCAACTTTAGCTTAAGCCTCACACTTTAATGTGCTGGAGGAAAATACTGTGGCTTTATATCACTAACTCTATTAAGCTTAATGACACATATCTCCCCTCGAGTACTTTACCAATCGCTTTGTCACAGTACCAATATTAAATATAAAAGGGATAATGATATCTGACAGTAATCACAGAGTGCAAATATCAGTTCATTTACAGTTCAGTTCATTCCTCATTCATAGTAACATAGTAACATAGTAACATAGTTAGTAAGGCCGAAAAAAGACATTTGTCCATCCAGTTCAGCCTATATTCCATCATAATAAATCCCCAGATCTACGTCCTTCTACAGAACCTAATAATTGTATGATACAATATTGTTCTGCTCCAGGAAGACATCCAGGCCTCTCTTGAACCCCTCGACTGAGTTCGCCATCACCACCTCCTCAGGCAAGCAATTCCAGATTCTCACTGCCCTAACAGTAAAGAATCCTCTTCTATGTTGGTGGAAAAACCTCCAGACGCAAAGAATGCCCCCTTGTGCCCGTCACCTTCCTTGGTATAAACAGATCCTCAGCGAGATATTTGTATTGTCCCCTTATATACTTATACATGGTTATTAGATCGCCCCTCAGTCGTCTTTTTTCTAGACTAAATAATCCTAATTTCGCTAATCTATCTGGGTATTGTAGTTCTCCCATCCCCTTTATTAATGTTGTTGCCCTCCTTTGTACTCTCTCTAGTTCCATTATATCCTTCCTGAGCACTGGTGCCCAAAACTGGACACAGTACTCCATGTGCGGTCTAACTAGGGATTTGTACAGAGGCAATATAATGCTCTCATCATGTGTATCCAGACCTCTTTTAATGCACCCCATGATCCTGTTTGCCTTGGCAGCTGCTGCCTGGCACTGGCTGCTCCAGGTAAGTTTATCATTAACTAGGATCCCCAAGTCCTTATCCCTGTCAGATTTACCCAGTGGTTTCCCATTCAGTGTGTAATGGTGATATTGATTCCTTCTTCCCATGTGTATAACCTTACATTTATCATTGTTAAACCTCATCTGCCACCTTTCAGCCCAAGTTTCCAACTTATCCAGATCCATCTGTAGCAGAATACTATCTTCTGTTGTATTAACTGCTTTACATAGTTTTGTATCATCTGCAAATATCGATATTTTACTGTGTAAACCTTCTACCAGATCATTAATGAATATGTTGAAGAGAACAGGTCCCAATACTGACCCCTGCGGTACCCCACTGGTCACAGCGACCCAGTTAGAGACTATACCATTTATAACCACCCTCTGCTTTCTATCACTAAGCCAGTTACTAACCCATTTACACACATTTTCCCCCAGACCAAGCATTCTCATTTTGTGTACCAACCTCTTGTGCGGCACGGTATCAAACGCTTTGGAAAAATCGAGATATACCACGTCCAATGACTCACCGTGGTCCAGCCTATAGCTTACCTCTTCATAAAAACTGATTAGATTGGTTTGACAGGAGCGATTTCTCATAAACCCATGCTGATATGGAGTTAAACAGTTATTCTCATTGAGATAATCCAGAATAACATCCCTCAGAAACCCTTCAAATATTTTACCAACAATAGAGGTTAGACTTACTGGCCTATAATTTCCAGGTTCACTTTTAGAGCCCTTTTTGAATATTGGCACCACATTTGCTATGCGCCAGTCCTGCGGAATAGACCCTGTCGCTATAGAGTCCCTAAAAATAAGAAATAATGGTTTATCTATTACGTTACTTAGTTCTCTTAGTACTCGTGGGTGTATGCCATCCGGACCCGGAGATTTATCTATTTTGATCTTATTTAGCCGGTTTCGCACCTCTTCTTGGGTTAGATTGGTGACCCTTAATATAGGGTTTTCATTGTTTCTTGGGATTTCACCTAGCATTTCATTTTCCACCATGAATACCGTGTAGAAGAAGGTGTTTAATATGTTAGCTTTTTCCTCGTCATCTACAACCATTCTTTCCTCACTATTTTTTAAGGGGCCTACATTTTCAGTTTTTATTCTTTTACTATTGATATAGTTGAAGAACAGTTTGGGATTAGTTTTACTCTCCTTAGCAATGTGCTTCTCTGTTTCCTTTTTGGCAGCTTTAATTAGTTTTTTAGATAAAGTATTTTTCTCCCTATAGTTTTTTAGAGCTTCAATGGTGCCATCCTGCTTTAGTAGTGCAAATGCTTTCTTTTTACTGTTAATTGCCTGTCTTACTTCTTTGTTTAGCCACATTGGGTTTTTCCTATTTCTAGTCCTTTTATTCCCACAAGGTATAAACCGCTTACACTGCCTATTTAGGATGTTCTTAAACATTTCCCATTTATTATCTGTATTCTTATTTCTGAGGATATTGTCCCAGTCTACCAGATTAAGGGCATCTCTAAGCTGGTCAAACTTTGCCTTCCTAAAGTTCAGTGTTTTTGTGACTCCCTGACAAGTCCCCCTAGTGAAAGACAGGTGAAACTGTACAATATTGTGGTCGCTATTTCCTAGATGCCCAACCACCTGCAGATTTGTTATTCTGTCAGGTCTATTAGATAGTATTAGGTCTAAAAGTGCTGCTCCTCTGGTTGGATTCTGCACCAATTGTGAAAGATAATTTTTCTTGGTTATTAGCAGAAACCTGTTGCCTTTATGGGTTTCACAGGTTTCTGTTTCCCAGTTAATATCCAGGTAGTTAAAGTCCCCCATAACCAGGACCTCATTATGGGTTGCAGCTTCATCTATCTGCTTTAGAAGTAGACTTTCCATGGTTTCTGTTATATTTGGGGGTTTGTAACAGACCCCAATGAGAATTTTGTTACCATTTTTCCCTCCATGAATTTCGACCCATATGGACTCGACATCCTCATTTCCTTCGCTAATATCCTCCCTTAAAGTGGACTTTAGACAAGACTTTACATAGAGACAAACCCCTCCTCCTCTCCGATTTTTACGATCCTTTCTAAACAGACTGTAACCCTGTAAGTTAACTGCCCAGTCATAGCTTTCATCTAACCATGTCTCGGTTATTCCCACTATGTCAAAGTTACCTGTAGATATTTCTGCTTCTAGTTCTTGCATCTTGTTTGTCAGGCTTCTGGCGTTTGCGAGCATGCAGTTTAGAGGATTTTGTTTTGTTCCAATCTCCTCGCTGTGGATTGTTTTAGAAATGTTCTTACCTCCCATCTGAGTATGTTTTCCTGGGTCTTCTTTGTTCAAGTCTAATGTTTTTCTTCCCGTCCCCTCAATTCAGATGCTATTGTTCATGTATGTGTGCCTGTTTTTCTTGGATACAACACTTACCCATAATACTGTATAGTGCTGTTCATATTTCCTATTTATTGCCTCCACATGTAATCAGTGTGCTGCCCATTTTAACATTGCAAGGGTAAATTATGAGTGTAAAAAAATCTGAGTTTCATCCAGGAAAGTGTGACAATTTTTTTCTCACTTCTCATCCCTATGCAATTTAATTTTACAGCAGCAGCTATAAATCATTTACAAGACTTTTTACAGTTTCCTATGTTAGAGAATAGCGATGTATCCTTAACAAGCAGATATTATACTGTGGCTCAATATGGCATCCAATTTTTTCAAAATAATCCAGAACTACTGCCAGGCTTACCACTGCTATGTCAAAGATACCCAATTAAATCTGACATTCAAGCCAGGAGTCAGTGACCCATCCATAGCCAATAATTCCTTAGCCGAACTACAAGAATGGATGAAAGCCACTGGCTGAAACTGAACACTGAAATTACCTTAGAATGTGACAGAGAAAGTCAATACCTCCTTGTTAAGGTACCTTCACACATAACGATATCGTTAACGATATCGTTGCTTTTTGTGACGTAGCAACGATATCGTTAAGGAAATCGTTATGTGTGACAGCGACCAACGATCAGGCCCCGGCTGGGAGATCGTTGGTCACTGAGGAAAGTCCAGAACTTTATTTCGTCGCTGGATCTCCCGCTGACATAGCTGGATCTGCGTGTGTGACGCCGATTCAGCGATGTCTTCACTGGTAACCAGGGTAAACATCGGGTTACTAAGCGCAGGGCCGCGCTTAGTAACCCGATGTTTACCCTGGTTACCAGCGTAAAGGTTAAAAAAAACAAACACTACATACTTACCTTCAGCTGTCTGTCCCCGGCGCTCTGCTTCTCTGCACTCCTCCTGCATCCTGTGTCAGCGTCGGCCAGCTGGAAAGCACAGCGGTGACGTCACCGCTCTGCTTTCCAGCTGACCGGCGCTGACAGTGCAGAGGAAAGCACAGCGGAAGGTAAGTATGTAATGTTTGTTTTTTTAACGTTTACGCTGGTAACCATGGTAAACATCGGGTTACTAAGCGCGGCCCTGCTGTGTGACAGCTCTCCAGCGACCAAACAGCGACGCTGCAGCGATCGGCATCATTGTTGGTATCGCTGCAGCGTCACTGAGTGTGAAGGTACCTTTAGTGTTAACAGTGAATTGGGCAATTCCTTATCTTATGCATCCCAGACAAGTCAGCACCAAACCTTTTGTTGCATAAGGATTTAAGGTACCTTCACACTGAGCAACTTTAGAATGATAATGATAGCGATCCGTGACGTTACAGCGTCCTGGATAGCGATATCTTTGTGTTTGACACGCAGCAGTGATCAGGATCCTGCTGTGACATCACTGGTCGGAGCTAGAAGGCCAGAACTTTATTTTGTCGCTGGATCACCCGCTGACATCGCTGAATCGGCGTGTGTGACGCCGATCCAGCGATGTGTTCACTTGTAACCAGGGTAAACATCGGGTTACTAAGTGCAGGGCCGCGCATAGTAACCCAATGTTTACCCTGGTTACCATTGTAAATGTAAAAAAAAAAACACTACATACTTACATTCCGGTGTCTGTCGCGTCCCCTCGCAGTCCCCTTCCCTGCACTGTGTCAGCGCCGGCCGGCCGTAAAGCAGAGCACAGCGGTGACGTCACCGCTCTGCTTTATGGCCAGCGCTTACACAGTGCAGGGAAGCTGATGCCGGGGGACGCGACAGACACCGGAATATAATAAAGTAGTGGTTTTTTTTTTACATTTACAATGGTAACCAGGGTAAACATCGGGTTACTAAGCGCGGCCCTGCGCTTAGTAACCCGATGTTTACCCTTGTTACCCGGGGACTTTGACTAAACAGCGACGCTGCAGCGATCGGCATCGTTGTCTATATCGCTGCAGCGTCGCTTAATGTGACGGTACCTTAAGGAACCTTTTCTATGAATTTTTGGGGGCTAAATCTGTTTAAATATTCACGTGGTGTATGTGCATTAATATACTCATTGATTGCTGGTCTTTTCAGCACTACTCAGCTCTTCTTCTGGGCCACATGACTTGCCGGCTCACACTGGGCTCTATAAGGCCAATTCATTAAGGCTGGTGAAGCGTACACTCATGCTACACAAGTCTTGATGGAGTACAAGGCACCACATTGATTAACAGGTATATGACGCTAATAAATTTGTCCCCTTTTCTGAGTGACATGTACCTTCATGTGCTCTGCCACAAATGTTACTACTCCTGTCTGGGATGACTCTCTAGAGTAGCATTTCTGCCATACAATACATCAGAGCTTTGGAGGATTTGGAAGGGTGGAGATGGACATGCTCTGTCCTGCACCAGCACCTCCCCAGCTCTGCCCATTTAGGCGGTGCTAATTCAAAGTGGCATGAGAATGTCAAGTCACAACATTTGTGCTCTACTCCATGATGAGCAAAAATGTTGCATCTTTTGAAGCTTTTACATCATTTTTCTGATGGAAAAGTTGGTTTAGTTTGCCCCTATGAATTAGTCCCTTGTTCAGTTGCCTCATAGGCTTACATTGCCGAATTAAAAACCCCAGTGTGATCCAACAAATTGGAATAGCTGTCACATGACTCAGAAGAGGACTGGAGCAGTGCTGGCAAACAGGGAAAGATAGCGATCGGTGAGTAAATTAATGCTTTAGAGTTTACAAAGTTACTGTAAAACAATGAAGACAAATTATTGAGAGCACCAATCCTATCGATTAGCAAATGGCAGCATCAGTTATCATTAATTCAGTTTAGTATAGCAATATAAAAAAGTACCATGTACAAATGTAATCACAAAATATTAACTTTGGTTCAGTCGAAGATATAAAGCCTGATCATCAATTTCAGTGGAACATGGTAACATAAATGTCTACTGGGACATACAATGTGTCATTCTCAAACCCAAATACTGGGATTTCGAAAATGATGCTACTATATAATGAAATACTAGTAAAAACTGGTATCTGTGAATCATAATAATCTATAATATAATATTGCTAATCATCAGGCATGGAAAGCATCATAAGAAAAAAACAACAAAAATCTGAGTGACATAATGTAGATCAAAGGGTGACTAATTAATAAAATATCATATTGTCACTACCAGTAGGACACATAGGTGGCCAATCGTCAAATATCAAACAAAAACCCAAAAGAACAAAGGACGATCAGAAGGCCAAGAATTAGATATAAAAATATATAACTTTATTAGAACACATAATATATTATGTAAAACCAGAGTGGATCAGTGGATAAGACCACAGTGCATATAAACAAAATGGATGGGATGGGTGATCCGCGGCTGGGAATAATACATATCATTCATAAGAGTCATGACATACATAGAATAGGGTAATACATATCTTTCACAGTGGTCATGACATACATAGGTAGTCTAAGAATATAAATAATTCCGTAGCCCCAACGGATAATATGATGGAAAAAATATATATCTATCTGCCACAAGCAGTAGCTGGAATAAAAGGTGCAGGCAGGATACTAGTACCCTAATAGCGCATACCTCAATCAGACCGGAGAGAGTCAGCCGCGGATCACCCATCCCATCCATTTTGTTTATATGCACTGTGGTCTTATCCACTGATCCACTCTGGTTTTATATAATATATTATGTGTTCTAATAAAGTTATATATTTTTATATCTAATTCTTGGCCTTCTGATCGTCCTTTGTTCTTTTGGGTTTTTGTTTGATATTTGACGACTGGCCCCCTACGTGTCCTACTGGTAATGACAATATGATATTTTATTAATTAGTCACCTTTTGATCTACATTATGTCACTCAGATTTTTGTTGGTTTTTTCTTACGTTGTTGTTACTGTGTCCTGCACAGGTTATTCTTGTTCCAACAAAATGGAATATAAAGCCAAGGAGAAGGTTTGGCTTAACCAGATCGAACAAGTGTTTGGTGGTGAGACCACTGACTTGCAGCAGTCCGGTATTCACAATTGGGACAACCAGTTTTTGGATCTCAAAACACTATTTGTTAAAAGAACTAAAATATGGTGGAATCGGGCATTTCTCGAAAAATACAAATCCCGCCAGATTAAGTAATTCCTGCCTTCCCAGTCGAGGATGACATCTTTGTCTCGATGTGGGAGGAGGCGTGCACTAACTGCTCCACTACTTTTATTCAACTTTTGATTGATTTGAACTCTAAGTCCATTACTAAATTGGACTCATCAATTGATGACACATGACTACAAGTACTGGATTTTTATATCTAATTCTTGGCCTTCTGGTCGTCCTTTGTTCTTTTGGGGTTTTTTTTATGGAAAGCGTCATAGCCTGACACATGACTACAAGTACTGGATTGTCGTATTTCTTTTTATACTGGCATCATTTTATACATTTCAAGCAACAAACACAATTACACCAATTTATTGGAAGAGAAAATACACAAAAAAAAGGAAAAGAAGATGAGGAGGGACAAAAAATGAAAAGGGGAAGCAAATTCTGAAGGACCTGGGGAAGATTAACCACATTATTAGCAGAATTTTGAAATGTGATCCAGTCTGACCAGGTTCTGTTAACGTTATCCTATGATCTATGTAATATTGCTGAAGGTCTTCCATCGGCATAATTCCAGTAAACCATTGCCTTAGGGTCAATACTCCTGTCTAGCCTCGTAGGTAAGGGAAACACATCCAGGCCGTGATAAAATAAGTGATGAATACGTGTCTAAAAGTATAATATAATATAATGCTGGGATTTACCATATAGAATTGCATTCCCTAGTATGCCAGGATTAAAGATATATTCCTTCTGCATAGTTTCTGATTTATTGTTCTACAATAACACATGGAGTAAAGGTCAATAGCGTGATATAAAACTATTTTATCTGAGCAGCTGACTATTGGCAATCTGGAACTGTGGGGATTCCAGCAAAACAATATCTGGTACCTGCAAATGCTGCCTTATGTAAGGGCAGGTTACAGGACAGATTTGTTTTACTGTTCGGCAGATTACTACTGACTTGTATGCTTTATGCAGCTCACCCTGTGCCACTCACCAGTCCACTGTATTTTCTCATATCTCCTAAAATCCATCTAGCAAAATATTTTTGGTGCTTTTTTGGCTAGAAGGACAACAGATCAGTCCCTTACTTGAATTAGTACATGTAGGTGATCCCCTTTAAACTCAATTGTCTGCCTTATTTGTAAAGGAATTACACTCTGATCATCTGCTTTGCTTACTAGGAAAAGTGATCTCTGTAAGCAATTTCTAAATTGGAACCAACAAAAATTTCCAACTCCTTTATCTCGAATATCTAGAGACATTTATATGCTAAGATTCTAAGAGGGTTTATCTTTTATTTTTATTTCAGCAGCTAAAGTCAGATAATTATTTAAACAGGTTATTTTTTTTACATTGTACCTAAATCAGTAAACTCATTTAAAACTACAGTTCTATGTTCTGATGTGTAGCTTTCCAAAGAGAGAGTAATTCATAATACTGAAATTCCTCTAATTGCCCGAAATATATGTGTCTAGCCCTCTGAGGTCTCCCATACTGTCTTAAACCTCTTTTGTGCTCTTTACTACAAGAACAGCCTTTATAATATGCAACTGAACTCAACCTATCTAGCTAAAGGAAAACAGCCTGTTTAACAGAATGTTGCAATATCAGACTTGTTAGACTACTTATATTGTAAAAGTCCAAAAATTACCCAGATGCTTGCCCAGCCAGTGTATATATAGAAGCTTTGCAAATGGACGAAGCTGTGGTTTCTTTTACGTGGGATGGTACAAATATTGTCATGTTTGGGGAGTTTCAAGAACTTTTTTCTTTGCTAAATGATAAAGACAGTTTTTCACAAGTTGCTGAAAAATTATTTCTTTTTTTAGGGAGACAAAACAGTGCTGTTTTAAAGTTAAGAAATAATGGCTTCTCAATTAGGAGTAAAAGAATATGTTGTGTCTTGAAGTGGCAGCGACAAATGCCGCACAGTACAGGCTTTGTACGAGACAGGCAAAAAAATGTTTGGCAATATTTGACCAGCATCGGCAACCCCGTCAGCAGAAGTACTACATTATAGCTCTAAATAGTACAGTGAGCAGCCCTGGCTGTTATGGCTGTGAACTGACAGTAGCAGAAGCTACATGGTGGAGCATTATCACGAGCAGAATTTTATTATTATTATTATACATTTTTATAGCGCCATTTATTCCATGGCGCTTTACATGTGAATACGGGGCAAATATAGACAAATACATTAAACATGAGCAGATAACAAGGCACACGAGTACATAAGGAGGGAGGACCCTGCCCGCGAGGGCTCACAGTCTGCAGGGGGTGGGTGAGGATACACTAGGAGAGGGTAGGGCAGGTTGCGCGGCTGTTCAGTAGGTTGAGGATCACTGCAGGCTGTAGGCTTGTCGGAAGAGGTGGGTCTTCAGGTTCTTTTTGAAGGTTTCTATGTTAGGCGAGAGTCTGATGTGTTGGGGTAGAGAGTTCCAGAGTATGGGGGAAGCACGGGAGAAGTCTTGGATGCGGTTATGGGAGAAGAGGAGTTACCTGGCATGAAGCAATGACAGCCCCCACAGCAGCAGTCCTACAGTACTACATATGACAGGAAAAAAGATGCCTGGCTGAGTGTGAGCTTTAAGCATTGGCTCCAGCAGAACAGTATAGAAGATAGGCAACAGACAGTAAGGCAGGCAAATAGTTTGGCCGATTTAACTGATTGCATCAGCTGTAGGGGAAAACAGTCTTACAGTGTCTTGCGAAAGTATTCACCTCCTTGGCTTTTTTGCCTATTTTGTTACATTCCAACCTGTGTTTAAATAATTTTGTAATCTGATTTGTGTGTGATTCTTCAGCACTAAATAGTCGAAGTTGGTGAAGTGAGAAAAATATAGGCATAAATTAAATTTATGGGATCAAATAAATACAAAAATTGGCATGTACGTATGTATTAACCCCTTTCGCTATGAAGCCCATAAAAATCTCTGCTGCAAGTGATTACATTCACAAGTCACATGCTTAGTGGAAGGACGTCCACCTGTGTGCAAACTATGTGTCACATGGTCTGTCAGCATATACACCCATTTCTGAAAGGCCACGGAGGCTGCAACACCATTATGCAAGAGGCACCACTAATCAAACATCATCATGAAGACCATTGAGATCTCCAAACAAGTCAGGGCCAAAGTTGTTGAGAAGTAGGGTTGGGTTAGTTATAAAAAAAAGTATCCCAATCTCTAATAATCCCCCGTAGCACCATCAAATCCATTATCCTCAAATGGAAAGAACATGATACAACAACAAACCTGCCAAGAGAGGGCCGCCCACCAAAACTCTCTGCTCGGGCAAGGAGGGCATAATCAGAGAACGAGCTCAGAGACCAACTGTAACACTGGCGGAGCTGCAGAATTCCCAAGCAGAGACTGGATAATCTGTCCATACAAGCACAATAAGCCACACACTCCATAGAGGTGGCCTTTATGGAAGAGTGGGCTGTTTTCTTCAAATTTATGGAAGAGTGGGCAGAAAAAAGCCTTTACTTACACATAAAAATGGTAAGGCTCATTTTGAGTTTGCCAAAAGACATGGGGAAGATTCCCCAAATATATGGAAGAAGGTGCTGTGGTCAGATGAGACCAAAATTGAACTTTTTTGGCCTCCAAGGTAAATGCTATGTCTGGCGCCAAACCAACACAACTCATCACCAAAAGAACTCCATCCCCACAGTGAAACAGGGTGGTTGGAGTATCATGCTGTGTGGATGTTTTTCGGCAGAAGAAAAATTATATGAGTTGAGGGGAAAATTGATGGTGCGAAATACAGGGATATTTTTGAGCAAAACCTTTTTCAGTCTGTCACTCATTTGAGATGGGGATGGAGGTTTACCTTCTAACAAGACAGTGACCCAAAACATACTACAAAAGCAACACACGAGTGGTTTAAGAGGAATTGTGTAAATGTTTTGGAGTGGTCTAGTCAAAGCCTAGACCTTAATCCAATTGAGAACCTGTGGTCAGACTTGAAGATTGCTGCTCCCCAGAGGAAACCATATAACTTGAAGAAGCTGGAGAAGTTTTGCGTTGAGGAATGGGCAAAAATCCCAGTGACAAGATGTGGAAATCTCATAGAGACTTATTAAAATCTCCTTGCCCCCTGCCTAATTCCAACCTTGAGATTTTCCCTGGCTGAGAGTGCTATTACTGCTATCAATTCTGTTAGTGCCATGGCTTGCAGAGTCAACAACACAGCTTGGTGGTAGAATCCTGTCCTCCATATCCTTCAGACTCATGTCCTCTGAGCACAAAGGCTGACTGTTCATATTTTCTAATAAATGAACCTTATTAAACCTGACAGGGCATACCTGTGAAGTGAAAACCATTCCCGGTGACTACCTCTTGAAGCTCATCAAGAGAATGCCAATAGTGTGCAAAGCAGTCATCAAAGCAAAAGGTGGCTACTTTGAAGAACTTAGAATATAAGACATATTTTCAGTTGTTTCACACTTTTTTGTTAAATATATAATTCCACATGTATTAACCCCTTCCCGACCTGTGACACAGCGTATGCGTCATGAAAGTCGGTGCCAATCCGACCTGTGTGACGCATATGCTGTGTCACAGAATGATCGCGTCCCTGCAGATCCGGTGAAAGGGTTAACTCCCATTTCACCCGATCTGCAGGGACAGGGGGAGTGGTAGTTTAGCCCAGGGGGGGTGGCTTCACCCCCCCGTGGCTACGATCGCTCTGATTGGCTGTTGAAAGTGAAACTGCCAATCAGAGCGATTTGTAATATTTCACCTATTATAACTGGTGAAATATTACAATCCAGCCATGGCCGATGCTGCAATATCATCGGCCATGGCTGGAAACATTGATGACCCCCCCCTTTGTCACCACCGAAGGTAGGGACAATAATAAAATAAAGATTTTTTTTTTCTTCCACTAAGGTTGGGGTAAGAATTAGGGTTAGGGTTAGGGTTAGGGGTAGGGTTAGGGGTAGGGTGTGGGTTAGGGGTAGGGTTAGGGGTAGGGTTAGGGGTAGGGTTAGGGTTAGGGGTAGGGTTAGGGGTAGGGTTAGGGGTAGGGGTAGGGTTAGGGTTAGGGTTAGAGGTAGGGGTAGGGTTTCGGTATGTGCACACGTATTCTGGTCCTCTGCGGATTTTTCCGCTGCTAATTTTATAAATCCGCAGTGCTAAACCACTGCGGATTTATGGCAGATTTACCGCGGTTTTTCTGCGCATTTCACTGCGGTTTTACAACTGCGATTTTCTATTGTAGCAGTTGTAAA
Organism: Ranitomeya imitator; assembly: GCF_032444005.1. NCBI lineage: Eukaryota > Metazoa > Chordata > Amphibia > Anura > Dendrobatidae > Ranitomeya > Ranitomeya imitator. The sequence goes on from NC_091282.1 coordinate 680,231,359, forward strand.
ACCGCTGCGGAATCCGCAGAAAGAAACGACATGCTGCGGAATGTAAACCGCTGCGTTTCCGTGCAGTTTTTCTGCAGCATGTGTACAGCGATTTTTGTTTTCCATAGGTTTACATTGAACTGTAAACTCATGGGAAGCTGCTGCGGATCCGCAGCGTTTTCCGCAGCGTGTGCACATACCTTTAGAATTAGGCTATGTGCACACGGTGCGGATTTGGCTGCGGATTCGCAGCAGTGTTCCATCAGGTTTACAGTACCATGTAAACCTATGGAAAACCAAATCCGCTGTGCCCATGGTGCGGAAAATACCGCGCGGAAACGCTGTGTTGTATTTTCCGCAGCATGTCAATTCTTTGTGTGGATTCCGTGGCGTTTTACACCTGTTCCTCAATAGGAATCCGCAGGTGAAATCCGCACAAAAAACACTGGAAATCCACGGTAAATCCGCAGGTAAAACGCAGTGCCTCTTACCCGTGGATTTTTCAAAAATGATGCTGAAAAATCTCACACGAATCCGCAATGTGGGCACATAGCCTTAGGGTTAGGGTTGGAATTAGGGTTGTGATTAGCGTTAGGGGTGTGTTGGGGTTAGGGTTGTGATTAGGGGTGTGTTGCGGTTAGGGTTGTGATTAGGGTTATGGCTACAGTTGGGATTAGGGTTAGGGTTAGTGTTGGAGGTAGAATTGAGGGGTTTCCACTGTTTAGGCACATCAGGGGTCTCCAAACGCAACATGGCGCCACCATTGATTCCAGCCAATCTCGTATTCAAAAAGTCAAATGGTGCTCCCTCACTTCCGAGCCCCGACGTGTGCCCAAACAGTGGTTTACCCCCACATATGGGGTACCAGCATACTCAGGACAAACTGCGCAACAATTACTGGGGTCCAATTTCTCCTGTTACCCTTGTGAAAATAAAAAAATGCTTGCTAAAACATCATTTTTGAGGTAAGAAAAATGATTTTTTATTTTCACGGCTCTGCATTGTAAACGTCTGTGAAGCACTTGGGGGTTCAAAGTGCTCACCACACATCTAGATAAGTTCCTTGGGGGTCTAGTTTCTAAAATGGGTCACTTGTGGGGGGTTTCTACTGTTTAGGCACACCAGGGGCTCTGCAAACGCAACGTGACACCCGCAGACATTCCATCAAAGTCTGCATTTCAAAAGTCACTACTTCACTTCTGAGCCCCGACGTGTGCCCAAACAGTGGTTTACCCCCACAAATGGGGTATCAGCGTACTCAGGAGAAACTGGACAACAAATATTGGGGTCCAATTTCTCCTGTAACCCTTGGGAAAATAAAAAATTATGGGCTAAATAATTATTTTTGAGGAAAGAAAACATATTTATTATTTTCACGGCTCTGCGTTATAAACTTCTGTGAAGCACTTGGGGGTTCAAAGTGCTCACCACACATCTAGATAAGTTCCTTTCGGGGTCTAGTTTCCAAAATGGGGTCACTTGTGGGGGGTTTCTACTGTTTAGCCACATCAGGGGCTCTGCAAACGCAACGTGAAGCCCGCAGAGCATTCCATCAAAGTCTGCATTTCAAAACGTCACTACTTCGCTTCCGAGCCCCAACGTGTGCCCAAACAGTGGTTTACTCCCACATATGGGGTATCACCGTACTCAGGAGAAACTGGTCAACAAATATTGGGGTCAAATTTCTCCTGTTACCCTTGGGAAAATTAAAAAATTCTGGGCTAAATAATTGTTTTTGAGGAAAGAAAACATATTTATTATTTTCACGGCTCTGCGTTATAAACTTCTGTGAAGCACTTGGGGGTTCAAAGTACTCACCACACATCTAGATAAGTTCCTTTCGGGGTCTAGTTTCCAAAATGGGGTCACTTGTGGGGGGTTTCTACTGTTTAGCCACATCAGGGGCTCTGCAAACGCAACGTGACGCCCGCAGAGCATTCCATCAAAGTCTGCATTTCAAAACGTCACTACTTCACTTCCGAGCCCCAACGTGTGCCCAAACAGTGGTTTACCCCCACATATGGGGTATCACCGTACTCAGGAGAAACTCGACAACAAATATTGGGGTCAAATTTCTCCTGTTAGGCCGGCTTCACACTCAGCGTATGAAAATACGGTCCGTATATTACGGCCGTAATACGCTGAAATGTCCCGAAAATAGTGGTCCGTAGCTCCTCCGTAGGCAGGGTGTGTCAGCGTTTTTTGCGCATGGCATCCTCCGTATGTAATCCGTATGGCATCCGTACTGCGTGGTTTTCTCGCAGGCTTGCAAAGCCAACATACCGCTATAGAAATGATCCATGTGTCCCAAAAAGAAAAAAATATATATATATACTGTCTATATATATATATATATATATGTCATTAGACACATATATGTATATATATTAATATTTATTCCAGCGCTATACAGCTTGAAAGCCGGTAATTCAATTACCGGCTTTTTCTTTCTCCTTCCTAAAACCCGACATGATTTGAGACATGGTTTACATACAGTAAACCATGTCTTCTCTCCATTTTTTTTGCAGATTCCACACTACTAATGTCAGTAGAGTGTATCTGCAAAATTTGGCCGTTCTAGCTCTTAAAATAAAGGGTTAAATGGCGGAAAAAATTGGCGTGGGCTCCCGCGCAATTTTCTCCGCCAGAGTAGTAAAGCCAGTGACTGAGGGCAGATATTAATAGCCTGGAGAGGGTCCATGGTTATTGGCCCCCCCCCCCCCCTGGCTAAAAACATCTGCCCCCAGCCACCCCAGAAAAGGCACATCTGGAAGATGCGCCTATTCTGGCACTTGGCCACTCTCTTCCCATTCCCGTGTAGCGGTGGGATATGGGGTAATGAAGGGTTAATGCCACCATGCTATTGTAAGGTGACATTAAGCCTAATTAATAATGGAGAGGCGTCAATTATGACACCTATCCATTATTAATCCAATTGTAGTAAAGGGTTAAATAAAACACAAACACATTATTTAAAATTATTTTAATGAAATAAAAACAATGGTTGTTGGAGTATTTTATTCTACGCCCAATCCAATCACTGAAGACCCTCGTTCTGTGAAAGAAAAAACATAATAAACCAACAATATACTTACCCTCCGCAGATCTGTAACGTCCAACGATGTAAATCCTTCTGAAGGGGTTAAAACATTTTGCAGCAAGGAGCTTTGCTAATGCAGGCTGCTCCTCGCTGCAAAACCCCGGGGAATGAGTCTAAATATAGATCAATGAGCTATATTTAGCTTCATTTGCGGTGAGGCGCCCTCTGCTGGCTGTTTATAGATCGTGGGAACTTGCCTAGAAAGCCTGGGAGCTTTGAAAAAATGGAGAGAAGACATGGTTTACTGTATGTAAACCATGTCTCAAATCATGTCGGGTTTTAGGAAGGAGAAAGAAAAAGCCGGTAATTGAATTACCGGCTTTCAAGCTGTAAAGCGCTGGAATAAATATTAATATATATACATATATGTGTCTCACTGACATATATATATATATATATACCTATTCTATGTGTACACATTTATTCTACCTATTGGACTGTAAGCTGTCAGTGTGATTTTACTGTACACCGCACTGAATTACCGGCTTTTCTCTCTAACAGCGCTGCGTATTTCTCGCAAGTCACACTGCTTGTCCGTGTGAAATCCGTATTTTTCACGCTTCCATAGACTTTCATTGGCGTATTTCTTGCGCAGTACGGTGACAAACGCAGCATGCTGCGATTTTATACGGCCGTAGAAAGCCGTATAATACTGATCAGTAAAATACGGCAGATAGGAGCAGGGGCATAGAGAATAATTGTGCCGTATTTTTTGCGAGTTTTACGGACGTAGTTTCTGCGCTCTTACGTCCGTAAAACTCGCAAGTGTGAAGCCGGCCTTACCCTTGGGAAAATTAAAAAATTCTGGGCTAAATAATTATTTTTGAGGAAAGAAAACATATTTATTATTTTCACGGCTCTGCGTTATAAACTTCTGTGAAGCACTTGGGGGTTCAAAGTGCTCACCACACATCTAGATAAGTTCCTTTCGGGATCTAGTTTCCAAAATGGGGTCACTTGTGGGGGGATTCTACTGTTTAGCCACATCAGGGGCTCTGCAAATGCAACGTGACGCCCGCAGAGCATTCCATTAAAGTCTGCATTTCAAAACGTCACTACTTCACTTCCGAGCCCCGGCATGTGCCCAAACAGTGGTTTACCCCCACATATGGGGTATCACCGTACTCAGGAGAAACTGGACAACAACTTTTGGGGTCAAATTTCTCCTTTTACCCTTGGGAAAATAAAAAATTGCAGGCTAAAAAATCATTTTTGAGAAAATAATTTTTTATTTTATTTTCATGGCTCTGCGTTATAAACTTCTGTGAAGCACTTGGGGGTTCAAAGTCCTCACCACACATCTAGATTAGTTCCTTTGGGGGTCTAGTTTCCAAAATGGGGTCATTTGTGGGGGACCTCCAATGTTTAGGCACACAAGGGCTCTCCAAACGTGACATGGTGTCCGCTAATGATTGGAGCTAATTTGCCATTTAAATAGCCAAATGGCATGCCTTCCCTTCCGAGCCCTGCCGTGCGCCCAAACAGTGGTTTACCCCCACATATGGGGTATCAGCGTACTCAGGACAAACTGGACAATAATATTTGGGGTCCAATTTCTCCTAATACCCTTGGCAAAATAGGAAATTCCAGGCTAAAAATCATTTTTGAGGAAAGAAAAGTTATTTTTTATTTTCTTGGCTCTGCGTTATAAACTTTTGTGAAGCAGCTGGGGGTTTAAAGTGCTCAATATGCATCTAGATAAGTTCCTTGGGGGGTCTAGTGTCCAAAATTGGGTCACTTGTGGGGGAGCTCCAATGTTTAGGCACACAGGGGCTCTCCAAACGCGACATGGTGTCCGCTAACGATGGAGATAATTTTTCATTCAAAAAGTCAAATGGCGCTCCTTCCCTTCCGAGCCTTACCATGTGCCCAAACAGTGGTTTACTCCCACATGTAAGGTATCGGTGTACTCAGGAGAAATTGCCCAACAAATTTTAGGATCAATTTTATCCTGTTGCCCATGTGAAAATGAAACAAATGAGGCTAAAAGAATTTTTTTGTGAAAAAAAAGTACTTTTTCATTTTTACGGATCAATTTGTGAAGCACCTGGGGGTTCAAAGTGCTCACTATGCATCTAGATAAGTTCATTGGGGTGTCTCGTTTCCAAAATGGGGTCACGTGTGGGGGAGCTCCAATTTTTAGGCACACGGGGGCTCTCCAAACGTGACATGGTGTCCGCTAAAGAGTGGAGCCAATTTTTCATTCAAAAAGTCAAATGGCGTTCCTTCCCTTCCAAGCCCTGCCGTGCGCCCAAACAGTGGTTTACCCCTACATATGAGGTATCAGCGTACTCAGGACAAATTGGACAACAACGTTCGTGGTTCAGTTTCTCCTTTTACCATTGTGAAATCAAAAAAATTGTTGCTAAAAGATTATTTTTGTGACTAAAAAGTTAAATGTTCATTTTTTCCTTCCATGTTGCTTCTGCTGCTGTGAAGCACCTGAAGGGTTAATAAACTTCTTGAATGTGGTTTTGTGCACCTTGAGGGGTGCAGTTTTTAGAATGGTGTCACTTTGGGGTATTTTCAGCCATATAGACCCCTCAAACTGACTTCAAATGTGAAGTGGTCCCTAAAAAAAATGGTTTTGTAAATTTCGTTGTAAAAATGAGAAATCGCTGGTCAAATTTTAACCCTTATAACTTCCTAGCAAAAAAAAAATTTGTTTCCAAAATTGTGCTGATGTAAAGTATACATGTGGGAAATGTTATTTATTAACTATTTTGTGTCACAGAACTCTCTGGTTTAACAGAATAAAAATTCAAAATGTGAAAATTGCGAAATTTTCAAAATTTTCGCCAAATTTCCGTTTTTATCACAAATAAACGCATAATTTATTGACCTAAATTTACCACTAACATGAAGCCCAATATGTCACGAAAAAACAATCTCAGAACCGCTAGGATCCGTTGAAGCGTTCCTGAGTTATTACCTCATAAAGGGACACTGGTCAGAATTGCAAAAAACGGCAAGGTCTTTAAGGTCAAAATAGGCTGGGTCATGAAGGGGTTAATTCAAAGTTTTGATGCCTTCAGTGTGAATGTACAATTTTCATAGTCATGAAAATACAGAGAAATCTTTAAATGAGAAGGTGTTTCCAAACTTTCGGTCTGTACTGTATATTCCATTGCTCCCTTAACTCCCTTCACACTGATTCGCTTGTCAAAGGCAAAGTGGACAAAGTGATATCTGCGTTCGGTACAACTACTATTTCAATTCTCGCGAAACGCGCGTCGGGGAGTGAGGTCGTGTCCTGGACTGCATCACACAGACTATGGGTAATTAGCCTTTAACTATATATACTTGCTGCCATGTGGCAATAAGTGCTCTTGACGATCTTGAGGTTTTGGTGCACGGCTGGAGTTATTTAACAGAGTAGTGGAGGAACTTTCTTACCGTACCTGTCAGCATAAGTGCTTATACTCATTTATATCCAGGCCAGTCATTGTACTTTTATATGGTGCATCATTACCGTTTGCAGTTCAGGTTTACGACCCCACGGCGTTTTTGTGCACTATAGGGATCACACTATCTAGTACATCTTTCCATGCTTATACATTATATATGAAATTTCGTTTTCTTTGTATTTTTTACTTTTATTTTGTGTGTTCAATAAATTATTATTTTTTATATTAATAACTCTGGTCCTCCTATTTAATATACTATTTCAATGGTTGCTTCAAGCAGTGTCGGTCATGCTGCTGGTAGCGGCTCCCAATTTTGTTGTCGTGATGTGGCGCTTTGTTTTCTAATACTTGCATGTCCATTGCCAGTGCCACATTTTGGTTTAGCATACTTTTTGGAGACAAGTATAACATTTAAAATGTTTAAAACATTTTTTTTCAACACACTAAGCAACCAGAAATCTTAGGCAGGCTTAATGTGATGACCAAAAGAGGCTAATGCAATGTGTAATAACATCGTGATGTCTATGTGATTTCAGTTTGAACAAGTATAGCAAAACAGATCTGCACTGTTAAATATCTTCCCCTAGATTTTTAATTAAAGCAAATTAATTATTTCTAGCAAAAAAGGATCATGTAACAACATATGCCAGGGGGTAGAAACATGGCTTAAAAATGGCTACCAGCCCACAGTATATGTGATGTGTTCAGCTGCCAAATTGGAATATTAAAACAAGAAAGCAAAAAGTAAAATATGTGCATGTTTTCAAATGTTTATATATTTTTTTAAATATAATTATTACTCCCTTGCCTTTCCCATGACAAGAAACCACAACCCAGAATGTGATATTGGTTGATGTTGGTTGTTGGTACATGCATGTACAGCAAATTGTGGCAACAATAACAGTATTTCTGTGGCGCTTATGCTTGTTAAATTGTACTAGTGAAAAAGTTACTATTTTGCTGTTTAGGTACAGTACATGCATAGAAAGTAATTTATAGCAACAACCAGCTATATTGTTGTAGTGTGACCAATTATTACATTTAACTAGTAAACATCTGTAAAATGTTTTTATTTATTTTGTATTTTTATGAGGGGGTTTGATTTACTTGTTTTTGTTTTCCTCCTTAAAAAAAAGCAAAAATGTAATAAAGCCCCCCAAATCCTAAGTTGCAAACTCACTACAATGTAGGTTTACAACTGAAAAGAAATGTGCAGCAACAGCATGCAGTATGGTCGTGGGTACACTTGCTAAGTTGGGAAATTAAAACAGGTATTTGAAAATTTTAAACGTGGCCTTTATAATATTTAAAAAAATAAAAAAACAGGCCTTTACAATCATAAATCATCAACAGTAACAGAAATAAACACGTGAAATAGATCACTCTGTTTGTAATGACTCTATCTAACATATGAGCTTCACTTTTTGTATTGAAGAACTGAAATAAATTAACTTTTTTGAGGATATTCTAATGTTGGGAGATGCACCTGTAGATACACATGGCACAGTCAACCTGTGACAGAGTATCATAAAATCTTGTTTTAAGAGAAGCTGCTCATATTGCACCCCACAATAAAGGCTAATGTCAACCGAAAGTAAATACACATTTTTTTTTTAAATGAAAAGTAAGATCCGCTCATTTATTCCCTCCCCGTTTTAAGCTAGAGACTGTTTATTGATAACTTACAGCCTTTCTGGATATTTAGTGTGAAAATGAATTATGGAATAACCCTTTATGGTCCGATCCATAAACCCTCTGACAATGTGTTGAGTCATTTCAAACCATATTAAAGAATTTCTTGGCCCTATCCTGGATCTCATCATACCTAACAGACCGGACATTCAGCGTCTCCCACTCACACACCACCTCCTCACCTCGCCCCCTATCTGTCGGAGTCCCACAAGGTTCAGTCCTTGGGCCCTTGCTCTTCTCCATTTACACCTTTGGCCTGGGACAGCTCATAGAATCTCATGGCTTTCAGTATCACCTCTATGCTGACGACACACAGATCTACATCTCTGGACCAGATATTGCCTCCCTTCTAACCAGAATCCCTCAATGTCTGTCCACTATTTCATCCTTCTTCTCCGCTAGATTTCTGAAACTTAACATGGACAAAACAGAATTCATCATCTTTCCCCCATCTCACGCGACCCCCCCAACGAACCTATCCATTTCAGTAAATGGCTGCCCACTCTCCCCAGTCCCACAAGCTCGCTGCCTCGGGGTAATCCTTGACGCTGATCTCTCCTTCAAACCACATATCCAAGCCCTTTCCACTTCCTGCCGACTTCAACTCAAAAATATTTCACGAATCCGTTCATTCCTCAACCATGAATCTGCAAAAACCCTAGTCCATGCCCTCATCATCTCTCGCCTTGACTACTGCAACCTCCTGCTCTGTGGCCTCCCCTCTAACACTCTCGCACCCCTCCAATCTATTCTAAACTCTGCTGCCCGACTAATCCACCTGTCCCCCCGCTATTCCCCGGCCTCTCCCCTCTGTCAATCCCTTCACTGGCTCCCCATTGCCCAGAGACTCCACTACAAAACCCTAACCATGACGTACAAAGCCATCCACAACCTGTCTCCTCCATACATCTGTGACCTCGTCTCCCGGTACTTACCTACCCGCAACCTCCGATCCTCACAAGATTTCCTACTCTACTCCCCTCTTATCTCCTCTTCCCACAATCGTATACAAGATTTCTCTCGCGTATCACCCCTACTCTGGAACCCTCTACCACAACACATCAGACTCTCGCCTACCATCGAAACCTTCAAAAAGAACCTGAAGACCCACCTCTTCAGACAAGCCTACAACCTGCAGTTACCACCGATCGACCAAACCGCTGCATGACCATCTCTACCCTCACCAACTGTATTCTCACCCATCCCTTGTAGATTGTGAGCCTTCGCGGGCAGGGTCCTCTCTCCTGTACCAGTTATGACTTGTATTGTTTAAGATTATTGTACTTGTTTTCATTATGTATACCCCTCCTCACATGTAAAGCGCCATGGAACAAATGGCGCTATAACAATAAATAATAATAATAATAATAATTTCAAACTTTTTCCCAAGGTAAGCAACTGTAAAATTACCTAATGAATTACTACTTAAGAGGAAATAGGACGACAGCGAAGAAGGTAGCTTGGTAACCCAAAGAAAAATAGTAAAATTCCCACTATACAGCCAACAATATCTTCTTATTGTCATCTTGTGAGTCATATTATCAACTTCATCAAGCGCCTGTGATTGTAGAGGATTGTAATAAGATGTTTGCCAGGAATTGTCTCGCTCCACAATGGATTCCTTTCATTTCAAGTTGTAAGAAACAATTTAACTTCTTCCGTGAAGTGTGTTTGCCAGAAGAATGTCCATTCACAACATTTGTCAAATACAGTAGTATAGTAACAAGTATAATTTTTGATTTTAACCCCTTGGCACAAACATTGAGCCCATTCTACACATGGCAGGCTGTGTTATACAGATGGCATCTGTCCAATATATGTTAAGATAAAAACTAGAATGACAATAAGCACAATAGGGTCTTATCCGGATTACAAAAAGAAAGGGTAAATGGGATTTGCTCACCTGTGGGATTTGTGAAAGTCACAACCCCTTTATTAGCTTTTAAACAAAGACAGGATCCAATATACGATAGGAAACCAGATGCGATGTGGATGTGGTTTTATTTGTCAATGCGTTTCGGGTTTTTGATTCACCTTTTCCTTACCCACCGGCTGCATGCTGGCTGCAATATTGGATTGAAGTTCATTCTCTGTCCTCCGTAGTACACGCCTGCACAAGGCAATCTTGCCTTGCGCAGGCGTGTACTATGGGCGTGTACTATGGAGGACAGAGAATGAACTTCAATCCAATATTGCAGCCAGCATGCAGCCGGCAGGTAAGGAAAGGGTGAATCAAACACCCAAAAACCCGGCCTCTATGGCTGAAGATTGTTCCCTCCAAATTCAGGTGACAGAGTCCCTTTAAGAGCGCTTAAAATATTGACTTGACCAGGAGAACTCTCATAGTTATTTTGACAACTTTGTTTAGATTTATAAAGGGCATGTTGTTAGGTATTATTTAGCCCTTTCAAAATACTGGGGCCCATACTCAGTATTAGTGACACTGATATTTCACCTGCACATGCTTATGAAGTGGGAAATAAATATTGGGGTATATAAAAAGGATCCTTATGTGAGTTATTATTAAGCTCTACCTATTTTAATGCTATCAACGCCATTGTGTGGAGCTGGCCACTTATTAAAGACAATTGGGCCACTGCATGTAGAGCGGAGTGCGCAGCTCTAAGGGATGCAGACTTTTACCAGCACGGAGCACTGGATACGTCGATATTATTGTTGTGTTTTGTTAAAGATTTTCTTGCTGTGTTTGATTAGAGATTTGCTTGCTCATCAGTTCAGCCTCAAGAATCAATGTTTCCATGAGTTATGGTCATGATATCCGTCGTTTGGCATAACATAGGCTGTGACTACAGACTATACTGGCGGGAGATACCAAAAGCTGTGGGCCAACCAAAAGTTGGGAGATTGTGGTTATCGCTTTGTATGAGGGCAGATGAACTACCGATCCCAGGTTGGCAACTTGTGGACTGAGGGTATCGTATTTTGGTTATCAACCTGGATTTGCTGTATAATATTGGACAGAGGAATCAAAGCGAGCTACATCGCTAGCCTGCCAAGGTGATTATCACAACACACAACCTCAGATCTTCACGGCCATGTAGCCAAGGACCTTGACTAGATATTGCAAACTTTCTAGTCGATGACGTAACCAGCATATAATATTTTGGGGTAGATCTTCATCCAAAAATCTGTAAAGATTATTTGTCATTTGATTTGACTCTGGCGAATAAGCAATCACAGTCTGTGCACTATTTCTGATCATTATATGACCAGTTTCTTGCATTTTTTTAAAACAAATTCTCATCTGGAAGATATTATTCAGTGCAATCTATGCATCATATACAGTATATTTAATCTAAGCTATAATTTAAAGGCCACCTCGGATATATTAACCTACAGTATATGCCTATACTATATATTGCAACACCAAAGAGTTGCAGTACAGAGTGTAGAAAAAATTAGGCTCTCTTTCGAAGCTCATCCCATAGCTGAGCTTCAGTAGAGTAACATGATGACAGTGACTGGGCCTTCAGCCATGGTAATCCATCGTTCACCGATGTCAGTGATTGACAGCAGCATAGAAATAGTTAAACAGCAGTGATCATGGCTCCTGCCGATTGCTGCTACTGGCAGATCACGGCTACAACTTAAAGCTGGCATCTGCCCTGTATGAAGCAGGCACAGCTCCTGAGTCTGCTCCATATATGCACACCCTGACTGTGACATACATGTACGGCAGGGTGAGAAGGGGTTTAATAATGAGAAATCCTGCCTTCCAATAACAAGCTCTACCTAGCTTAATATTTCAAACTTTATTTCTCATAATAAAAAATGACAATTATTTAAGACAGTAGAACCCTCTTGGTTACATAGAGCACAGAGTATAGACCAGAGGAAAACGTAAGCAGCTTAAGGCTACCTTCCCACCATGAGCTTTTGGTGAGTTTTTGATTTTTCAGATTTTCTACACCCTTAAGTGAAATAGGTTACATTTTTTCAAAAATACAGAGCTTAAAATTTTCACCAAAAACTCATCATGGCAACGTAGCCTTAACCCCTTCATGACCAGGGGATTTTTCGTTTTTCCGTGTTTGTTTTTCACTTCCCTCCTTCCCAGAGCCATAACTTTTTTATTTTTCCGTCAATTTGCCCATGTGAGGGCTTATTTTTTGCGGGACGAGTTGTACTTTTGAACGACATCATTGGTTTTAGCATGTCGTGTACTAGAAAACGGGAAAAAAATTCCAAGTGCGGTGAAATTGCAAAAAAAGTGCAATCCCACATTGATTTTTTGTTTGGCTTTTTTGCTAGGTTCACTAAATGCTAAAAATGACCTGCCATTATGATTCTCCAGGTCATTACGAGTTCATAGACACCAAACATGACTAGGTTATTTTTTATCTAAGTGGTGAAAAAAAATTCCAAACTTTGCTAAAAAAAAAAAAAAAAAAATTGCGCCATTTTCTGATACTCGTAGCGTCTCTATTTTTCGTGATCTGGGGTCGGTTGAGGGCTTATTTTTTGCGTGCCGAGATGACGTTTTTAATGATAGCATTTCAGTGCAGATACGTTCTTTTGATCGCCCGTTATTGCATTTTAATGAAATGTCGCGGCGACCAAAAAAACGTAATTCTGGCGTTTCGAGTTTTTTTCCCGCTACGCTGTTTAGCGATCAGGTTAATACTTTTTTTTATTTGATAGATCGGGCAATTCTGAGCGCGGCGATACCAAATATGCGTAGATTTGATATTTTTTTTATTGATTTATTTTGATTGGGGCGAAAGGGGGGTGATTTAAACTTTTATGTTTTTTTTATTTTTTTCACATTTTTTTAAACTTTTTTTTTTAACTTTTGCCATGCTTCAATAGCCTCCATGGGAGGCTAGAAGCAGGGACAGCACGATCGGCTCTGCTACATAGCAGCGATCTGCTGATCGCTGCTATGTAGCAGAATTGCACGTGTGCTGTGAGCGCCGACCACAGGGTGGCGCTCACAGCGACGGGCAATCAGTAACCATAGAGGTCTCAAGGACCTCTATGGCTACAATGGAGATGCATCGCCGACCCCCGGACATGTGACGGGGGTCGGTGATGACGTCATTTCCGGCCGCCCGGCCGGAAGCGGTAGTTAAATGCCGCTGTCTGCGTTTGACAGCGGCATTTAACTAGTTAATAGGTGCGGGCAGATCGCGATTCTGCCCGCGCCTATTACGGGCACATGTCAGCTGTTCAAAACAGCTGACATGTCCCGGCTTTGTTGCGGGCTCACCGCGGAGCCCTGCATCAAAGCAGGGGAGCCGGCATCGGACGGTATAGTACGTCCGATGCCGGTAAGGGGTTAAAGTCTAAGAAAATGTTTCCCTATTTAGTCTGGTACTTAGTCTTAGGTTTAGGTGTGTATTGTATTGTAAAGATTGCCTCCTTCAGATGCCCATTTTTCACATAACTGTTCTATCATGTTTTACACACACACACACACACACACACACACACTGCCCATTATAGTCTTTTGTGCAGCTTTTACATGTCCATTTTTTATAAGACAGAAGCGTGGATAACATGTGGCTCCTCTACACTGCTGAATGAGATCCAAAGGAAAATTCCCGGAGACAAGATAAAACCTGTTGCGGCTTTAGGCTGTGTGCTCACGTAGGGAATGGGGTGCAGAATTTTCAGCACAAAATCCGCATCTCCTGGCAGAATCCGCATCTGTGGATTTGCCGCGGTTTTTATGCGGATTTTGTGCGGATTTTGTGCGGATTTTCTGCGGTTTTTCCCACTGCGGATTTCTATAATGGAAGGGTGCAGAAACGCTGCAGATTCGCACAAAAGAAGTGACATGCACTTCTTTTAAATCCGCAGCATTTTTGCACTGATTTTTCCGCACCATCTGCACAGATTTTTTTTTTACCCATTCATTTACATTGTACTGTAAATCACAGTGCGGATCTGCAGCGTTTCTGCACGGAAAAATCCGCTGCGAATCCGCACTAAATCCGTATTGTGTGCACATAGCCTTATCATCACTGTCTTTCAAAGTTATCTGACTTATTCAGGATATAACCACAGTCAGCTATTGTCCGAACTTTGTCAGTGTTTATTATGATCAGATTTGAATCTGACTTTAATCAGAATGTCAGTTTTTACTGTCAGAGTCTCCAATTTTTCTATCATGAAAAAAATGCTGGAGGTTTCTCAAGCTTCTCCTATCAAACGGAATAAAGGATAGTAAACAACATAGAAGGCATCCAAGTGATGTCAGATTTATTCACCCATAGACAGGTTTTTATTAAATTGATTCAAGATGTCTTTTTGATTTTATGTGGACCAATCAGTCTTCCCTGAGGAAGGCCACCCGCCGAAACGCGCATTGGGGAGGACGGGACTGCTGTGCACATAATCTGTGACTCACAATCGTGGTATGTATCGCATATGGGACACTTGTCTACAGGGTCACATGTACTGTCGATAGATGTTTCTCTACTATTAATACTATTATAGCATATATGGACTCTCTATGTATATGGTCCATTATAAGTATTGGTGCACTGCGGTCCGGTCCCTCTATGTGAGATGTATATGCGGGCTTGTGTAGGGGATTTGTTCGCCTGCCATGCTGTATACCTGTGTGTTTTTATTCAATAAAGTTGTTCTCTATTTTGCATCTACTGGACATTTCCTGACTGTGTTTTTGGTGCTTTGTTTGGGTAGTATATATATATATGCAGTTGTCCATTTGAGGTCCTAGGTCTGCCTTGGTTGATATTTCAAAAAACCTGACCTGCACATCCAAACATAGACACAGTGTGAACAGGTGCTGAACCCAGAGTCGCCAACTCGTACATATTTAAGTAAATAGGGCAGCACACTGCAGCGCCAAAACATGCAAACTTGAAAACACAAAATTTGAATTGCATTACTGCACTGAAAATATGAAAAATGAGAGCTTTTAGCGCATAAAAATGGCCAATTTTATGTGTACCTCGTAGCCACGATAAGGCATCTCTCTTATACGAGGCCCTACGCTTGACCTACCTCTCTGAGAATAAACGTCTCCATCTGAATGGGTACATGTGAAACCTCTCCTTGGACTCAAATTCTCTCTCACTGTGGAGGGGTATTGGACCTATTATAATTAAAACACCTGAAGCTAGGAGGCGGGGAGTGCACGATCAGAAGGCTAGAGAATACATTTCAAAAAACCTGATCTGCACATCCAAACATAGACACAGTGTGAACAGGTGCTGAACCCAGAGTCGCCAACTCGTATATATTTAAGTAAATAGGGCAGCACACTGCAGCGCCAAAACATGCAAACTTGAAAACACAAAATTTGAACTGCATTACTGCACTGAAAATATGAAAAATGAGAGCTTTTAGCGCATAAAAATGGCCAATTTTATGTGTACCTCGTAGCCACGATAAGGCATCTCTCTTATACGAGGCCCTACGCTTGACCTACCTCTCTGAGAATAAACGTCTCCATCTGAATGGGTACATGTGAAACCTCTCCTTGGACTCAAATTCTCTCTCACTGTGGAGGGGTATTGGACCTATTATAATTAAAACACCTGAAGCTAGGAGGCGGGGAGTGCACGATCAGAAGGCTAGAGAATACATTTCAAAAAACCTGACCTGCACATCCAAACATAGACACAGTGTGAACAGGTGCTGAACCCAGAGTCGCCAACTCGTACATATTTAAGTAAATAGGGCAGCACACTGCAGCGCCAAAACATGCAAACTTGAAAACACAAAATTTGAACTGCATTACTGCACTGAAAATATGAAAAATGAGAGCTTTTAGCGCATAAAAATGGCCAATTTTATGTGTACCTCGTAGCCACGATAAGGCATCTCTCTTATACGAGGCCCTACGCTTGACCTACCTCTCTGAGAATAAACGTCTCCATCTGAATGGGTACATGTGAAACCTCTCCTTGGACTCAAATTCTCTCTCACTGTGGAGGGGTATTGGACCTATTATAATTAAAACACCTGAAGCTAGGAGGCGGGGAGTGCACGATCAGAAGGCTAGAGAATACATTTCAAAAAACCTGACCTGCACATCCAAACATAGACACAGTGTGAACAGGTGCTGAACCCAGAGTCGCCAACTCGTACATATTTAAGTAAATAGGGCAGCACACTGCAGCGCCAAAACATGCAAACTTGAAAACACAAAATTTGAACTGCATTACTGCACTGAAAATATGAAAAATGAGAGCTTTTAGCGCATAAAAATGGCCAATTTTATGTGTACCTCGTAGCCACGATAAGGCATCTCTCTTATACGAGGCCCTACGCTTGACCTACCTCTCTGAGAATAAACGTCTCCATCTGAATGGGTACATGTGAAACCTCTCCTTGGACTCAAATTCTCTCTCACTGTGGAGGGGTATTGGACCTATTATAATTAAAACACCTGAAGCTAGGAGGCGGGGAGTGCACGATCAGAAGGCTAGAGAATACATTTCAAAAAACCTGACCTGCACATCCAAACATAGACACAGTGTGAACAGGTGCTGAACCCAGAGTCGCCAACTCGTACATATTTAAGTAAATAGGGCAGCACATTGCAGCGCCAAAACATGCAAACTTGAAAACACAAAATTTGAATTGCATTACTGCACTGAAAATATGAAAAATGAGAGCTTTTAGCGCATAAAAATGGCCAATTTTATGTGTACCTCGTAGCCACGATAAGGCATCTCTCTTATACGAGGCCCTACGCTTGACCTACCTCTCTGAGAATAAACGTCTCCATCTGAATGGGTACATGTGAAACCTCTCCTTGGACTCAAATTCTCTCTCACTGTGGAGGGGTATTGGACCTATTATAATTAAAACACCTGAAGCTAGGAGGCGGGGAGTGCACGATCAGAAGGCTAGAGAATACATTTCAAAAAACCTGACCTGCACATCCAAACATAGACACAGTGTGAACAGGTGCTGAACCCAGAGTCGCCAACTCGTACATATTTAAGTAAATAGGGCAGCACACTGCAGCGCCAAAACATGCAAACTTGAAAACACAAAATTTGAACTGCATTACTGCACTGAAAATATGAAAAATGAGAGCTTTTAGCGCATAAAAATGGCCAATTTTATGTGTACCTCGTAGCCACGATAAGGCATCTCTCTTATACGAGGCCCTACGCTTGACCTACCTCTCTGAGAATAAACGTCTCCATCTGAATGGGTACATGTGAAACCTCTCCTTGGACTCAAATTCTCTCTCACTGTGGAGGGGTATTGGACCTATTATAATTAAAACACCTGAAGCTAGGAGGCGGGGAGTGCACGATCAGAAGGCTAGAGAATACATTTCAAAAAACCTGACCTGCACATCCAAACATAGACACAGTGTGAACAGGTGCTGAACCCAGAGTCGCCAACTCGTACATATTTAAGTAAATAGGGCAGCACACTGCAGCGCCAAAACATGCAAACTTGAAAACACAAAATTTGAACTGCATTACTGCACTGAAAATATGAAAAATGAGAGCTTTTAGCGCATAAAAATGGCCAATTTTATGTGTACCTCGTAGCCACGATAAGGCATCTCTCTTATACGAGGCCCTACGCTTGACCTACCTCTCTGAGAATAAACGTCTCCATCTGAATGGGTACATGTGAAACCTCTCCTTGGACTCAAATTCTCTCTCACTGTGGAGGGGTATTGGACCTATTATAATTAAAACACCTGAAGCTAGGAGGCGGGGAGTGCACGATCAGAAGGCTAGAGAATACATTTCAAAAAACCTGACCTGCACATCCAAACATAGACACAGTGTGAACAGGTGCTGAACCCAGAGTCGCCAACTCGTACATATTTAAGTAAATAGGGCAGCACACTGCAGCGCCAAAACATGCAAACTTGAAAACACAAAATTTGAACTGCATTACTGCACTGAAAATATGAAAAATGAGAGCTTTTAGCGCATAAAAATGGCCAATTTTATGTGTACCTCGTAGCCACGATAAGGCATCTCTCTTATACGAGGCCCTACGCTTGACCTACCTCTCTGAGAATAAACGTCTCCATCTGAATGGGTACATGTGAAACCTCTCCTTGGACTCAAATTCTCTCTCACTGTGGAGGGGTATTGGACCTATTATAATTAAAACACCTGAAGCTAGGAGGCGGGGAGTGCACGATCAGAAGGCTAGAGAATACATTTCAAAAAACCTGACCTGCACATCCAAACATAGACACAGTGTGAACAGGTGCTGAACCCAGAGTCGCCAACTCGTACATATTTAAGTAAATAGGGCAGCACACTGCAGCGCCAAAACATGCAAACTTGAAAACACAAAATTTGAACTGCATTACTGCACTGAAAATATGAAAAATGAGAGCTTTTAGCGCATAAAAATGGCCAATTTTATGTGTACCTCGTAGCCACGATAAGGCATCTCTCTTATACGAGGCCCTACGCTTGACCTACCTCTCTGAGAATAAACGTCTCCATCTGAATGGGTACATGTGAAACCTCTCCTTGGACTCAAATTCTCTCTCACTGTGGAGGGGTATTGGACCTATTATAATTAAAACACCTGAAGCTAGGAGGCGGGGAGTGCACGATCAGAAGGCTAGAGAATACATTTCAAAAAACCTGACCTGCACATCCAAACATAGACACAGTGTGAACAGGTGCTGAACCCAGAGTCGCCAACTCGTACATATTTAAGTAAATAGGGCAGCACACTGCAGCGCCAAAACATGCAAACTTGAAAACACAAAATTTGAACTGCATTACTGCACTGAAAATATGAAAAATGAGAGCTTTTAGCGCATAAAAATGGCCAATTTTATGTGTACCTCGTAGCCACGATAAGGCATCTCTCTTATACGAGGCCCTACGCTTGACCTACCTCTCTGAGAATAAACGTCTCCATCTGAATGGGTACATGTGAAACCTCTCCTTGGACTCAAATTCTCTCTCACTGTGGAGGGGTATTGGACCTATTATAATTAAAACACCTGAAGCTAGGAGGCGGGGAGTGCACGATCAGAAGGCTAGAGAATACATTTCAAAAAACCTGACCTGCACATCCAAACATAGACACAGTGTGAACAGGTGCTGAACCCAGAGTCGCCAACTCGTACATATTTAAGTAAATAGGGCAGCACACTGCAGCGCCAAAACATGCAAACTTGAAAACACAAAATTTGAACTGCATTACTGCACTGAAAATATGAAAAATGAGAGCTTTTAGCGCATAAAAATGGCCAATTTTTGAGTCCAAGGAGAGGTTTCACATGTACCCATTCAGATGGAGACGTTTATTCTCAGAGAGGTAGGTCAAGCGTAGGGCCTCGTATAAGAGAGATGCCTTATCGTGGCTACGAGGTACACATAAAATTGGCCATTTTTATGCGCTAAAAGCTCTCATTTTTCATATTTTCAGTGCAGTAATGCAGTTCAAATTTTGTGTTTTCAAGTTTGCATGTTTTGGCGCTGCAGTGTGCTGCCCTATTTACTTAAATATGCCTTGGTTGATATGACTGGTATAACTATTATATGATTTATGTAACCAGGACGGACTATGTATGCTACTGTATTCTCTCTCCTGCGGGGGAGAAGAGATGAATGCCGGCTTCAGCACCACGCAGGGGGGACAGCGCTTAGTGTAGCGCTGTCTCTCCTGCATGGTCCGTGTGGTCCTCAGGCGGCACACGGGTGGCACACGGATGCCGCACATGTGCCACACTGATGTGCCACGTGAGCACACGGACACACGGACACGGATAATTCCGGTACCGATTTTTCCGGTACCGGAATTATCTGGACTTGTGGGACAGGCCTCACACAACTTTTTATTTCTTTTTTTCTGGCAGCAACAGGTAAAACTGAACTTGAAGTTATGATTTCATATTAATGACATCAGTAAAGGAAAACTACTTATCATGGTTTCTCTTCCCCCACGAGGGCAGACTGACACAAACAGGGCAATTGAGGGCAATAAACTTTGTTCAAATGTTACACAGATATGAAGCAGCTGTTCGACAGGACAATTAACATTCCTGAGAAATGACAAATTGTGAACATTGCTCGCAGTGTGACTACGGAAGACGTGTTTATGGATGGCATGTCTCAGTTTATTTTCTCTTTCACTGATACTGTGCACTTTACTCTCTGCTCTTCCATTTCAAGGAATTGATGATTTCATGATATGTTTATAAAGTTTTGCCAAACAGGATTTATAAAGCTGAAGCAGAGCGAAACACGTTACATAAGTTTTCATTTTTAGGACTCATTCGGGAAACAGTGATTTTTTTTCATAGGTAAAATCACAGACTGATTTTCATTCATGCTTTAGATTAGATTTTCATCAGTGTGTCAGATTTTACAATTTTTGTTTCATCACTGATATTCTCATGTGCCAAAAAAATCTGAAAAACTTCTCCTATATATTACAATGTTAACCTGTATGCGTGGTAGATACAGGCTTAAATTAAATAGCTGTGGTCTCTCACTAACATCCATGGACTGCGCAGAGTTCCGGCCACGGCTGTTAACCATTTATATGGACATGTCAATCTCTGACAGCAGCATGTAAATGGTGCACTCACCGATGCCAGAACACATCAGTTCCCATTGGCCACATGCGTTTCGGGGGACAGATGAGTAGCTATGGCAGTAAAGGGTCTGCTGAAGACCCCGTTCCTATCATGTCAGCCCTCTTATGAAGCTCAGCTATAGAATGAGACCAAGATTTTCCCTATACTTCAATACTGTGGAATTGTAGTCTAGAATACAAGAGTTCAAAATTTCAAGTCCCTTAAGGAGACTGACAAATAAAGAAAACGTTTTTCAAAATAAAAAAAAATTTGAAAAGTTCAAATCACCCCCATTTTTCCCTTTAAAATTAAAGTGTATTAATTGTATTAAGTGTATTAATATGTGAAATTAATTAAAACGATTGGTAAATGACTTGAAGGAAAAAAATCAGAACCCTAGATTTGCAATTTTTTTGGTTACTTCACCTACCAAAAAAAATGTAATAATTAATAGGCAATCAGAGCATCATATGTACACAAAACTGGGATCATTAGCTCACCACACAAAAACAAGCCCTCACTTCACCCCATCAACAGAAATATAAAAATATTATGGGTCTCAGAAAATGGCAAAACAATGCAAAACATTTTTTTTTCACAGTATTCTAACTTTTTAGAATTATTAAATAAAAAAAAAAATCAATGTATTTTTGGTATCACCATAATCGGACTGATATAGACAATCATATTTTGAGATTTTTACCACACAATTAACGCTGTTAAAACACAAAAATTGTCAGAACAGCATGTTTTTCCCCCATTTCATCACACTTGGAATTTTTTTTCCTTTTTTCAGTGCATTGTATGACAAAAAGAATGGTGCCATTCAAAAGTACAACTCTCAAAGCAAGCCATCATATGGCTACTTCAATGGAAAATAATAAAGCTATGGTTCTTGACAGAGTGCAAGGAGAAAACAAAAGTGCAAAAACGGAAATTTTCCTGGTACATAAAGTGTTAATCCATGTGCTGTCCGTGATTTTTAAGGACCAATAGACTTCTATAGGTTATTTTGATCTGTTACTTGCATAAAAAAACAGGTATCTCCATGGTTTTTTTTTTGCCTACAAAAAAAACCACGGACATGTGAACATCCCCATAGATTTTTATGGTGACGTTTTCTATCCATGTAAAACATTGAATGAAGCTCTTTGTGAAAATCGGACATCTGAATGAGGCTTTTGGCTGTGCTCTCATGTAACTGCTATTTGTCATGATCCAGGTCGGGGTTTGCTTCTTGCTTTTCCTTCCCCGGCATGGTTATGGTGGGGTTAACCTTTCTTTCCTCTCTTTGGTTCATGCGTGGCTATTTATTGGTGCCACTCCTTGTAGCATTTGTCAGTGATAGTTCCAGTCCCTGGCTTGAGCAGCTTACACATATACCCTAGTGATCTTTCTGCCACTGATTACCCATATTTGTGCCTGACCCATTCCCTGTCCCTGACTTAGTGTGTGTTTGGTGGTTTCCTACAGTGTATGACTCGGCTTGTATTTTGAACCCTGCCTCCTGCTTGCTGTTTCTGTTACTACGTTTCCTGTCTGGCTTTGACTCTCTGTCTTGGACCCCGACTACGTCTTCTGTCTCACGTTTTGGATCCCGTGTTCCCATCTGGTTCCGATTTCTGGCTTGTCTCTGACCGTGCATTGCTGTGACTTCTGGTACTTAATCTTCCTTTTTCTTGCTGACCGGCCTGTCTAACTACTCTGCCGCCTCCTGGTGGCGCTCCTCGCTTTGCACTGTGGTGCTACACGGTGAGTGCTACCTTTTTCCCCTTAAGTGCAGCCCCTGGTGGACGTTGCATGCAACTGCCTAGCAGTTACATTACACTATTGCATGGTTTTCAAATTGTCATTTTGTTTTTCAGTTATTAACTCCAATACCATGTGGACATTGACAAACAACTACTTAAGGTGCTCGTTAAGGGAATCTGTCTCTAGATTCATGATGCCCCAACCACAGGCAGATGAATCAGAGCCTGGGTGTCCAATTGCAACCAGGTATTTATTTCTATAAAAGAGCGTCAATTCAGAGAAAATAGTTTGAAAAGTTGGTGGATCCTAGACAAAGACCTGGCATACAGACCTCCCCCAGGCGGCTCCTCCCTGCCCCACTTCAGTTGATTGACAGGTCACATCTCTCCAATATGCCACTGGTGTGGAGAATGAAAGGCCGGCTGGAGGCTGCACCATACTAGTCAGGTTTCTCACTATAGTCACCAGCTGGATGTTCAGACTATTTTATATCTGAAATTCCTTGTCAACTAAAAGTTAAAAAAAAAACCTGACTGCACTCACACAGCCAGGCTCCGATTCATGCTGCCCGTGGCTCAGGCAGCATCAAGTGAGAGGTTCAGTTGGATTTGAAAATCAATGCAATGGAAGTTGTGATTTGGAAACACCTATGGGTAGGGTTTAACAAGGATTTGCAATTTTCAAAGAAAAATACAGGCACCCGTCAACATATAGAAGTTCCCTGGAATGATTAATAAACATCCCATAATGTAGAGCTACAGTGGCTAATTGAACGGTGTTTGGTGCTCTGCATAAAGTGCACTTAAATGTGAAAAATTAAAAAAAAATTCTAATTAATGTGAAAAAGTCCTTTATTCCATTCTTTGGAATGCATGCAGAGGCATGCAGGGAGAGGTAGAGTGGACAATGCCTGGACCTGTTGAAGCGTTGTTACGCGAAGCGGCAGTTGTCCACTCTGCCTCTCCCTGCATGTCTCTGTAACCTGCACATCATGCTTTAGTCCTAATCCCAAGGAATGGAATAAAGGACTTTTTCACATTAGTTCGAACTGGTGAGAGCTGCATTTTTGTTTTTAACATGGATTTCCCTGGCTCAAAAATCAAAAGTTTTGCTGGCATGTTTTTGCATTTTTTTTTACACTATGATATATTTTTTGTGGATTTTTTTTTCCATCCACTTTCGATTCATAATAAGTCAAAAATGCAGTGTTTTCCAAGCGGAAACACACCAAGCATTGACATGCTTCTTCTTTTTCCACATGAAAAATAACTCGGTAGGAAGCTTATTCAAATAGTATTTCTGTCACCACTTTGTTATCGAGTGTCCTGGACCAGGGGCTTGTTCCCTGTCCCTAACCTTAGAGGGTGCCCTAGCTCATTCTGTTCCCTGGGTTACTTCTGAACGTGAAGATGCCGAGGCCACATACCTTGCCTTATCTCCTGAATCTGCCCTCAGTCTATACCCTTCCCCCACTCAGGGAAGAAGGGAATAGTAGTGTACCATAATACACCAACCAGACTAACAAGGTAATATGAATAGGGGTAAAGGAAAATATCAATCATACAAATATACTCACAGAAACAGCAGAGGAATACACCGAGGAGTGGAGGATCGGGAGAAACCAAAGTAGGAGGAGAAAGGTAATTATCACACACTCAAAACCTAGCAACAATTACAGATAAATCCATCATCCGTCTTCTCAAATAATCACCAGCACCTATCCTTCCAGCCATGTGTCATGAGCTATCTCTGACAATGTGTGTTAGTCAGGACCCAGGTTATATAGGGGATGGGAATGGCTAACAGTGAACAGCTGAAAGCCTTAGCTCTAAGAGCTCACAACATGGCTGATTAACCCCTGTACTGTCCAAAGAAATTTACACAATTTAATAAGAAGGTGAAGTGCTGCTATTCAGCGCAGGAGTAGGAGAAATCAGATGCTGCGGTCTTCTGGCTCCTCTCTGTCACGGTAAACCCATGAAATCTATGCTTTTGTATGCATGTTTTTTTTTTCAAAAATTGCTTAGAAAGTCTTAAGAATGTAGTTTTCAAGGGGATACTGCAACAGCGGTCTTCCGGCTTCTCTATGTCGTGGTAACCCTGTGACAATTTCACGTTGTTTTTCATTTCCATTATGGTGCAAAATGTGCTCCAAAATTCATAAGCATTCCCATAAGACATGAAATAGTGGCTAAAGAGAATTTGTCACCAGTCCCTGATTTCAGGGATGTATCACTTGCTGGTATGCCTTGTGTAGTTTTGATAAAATCATTGTTTTTTTCTGCAGGAGATCTAGCAGTGCCCTGAATACTGAGATTTGTATAAAAAATGAACATGTGGATTTGATTTTATCTATTTTTTTTCTTTTATAAACTGTAAAAACCCAATTACAAAAGTTAATAAAAATGTAATAATATTCGACAGTCAATAGCCTGTGCCTATGAGCAGCTTGGGTGAAAAGAGCCTGATAGGGAAAATGTACTTATGTAAATCAGTGTTAACTTTGGATATACGGATATTGCTAATTAATTAAAATATCACAGTAATATATGAATTACTGCACAACAAGCCATATACATTTTAATGTGTGTGAGATGCATACAGGTTTCTGAGAAGTGAATTCTGTACTGTCATTTAACACTTGTGATACTCAGGAAAACAATCACTCATACAGATGGTTCAACCACCCATAACACCCTCTTCCTTTAACATTTGTTAATTGATTACAGTAAAGAATCTCTGCCTATGATTATGATTGAACCTTCTTTACTGTAAACATAGAGGATGCCCCCTTGTCACCATTGCTTGTTTAGGTGTGAAAAGATCATTAGAAACGTCTCCATACTGTCTCTTCATATATTTGTACATTGTTATAAGGTCTTCTCTAAGCCTTTTTTTTCCAAACTGAAAACCCCCAAATTTAATGACCTGTCTTGTTCTTGTTGTCCACCCATTCCCTTAATGGCCTTGGTCACTCTTCTTTCCACCTACTCTAGTTCAGCTATATATACTGGAGATCAAAATTGTACCAATAATGTCATGGTGCACCATATTGGGTGTCAGGTCCGAGCGTTCCTACATGAACAGTTTCCTGAAAAGTGGATTGGCCATCGTGGGCCAGTTGACTGGCCACCAAGGTCTCCTGATCTGACCCCATTAGACTTTTATCTTTGGGGTCTTCTGAAGGCAATTGTTTATTCTGTGAAGATATGAGATATGCAGCATCTGAAACAACGGATACTGGAAGCCTGTGCTAGCATTTTTTCTGCGTTGTTGCTATCAGTGTGTCAAAAGTGGGAGAAGAGGGTTGCATTGACAATCCAATACAATGGGCAGCACTTTGAACACATTTTATAAGTGGTCATAAACATGTAAATAACTCATGAAAGAATAAAGTTATGTTAAAACCAAGCACACCATTGTTTTTCTTGTGAAATTCTCAGTAAGTTTGATGTGTCACATGACCCTCTTCCCATTGAAAAAAAAAGTTGTATCCAAAATGGCGACTTCAAAATGGCCGCCATGGTCACCACTAGTGATGAGCGAATATACTCGTTACTCGAGATTTCTCGAGCATGCTCGGGGGTCCTCTGAGTATTTTTTAGTGCTCGGAGATTTAGGTTTTCTTGCCGCAGCTGAATGATTTACATCTGTTAGCCAGCATAAGTACATATGGGGGTTGCCTGGTTGCTAGGGTATCCCCACATGTTCTTTTGCTGGCTAACAGATGAAAATCATTCAGCTGCGGCAAGAAAAATTAAATCTCCGAGCACTCCGACCCCCGAGCATGCTTGAGAAATCTCAAGTAACGAGTATATTCGCTCATCACTAGTCACCACCCATCTTGAAAAGTTTCCCCCCTCCCATATACTAATGTGCCACAAACAGGAAGTTGATATCACCAACTATTCCCATTTTATTTAGGTGTATTCATATAAATGGCCCACCCTGTATATTCTTGTCATGAGCATGTCTGCCTATATTAATGCATCCCATTATATAATTAGCCTTGGCAGCAGCTGCCTGACAATAATCATTAAAGTTTAGTTTGCTGTCTACCTATGCACTGAAGTATTCACATTTTTTAATGAGAGGTTTACCCAGTAATTTACTAATTAGTGCATAATTCTACATTTTATTTCTTCGACTAAAGTGCATGACCTTAGATTTGTCTTCAGTAAACTCCAATAACTATTTCTCAACGCATCCTCCAGCTTACATAAACACATCTGTAATATTACGTTATCCTTCTCCGTGTTGATCACCTTGCAGAGTTTAGTATCATCCACAATATTCTCATTCTTGGCTAAGCATAATAATAGTGACATTGTTTGTTTGAGCAGGGTAATTAGGCCTCATCTCACAATGGTTACTTAGATGTGTTCTTGCAAATTGGTGTTTTTTATTCTTCCAAAATGTTTTAGCCTTATGCCTTTGTATTAATTGTATAATTAATGCACTTTTTTACTAAAATAAAATTATAAAATTCTACTTTTTGATAAGGTTATTCAAAAATATATTGAAAAAGAGAGGGCCCAGTACTGACCCCTATTGATCCTTACTGTAAACTTCTGACCCAATCAGAGTGCGTTCCATAATCACTCATTGTTTCCTATCACTGTGACAGTTGTGTGAAGTTTAACCCAATTACTCATTTCCCCCTATTCCAATTGCTCTCATTTATTCTAACAACAAGAGATGACTGGAACTATCACCTTCAAGTCAAAATGTGCTTAAATTCACAGCTCCCCATGAATTAAAAAACTTTGCGATTCGATAGGATCACCCACAAAAAATAACTGGGACTATTTCACACACTGCTGAAGAATCAGAGAGTGGGCAAATTTCATTAGGCACAGCTTTTACACAATGTCCTGTAGCTTTCACATTGGCTTCCACAGCCAATAAAGACAGACAACCACGGGCAGTATAAAAGATGGCCTAATCTGATTGTGGTGCACTAGTTTCAGTGTTGAAGCAGATTGAAAATGGTAATGGCAGTCTAAGTCTGTGAATAATCTAAAGATTCAAGTAATATATAGGGAGGTGCAGTCACTCAGTGTGACTGTGAATCGATCTGTGAAATGGTTGAAACAGCCCCTTTACAACAGCCTTGTGTCGAAGAACTTTACAGAAATGGGACATAAAGAAAGAGATTTCAAATTTTGTATTGTTGACCATGCTCCCACACTCAGAAGAGGGGGTGACAGGGAGAAATAATGGAAAAATAAAGAAATAAAATGGATCTATAGACTTAAAGGTGTTTTCATGAACAAAAGTTGATTTTAATCATTAGATCTTGGAATAAGAGTCATTTTCACAATTGGATGTGTTAAAAATGCTCCTGCGTGGAGTTAAGCTTATAAATGTGTCCCTGATATGTACTGTGTAATGTCTGTGTCTGAAAATACAGGAACATGGTCTGATCATATCACATCTTCCAGGCAGCAGAGAAAGCAAAAGAGAGGATACAGACAGGACAACATCGGATCACAGTTGATTGTTTGAACCTATTGCTCTCGATGTGGATTTTAAACTACATACTATATTATAAAATATTTCCTTCACTATGGGATATTTCTCTTCTCAATTTGAGGTATGGTAGAATGTAATTTTATACTAGTTCACAATTTTATCATATTTTTTCACCTTATATATTTTTCACACAGTTAATTACAACAATTATTGGAATTGTCTTGCTGGAAGATCCAGCCACAACCATTTTTAATGTCCTGGCGGAGGGAAGGAGGTTGTCACTCAGGATTTTTATGGTACACGGCTCCATCCATTCTCTCATTGATGAGGTGAAGTAGTCCTGATCCCTTAACAGAGAAACACCCCCAAAACATAATGTTTCCACCTCCATGCTTGACAGTGGGGATAGTGTTCTTTGGGTCATAGGCAGCATTTCTCTTTCTCCAAACACAGTGAGTTGAGTTCATGCCAAAGACCTCAATTTTTGTCTCATCTGACCACAGCACCTTCTCCCAGTCACTCACAGAATCATCCAGGTGTTTATTGGTAAACTTCAGACGGGCCTGCACATGTGCCTTCTTGAGCAGGGGGACCTTGCGGGCACTGCAATATTTTAAACCTTTACGGCGTAATGTGTTACCAGTGGTTTTCTTGGTGTCTGTAGTCCCTGCTGCCTTGAGATCAATAACAAGTTCCCCCGTGTAGTTTTAGGCAGATCTCTCCACTTCCTCATAATCAAGGATACGCCACGAGGTGAGATTTTGCATGGTGCCCCAGATCAATGTCGATTGTCAGTCATTTTGTATTTCTTACATTTTCTTAGTATTGCAATAACAGTTGTCTCCTTCTCAATCAGCATCTTACTTATGGTTTTGTAGCCCATTCCAGCTTTGTGCAGGTCTATGATCTTGTCCCTGACATCCTTATAAAGTTCTTTGGTGTTGCCCTTGTTGTAGAGGTTACAGTCTGACAGATTAATTGAGTCTGTGGACAGGAGTCTATTATAAAGGTGACTATGTAAGATAGCTGTCTTTAATGCAGGTAACGAGTTGATTAGGAGCGTCTAACTGGTCTGTAGGAGCCAGAACTCTTAATGGTTGGTAGGGGATCAAATACTTATATCTCACTGCAAAATGCAAATACATTTATATAATTTATACAATGGGATTTTCTGGATTTTATTTTTAATATTCTATCACTCAATGTTAAAATTAACCTACCCTTAACATTATAGACTATTCATGTCTTATTTATAGATTGTTCATGTCATTGTCAGTGGGCAAACTTACAAAATCAGCAAGGGATCAAATAATTATTTCCCCCACTGTACACACATGTGCTATGTTTAAACAATCTAAGTCTATTGTACATTAAGCACTTTGTGCAGATTTTTAGAGTTTCTATTTATTGTGATTCATTAAATACATATATACAATTTGTCTGAATATTTTGCACTTTATAAATGATTTTTATGTTATATATTGGAATATTTATTAATTGCTGATGTAATTGATGCACCTATTTTTATAATCTGTATACTATTGTGCTGCTTTAAAAAGCTTCACATTTGTAACAAAACATTACCACCATCACTATGGGTCAATAAAGAACTCATTTTTTTGGACCTTGGAGTGCTGCCCTTTATCTTTTTGGAGATTATCTATCTATCTATCTATCTATCTATCTATCTATCTATCTATCTATCTATCTCTATCTTTGTACATCTTTAACACCTAAACATTTGTCAGTTCTATTTCAGTATGTGTCACACAGACGACACACGTTCACACGGATGGCAAACGGATGACACATGAATGACAAACAAGTACACATGGATAACACAGTTACTATTTTTTCCTGTACCGGAAGTATCAAGATGTGTAAAAAAGACCTAAGGGTGTGTAGCACAATGTGCGCATCCTGTATTTTAAGAGGTACAACCCATTTTTTTAAATCAGAAAGAAATATCTCCGTAATCCAGAAATTGAAACACAACTGTTTAACTTACAAAGTGAGCACCTTGTAAAGAAAAGTTAGATTTCTGCTCCGGACTCAGCTAGTGTAGGGAAAGCTGCTGTTGAGATAGGGTCAGAATCGTCCTTGTAATAGTTAGTGTGGGTCTGCTACTGTTCAGTCCACAAACCCTGATAAACCAATAGTCCTTTTTAGGGTTAATTCAGTGCAAGGCATGCAGGCACTGTATGTGAGTATATAGATCTCACTGCATACATCAAAATACTCCTTTACTATCTGCTGCTGCATATTTTATATATACGTAGCTGCAGGTATCCGTGGGTAGAATTTCTGAAAATTTTATTACAAAGCAATCCAGAGCCCCCTTTTTTTTTACATTTATTTGCTTGCTCACACTGCAGACTACA
Source organism: Ranitomeya imitator (assembly GCF_032444005.1). Lineage (NCBI taxonomy): Eukaryota > Metazoa > Chordata > Amphibia > Anura > Dendrobatidae > Ranitomeya > Ranitomeya imitator. Next base: position 680,261,674 of record NC_091282.1, read on the forward strand.
GCCAGGTCATTGCAATACAAGAGCGTGAAAATCTAATAATTTAGTTTTTTTTTTTTTTGTCCCAGGCATCAGATGTGAGTGAGCAGAAAATTCTGGCCTTTTTTTTGGTACTATAGTATTTTTTGGAGTGTCTTACAACATTTTTGGACACCATTTTGCTGACCAAAAAATCTGTAGCTGGGCCAAAAACATTTAGCTATAGTCCCTATATTTGTCACTGTGATTTGAACGCAACATGCATCACATATCATTGCGCTAAATGTTTTACAATTTTAGTACTCCAATTTTTTTTTCTGTGTCATAGCCTACTTTATTGACACAATTTTGGTGGGCCGAAAAAAATCAAGGCCACATTTTGATCAGTCTGTTATCTCCATCCGACTCCTGGTCTATCTGTGGTCTCCAAATACTTGTTTTTCAGGCATACATTTCAATTTTTTGTCTGTCTGCTACCCTCGTTTTATACAGTATTTTGTGGTTAAAAAAATTTAAAAAAATTCAGGTCACATATTGAAACAGTCTGTTATCTCAGTCAGATGCCTCGTCTATCTGTGGTGTCCAAATCCTTGCTTTTCAGGCATACATTCCACTTTTTGGCATTGTTAGCCTACTTCATGACTAGTGTTTTGCATTCCGATACTGCAAATATCGGGTATCGGCCGATATTTGCTGTATCGGAATTCCGATACCGAGTTCCGATATTTTTGCGATATCGGAAATCGGAATCGGAAGTTCCTATAGTGCAATTATGCAGTATAAGGAAGTGTGGGCGGTGCGTGGGCGGTGCGTGGGTGGAGAATGGGCTGTGCATGGGCGGAGAATGGGTGTGTGTGTGTGGGCAGTGTCTGTGCGTGACCGTGGGGCTCTCTGCTTGTGTGCCGGGGCTCTATGCGGCTTGCGGGGTGTCTGTGCGGTGGGCGGGGTGTCTCTGCGGCAGGCAGGGTGTCTCTGCGGTGGGCAGGGTCTCTGCAGGGCAAGCGGGGGTCTCTGCGGGGCGTGCGGGGGTCTCTGCGGGGCGTGCGGGGGTCTCTGCGGCGGGTGGGGTCTCTGTGTGGTGGGCGTGGTCTCTGTGCAGCGGGCGGGGCGTGCGGGGTGTCTCTGCGGTGGGCGGGGTCTCTGTGTGGTGGGTGTGGTCTCTGTGGGGCGTGCGGGGTTCTCTGCGGGGCGTGCGGGGTGTCTCTGTGGTGGGTGGGGTCTCTGTTTGGCAGGTGTAGTCTCTGCAGGGCGTGCGGGGGTCTCTGCGGGGCGTGTGGGGGTCTGCAGGGCGTGTGGGGGTCTCTGCGGGGCGTGCGGGGGTCTGTACGGGGCGGGTGGGGGTCTGTGCGGGCCATGCGGGGGTCTGTGCGGGGCGTGCGGGGGTCTGTGCGGGGGTCTGTGCGGGGCATGCGGGGGTCTCTGTGGGCCGTGCGGGGGTCTGTGCGGGGCATGCGGGGGTCTCTGCGGGGGGTCTGTGTGGGGTCTCTGCGGCGTGCGGCGTGTCTCTGTGTGGGGTGTCTCAGTGCGGGCATCGTCCGATGGCTAGGGACTATTTTTTTTACCGCGGCGGAAGAATCCCTTCCTCCCGTCATTGTGTTTCTTGGGCCCCTGGAGAGCGGTTGCAACAGCTGTTGCTGCCGTTCTCCATGGGAGATCGACGTGGGACACTCGTGGATTTCTGCGGACAGGGTGTATACTGGTTGTTTGCTTTTTTCACCTTTTTTACAGATGACACTGGCTTCGGGGATCAAAATGACAAGTAATGGTGAGTAGGTAATCTATGTTCAATGTACTGTATGTCATGTATCTCATGTATGTAATGTATGAATGTACTGTATGGAGTATGTATGGAGTATGTATGGAGTATGTATGGAGTATTTTTTTTTTCATTCAACACATTAGCCGATTAAGGGACTACTACTGTCCCATCATTGGCTAATGTGTCAATCACTGTCAGTGTAGTAGGCATCGTCCGATGGGACTTGTAGTCCCATCGGACGATGCCCACACTGAGACACCCCACACAGAGACACGCCGCACGCTGCAGAGACCCCACACAGACCCCCTGCAGAGACCACCGCATGCCTCGCACAGACCCCTGCACGCCCTGCACAGACCCCCACACGCCCCGCAGAAACCCCGCCCACCGCACAGAGACCCTGCCTGCCACAGAGACCCCCGCCCGCCGCAGAGACCCCGGCACGCCCCGCAGAGAACCCCGCATGCCCCGCAGAGACCCCCGCATGCCCCACAGAAACCCCCGCACGCCCCGCAGAGACCCCACCCGCCACAGAGACACCCCGCCTGCAACAGAGACACCCCGCACGCCGCACAGAGACCCTGCCCTTTGCACAGAGACCCCGCCCACCACACAGAGACCCCACCCGCCGCAGAGACACCCCAAACACCGCACAGACCCCAGAGAGCCCCGGTAGGCAGTTACACATCTCTGGCAGGCCCGCGCAGACCCCGCCCGCACAGACACTCACAGTGTCCGCCCACGCACCGCCCACACTCTTTCCCCCTCTGGAACAGGATATTTAAGGACAGAAAGGGCTTATTTACATTCCGATATTTGTGTCCCATTGACTTGTATTGGTATCGGGTATCGGTATCAGCGGTATCGGTATCGGCGATATCCGATATTTTTTGGATATCGGCCGATCCAATCCGATACCGATACTTCTGGGTATCGGAAGGTATCGCTCAACACTATTCATGACAGTAATTGTCTTCTCAAAAAATAAAAATGGCCACATATTGAACATTGTGGTTTTTCTGTCAGATGTCTCCTCTATCAGTGTTTAAAAATTGTTGCATTTGAGTGCTCCTTTGAACTGGGTTTGGTGTATCTTAGTTATTAATAAAATTTGTTGAAAACACAATAAAAAACAACAACATTCCAATGAATTAAAAGTGTGTTTTTTTGGCACACTGATCACATATAAGTTTTCTCAAAATTAATCCATTTGTATTGAACTTTTATAATATTTCAGTAGTCCATTTAAAATGGGCAAGGGGCAAGGGACGGGGAAATGGACGTGATGCTGATGGTGCATGCAGAGGTGGCGGCGATGGCCAAGCTGAAAGTGGGCCACAACAAAGACCCACATCTTCTAGCTCGACCTTCCTGTCTCAGTTTCTAGGGGACCACAGCACACCACTATTGAAGCCAGAGCAGTGTTGGTTGGATAGCAGAAAATGCTTCCAGTCGCTTAGCCACCACCACCACCACCATGTCTTCCACACGGTCACAGAATCATAGAAAATGAGATTCTCAAAGCACAATTGTTAACAATTCCAAAAAGAGGGAAGAATGCAAAGCATATAAGGAACCCAATATGGATGAACACATAACTTAAACACATGCTAAAAAGGAAGAAAGAAATGTTTCTCAAATGGAAAGAGGGAGGCATATCTAAAGAAGAATATAATGCTGTCTGCGGAACCTGCAGGGCACGAATCAGACTATCTAAAGCTGACAATGAATTAAGGCTTGCAAGAGATGTCAAAAGCAGTAAAAAAGGATTTTGGGGATATGTCAAATGTAAAAGAAAAGTCAAAGATGCCATAAGATTTTTACAGGATGAAAATGATGAAATGGTAAGAAAGGATGCTGAGAAGGCCGAACTTTTAAATTCCTATTTTGCATCTGTTTTCTCTCAGAAAGGAAATGTAACATCAAATGATCTTCACTGTCCTATTAAAGGAGTAGAAGAATCCAGGATATCTATAAACAGAAAGATAGTGAGGAAACACTTAGCTAACATAAATGAATTCAAGTCTCCAGGTCCAGATGAATTACACCCCAGAGTACTGAAGGAGATAGCAGAAGAAATTTTTGAACCACTCTCCATAATCTTTGAAAATTCTTGGAGAACAGGAGAAGTCCTAGAAGACTGGAGAAGAGCAAATGTTGTTCCTATCTTCAAAAAGGGGAGGAAGGTGGACCCAGGGAACTATAGGCCCATGAGTCTGACTTCCATATCAGGAAAGATCTTTGAACAAATTATTAAACAACATGTATGTAAGTACCTGTATAAGAATGAAGTGATTAACCAGAGTCAGCATGGCTTGGTAACTAATAATTCATGTCAAACTAACTTAATTTCCTTCTATGACGGAATCACTGACTGGGTAGATCAGGGAAGTGCTGTAGATATAGTATATCTTGACTTTAGCAAAGCATTTGTCAAAGTTTCTCACACCATCCTTATTGAAAAAATGACTAAGTATGGAATAGACAAGGCAACTGTTAGGTGGATTCATACCTGGCTTAGTGATCAGGCCTGAAGAGGGAGTCATAAATGGCTGCCCATCCAGTTGGAAGAATGTCTCAAGTGGGGTACCACAGGGTTCTGTCCTGGGCCCTGCATTGTGCAACATCTTTATCAATGATTTAGATTAACAAATTGAGGGTACACTAATTAAATTTGCTGATGGCACAAACATGGAAACATGCAAAGTACTACATCTGGGCAATAAAAATGAAAAAAGCATTGACAGAATGGGAGGAATAGGGCTAAGCAATAGCACATGTGAAAAAGACTTGGGTATACTAATAGATCGTAAACTGAACATGAGTCAACAGTGTGATGCAGCTGCAAAAAAAGGCAAATGCAATTCTGGGATGTATTAACAGAAGCATGCAGTCTGGATCACGTTAAGTCATTATTGCCCTGCACGCCTCTTTGGTCAGACCTCACCTGGAATACTGTGTCCAGTTTTGGGCACCACATTTTAAAAAAGTCATCAACAAAGTGGAGCAAGTTCAGAGAAGAGCAACCAGAATGGTGACCGGACTGCAAACCATGTCCTATGAGGAACAGTTGCAGGGTTTGTGAATGTTTAGATGTCAGAAAATAAGACTGAGAGGAGACTTAATAGCTGTCTACATATCTCAAGGGCTGTCACATTGTAGAAGGATCATCTTTATTCTCATTTTCACAAGAAAAGACTAGAAGCAATGGGATGAAACTGAATGGGAGGAGACACAGATTAGATATTAGAAAAAACTTTTTTGACAGTTAGGGTGATCAATGAGTGGAACAGGCTGCCACGAGAGGTGGTGAGGGGTAGCAAAATTTCCAGGCTGACCACCACCAGCATGATCAGGCACATGGCAACAAAGCATCCGACTTTGTGGGCGGAACCCCAGGTTCCAGGAACACTGTCTGTTGGTGACACCACTGCTTCTTCCACGGTTTTGTGTTGAAGCCAGTCCACGGTGCCTGCGAAGATGCCTCGTGCCCTGCATCTGTTGTTGCCCACAGCCAACCAGTACCATCAGCACGCCCGTCCACATCTTTGTCCGAGTGGAGCCTTCAGTTGTCTATACCCCAGTCATTGGAACGCAAGCAGAAATACCCAGCCAATGCCCCACAGGCCACAGTACTAAATTCTCAAATTTCTCATCTGCTTGTGCTAGAAATGTTGCCTTTCAGGCTCGTTGAGATGGAAGCTTTCCACAACCTGATGGCGGCAGCCATCTCAAGGTACTCGGTCCCCAGTCGCCTTTATTTCTCCCAGTGTGCCGTACTGGCATTACACCATCACGTGTCTCACAACATTACTCGTACCCTCAGCAATGCTGTTACAGGGAATGTCCACCTAACCCTGGACATGTGAACAAATGCTTGTGGGCAGGGATGGTACATCTCACTGATGGCACACTGGTTAACATAGTGGAAACCGGGTCCAGTCGGAACTTGGGATGGAACACATCCTCCAGATGCCGAGGATTGGGTACCCTACGTCAATCAGGGTTGTCCCCACAGTCTACATCTCTTGCTCCTTCTCTTCAGCCTCCATCTCTGAAACGAGCACATCAGTCAGAAGCTAAAAGCACTGCAGCACGGCCTCAGCCAAGCGGCAACAGGCTGTACTGAAGCTAATCTGCTTAGGTGACAAACTGCACAATGCTGAAGAGTTGTGGACAGTACTGAAAGAGCAGTCAGATTTTTGGCTGACACTGCTGAACATATAGCCTGGCATGGTCATGGTGACAATAGCTGGAACCTGGTGGCGGCTCTGAGGCAAGGTGAGCTCACACACGTACCTTGCCTGGCCCATGTGCTTAACCTCGTCGTTCAATGTTTTCTCAAAAGCTACCCAGAGGTGACGGATCTGCTAGTGAAAGTGCGCCGCCTGTCTGCCCATTTTACACCCGTTACTTTAAATTGGGCCTAGTTTTTAATGAGGCCTTCCTCCAAGTCCCATCATTCTCTGCCCCTAGATCACCAGGATTAACGTGTTCCGTTGTGCCACAGCCAGTCAATTTTTTGGCAAGAATGTCTATGATGCCCATAAAATATTTTTCTTAAATGTACCCCAATGGGGAAATATTTGTCAGCCCATGCACTTAGTGTATGGGCATTATGAGTCTAGGAGACCCACTCCTTTGTAATGGGACAGTTTTTTCATGAGGACCTCCTCCATGTTTCTTCCAAGGGGGGATTGGGGTGCGTGCAAATTTGGGTCAAGGCGGCCCTTGCTTTCAATGCAAAAGGAAACAGTACGGCAGGACCAACTGAAGAATGTGATGTGGGTTTTTGTGCCCATCCAATACCTGGGTTCAAAGGCTTATTGAGGTGCATATGACTTGGTAGCAGTGCAGGCCTTGCAGTTAATACATAAGAAAACAATATGGCAGGACCAACTGAATAATGTGAAGTGAGTTTTCCTGTGGCCATCCAGTACCTGGGTTCAAAGGATTCTTGGGGTGCATATGTCTTGATAGCAGGGCAGGCATTGCATTCAGTGCAATATTTTTTCAGGAAGCCCTCCTGTACCTCTCGTGAAAGGGGTATTGGGGTGCGTCATAATTCTTGGCAGCCCAGCCACTCACTGCATAGGCAATATCTGCATAAGAGACCCACTGTTTAATAATGACCCTTTAAGAATATTAATGCCGCCTGATGCCCGTCTAAAAATATGCTCTGAGACTTTAAGTCTCCCTCCTTCATAAATAAAACAAGATGGGTCTGCTTATATGTCACATACCACATGGCCACCTAGGGTTGTTAAATGTTACTATGACATTTCCCAGTGAATGCATTTGTACTGGTTAAAAGCAATGTTAAAGTTGAAAAACGCATCAAAAATGCTTCGTGTGACATAGCCCAAGTGGTGGAAGAATATTTTGGTTTAGGGTTAATTATTTTGCCTTACATACAAGTCATTACCCTGGAAAGGATGTACCTTGACATATTTCCCAGCAAAATCCATTTTGGTTACGTTTTTGTACGTTTTTTGGTGCACCTGTAAAAATGGCGTGAAACTCTGACAACATTGCTTACAGCTGTGACCTAGGAGTAAGAAATGCTTCCAGGGGGCGATCCCCATGATGTTCCCATGTCATTTGAACAGTGTTCCCATCATTTTCAGACGTTTTTACACCTTAAAAGGACCCCCGGGGGGATCGCTGTAAAAATACTCGGGTTTCCCATAGACTTACATTAGCTCGTTGCTCAGGTCGAGTACCAGAGTATTCCAATTTGCTTGACCCGCGCAATGACCACCCGAGCATTTTAGTGCTCGTCCATCACTAGTTAAGACCATTATCTGCACCCTACGCAAGTCAATACCTAGAGACCAGACATCGCCTGTCAAGAGCAGAGCCCCAGTCGTCTCTGCTCCAGGCCCAGCAGAGGTTCACCAACAGTCAAGCAGCGAAGATCCGCAAGTAGACAAAAACTAGATTGCAAAGGGACAGCACGTCTGAGAAGGGCCTTCACTTGCAGTTTAAACATACGGTATCGATGCTGGCTCGAGTCAGGACAACAGATTGGGAAAGGGCCAGTTGATGCATGGGAGGCGCAATGCGCTTTATTAGACTACATCAGAAAAACTTGCACCCTAGTGGGGAAAACCCAGTAACCCCTGATAGGGTCAGAGCTAAAGAAAGAACTTGTGTGGTAATTTCTGTGAGTGGGTGTACCACCTTCTTGAAGTGGACATTAATATTATATAGTGAAGAACTTCCATTGCTATTTCACTCACATTGTTATTAGATTTATTGTTTGATTTGCCTTGTTATCACCAGCTGTTTAGAATTACTGTAAAATACTATTGTACTTTTAACAGAATTATATAGTTCACTGACTGTTCTTGCCTTGTGGAACGCCCGCCAGGGCCATGGGGTACTCAGTACCGGGTCCGGTACTTAAAGCGATGTGTCACGGCGGCAGTGACCCGGTGAGTGGACCTGGGCGCCCAAGTAAAAGGGATGGTCTTTAAAGGGATTTGAGAAATAATAAAAGTTTGTGACGCCACCTGTGGTACTCGGTCAGCGGTGACCGACGTATAGGGGTCCTCTGGGGTGATGATATGGCAGCAGGGTTGTATGGCTTCCCACAGGTGAAGCTGGGTCTCCAGGGCTCCCAATTTGTTTGGCAAGGATGGTGTGGTGCCGGAAATAAATGGAGGACACAGGGTTGCAGCCTCTTTACCTGGTTTACTGATGGTAAACAGACTCAGTCCAGAGTACCAGCAACATATATTGGTGAGGTCTGGCCGGCCTGGAAGCAATTACAGATCCCTTTCCCAGGTAAGGTTCATAAGCCTTCCAACTCGCGCTTTTAAGCGAGTTCCTTGCTGCCTGTGGCTTCTGTCAAGGTCCTCTCTCTCCTGTCCTGGAACAGTACCTGCACGGTAGGCGACTCAAGCCTTTTTAAAGAGTTTTTATCATGACTCGGGCTCTGTGTGTGGCTGTACCTTCAGGTTGGGGTGCGGACAGTCGACATAAGATCTACTGTCCTCCTATTCTGCTGTGGGACATAGAGTACTACACAGCCTCGTGCTCCTGGTACCCGATTCCTGCGCTTCGGCTTGGAAAGAGCGCAGCCGCAGCTTCCTTCCAGGTCCCTTATTCTCCTGTGCTTCTCCCCTCAGGCACTTGCTATCAATGCAACAAGTCTGCTTTTCTCCTCTCTCCTGGAGCTGCAGCACCACACGTGGTTGCACAGCCCCAGATCATCTCTTACTCCTCTCTCCTCCACTGTCTCTCTCCAACTGCCTTCTCCTATGGTCTCCCTGGACCAACTAACTAACTCCTCCTCCAGACCAGAATATATATACAGTGGGGCAAAAAAGTATTTAGTCAGTCAGCAATAGTGCAAGTTCCACCACTTAAAAAGATGAGAGGCGTCTGTAATTTACATCATAGGTAGACCTCAACTATGGGAGACAAACTGAGAAAAAAAAATCCAGAAAATCACATTGTCTGTTTTTTTAACAATTTATTTGCATATTATGGTGAAAAATAAGTATTTGGTCACAAACAAACAATCAAGATTTCTGGCTCTCACAGACCTGTAACTTCTTCTTTAGGAGTCTCCTCTTTCCTCCACTCATTACCTGTAGTAATGGCACCTGTTTAAACTTGTTATCAGTATAAAAAGACACCTGTGCACACCCTCAAACAGTCTGACTCCAATCTCCACTATGGTAAAGACCAAAGAGCTGTCAAAGGACACCAGAAACAAAATTGTAGCCCTGCACCAGGCTGGGAAGACTGAATCTGCAATAGCCAACCAGCTTGGAGTGAAGAAATCAACAGTGGGAGCAATAATTAGAAAATGGAAGACATACAAGACCACTGATAATCTCCCTCGATCTGGGGCTCCACGCAAAATCCCACCCCGTGGGGTCAGAATGATCACAAGAACGGTGAGCAAAAATCCCAGAACCACGCGGGGGGACCTAGTGAATGAACTGCAGAGAGCTGGGACCAATGTAACAAGGCCTACCATAAGTAACACACTATGCCACCATGGACTCAGATCCTGCAGTGCCAGACGTGTCCCACTGCTTAAGTCAGTACATGTTCGGGCCCGTCTGAAGTTTGCTAGAGAGCATTTGGATGATCCAGAGGAGTTTTGGGAGAATGTCTTATGGTCTGATGAAACCAAACTGGAACTGTTTGGTAGAAACACAACTTGTCGTGTTTGGAGGAAAAAGAATACTGAGTTGCATCCATCAAACACCATACCTACTGTAAAGCATGGTGGTGGAAACATCATGCTTTGGGGCTGTTTCTCTGCAATATGGCCAGGACGACTGATCCGGGTACATGAAAGAATGAATGGGGCCATGTATCGTGAGATTTTGAGTGCAAACCTCCTTCCATCAGCAAGGGCATTGAAGATGAAACGTGGCTGGGTCTTTCAACATGACAATGATCCAAAGCACACCGCCAGGGCAACGAAGGAGTGGCTTCGTAAGAAGCATTTCAAGGTCCTGGAGTGGCCTATCCAGTCTCCAGATCTCAACCCTATAGAAAACCTTTGTAGGGAGTTGAAAGTCCGTGTTGCCAAGCGAAAAGCCAAAAACATCACTGCTCTAGAGGAGATCTGCATGGAGGAATGGGCCAACATACCAACAACAGTGTGTGGCAACCTTGTGAAGACTTACAGAAAACGTTTGACCTCTGTCATTGCCAACAAAGGATATATTACAAAGTATTGAGATGAAATTTTGTTTCTGACCAAATACTTATTTTCCACCATAATATGCAAATAAAATGTTAAAAAAACAGACAATGTGATTTTCTGGATTTTTTTTTCTCAGTTTGTCTCCCATAGTTGAGGTCTACCTATGATGTAAATTACAGACGCCTCTCATCTTTTTAAGTGGTGGAACTTGCACTATTGCTGACTGACTAAATACTTTTTTGCCCCACTATATATATTTCTGGGGGAAGCTCCCCTGAAACTAGGTTCAGAGCTCCTCCTTCTGGCCCGGAATCAGAATGTGTTGCATGTAGGTGTACTACCTGTTAAATGGAATCCTCCTTGCTGCCAGGCATGACATCACCCTCTTCGAAAGGAAGGCAACATCACTGTCACAACTGGTTACTTGGGGTGTTACATTTGCGTTATCTGTGTATTGCATCCAGTCACCTACGTTACAATTACACCAAACGCACTACCTGAATACACTGGCCTGTTGTAGAAGCTGACTTTTGATATGTGACTCTTCCTATCTTTTCTTGTCCCATTGTATTTTCTAGAGGGATGTGGGTGTGGCGTTTTGTTTGCTTTGTTTTTAAAATTTCACATTTTATTTTTTGCATACGTATTTTAAGAGTCCAAATTATTGACCGTAGAACAAAGACCCCATGACCACAATGCATGTTCCTTCTTTTAATTTTAGTGCTACTGGCAATTGATCCATGTTACTAAGTTTATTTGTGCAGTGACACAGTTTTTTAGTATTAAGCAATTTCTTAGGGGAAGGACAATTTATAACAAAAAATATATACCTCCCCTAATAAAAATGTAAAAAAAGATATACAGTTACATGTTTTACTTTTTTGCATACTTATTTTAATATCCCAATTTGGCAATGGTACACCACACACCTATACTGTATTCTGTTGCAGATTTTTTATGAAGTGTTCCTACCTCCTGACATATGTTTTTATGTGGTTCTTTTAGGACAGAACGCATTAATGAGCTTTACCCAAAAATTTGCAAGCAAACTGTTACAGTAAATCAAAACATATAATACAGTATGCGGTTCTGTTTGGTCATACCTGTTTATATTGCTAAATTGGAGACACAAACACACCACATTGACATTGGGAGCAAGCTGTTGCTGAATTATCATTTGCCTAGCTTTTCTAGTTCATTTAATATTTTTTATGGGTTGGTTACTGTATATGTGGTAATGTTTTGAACACATTAAACCTTATACTCGTGTCATAAATGTATGATAATTAAACCAAGATGTGGCACAGGCAATGGACACCGTAGCATGAAAAAAAAAACATATCACAGAGAAAATTTTGGGAGCAGCTAGCAAAGGCAATGCTACTAGCATCATATACACTTGACCTCCTCTGCCTCAAGCAAGAATATTAGCAAATCTTTAGCTATAGGCCTTTTAGAGATTATTTAATCTTCAACTTTCTTAACTGTTCACAATAACAGTAACTTTGAAAATGAGTGCCCACATTTTTACATGACGCTGCATATTGTCATTATTTAAATTTTAAAAATTACAAAATGGAAAAGGCACCAATGCAAAGTTTAGACACCCCATTGGAGATTTGTGTGCTCAGATAACTTTGACCAAGTTTTCAGACTTTATTTAGCCTGTTAGGGTTATGGCCTGAGCACCATAATCGTCAGTAAAGGCCAGGTGATGCAAATTTCCTTTTCCAGCTTCATAAAAACCCAGCCTCCTCTAACCTTGTGCCAAAAAACAGCAGCCATGGGTTCTCCTAAGCAGCTGCCTTGTGCTATGAAAATGAAACTGGTGGAGGCCAACAAAGCAGGAGAGGGCTAGAAGAAGATAGCACAATACAGGTGCTTCTCACAAAAACCTGAACATCATCAAAAAGTTAATATATTTCACTTCTTCAATGGAAAAAGTGAAACTCATATATGATATAGAGTCATTACAGAGTGATCTATTTCAAGTGTTTATTTCTGTTAATGTTAATGATTTTGGCTTACAGACAATGAAAACCCAAAAGTCATTATCTCAGTAACTTAGAATAAATAATAATAATAATACTTTATAATACCAGCTTGAAAAATTATTTTAAAATCCAAAATGTTGGCCTACTGAAACGTATGTTCACTAAATACACTCAATACTTCGTCAAGGCTCTATTTGTATCAGTTACTGCATCAATGCGGTGTGGCATGGAGGCAATCAGCCTGTGGCATTTCTGAAGTGTTATGGAAATCCAGGTTGCTTTGATAGCAGCCATCAGCTCGTCTGCATTGTTGAGTCTGGGGTCTCTCATCTTCCTCTTGACTATACACTTGAAAAAATACAGTGGAGCTATACTAGCAGATGACATGGTGCCCCAAACCATCACTGATTGTGGTAACTTCACGCTAGACCTCAAGCAGCTTGGACTGTGTGCTTCTCCAGTCTTCCTCCAGACTCTGGGACCTTGAATGCAAAGTTTACTTTCATCTGAAAACACCACCTTGGACCACTGAGCAACAGTCAAGTTTTTTTCCTCCTTGGCCCAGGTAAGACACTTCTGGCATTGTCTATTGGTCAGGAGTGGCTTGACACAAGGAATGCAACACTTGTAGCCCATGTCCTGTATACCTCTGTGTGTGGTAACTCTTGAAACAATGACTCCAGCAGCAGTCCACTCCTTGTAAATCTCCCCCAAATTTTTGAATAGACTTTTATTAACAATCATTTCAAGGCTACTGGTATCCCTGTTGCTTGTGCACCTTTTCCTACCACACTTTTTCCTTCCTTCAACTCAAACTTTCCATTAATATGCTTGGATACAGCACTCTATGAACAGCCAGATTCTTTAGCAATGAAGAATGGGTTAGTAACTGGCTTACAAATGGGTTAGTAACTGGCTTAGTGATAGAAAGCAGAGGGTGGTTATAAATGGTATAGTCTCTAACTGGGTCGCTGTGACCAGTGGGGTACCGCAGGGGTCAGTATTGGGACCTGTTCTCTTCAACATATTCATTAATGATCTGGTAGAAGGTTTACACAGTAAAATATCGATATTTGCAGATGATACAAAACTATGTAAAGCAGTTAATACAAGAGAAGATAGTATTCTGCTACAGATGGATCTGGATAAGTTGGAAACTTGGGCTGAAAGGTGGCAGATGAGGTTTAACAATGATAAATGTAAGGTTATACACATGGGAAGAAGGAATCAATATCACCATTACACACTGAACGGGAAACCACTGGGTAAATCTGACAGGGAGAAGGACTTGGGGATCCTAGTTAATGATAAACTTACCTGGAGCAGCCAGTGCCAGGCAGCAGCTGCCAAGGCAAACAGGGTCATGGGGTGCATTAAAAGAGGTCTGGATACACATGATGAGAGCATTATACTGCCTCTGTACAAATCCCTAGTTAGACCGCACATGGAGTACTGTGTCCAGTTTTGGGCACCGGTGCTCAGGAAGGATATAATGGAACTAGAGAGAGTACAAAGGAGGGCAACAAAATTAACCCCTTTACCCCCAAGGTTGGTTTGCACGTTAATGACCGGGCCAATTTTTACAATTCTGACCACTGTCCCTTTATGAGGTTATAACTCTGGAACGCTTCAATGGATCCTGGTGATTCTGACACTGTTTTCTCGAGACATATTGTACTTCATGACAATGGTAAAAATTCTTTGATAGTACCTGCGTTTATTTGTGAAAAAAACGGAAATTTGGCGAAAATTATGAAAATTTCGCAATTTTCCAAATTTTAATTTTTATGCAATTAAATCACAGAGATATGTCACACAAAATATTTAATAAGTAACATTTCCCACATGTCTACTTTACATCAGCACAATTTTGGAACCAAAATTTTTTTTTGTTAGGGAGTTATAAGGGTTAAAAGTTGACCAGCAATTTCTCATTTCTACAACACCATTTTATTTTAGGGACCACATCTCATTTGAAGTCATTTTGAGGGGTCTATATGATAGAAAATACCCAAGTGTGACACCATTCTAAAAACTACACCCCTCAAGGTGCTCAAAACCATATTCAAGAAGTTTATTAACCCTTCTGGTGCTTCACAGGAATTTTTTGAATGTTTAAATAAAAATGAACATTTAACTTTTTTTCACAAAAAATTTAATTCAGCTCCAATTTGTTTTATTTTACCAAGGGTAACAGGAGACAATGGACCCCAAACATTGTTGTACAATTTGTCCTGAGTATGCCAATACCCCACATGTGGGGGTAAACCACTGTTTGGGCGCATGGCAGAGCTCGGAAGCGAAGGAGTGCCATTTGACTTTTCAATGCAAAATTGACTGGAATTGAGATGGGACGCCATGTTTCGTTTGGAGAGCCCCTGATGTGGCTAAACATTGAAACCCCCTACAAGTGACACCATTTTGGAAAGTAGACCCCCTAAGGAACTTATCTAGAGGTGTGGTGAGCACTTTGACCCAGCAAGTGCTTCACAGAAGTTTATAATGTAGAACCGTAAAAATAAAAAATCATATTTTTTCACAAAAATTATATTTTCGCCCCCAATTTTTTATTTTCCCAAGGGTAAGAGAAGAAATTGGACCCCAAAAGTTGTTGTACAATTTGTCCTGAGTACGCTGATAGCCCATATGTGGGGGTAAACCACTGTTTGGGCGGATGGGAGAGCTCGGAAGGGAAGGAGCGCCGTTTGACTTTTCAATGCAAAATTGACAGGAATTGAGATAGAACGCCATGTTGCGTTTGAAGAGCCACTGATGTGCCTAAACATTGAAACCCCCCACAAATGACACCATTTTGGAAAGTAGACCCCCTAAGGAACTTATCTAGAGGTGTGGTGAGCACTTTGACCCACCAAGTACTTCACAGAAGTTTATAATGCAGAGCCGTAAAAATAAAACAAAATTTTTTTCCCACAAAAATTATTTTTTTAGCCCCCAGTTTTGTATTTTCCTGAGGGTAACAGGAGAAATTGGATCCCAAAATTTGTTGCCCAATTTGTCCTGAGTGCGATGATACACCATATGTGGGGGGGAACCACTGTTTGGGCGCATGGGAGGGCTCGGAAGGGAAGGAGCTCCATTTGGAATGAGGACTTAGATGGAATGGTCTGCAGGTGTCACATTGCATTTGCAGAGCCCCTAATGTACCTAAACAGTAGAAACCTCCCACAAGTGACACCATTTTGGAAACTAGACCCCCTAAGGAACTTATCTAGATGTGTTGTGATAGCTTTGAACCCCAAAGTGTTTCACTACAGTTTGTAACGCAGAGCCGTGAAAATAAAAAAAAAAAATCTTTCCCCCCAAAATTATTTTTTAGCCCCCAGTTTTGTATTTTCCCGAGGGTAAGAGGAGAAATTCGACCCCAAAAGTTGTTGTCCAATTTGTCCTGAGTACGCTGATACCCCGTATGTTGGAGGAAACCACCGTTTGAGCGCATGGCAGAGCTCGGAAGGGAAGGAGCGCCATTTGGAATGCAGACTTAGATGGAATGGTCTGCAGACGTCACATTGCGTTTGCAGAACCCCTAATGTACCTAAACAGTAGAAACCCCCCACAAGTGACCCCATATTGGAAACTAGACCCACCAGGGAACTAATCTAGATGTGTTGTGAGAACTTTGAACCCCCAAGTGTTTCACTACAGTTTATAACGCAGAGCCGTGAAAATAAAAAATCTTTTTTTTTCCCACAAAAAATATGTTTTAGCCCCGAGTTTTGTATTTTCCCAAGGGTAACAGGAGAAATTGGACCCCAAAAGTCGTTGTCCTATTTGTCCTGAGTACGCTGATACCCCATATGTTGGGGTAACCCCTGTTTGGGCACACGGGAGAGCTCGGAAGGGAAGAAGCACTGTTTTACTTTTTCAACGCAGAATTGGCTGGAATTGAGATCGGACGCCATGTCGCGTTTGGAGAGCCCCTGATGTGCCTAAACAGTGGAGACACCACAATTATAACTGAAACCCTAATCCAAACACATCCCTAACCCTAATCCCAACAGTAACCCTAACCACACCTCTAACCCAGACACACCCCTAACCCTAATCCCAACCCTATTCCCAACCACAAATGTAATCTAAACCCTAACTGTAACTTTAGCCCCAACCCAAACTGTAGCCCTAGCCCTAACCCTAGCCCTAACCCTAATCCTAACCCTAGCCCTAACCCTAGCCCTAAACCTAGCCCTAACCCTAGCCCTAACCCTAACCCTAGCCCTAACCCTAGCCCTAGCCCTAACCCTAGCCCTAACCCTAGCCCTAACCCTAGCCCTAACCCTAGCCCTAGCCCTAACCCTAGCCCTAACCCTAACCCTAACCCTAGCCCTAACCCTAGCCCTAACCCTAACCCTAGCCCTAACCCTAGCCCTAACCCTAACCCTAGCCCTAATGGGAAAATGGAAATAAATACATTTTTTTAATTTTTCCCTAACTAAGGGGGTGATGAAGGGGGGTTTGATTTACTTTTATAGCGGGTTTTTTTAGCGGATTTTTATGATTGGCAGCCGTCACACACTGAAAGACGCTTTTTATTGCAAAAAATATTTTTTGCGTTACCACATTTTGAGAGCTATAATTTTTCTATATTTTGGTCCACAGAGTCATGTGAGGTCTTGTTTTTTGCGGAACGAGTTGACGTTTTTATTGGTAACATTTTCGGGCACGTGACATTTTTTGATCGCTTTTTATTCCGATTTTTGTGAGGCAGAATGACCAAAAACCAGCTATTCATGAATTTCTTTTGGGGGAGGCGTTTATACCGTTCCGCGTTTGGTAAAATTGATAAAGCAGTTTTATTCTTCGGGTCAGAACGATTACAGCGACACCTCATTTATATCATTTTTTTATGTTTTGGCGCTTTTATACGATAAAAACTATTTTATAGAAAAAATAATTATTTTGGCATCGCTTTATTCTCAGGACTATAACTTTTTTATTTTTTTGCTGATGATGCTGTATGGTGGCTCGTTTTTTGTGGGACAAGATGTCGTTTTCAGCGGTACCATGGTTATTTATATCTGTCTTTTTGATCGCGTGCTATTCCACTTTTTGTTCGGCGGTATGATAATAAAGCGTTGTTTTTTGCCTCGTTTTTTTTTTTTTTTTCTTACGGTGTTTACTGAAGGGGTTAACTCGTGGGCCAGTTTTATAGGTCGGGCCGTTACGGACGCGGCGATACTAAATATGTGTACTTTTATTGTTTTTTTTTTTATTTAGATAAAGAAATGTATTTATGGGAATAATATATATATTTTTTTTCATTATTTTGGAATATTTTTTTTTATTTTTTTTTTACACATTTGAAAATTTTTTTTTTTACTTTTTTACTTTGTCCCAGGGGGGGACATCACAGATCAGTGATCTGACAGTTTGCACAGCACTCTGTCAGATCACTGATCTGACATGCAGAGCTGCAGCCTTCACAGTGCCTGCTCTGAGCAGGCTCTGTGAAGCCACCTCCCTCCCTGCAGGACCCGGATCCGCGGCCATCTTGGATCCGGGGCTCGAGCAGGGAGGGAGGGAGGTAAGACCCTCGCAGCAACGCGATCACTTCGCGTTGCTGCGGGGGGCTCAGGGAAGCCCGCAGGGAGCCCCCTCCCTGCGCGGTGCTTCCCTGCACCGCCGGCACATCTCGATCATCTTTGATCGCGGTGTGCCAGGGGTTAATGTGCCGTGGGCAGTCCGTGACCGCTCCTGGCACATAGTGCCGGATGTCAGCTGCGATAGGCAGCTGACACCCGGCCACGATCGGCGGCGCTCCCCCCGTGAGCGCCGCCGATCGCGCTGGACGTACTATCCCGTCCATGGTCATAGGGGCCCACCCCACATGGACGGGATAGTACGTCCGATGTCAGAAAGGGGTTAATAAAGGGGATGGGAGAACTACAATACCCAGATATATTAGCGAAATTAGGATTATTTAGTCTAGAAAAAAGACGACTGAGGGGCGATCTAATAACCATGTATAAGTATATAAGGGGACAATACAAATATCTCGCTGAGGATCTGTTTATACCAAGGAAGGTGACGGGCACAAGGGGGCATTCTTTGCGTCTGGAGGAGAGAAGGTTTTTCCACCAACATAGAAGAGGATTCTTTACTGTTAGGGCAGTGAGAATCTGGAATTGCTTGCCTGAGGAGGTGGTGATGGCGAACTCAGTCGAGGGGTTCAAGAGAGGCCTGGATGTCTTCCTGGAGCAGAACAATATTGTATCATACAATTAGGTTCTGTAGAAGGACGTAGATCTGGGGATTTATTATGATGGAATATAGGCTGAACTGGATGGACAAATGTCTTTTTTCGGCCTTACTAACTATGTTACTATGTTACTATGTTACCTTTTGTGGCTTACCCTCCTTGAGAAGTGTCAATGACTGCCTTCTGGACATCTGTCAATTCAGCAGTCTTCCCCATGATTGTGGAGCCTATTGAAACAGACTAAGGGTAAGTTCACACAGGACTTTTTTGCTGCGTATTTTTGCTGCGTTTTTTTATGCTAATTTAGGTGTGTTTTTGGTGCATTTTTTTGGTGCGGTTTTTTTCTCTTTTTCCAGGCTAATGTCCTTGGATTTTCAGCAGCAAAAACGCAGCAAATAACAATACCTGCGTTTTTGCTGCGTTTTTTTCAACACCCATTCAAGTCAATGGGTGAAAAAACGCAGCAGAAACGCTGAAAGAAGTGACATGCTCTATGTCAAAAAAATGCAGCAAAGCATAAAATACTGATCAAACAAAAAACAATGTGTGTGCATGAGATTTCTGAAATCTCAGCCTTTGCTGGTACTGTAAAATGCAGCTGAAAATTAGCATAAAAAAAGCAGCAAAAATATGCAGCAAAAAAGTCCTGTGTGAACTTACCCTTAGGGACCTTTTTTAAATGCTTAGGAAGCCTTTGCAGGTGTTTGTTAATTATTCTAATTAACAGAGATAATGACTACAGCTAATGATCACCAACAATAACAGAAATAAACACTTGAAACGGATCACTCTGTTTGTAATGACTCTATATGAGTTTCACTTTTTGTATTGAAGAACTGAAATAAATTAACATTTTAATGATATACTAATTTTGTAAGAAGCACTTGTATTTTCAAGTTGCTCTTTCCTCAGTTCAGAATGTAATTAAGAAATGGCAGTTAACAAGAACAGTGGAGGTCAAGATAAGGTCTGGAAGAAAAAGCACAATTTCAGTGAGTGCTGTTCGTGGGATAGCTAGAGAATCAAATAAGAAACCCCGCTTGACTGCAAAAGACCTTCAGAAATATTTAGCGGACTCTGCAGTTGTGGTACAATGTTCTACAGTTCACAGACACCTGCATAAATATAGCCTTCATGGAACAGTCATCAGAAGAAAACGTCTGCTGTGTCCTTACCATAAAATTCAGAATCAGAAGTATGAAAAAGAACATCCATGCAAGTCTGATGCCTTTTGGAAACCAGTGTTGTGGACTGATGAGGTGAAAATAGAACTCTTTGGCCACAATGATCAAAGGTATGAATGGAGAAAAAGGGGCTTAGAATTTCAGGAAAAGAACATCTCGGTTATCGTGAGGATGGATCAATTGCGCTTTGGGGTTGTGCTGCAGTGAATGGCACAGGGTACGTTTCACAAGTAGAGGGAAAATGGATTTAATGAAATTTCAACAGATTCTTGATGCAAACATAACACTATCTGTAAAAAAACTGAAGTTGAAAAGAAGTTGCCCTCTACAAATGGATAATGATCTTAAACACACGTCAAAATCCACAAAAGATTACCTCAAAAAGTGTAAGCTGAAGGTTTTACAATGGCCCTCACAGTCCCCTGATCTTAACATCATTGAAAGTCTGTGGCTAGACCTCAAAATAGCAGTACTTGCAAGATGAACCAGGAATTTCACAGAACTGGAAGAACTTTCAAAGGAAGAATGGATGAAAAAACCCTCAAAGAACAATTGAAAGACTCTTGGCTGTCTGCAAAGAGTTTACAAGCTGTGATACTTTCAAAAGGGAATGATACAAGGTCCTAACTATGCAGAGTGTCCAAACTTCTGCTCATTTTCCTATTCGTAATTTTTAAAATGTAAAAGATAAAAATACAGGGTTTTTTGCCTAAATTTAAAAGGAAATGTGTCATCTTTAACATTAGGCCTTTTAGATATCATTTCATCTTCAAGTTCCTTAACTATTCACAATAATAGTAATTTTGACCAGGGATACCTAAACTTTTACATTAATATTTTGACCTGTTAAACATTTTTTTTTGTTTTATGGAGAGAGATTGCTCAAATATGATGTTTTTTTTACTTTTTCCTTAAATTCGATCTCTAGTTCTGCTTTTAAATTATTATCTCTATAAACTTCTTTTGGTCATATACCTAATATATATATAATTTTTCCCATAAACCTGTAGCAGTATTGAAGTTTAATTCAAAATCAATTAAAATTTCTGGAAAAATTTGAGTCTTTCCTAGAAATATACATATGCATATAAACAGTATGATGGTCCACATAGCCCCCGTTATACAGTGTGACGGCCCACAGTCTCATATATACAGTAAGATGACCATCACAGCTCATTATACACAGTATAATTTCCTTCAGCTCAATATATACAGTATGATGCCCCTACATCTCCCTATGTACAGTATAGTGCCCCCACAGCCTACAATATACTGTATGATGGCTTCACAGACCTCATATATGCAGCATGATGACCCATGGCCCCCTATACACAGAATTGACACCGACACAGCACCCTATATACACTATGATTCACCACAGCCCATATATTCTGTGTAATATGATGGTTTCCTATATGCAGTAAGTAAATTCTGCTTCAATGATGATGTGGGTAAGCCAACCTCTAAAAGACACTGTGCACGCATGTCCTAAAAATGGTAATCAGAGTGGTGATGGCAACATTTAAGACATGCATTTCAGGGAGAGCACCATTCTAGGCACCTATTACCCATATCTGTGTTGCTACTGTGGGGTGCGGACAAGTACTACGGTAACCAGAGCCTTTTGATCCAAAAATTTTTTCCCTGTTTTTCATTACAATACTTAGAGTTCATGGTGTTACTCTGAACTACAGCTCGCATTGCAAAAAACAAGTTCTCATACTGCTATTTTTCTTAACATATAGTTGATGACTAGCTGAAGAGCCCGGCGTTGCCTAGGCATAGTAAATATCTGTGGTTAGTTATAGCACGTCACTTCTCTTATTTTCCCATTACGCCTCTCATTTTCCCAATCACATCTTTAATTTTCCCCCTCACACCTCTCATTTTCTCCCTCACTCCTCTCATTCCCGCCTAACACTTGTCATTTCGACCTCACATCTGTCATTTTCCGATCACTACACTATTTTCCCTCACTCCTCTCATTTTGCACTCACACCTTTTCATTTTCACCTCACACCTCTCATTTTCACCTCAGTATACACATGTTTGTCATCTCCCTTATATATAGTATACACCTGTATGTCATCTCCTGTATATAGTATATACCTGTATGTCATCTCCCCTGTATATAGTATATACCTGCTGTGTGTCATCTCCCCTGTATATAGTATATACCTGTATGTCATTTCCTCCTATATATAGTATATACCTGTATGTCATCTCCTCCTGTATATAGTATATACCTGTATGTCATCTCCTCCTATATATAGTATATACCTGTATGTCATCTCCTTCTATATATAGTATATACCTGTATGTCATCTCCTCCTGTATATAGTATATACCTGTGTGTCATCTCCCCTGTATATAGTATATATCTGTGTGTCATCTCCTCCTGTATATAGTATATACCTGTATGTCATCTTCTATATATAGCATATACCTGTATGTCATCTCCTCCAGTATATAGTATATACCTGTAGGTAATCTGCTCCTGTATATAGTATATACCTGTGTGTCATCTCCTCCTGTATGTAGTATATACCTGTGTGTCATCTCCTCCTGTATATAGTATGTACCTGTATGTCATCTCCTCCTTTATATAGTATATACCTGTGTGTCATCTCTCCTGTATATAGTATATATCTGTGTGTCATCTCCCCTGTATATAGTATATACCTGTGTGATCTCCTGTATTAGACCTCGTTAACACGTTATTTGCTCAGTATTTTTACCTCAGTATTTGTAAGATAAATTGGCAGCCTGATAAATCCCTAGCCAACAGGAAGCCCTCCCCCTGGCAGTATATATTAGCTCACACATACACATAATAGACAGGTCATGTGACTGACAGCTGCCGTATTTCCTATATGGTACATTTGTTGCTCTTGTAGTTTGTCTGCTTATTAATCAGAATTTTATTTTTGAAGGCTAATACCAGACTTGTGTGTGTTTTAGGGCGAGTTTCGTTTGTCAAGTTGTGTGTGTTGAGTTGTGTGTGGCGACATGCATGTAGCAACTTTTGTGAGATGAGTTTTGTGTGGCAACATGCGTGTAGCAACTTTTTGTGTGTTGAGTTGCATGTGACAGGTTAGTGTAGCAAGTTGTGTGCAGCAAGTTTTGCGCATGGCGAGTTTTGCGCGTGGTGAGTTTTATGTCTGGTGCCTTTTGAGTATGTGCAAGTTTTGTGTGAGGCAACTTTTGCATGTGTTGCAAATTTTGTGCATATGGCAATTTTTCCGCATGTGCAAGTTTTGCGTGTGGCTAGTTTTCCATGAGGTGAGTTTTGCACTTGTGGCGAGTTTTGCGTGAGCCTATTTTTTGCATGTGGCGAGTTTTGCGCGTGGTGAGTTTTGAGCGGCGACTTTTGTGTTTCGACTTTTATGTGGCGAGGTTGGCGTATGTGTGGTGAAATGTGTGCTGAGGGTGGTATATGTGTTCAAGCACGTGGTAGTGTGTGGCGCATTTTGTGTGTGTGCTCATATCCCCGTGTGGTGAGTATCCCATGTCGGGGCCCCACCTTAGCAACTGTACGGTATATACTCTTTGGCGCCATCGCTCTCACTCTTTAAGACCCCCTTGTTCACATCTGGCAGCTGTCAATTTGCCTCCAACACTTTTCCTTTCACTTTTCCCCATTATGTAGATAGGGGAAAAATAGTTTGGTGAATTGGAAAGCGCGGAGCTAAAATTTCACCTCACAACATAGCCTATGACGCTCTCAGGGTCCAGACGTGTGACTGTGCAAAATTTTGTTTCTGTAGCTGTGACGCCTCCAACACTTTTCCTTTCACTTTTTTCCCCATTATGTAGATAGGGGCAAAATTGTTTGGTGAATTGGAAAACGCGGGGTTAAAATTTCACCTCACAACGTAGCGTATGACGCTCTCAGGGTCCAGACGTGTGACTGTGCAAAATTTTGTTGCTGTAGCTGCGAAGCTTCCAACACTTTTCCTTTCACTTTTTTCCCCATTATGTAGATAGGGGCAAAATTGTTTGGTGAATTGGAACGCGCGGGGTTAAAATTTCACCTCACAACGTAGCCTATGACGCTCTCGGGGTCCAGACGTGTGACTGTGCAAAATTTTGTGGCTGTAGCTGCGACGGTGCAGATGCCAATCCCGGACATACACACATACACACACACACACACACACACACACACACACACACACACACACACACACACACACACACACACACACACACACATTCAGCTTTATATAGTAGATTTTTGGTCACTTTTTGAAAACCATTAATACATTTTACAATCTGTTATTTTTTGGAATGAGTGCTTCCAAGCCTACGACTGGCGCAAACACAGAAAAAGTATAATGTTTGACTTTTTCCTCTTGCATATTTTCAACTAACTTCTGGCTTTACATCCATCTTGGCATAATTAAAAACAATTTTATTTTAACCATCTTTTTAGCATGAGAGATTTGTATGGTTTTGTTCAGATGCTTGAGGCGTTTTTTTGCTAAACATATAAAACATGCATCGCTTATTATTCTCCATGACAGAAATAGAAATAATACTACAAACCACACATGATTGAGATGAGCGGACCCGTGGAAGTTCAGTTTCGTCAGATTCTGCCGAACTTGAGTCCAAAGTTTGATTCAGGTACCAGAACTTGACCTGAACTTGACCCTGGACCCAAACCAAAGGAAGTTATGGGAGAGCTGAACTTTGGTGCTATAAAATGGCTGTAAAATGTTCTTAATAAGGGGGCTGCAAAATGAAGCAAAATGGGGGTAATAGCACACTTGGCCTGCAAACAAATGTGGATAGGAAAATATGGGGAATACCACTTTTTTTAGGGTCTCCCCATTTTTAAGGAAAAGCAGAGAGCTGGGTGCTGATATTAATAGGCTGGAAAGGTCCATGGATATTGGCCCCTTCCCAGCATGAGAAGAGCAACTCACAGCTGTCTGATTTCCCTTGCCTAATTATTAAAAATAGGTGGCATCACACTTCATTTTTAAGATATTTATTTATTTTACACTGCCAGACTGGATCATGTGGCTCGCCGAAGAATAACAGCAATGCCATTACTTGCCATGGCTGTGATGGGTCTGGAAGCTCCCACAGCCTAAGAGCCTGCTGATTGGTTGCTCTACAGCAGCAGTTTCATGTACACTATTGTAAATTCTGTATAATTTCCTACAACAGCTAAGAATTTACAACAATTGTTCCTGCGAACTTCAACTGCGAGGGACAATCTTTAAAAAAAGTGCAGATAATCAGATTCTATGAATTTTATACAGTTAATTTGCTTTTAATTCCATACAATAAGTATTTGATGCAGTAGAAAAACAGAACTTAATATTTGGTACAGAAACCTTTGTTTGCAATTAGAGATCAGACATTTCCTGTAGTTCTTGACCAAGTTTGCAAACACTGCAGCAGGGATTTTGGCCCACTCCTCCATACAGATCTTCTCCAGATCTTTCTGATTTTGGGACTGTGGCTAGGCAACATTGAGTTTCAGCCCCCTCCAAAAATTTTCTATTGGGATCAGGTCTGGAGGCTGGCAAGGCCTCTCCAGGACCTTAAAATGCTTCTTACAGAACCAATCCCTAGATGCCCTAGCTGTGTGTTTCAGGTCATAGTCATGCTGGAAGACCCAGCCAAGGCCCATCTTTCATGCTCTTACTGAGGATATGAAGTTGTTGGACAAAATCTCACGATACATGACCCCATCGACCTCCAATATGGTACAGTCGTCCTGTCCCATTTGCAGAAAAGTACCAACAAAGTATGATGTTTCCCCACCATGCTTCACAGTTAGGATGGTGTTTTGGGGTATGTACTCCTTCTTCTTCCAAACACAGCGAGTGGAGTTACTACCAAAAAGTTCTATTTTTGCCTCATCTGACCACATGACCTTCTCCCATGCATCCTCTGGATCATCCAGATGGTCACACGTAAACTTCAAATGAGCATGAAAATTTGCTGGCGTGATCACGGGGACCTTGCGTGCAATGTAGGATTTTAATCCATGACAGCGTAGGGTGTTACTAAAGGTAATGTTTCCAGCTCGTCTTCAGGTCATTGACCAGGTCCTTGCATGTAGTTCTGGGCCGATTCCTGACCTTTCTCAGAATCATACTTACCCCATGAGGCAAGATGTTGCATGGAGCCCCAGACCAAGGAAGATTGACAGTTTCCTTGTGCTTCTTCCATTTTCTAATAATTGTGCTAACAGTTGTTGCCTTCTCAACAAGCAGATTACCTATTGTCCTGTAGCCTATCCCAGACTTGTGCAGGTCTACAATTTTGTCCCTGGTGTCTTTGGTCTTGGTTTTGGGGAAGAGGGTAGACTGTGAATGATTGAGTGTGTGGACAAGTGTCTTTTATACAGGTAATGAGTACAAACAGGTGCAAATAATATAGGAAATGAGAGTAGGGACACTACTGGCTGTAAGAGCCAGAATTACTGCTGGTTAATATATGATCAAATACTTATTTTATGCAATAAAACACAATTTAATTATTTAAAAATCATATAAAATGATTTTCTGATTTTTATTTTTAGATTCTGTCTCACAGTTGAAGTGTACCTATGATAAAAATTACAGACCTCTCCATTTTTTGTAGGTGGGAAAACTTGCAAAATCAGCAGTGCATAAAATACTTCCCTCCCCCCCCTCCCCCCCGGAGAAATTATCTCACTAGTTTGGCCTATTGGAAAGCACCACACCCTACTAAAACTCCCAGCTTGCTGCTGGAAGCACCAAGATATAGTTTTGTCTACTCTAATTCAGTCTCAGTCTAATTCAGTCTGTGGTCTCAGCTCCTGCCTCTTGTTTTGATGAATACCTATTCATTTACCGTGGCCCATTTCTTGACCACTCTAGCCTGCTGATTTTGTACTGTACTATCTTCCTGGTATTGACCTTGTTACCTACCACCATGCACCACCAGCCAGCAGCTGACTTTCCGGCCCAAGCCCAATGGCCTCTGTGTAAGTCCAGATTGCTGTACAGAGTTTAAAGGGTGAAAACCATCTGGTACATAAAGTAGTTCGCCCTAAGCCTGTTCATGGTAGCAATTTTTAGAGCTGTCATGCGACCACTGACAGAGCCTTTTGACATTCAAAGTCTTCAAATAGAGGCTGGACAGACATCTGTCTGAGATTGTTTAGTGAATCCTACATTGAGCAGGGGGTTGGACGCGATGACCCAGGAGGAGTGTTTTTACCATATATTCCAGTCATCCACAAATATTGCACTAAATGAGTGTGTACTTTCTTTTTAACCATGACAGTAACTTGACCACATTCTTCTATAGACTTCTTGGTGGATTTGCACCTTACTGGAAAAGTATGAAGCAATTTATTTACTTGAAAAAATTTTGCTATTGCATAGTACATTTTCTTTCTTAGGGACTTTTAAAAGAAAGCTGTTACGAATGTATTGTTCCTAGTGATTGATGGTATTTATTCTAAATTGCTTCTTCCTTGTTTCACTTTCTTGTAAATAGATTATCAGTTAAGAAAAATGTAATTCGAAACATGTTTGAAATTCTTTTAAAAAATCTCTAATTTTTCGGCTACAACAGCTTAAATTATTTTTAGGAGGAGATGGGTTGCTTAACCATATATATTTCTTCTAAAAGCAAAATGCAAAGTTAAGAAAATTTTGCTACTGATGAAATGATCCTTAAAATTACCGTATATACTCAAGTATAAGCAGACCCGAGTATAAGCCGAGGAACCTAATTTTGCCAGGGAAAACTGGGTAAGCTTATTGACTCGAGTATAAGCCAGGTATGCTTTTCCCCTCATCCCTGTCCTGCTATGCGTGACTCCCCCATCCTGTCCTGGTATGTGGCTCCCCTGTCCTGTCCTGGTATGTGGCTCCCCCATTCTGTCCTGGTATGTGGCTTCCCTGTCCTGTCCTGGTATGTAGCTCCTCCCGTCCTGTCCTGGTATGTGGCTCCCCCATCCTGTCCTGGTATGTGGCTCCCCTGTCCTGTCCTGGTATGTGGCTCCCCCATCCTGTCCTGGTATGTGGCTCCCCTGTCCTGGTATGTAGCTCCTCCTGTCCTGTCCTGGTATGTGGCTCCCCCTGTCCTGTCCTGGTATGTGGCTCCCCCTGTCCTTTCCTGGTATGTGGCTTCTCCGGTCTTGTCCTGGTATGTGTGGCTCCTCCTGTTGTAACCAAGAAAAAGAAAGCCAATGCATATAAATGTGCACACCTGCTACATGATGCCCAAAGAATAGTATAAATTGTATTACAATAGCAAAGACAGATACAAAATATAAAATCAATTAAAAACATATACCAAAACACAACACCCCTACCAAACAGCCTATATCAAGCAATGTATAATATAGTACACACGCTGCTAATGCTGTGACCATAACACAAGGCACTATGGGAATTTCACGTATGGTACAATAATCACATGTGAAACCAACATATTATATATATAACAACCAATAACGCTAAACCGTAACCTGAAAGTGACAAAATATGGACGTCCCCAATTATGTCAAAAATGATGCCCGTGAGCATGTAGCATGCAGATGTGTGAAATAAAGCAATAGCCCTATCAAAATCAAAGGAGGACTGCAAAAAAGATGGACCCAGCCGTGTGCAAAAATGCAAATGTAAACTGAAAAGTCTTCCAGATCAAGAAATAAGGTATAATATAACGAATGATGCTAGTTATAATGCATGAAAACCAGCCTAAAGCATGGTGTAACTGATCAGACCTAGAAGAAAGCAGGATCTGTTCAGTGCATGAAGGCAAATGCAGCTGGAATGCAGGTCCAAAAAGTGGTAGGGCAAAGCATGGCAAGAGGCGGGGTGTGGGAAGATCCCACTCGTATCGCTGCCAACAAGAAGCTTCGTCAGGGAAAGTGGCTTCCCAAGAGTAAATGTCCGCTATATATAGCAATGATATAAACATGAAGAGTCATTACCGGTGTGCAGCGTTCACTGAAGAAAGCCGGAAGCCAGTGAAGGGGGATGGCGCAGGCGCAGGAATTGAAAAAAACTCTGCAGGGTGTAGCGCCTGCGTGAGTTCTGACACAGCCGAAAGAGGAACGGGAAGGAAGGGCTAGCACAGTGTGCGGCCGCACAACAAAAAGAAGGACGCATGCATGGAAATGCTTGGTGGGGAAAAGGAATAATAAAATGAAAAAAAGCCGTGAGGCAATGAATGTGCCGGACATAGCACGGGACATGCTTTAGAAGACCGAGATGTGCCAGATCACCTAGGGAAAAATATGTATTAATGTAACAAAACCATGCATGTAGCATAAAAAATCAAAGCAAAAGGAAAAACATATGGATAATATGCATGTATAAACAATTATAAAGAAAAATATCTATACTAGGCAATGAATTCCCAAAAAGAGTCTAATTACATATATACGCTAATCAACATGTAGCACTCCACAACATACATCCTGCACAAATGTGAATACCAAGGAAATTTTTTTATAATAATTTTAAGTAAGAAGACAATGTCCATTCTTGACGAAGCATGAGTACTATAAGAGCACTCCAAAATAAGCGACCTTGAAAAAGGACCATAATATATAAGTACATGTCCTGAAATCCGGACAATGCATCCATCCCACAGAAATAAATGGTCCAGCATGAGAGATAGATCAACATCAGATAAAGTTAGTGAG
The DNA here is from genome assembly GCF_032444005.1 of Ranitomeya imitator. Classification (NCBI taxonomy): domain Eukaryota; kingdom Metazoa; phylum Chordata; class Amphibia; order Anura; family Dendrobatidae; genus Ranitomeya; species Ranitomeya imitator. The sequence continues at coordinate 680,291,130 of NC_091282.1, forward strand.
ATATGTCAACGATCTTGCATAGGAAAAGGCCAAAGGCCTGAAGGTATCTCCGATGGAAGTTTGTAGAGACGATAGACTCAAATTTTGGTCCTGAAAGTCCAGATGAGCAATCCATACGTTCACGCGGGTAAAGATGTATCCTCTTTAAACTGCCAATATAAGCATCCTGTGGAAGGACAGCTCCGTCAGGACCATGGCAGAAAAAAAGAAGGCAAAAAAGCGGGCACAAATGAATAGGGTACTGGGAAGGCAGGGTTACCTGATGACGTCAGAGTTAGCCCAGAAACTCTGTATAGAGTAGTTCCTCGTTTAGTCCGGAAGACGTCATAGAATTAAGGCGAAAAATCCAGTGAGCTTCATGTTGAAGAAGGAGTCTACACCGGTCACCCCCTCTTTCATTACAAAAGATTTTTTGCAGACCAAAAATTTGGGTGTTAATAGAATTTACATCATGCCACTTGAGGTAATGGGATGCTATAGGAGTTAAGGCCTTACCCTTCTTGAGGTCTGCAGATGCCAAGTTGATTGTCGACAGATGCTCCTCCTTTTGTATGCATGGCTACCCCGGTCCTGCATAGCTCATCTCCTCCGGTCCTGCATGGCTCAGCTCCCCCAGTCCCCCATGGCTTGGCTCCCCAAGTCCCGCATGGCTCGGCTCCCCCTCGTCTCATCGTTGTATGCATGGCTCACATCCCCCGGTCCTGCTCACCCTCCTCACGCTATCTCCGTTCCTGCATCTCCGTTGTCACGGTGCTGGCAGCTCTTCCTGTGCTGAAAAGTCACGTGGTACCCCTCATGAATATGCGCTCCACGCCTATGGGAGTGGAGATGCATGCATATTCATTGCTTTAATGAGCGGTAACACGTGACCGCTCAGCACAGGAAGAGCTGCCGGGACAATGGAGATGCAAGGATGAAGATTGCAGTGACGACGCGAGCAGGGTGAGTATGATGTCTTCTGTTAGCCGGCGGCTGCAGCTGCAGCTGTCACTGTGCCACAGCCACCGGCTCCTGCTGCTGCTCCACCGCTCCCCCTTCCCCACAGGCTTTCTGGACAATGACTCATGTATAAGCCAAGGGGGGCATTTTCAGCACAAAAAAGTGCTAAAAATCTCAGTTTATACACAAGTATATATAGTATATATATATATATATATATATATATATATATATATATATATATATATATATATATATATATATACAGGTCCTTCTCAAAAAATTAGCATATAGTGTTAAATGTCATTATTTACCATAATGTAATGATTACAATTAAACTTTCATATATTATAGATTCATTATCCACCAACTGAAATTTGTCACGTCTTTTATTGTTTTAATACTGATGATTTTGGCATACAACTCCTGATAACCCAAAAAACCTGTCTCAATAAATTAGCATATCAAGAAAAGGTTCTCTAAACGACCTATTACCCTAATCTTCTGAATCAACTAATTAACTCTAAACACATGCAAAAGATACCTGAGGCTTTTATAAACTCCCTGCCTGGTTCATTACTCAAAACCCCCATCATGGGTAAGACTAGCGACCTGACAGATGTCAAGAAGGCCATCATTGACACCCTCAAGCAAGAGGGTAAGACCCAGAAAGAAATTTCTCAACAAATAGGCTGTTGCCAGAGTGCTGTATCAAGGCACCTCAATGGTAAGTCTGTTGGAAGGAAACAATGTGGCAGAAAACGCTGTACAACGAGAAGAGGAGACCGGACCCTGAGGAAGATTGTGGAGAAGGACCGATTCCAGACCTTGGGGAACCTGAGGAAGCAGTGGACTGAGTCTGGTGTGGAAACATCCAGAGCCACCGTGCACAGGCGTGTGCAGGAAATGGGCTACAGGTGCCGAAATGGGCTACAGAGAAGCAGCACTGGACTGTTGCTAAGTGGTCCCAAGTACTTTTTTCTGATTAAAGCAAATTTTGCATGTCATTCGGAAATCAAGGTGCCAGAGTCTGGAGGAAGACTGGGGAGAAAGAAATGCCAAAATGCCTGAAGTCCAGTGTCAAGTACCCACAGTCAGTGATGGTGTGGGGTGCCATGTCAGCTGCTGGTGTTGGTCCACTGTGTTTCATCAAGGGCAGGGTCAATGCAGCTAGCTATCAGGAGATTTTGGAGCACTTCATGCTTCCATCGGCTGAAATGCTTTATGGAGATGAAGATTTCATTTTTCAGCACGACCTGGCACCTGCTCACAGTGCCAAAACCACTGCTAAATGGTTTACTGACCATGGTATTACTGTGCTCAATTGGCCTGCCAACTCTCCTGACCTGAACCCCATAGCGAATCTGTGGGATATTGTGAAGAGAAAGTTGAGAGACGCAAGACCCAACACTCTGGATGAGCTTAAGGCCGCTATTGAAGCATCCTGGGCCTCCATAACATCTCAGCAGTGTCACAGGCTGATTGCCTCCATGCCACGCCGCATTGAAGCAGTCATTTCTGTCAAAGGATTCCCGACCAAGTATTGAGTGCATAATTGAACATTATTATTTGATGGTTTTTTTGTTTGTTATTAAAAAACACTTTTATTTGATTGGATGGGTGAAATATGCTAATTTATTGAGACAGGTTTTTTGGGTTATCAGGAGTTGTATGCCAAAATCATCAGTATTAAAACAATAAAAGACCTGACAAATTTCAGTTGGTGGATAATGAATCTATAATATATGAAAGTTTAATTGTAATCATTACATTATGGTAAATAATGAAATTTAACACTATATGCTAATTTTTTGAGAAGGACCTGTATATACAGGGTGGAGCGCGGTAATTTGCTTTTTTGCACTGCATGCTGTGGCGGCACTGTCGGTCGAAGAGAGGGGAGAGTGGGTGTGGCTTACAGTGGCTGATGGGAGATTTGTATTCCTCTGCCTTTCAGTTGCCATCATGCAGTGGACACGTGAGGAGAGGTCATTTTGTGTTGAAGCGTATTTTTCAAATGCCCACTCGATCATTGCAGTGCAGCGTGCTTTTCGTTTACAATTCGCTGTTCCTCCACGCGGACGTGTTCCTGGACGGCAATCAATTGTAAATTGGGTGAATGCATTCAGTGGGTGTGTAAACAAACAAAATATGCGTTACTGGAGTGAAACAAACCCCAGAGAAGTTCATGAGAGACCTCTGCATTCGGACCGCGTCACTGTGTGGTGCGCCATATCACGAGTAGGCATCATTGGTCCTTACTTTTTTCAGGATAATGGTCGTGCCATAACTGTGAACTCCGAACGGTACTTGTCTATGATACAGGATTATTTTCAGCCGGCTCTTGAGGCAATGGAACTAGAGGATACATGGTTCCAACAGGATGGTGCCACTGCACACACAGCGAGGGTTACCATGAATTGTTTGAGGCAAATGTTTCCTGGACGGCTTATCTCTTTGAGGGGAGATGTGAACTGGCCAGCACGCTCACCAGATTTAGCCCGATGCGATTTTTTCCTTTGGGGTTACCTGAAGTCTAAGGTGTATATCAACCGTCCCAACACCTTGGAAGACCTAAGGAACAATATTGAAGCTGAAATTGGCAGAATACCAGTGGACATGCTTGTTAGAGTTCATGAAAACTTCAGAAAACGTATGCAGCAGTGTGTGGATAGCGAAGGTCGACATTTGCCAGATACACTATTTAAAACCATGTAATTTAAAAATTCCATTACTGTTCAGTATAATTAAAATATAAAATAAATTTTTCTAATGATCATAATTTTTTTATTTCATTCCCAAATCAGCAAATTACCGCGCTCCACCCTGTATACTGTATGTGTGTGTGTGTGTGTTTTGCTGAATATTTCCTTTGAAAACAATGTGTGAATGACATGGAGAATTGCTGTATGTAAAAGCTCATGTTAAAATCACATTGCAGTCTGATAGCGTTAGTGTGACCCCAGCCTAAGGCCTCATGCACACATTCAGTATTTGGTGAGTTTTTTATCCCAGTATTTGTAAGCCAAAACCAGGAGTGGAACGGTCAGAGGAAAAGTATAATAGAAATATTTGCACCCCTTCTGCATTTATCACTCACTCCTGGATTTGGCTTTCAAATACTGGAATAAAAAAACTCACCAAATACTGAATGTGTGTATGAGGCCTTACAGTTGGACACTCTCTTCCACAGCTATATGATCGCGTGTAGCTACACTCCTATAGAGGGATGTTTTAGAACATGACTACAAGAAGAATCAATACTGCCCGGTTAGGCCACGTGCACACGTTGCAGAAAGTGGTGCGGATTTTTCCAGACTGATTTTTGTAAATCCACAGGTAATCCGCACTGCGGATTTCCTGCGGAATTACTGCGGATTTACCTAGATTTTTCAGCGTTTTTTGAGCGGATTCCACCTGCGGTTTAACACCTGCGGATTCCTATTATGGAGCAGGTGTAAACCACTGTGGAATCGGCATAAAGAATTGACATGGTGTGGAATAAACAACGCTACGTTTCCGCACGTTTTTTTCCGCGGCATGTGCACTGCGGATTTTGTTTTCTATAGGTTTACATGGTACTGTAAACTCGGGGAAAACTGCTGCGAATCCGAAGCGCCCAATCCGCTGTGGATCCGCAGCAAAATCCGCAACGTGTGCACATACCATACGTTGAATAACAAGGAGACGAATGCTGTCTGTCAAAGCGATGGATTGCACTTGTCTGATTTTTACGGTAGTGTGCACAAGCCCTTTGAAGGATTCCTGCTGTTTCACTACGGATTTTCTACTGGACTTGAAAAAAAGGACATTGTTCACATTATCTCTTATCTGTATATAATGGTGAACTAGCTTTCATTTTTGCAAAGTTTTGTAATGTAGTGTTTTTTGTTTTTTTTTCAATTTTACTCCTTTAATCATTTTTTGTGTGCTTTTTTCATTTTGCAAAACATGCTATGGAAACCTCTTCCACCCACACACAAAATAAGATAAACAGAGTACACACTACACACTTTGTTATGAAAAAAATCATAACTTTCAAGAAACACATCAAAAGTGAAAAAAAAACGACCCAAATTAAGTTACGCTACTTTTAGAACATCTCTTAATTGTCTATTTAACAAACAAAATAAGTTATAAAAAAAAGTAAATAATGTGCATGTTTCCTAAACATTTTTTGATGGAAATTTAAACCAGAAATCAGATTTGTATGTGTAAACTCTGCGAAAATATAAATGTTTATTCGCTTCCAAACAACAGTATAGCTCCATGTAACTGATTGGAGTAAGTTAAGACACGCAATTTGTATCCCAATTAAGTCTATGCTCTTGCGTAATTTAATACCATATTAACATTAATAGCTGATAAAAATATGTTTTGCATTGCCCTTATTGATTCTTATAGCAGCCATCTGTCTAATTCATGTTCAATATCTTGCCCTCACTACACATCTGCTTGGTGCCCATACAATGTCTCCTTATCAAGCATTTACTTTAGCCTTACAGAGATACAGTAGATTTGCTAGGATCCATCTGCTCTTTATTCACCACATGCATCTAAGGTAATATCCTGATTTATCACTTTTACAGTGCCCATATGCCCCTCTGTAATCTCCTATATCTTTCTGGATTCTGTTTGTGCAAATAAACTTGATTATTGCTGTTACTAGGACAAATGAAGTCATACTCTTCATTAGTTTTCTTAGAAAAAATAATTTTAATATTTCGTAATTGTACAACTACGTTATATTTTATGCTTGATCACTTGCTGATATAAGCTCATGCAAAAAAACATACATTGCTTAGGTGGCAGAAAACTTTCCAAAGAGGTATGTCAAAGGGTTAACGCAGCAAAAACCCTTAAAAATATAACTTTTTATCAGTCAATTAAAAAGAGATCATTTAGATTAAAATGGAAACCAGAGTCATAAAGGAGCAACAGATATATGGGGAACGGTGGGGCCAGTCCATAGCTTCAATGCCTTCATCTTGCAGGAACTGCTGACACACTCCAGCCACATGAGGTTTGGCATTGTGCTTCATTAGGAGGAACCCAAGGCTAGCCGTACCAGCATATGGTCTCACAAGTGGTCTGAGGATCTCATCTCGGTACCTAATGGCAGTCAGGCTACCTCTGGCGAGCACATGGATGGCTGTGTAGCCCTCCAAAGAAATGCCACCCCACACCATTACTGACCCACTGCCAAACCGGTCATGCTGAAGGATGTTGCAGGCAGCAGATCACTCTCCATGGTGTCTCCAGACTCTGTCACGTCTGTCACATGTGCTCAGTGTGAACCTGCTTTCAATCGTGAAGAGCACAGGGCGCCAGTGGTGAATTTGCCAATCTTGGTGTTCTGTGGCAAATGCCAAGCATCCTGCATGATGTTGGGCTGTGAGCACAACCCCCATCTGTGGACGTCGGGCACTCAGACCATCCTCATGGAGTCGGTTTCTAACCATTTGTGCAGACACATGCACATTTGTGGCCTGCTGGAGGTCATTTTGCAGGGCTCTGGAAGTGCTCCTCCTGTTCCTCCTTGCACAATGGCTGAAGTAGTGGTCCTTCTACTGGGTTGTTGCCCTCCTACAGCCCCCTCATGTCTCCTGCCGTACTGGCCTGTCTCCTGGTAACGCTTCCAGCCTCTGTACACTACACTGACAGACACAGCAAAACTTCTTGCCACAGCTCGCATTGATGTGCCATCCCGGATGAGCTGCACCACCTGAGCCACTTGTGTGGGTTGCAGAGTCCTTCTCATGCTACCTCGAGTGTGAAAGTACAACCAACATTCCAAAGTGACCAAAACATCAGCCAGAAAGCATTGGTACTGAGATGTGGTCTGTGGTCCTCAGCTGCAGTACCACTCCTTTATTGAGTGTCCCTTGATAATTGCCAATAATTTCCATCTGTTGTCTATTCCATTTGCACAACAGCATGTGAAATTGATTGTCAAACATTGTTGCTTCCTAAGTGAACAGCTTGATTTCAAAGAAGTTTGATTTACTTCGAGTTATATTCTGTTGTTTGTGTTCCCTTTATTTTTTGAGAAGTATATATACCCTATATACTTGTTTATAAGCCAACTTTTTCAGCACATTTTTCGTGCTGAAAATGTCCCCCTCGGTTTATACATGAGTCAATTGTCCCAGAAAGTCGGCGTGGAAGGGGGAGCTGCGGAGCAGCAGGTCACAGATCTAGGAGCCTGCGGCTGTGGCTAAAGCCTGTATTGCTGCTAAAGAGAAATGAATATTCATTTCCTTTATAGCGCACACAGTGACACCCACAGCCATCGGCTTCCAGAAGACATCCTACTCACCCTCCAGCGTGCCCTCTCTGCATCTCGTTGGTCCCAGCGCCCTCGCAGCATCTCATCGGTTCCGGCTTCCAACAGCTCTTCCTGTACTGAGCGATCACATGGCACTTCTCATTAAGGTAATGAATATGCATGCATCTCCACTCCCATAGGCGTGGAGAGAATATTCATTACCTTATTGATTGCCACGTGATCGCTCAGCACAGGAAGAGCTACTGGTGGCAGAACAAGATGCTGCGAGGTCACGCTGGAGGGCGAGTAGGATGTTTGTTTGTTTTTTTGTAACAGGAAGCATGAATACAAGGATGGAAGAGGGGGAACCATACATACCAGGACATCTATGGGGGGATCCACGCATACCAGTACAGCTATGGGGGGGAGCCACACATACCAGGACAGAATGGGGGAGCCACGCATACCAGGACACCGATGGGGGGAGCCATGCATACTAGGACAGGACGGGAGGAGCCACGCATACCAGGACAGGGATGGGGGGACAATGCATACCCAACTTATACTCGAGTCAATAAGCTTACCCAGTTTTCCCTGGAAAAATTAGGTGCCTCGGCTTAAACTTGGGTCAGCTTATACTCGAGTATATATGGTATATATGATAGATAGATAGATAGATAGATAGATAGATAGATAGAAGAAAAGTCAGCAATTCATGTGCACATACAGTAAAATCACACTAACAGGTTAGAATAGAATAGATAGAATATATATATATATATATATATATACACACATAGAATACATAGATATGTATATGTGTGTTTCACTGACATCTATAGATGTAGACGGTGCTAGCGGGAATCTCACCGAGGTCACCGTAGTTCAGCCCAGCTGGGAACGCAGTCTGAGTGATGTCACTGCTAGTCACTGAGGCTGCACTCGCGGCAGTTCATTCACCTGTGGTTCTCTGCCTGGACGGTCGCATCATGGCATTGTCCAGGTTGAAAATTATTTCTTCCCCAGACATGAATTACGCCGTTGGATAGAATGACTGAGAGGTACGGTATATTGTTGTTTTTTTATTTTAGTTTTATTACAGTAAAACAAGGGCTTAGACAAGGTTCTAAGTATGGTTTAATTAAGAATATTAAAGAAGTCTGTGTCAGTTTTTGTGTCAGTCTGTTGTGTGTCTGTGTTTCCTTACAATGTGACTATGGGGTTAGTAATGGGGGTATATTATTGATGCTTCTCCATTACTAACCTCTGGGCTTGATGTCACCTGACAATATAAAGGTGATATCAACCCCATAACTATCACCCCACTTGTCGCCACTATAGGGCAAGTGGGAAGAGCAAGGCTAAGTGCCAGAACTGGCACATCTTAGAGATGTGCCTTTTGTGGAGCAGATGAGAGCTGATGTTTTCAGCCTGGGGGAGGCCAGCATCCATGGCCCCTTACTAGACTATTAATATCAGCCTGCAGCTGTCTGCATAGCCTTTGCTAGTACTTAGTTATAGGGGGACCCTAAGTCATTTTTTTAGGGTCCCTCATTTTAATAACCAGTAAAGGCTAATTATACAGCTGTCAGCTGATATTAATAGACTGGGACGCTCCATGGGTATTACCCCCTTCCCAGGCTATCAACATCTTCCCCCAGCCATCAGCTTTCCCTCTGCTGGTTACAAAAATTGCGCAGGAGTCTACGCAATTTTTTTCCCAAAAATATTTTTTTATTAATTTAATACATATCCAGTAATTTGCACACACATTGTACTATTTATATTTTTCACTGACATCTATATATCTACCTTTTCTATTTGTATTTACTGTATGTAATCCATCTCTTCTATCCCGTCGGCTCCTGCAGTGATTTTACAGAACACGGCAGATGAATTACCGGCTTTTCTTTTATCTATCTATGTAATATATATACATACATATGTGAGTGTCACTTATATCTATATATCTATTTATTCTATGTGCATATATCTATTCTATTATAACCTGTCAGTGTGATTTTACTGCACGCGCACATGAATTGCTGGCTTTTCAAAGGATACTGGTGCATAAACATCAGACAGCTCTTGCATGGTCCGAGTGCTGTGTGATTTTTATTTTGCACCCATAGGCTTGCGGGTTTCGATCGAGTATCGTTGACAATCGCATTATGCTGCGATATTACATGCACATAGGATACGCCAGAGAAAAAAATACGGTGATATGAGCTGCCCCATAGATTAACACTGGTCCGAGTGCCTTGCGATGTATTCTCGCATTGCACTCATCTGTATTATACGCTAGTGTGACTCTGGACTTAGAAAAGGAAGTCTGCCAGCCAGAGACCACACAGAGAAGGCATAGATGGTTTATTACTGTCTGCGCCTTTTCCATTGTTGTATATACAGCACTAAACATATACTCTGTACAAAGTAATAAGTTACACATGAAAAGTTACGTCTGAGTTTATAAAAAAACACTATGCACATGTAAGGGGGAGGATAATGTTCCTTTTTGAGTTTCCTCCTTAACAGATCCTTACATTAAATATGTTATTATAATGTCTATATGCTGTTATGTTTTGGTACTGCGACACCAGTCAGGTGTATTAGTATTGTTTTTAATATAGGTACTGCTACATCTCATATGTATTACCATTTACTGCATTTGTATGTATTAAATAGTGACAGTTTACTACACCAGGTCAGCCACTAGAAGGGGAAAGAGAACATTACATCAGATGGGTCACTAGATGGGGGAATAGTAGTATAGTAGTACAGTAAATAGTTAATGTAGGAGGGGGACGGTGGAGAGGTTAGAGAGGTCTTCCTGGTTTTAGTCAGTTGGGTCCGGGGTGCCCGTGTAGCTCTCTAGGGCTGTCTCGCCAAGGGTGACACCGTGCCATGTAACATTGCAGAAGAGTGGGCCCATCCAGGGTGGCCAGAGCACAGAAGAAAGTACAGCAGCAGCAGAGCTAGCCCATACAGAGTGACTGGGGCTGTAGCACTGAGAAAGAATGCTAACGGGAGAAAGTAATCCAATATGTGGCAGATTTTTGCTTGGGCTGCTATTCTTAGGACTGGGGCAAAACGGCAGAGAATAATCCCATGAGAATGAGAAATTCTGGGCATTGAGGGCACAGAGACCGGAAAATAGGGTCTGTCCTAGGGTCAGGTTTAGCGACAGAGAAGAGGCATGGGAAAGCATTGCCAAATGCTGTGATTAATTGTTCCCTAGATGATGTTGTGCTGAGTAAAAGAGTTGAAATTAAAGTGAAGCCGGACTGTGACCCTTTATTTGTGGAACTGTCTGCAGAGGAAATAACCCCATACTGGGGAACCAAGATGGAATAGAGGAGCAGTGCCGAGGTACTCAGAAGGGAAGGGGTAGGCGGATTATGCAGGGATTACTGTTGACTGCAGCCCAGGCCCCATCCTACACTTGGCGTAGTCAGCAGGATCTCTCTACCCCATATGGCAGTGAAGCCACAGTGGAGGAGACCCAAGATGAGCGGGTTGAAGATTGCACGAATAGAAAGAATATACTGGATGAGTCCAAAAAAGAGACTCCAGGAGGAACAGATGCCCTGGAGATGACAAGAAATCTGGATGTGACAAGAAATTTGCAAAGGATTGATGTGACCAAGATGGCGCCCAAGGTGGCAGAAAATGGTGCCAAAAAGAGAGACAACTACTGTGCCCATACCCTTCGTGGGTGTGACTGCGCAGAAATAGCGCGAAGATCTTTCAGGCGGCACCTCCAGAGTAAGCACCAAAGACACCTAGCTCCACGCTTCCTGAGACAACTGGAGTGAGAATGGGTGGAGCAACTGAAAGCTACCCCGCCCTGGAACAGGTAAGGCCCAGAAGAAAATCATGAGTGCAGCTGTGCAGTGCCATTATGCAACCCGTCACCGGCAGCAATGCATCAGTCCTGCATGCTGAGCTGCGGAGGAGTGAGCCATCTAGAATGGAGATGGCGAGAGAGGAGAGAGTGGACTAGACCTGTGCAGTGGAATGGTGAGGTGTGGGAAGGGGTACCTTTACCTGAAACCGGGGGATCCTGGTGGCTGCCCAAGACTGTGCATCGCTTAGAAGAGCTGAGGCGGCAAAGTCCTGCGGAGCAAGTTGCATCTCATTGGGAGTCCCTGGGTCCAGAGTCAAGACAGCCACCGAGATCAGGATATGTTGCTGTGGCACTAATGCCTCCACGTCAACAGGGGCTCAGACTACTAGGAAACTAGGCCGGGACTGGTTTTGCTTCCAGAGAAATCAGTCCGGGCCACCTCCGCAGAGAGATCCAGGGACCGTGGAGAGGACATGGTCCAGAGATGGCAACCTGAGGCAGTGAGTGTGCCTCGACTCGCACCCCGAGAGAGCAAGACTCCTTCTCCATCACCTGCTCCCGGAGCCAGATCCCAGTCATTCACCCCTGCTGCGGCAGACCATCCTGTGTGAGAAGAGTTGGAAGTCCCGGGGCGTATAACAGCTTTCCGGGTGTTGGAGGGGAGGCACGTTGCGAGCACCCAGGCATCCCAGGGAGTCGCATGTCCTGCCCATGTTACTGAGGGTCCGGTTCCTTCTCCTGACCAGTTGGCCTGGATAACTGACATAGTGGAACAAATGAAAAAGAGGGAAAAGGAGGTGTGGGCCAAATTACATTGGCCAGGTGGAGACGCTATGACTGGTTGCCACACCGATGGCCAGCTAGTCTACGTAGAATCGGGCCTCGGCTTCGGGATCATCCGTGAGGTTGGGTCTAATGAGAAGATCTATGTAAATGCCACCTCAGTAAAGTTTGGGAGACCCCCGGAAGAAGGGGATTGGGTCTCCTTTTTCAAAGAAAATTGCCATCGGGGCTATTTTGCGGTGGCTGTCACCCTTTGCACCCAGGAGGAGATGAAACTATATGCGGGCTCAAGCCTGGCCCTGTCCGTCCCTCACACAGCTTCTGCCTCCCAAGCCCCACTGCAGCTGCCTCATCAGGGCAGCCTGTGGCTTCTGCTGCTGCAGAGTCACCTCTGTCCCGAAACCAGGAATGGGATTCTGCTGTTACTGGAGTGGCATGAGACGCATGCCATTGAGAAGGAGTAGAGACTGAACTTGTGTTGTGCTGTTGCACTAAAAGAAAAAAAAATGATGAAGGACTGTTCCGTGTCCTTCTGGGCAAAGGGACATTCCCTGGAGTTCCTTCCTCAAAGAACAGGGGAGTTCTGTGACCAGAAGCGGTCATAAGGACATATGTGTTTTTTTATGTGTGCCTATTTAGATCCAGAGTACTACAAGCAGGGTGTATTATATTTAGAGCCTATGGACTCTTGTTGTTTTTGTTGCACCTGTTGTGCCCATTCTGCTGGAAAAGCAGAACTTCATTTAGGAACTGTGTACCAGGGTACATATGTATCGTCTTCAAATTAAGGGGGAGGAATATCTCCCTATGAAAGAGTTTAATTGACTTGATTCATACTGAGTCCTTTTTCTACTTTTATTATTAACTAGATGGCAGCCCGATTCTAAAGAATCGGGAGTCTAGAATCCATATATACTTTATTTATTCAAATGTAAGAATAATACAATTAATAAATAATAGTAAGAAAGAACAAAAATAATAGGCAGTATATGGAGAAAACACCAAACAAAAGTTCAAAATTGGTGTGAAAATGTCACTGAACCACTTCACAACTAAATATATATAGTTTTGGTAAATGGTATTATCATTTTTTTGACGAAATTTGGCAGGAGCTTGAAGAGCAACGTCACTGGGCCCGCCTCCACGCAGTAGAAACTTGCTGTGAGGTAAAAATGCAAAAATCACACCAAAATGGCGGGCGGAGTGTGTCGCAGCAGGCGGCAACCAATCAGACACTGGACACTGTTGACGTCACTTATCTCCGGACATTAGCTCCGGACATTAGCTCCGGACATTAGCTCCGGACAGGAAGTTGGCACAAATTGCAGGAAGTAGTATTCTAGGCAATTATATATTAGATGTGTATAAATGTGGATATTAAAGTTTGCCATGGTTGGGGACAACCATATTGAAAGGAAGGGGGTATGTAAGGGGGAGGACGATAATGTTCCTTTTTTACTTTCCTCCTTAACAGGTCATTGCATTAAATATGTTATTATAATGTCTTTATGCTGATATGTTTTGGTACTGCGACACCAGTCAGGTGTATTACCATTGTCTGTAATATTGGTACTGCTACATCTCATATGTATTACCATTTACTGTACTTGTATGTATTAAATAGGGACAGTTTACTACCCCGGGTCAGCCACTAGATGGGGAAAGAGAACATTACCTCAGCTGGGTCACTAGATGGGGGAATTGTAGTACAGTAAATAGTTAAGGTAGGAGAGGCACAGTGGGATAAGTTATAGAAGCCTTCCCGATTTTAGTCAGTTGGGGCCGGGGCGCCCGTGTAGCTCTCTAGACTTGTCTAGCCCAGGGCGACACTGTGCCAAGTAACATTGCAGAAGAGTGGGCCCAGCATCTAGCATCCAGTGGGGCCAGAACACAGAAGAAAGTACAGCAGCAGCAGAGCTAACCCACGCAGAGTGACTGGGGCTGTAGCACTAAGAAAGAAGGCTATGCAGAACGGGAGAAAGTAATCCAACATGTGGCAGATTTTTGCGTGGTCTGCTATTCTTAGGACCAGGGCAAAACGGCAGAGAATACCCCCAGGAGAAGCAGAAATTCTGGGCATTGAGGACACTGAGAGACCAGAAGATACGGTCTGTCCTGGGGACAGGCTTAGAGACAGAGAAAAGAGGCAAGGGAAAGTGTTGCCTATTTCTGTGATTGATTGTACCCTGGATGATGTGGTGCTGAGTAAAAGAGTTGAAGTTAAAGTGAACTTGGACTGTGACTTTATTTGTGAAACCGTCTACAGAGGAAATAACCCCATACCAGGAGAACCCAGATGGCGTAGAGGAGCAGTACCGAGGTACTCAAAAAGAAAGGGGCTAGCAGGTGATACAGGGATTACTGTCTGCCATGACTACAGCCCTGGCCCCATACTACACACACACATGCTTAAAAAATGTGAAAAATAAATTTCTGTGTATGAAAATCTAAACAAAAGCTTTTATCTTAAAATTATGAAAAGCTTTAAAATAAGGTTAAGTACTTACATACAGTATAAGAAAAATCATTGAGTAATGTTGTGTTTTAAGAGAAAGGGGTTTTTATTAGAGTTTTTTGTGACACAGGTCATTCAGATAACAGGTACAACATTGAGAAAAAAACAATAAAACCATGTTGCATAATGGAGAATACACAGAATATTTCATTAATTTAGATTCAGTTCTTAGCTGTGGGTTCATATTATCTGCATAGTTTTTCTGTTTTATACTGATGTTTTCATATGTTATGAGCTTTGTTTGATCATGTCACAAAACTTTCTAACTGAATGTGTCTAGTCCATATGTTTGTTTGCCAGGACAAAGGTAGAATTTACTGCCTCACCTAAGTGATAGACTCTATGTTGAACAATTGTGATGTGGAGACAAAACTTCCATCATTATAACAATGGAACACCAGATAATGTATAGATAGTGATATTTAGACAGGTAATATAACAATAAAATTAATTCTTAAATTGAAAAGTTTTTTTTTTATTATTAATGACCAGACATGGCTTTGGGGTTTTAACCCTTTAACTCCCGCAGCTTTTTTCGGTTTTGCGTTTTCGCTTTTTCACTTCCCTCCTTCCCAGAGCCATAACTTTTTTTATTTTTCCACCAATATGGCCATGTGAGGGCTTAATTTTTGCGGGACAAGTTGTACTTTTAAACAACACCATTAATTTTCAATGTCCTGTACTAGAAAATGGGAAAAAAATTCCAAGTGCGTTGAAATTGCAAAAAAAAGTGCAATACCACAAATGTTTTTTGTTTGGATTTTTTTTGCTAGGCTAAATGCTAAAACTGACCTGCCATTATGATTTTCCCAGGTCACTATGAGTTCATAGACACTAAACATGTTTAGGTTCTTTTTTATCCAAGTGGTGAAAAAAAAATTCCAAAACTTTGCTAAAAAAAATTAAAAATTGTGCAATTTTCCGATACTTGTAGTGTCTCCTTTCTTCGTGATCTGGAGTTGGGTGAGGGCTTATTTTTTGCGTACCAAGCTGATGTTCAAACCAGCTGACATGACCCAGCGTTGATGCCGGCTCACTGCCGGAGCCCACATCAAAGCTGGGGATACTGCCAGTGGATGTACTATTCCGTCCAATGACATGAAGGGGTTAAAGGGAATCTGTCTGTAGGATCAACCCTCCTACACACGTAGGTCATAGGAAGGTAAATAAAATCATTCCATGAAATCTGCGATCCTATGTTTCATTCCAAAGAAAACCAAGTTAAATATGTAAATGAGCTGATAAGATCTATGGGCTGGACGTAGAGCTCCCTGAGAATCTGCCTCCAGAGCTTATTTTAAATGAAAGGAAGTGTTACTGTTGCAAGACATGTAGATCAGGAGATCAAACTGTCAGTCATTACATGTCTCACACCAGTAATGCCTCCTTTAAAATAAGCCCTGGATGCAGATTATTGGGGATCTTTGTACTGCCTAATCCACTGATTAGCATATTTCTGTGTAAAATTGTCAGCAAACTGCTAATTAGTAGTGAGGGCGGGGTTACATAGATTATAGTCATGGATGAAAGTGCTGACACCCTTGAGGTTGTTCCAGAAAATTAAGTATTTCCTCTAGAAAATTATTGCAGTTAGACATGTTTTGTTATAGACGCTTATTTCCTTTATGTGTATTGGAACAACACAAAAAGTGGACATAATTTTACACAAAACCCACAAACATGGGCCGGACAAAATTGTTGGCACCTTTCCAAAATTGTGGGTATGTGATGCTCGATCAAACTCCTCATATGAACAGAAAGATGAAAAAAGAACTGTCTGAGGACTTAAGAACCAGACCTGTTGAAAAAGATCAACAATCTCAAGGTTACAAGTCTATCTCCAGAGCAATTGATGTTCCTTTGACCATGGTGCACAACATAATCAAGAAGTTTACAACCCATGGCATGGTAGATAATCTCCCTGGATGTGGACATCAGAAAATAATTGATGAAAGGTTACTACTCATGATAGTCCGGATGGTGGATAAGCAGCCTCAATCAAGTTTCAAGGAAATTCAAGCTGTCCTGCAGTCTCAGGGTGCATCAGTGTCAACACAAACTATCCATCAACATTTGAATGAAATTAAACTCTATGGCATGAGATCCAGGAGGACCCCACTGCTACCAAAGAGACATTAACCCCTTCATGACCCAGCCTATTTTGACCTTAAAGACCTTGCCGTTTTTTGCAATTCTGACCAGTGTCCCTTTATGAGGTAATAACTCAGGAACGCTTCAACGGATCCTAGCGGTTCTGAGATTGTTTTTTCGTGACATATTGGGCTTCATGTTAGTTGTAAATTTAGGTCAATAAATTCTGCGTTTATTTGTGATAAAAACGGAAATTTGGCGAAAATTTTGAAAATTTCGCAATTTTCACATTTTGAATTTTTATTCTGTTAAACCAGAGAGATATGTGACACAAAATAGTTAATAAATAACATTTCCCACATGTTTACTTTACATCAGCACAATTTTGGAAACAAAATTTTTTTTGTTAGGAAGTTATAAGGGTTAAAATTTGACCAGCGATTTGTCATTTTTACAACGAAATTTACAAAACCATTTTTTTTAGGGACCACCTCACATTTGAAGTCAGTTTGAGGGGTCTATATGGCTGAAAATACCCAAAAGTGACACCATTCTAAAAACTGCACCTCTCAAGGTACTCAAAACCACATTCAAGAAGTTTATTAACCCTTCAGGTGCTTCACAGCAGCAGAAGCAACATGGAAGGAAAAAATGAACATTTAACTTTTTAGTAACAAAAATTATCTTTTAGCAACAATTTTTTTATTTTCCCAATGGTAAAAGGAGAAACTGAACCACGAAAGTTGTTGTCCAATTTGTTCTGAGTACGCTGATACCTCATATGTGGGGGTAAACCACTGTTTGGGCGCACGGCAGGGCTTGGAAGGGAAGGAGCGCCATTTGACTTTTTGAATCAAAAATTGGCTCCACTCTTTAGCGGACACCATGTCACGTTTGGAGAGCCCCCGTGTGCCTAAAAATTGGAGCTCCCCCACAAGTGACCCCATTTTGGAAACTAGACGCCCCAAGGAACTTATCTAGATGCATAGTGAGCACTTTGAGCCCCCAGGTGCTTCACAAATTAATCCGTAAAAATGAAAAAGTACTTTTTTTTTCACAAAAAAATTCTTTTAGCCTCAATTTTTTCATTTTCACATGGGCAACAGGATAAAATGGATCCTAAAATGTGTTGGGCAATTTCTCCTGAGTACACCAATACCTCACATGTGGGGGTAAACCACTGTTTGGGCACATGGTAAGGCTCGGAAGGGAAGGAGCGCCATTTGACTTTTTGAATGAAAAATTATTTCCATCGTTAGCGGACACCATGTCGCGTTTGGAGAGCTCCTGTGTGCCTAAACATTGGCGCTCCCCCACAAGTGACCCCATTTTGGAAACTAGACCCCCCAAGGAACTTATTTAGATGCCTAGTGAGCACTTTAAACCCTCAGGTGCTTCACAAATTGATCTGTAAAAATGAAAAAGTACTTTTTTTTCCAAAAAAATTCTTTTCGCCTCAATTTTTTCATTTTCACATGGGCAGTAGGGTAAAATGGATCATAAAATTTGTTGGGCAATTTCTCCCGAGTACGTCGATACCTCATATGTGGGGGTAAACCACTGTTTGGGCACTCGGCAGGGCTCGGAAGGGAAGGCGCGCCATTTGACTTTTTGAATGGAAAATTAGCTCCAATTGTTAGCGGACACCATGTCGCGTTTGGAGAGCCCCTGTGTGCCTAAACATTGGAGCTCCCCCACAAGTGACCCCATTTTGGAAACTAGACCCCCCAAGGAACTTATCTAGATGCATATTGAGCACTTTAAACCCCCAGGTGCTTCACAGAAGTTTATAACGCAGAGCCATGAAAATAAAAAATAATTTTTCTTTCCTCAAAAATGATTTTTTAGCCTGGAATTTCCTATTTTGCCAAGGATAATAGGAGAAATTGGACCCCAAATATTGTTGTCCTGTTTGTCCTGAGTACGCAGATACCCAATATGTGGAGGTAAACCACTGTTTGGGCGCACGGCAGGGCTCGGAAGGGATGGCACGCCATTTGGCTTTTTAAATGGAAAATTAGCTCCAATCATTAGCGGACACCATGTCACGTTTGGAGAGCCCCTGTGTGCCTAAACATTGGAGATCCCCCAGAAATGACACCATTTTGGAAACTAGACCCCCAAAGGAACTAATCTAGATGTGTGGTGAGGACTTTGAACCCCCAAGTGCTTCACAGAAGTTTATAACGCAGAGCCATGAAAAAAAAAAAAATTATTTTCTCAAAAATGATCTTTTAGCCTGCAATTTTTTATTTTCCCAAGGGTAACAGGAGAAATTTGACCCCAAAAGTTGTTGTCCAGTTTCTCCTGAGTACGATGATACCCCATATGTGGGGGTAAATCACTGTTTGGGCACATGCCGGGGCTCGGAAGTGAAGTAGTGACGTTTTGAAATGCAGACTTTGATGGAATGCTCTGTGGGCGTCACGTTGCGTTTGCAGAGCCCCTGATGTGGCTTAACAGTAGAAACCCCCCACAAGTGACCCCATTTTGGAAACTAGACCCCCAAAGGAACTTATCTAGATGTGTGGTGAGCACTTTGAACCCCCAAGTGCTTCATAGAAGTTTATAATGCAGAGCCGTGAAAATAATAAATACGTTTTCTTTCCTCAAAAATAATTATTTAGCCCAGAATTTTTTATTTTCCCAAGGGTTACAGAAGAAATTGGACCCCAAAAGTTGTTGTCCAGTTTCTCCTGAGTACGCTGATACCCGATATGTGGGGGTAAACCACTGTTTGGGCACATGCCGAGGCTCGGAAGTGAAGTAGTGACGTTTTGAAATGCAGACTTTGATGGAATGCTCTGTGGGCGTCACGTTGCGTTTGCAGAGCCCCTGATGTGGCTTAACAGTAGAAACCCCCCACAAGTGACCGCATTTTGGAAACTAGACCCCGAAAGGAACTTATCTAGATGTGTGGTGAGCACTTTGAACCCCCAAGCGCTTCATAGAAGTTTATAATGCAGAGCCGTGAAAATAATAAATACGTTTTCTTTCCTCAAAAATAATTATTTAGCCCAGAATTTTTTAATTTTCCCAAGGGTAACAGGAGAAATTTGACCCCAATATTTGTTGTCCAGTTTCTCCTGAGTACGGTGATACCCCATATGTGGGGGTAAACTACTGTTTGGGCACATGCCGGGGCTTGGAATTGAAGTAGTGACGTTTTGAAATGCAGACTTTGATGGAATGCTCTGCGGGCGTCACGTTGCGTTTGCAGAGCCCCTGATGTGCCTAAACAGTAGAAACCCCCCACAAGTGACCCCATTTTGGAAACTAGACCCCGAAAGGAACTTATCTAGATGTGTGGTGAGCACTTTGAACCCCCAAGTGCTTCATAGAAGTTTATAATGCAGAGCCGTGAAAATAATAAATACGTTTTCTTTCCTCAAAAATAATTATTTAGCCCAGAATTTTTTATTTTCCCAAGGGTTACAGGAGAAATTGGACCCCAAAAGTTGTTGTCCAGTTTCTCCTGAGTACGCTGATACCCCATGAGTGGGGGTAAACCACTGTTTGGGCACACGTCGGGGCTCAGAAGGGAAGTAGTGACTTTTGAAATGCAGACTTTGATGGAATGGTCTGCGGGTGTCACGTTGCGTTTGCAGAGCCCCTGGTGTGCCTAAACAGTAGAAACCCCCCACAAGTGACCCCATTTTAGAAACTAGACCCCCCAAGGAACTTATCTAGATATGTGGTGAGCACTTTGAACCCCCAAGTGCTTCACAGACGTTTACAACGCAGAGCCGTGAAAATAAAAAATCATTTTTCTTTCCTCAAAAATTATGTTTTAGCAAGCATTTTTTTTTATTCACAAGGGTAACAGGAGAAATTGGACCCCAGTAATTGTTGCGCAGTTTGTCCTGAGTATGCTGGTACCCCATATGTGGGGGTAAACCACTGTTTGGGCACACGTCAGGGCTCGGAAGTGAGGGAGCACCATTTGACTTTTTGAATACGAGATTTGCTGGAATCAATGGTGGCGCCATGTTGCGTTTGGAGACCCCTGATGTGCCTAAACAGTGGTAACCCCTCAATTCTACCTCCAACACTAACCCCAACACACCCCTAACTCTAATCCCAACTGTAGCCATAACCCTAAACACAACCCTAACCGCAACACACCCCTAACCACAACCCTAACCCCAACACACCCCTAACCATAACCACAACCCTAATTCCAACCCTAACCCTAAGGCTATGTGCCCACGTTGCGGATTCGTGTGAGATATTTTCGCACCATTTTTGAAAAATCCGCGGGTAAAAGGCACTGCGTTTTACCTGCGGATTTTCCGTGGATTTCCAGTGTTTTTTGTGCGGATTTCACCTGCGGATTCCTATTGAGGAACAGGTGTAAAACGCTGCGGAATCCGCACAAAGAATTGACATGCTGCGGAAAATACAACGCAGCGTTTCCGCGCGGTATTTTCCGCACCATGGGCATAGCGGATTTGGTTTTTCATATGTTTACATGGTACTGTAAACCTGATTGAACACTGCTGCGGATCCGCAGCCAAATCCGCACCGTGTGCACATAGCCTAATTCTAAAGGTATGTGCACACGCTGCGGAAAATGCTGCGGATCCGCAGCAGTTTCCCATGAGTTTACAGTTCAATGTAAACCTACGGGAAACAAAAATCGCTGTGCCCATGCTGCGGAAAAACTGCACGGAAACGCAGCGGTTTACATTCCGCAGCATGTCACTTCTTTGTGCGGATTCCGCAGCGGTTTTACAACTGCTCAAATAGAAAATCGCAGTTGTAAAACCGCAGTGAAATGCGCAGAAAAACCGCGGTAAATCCGCCATAAATCCGCAGCGGTTTAGCACTGCGGATTTATCAAATCCGCAGCGGAAAAATCCGCAGAGGACCAGAATACGTGTGCACATACCGAAACCCTAACCCTAGCCCTAACCCTAACCCTACCCCTAACCCTACCCCTAACCCTACCCCTACCCCTAGCCCTAACCCTAACCCTACCCCTACCCCTAACCCTAACCCTAACCCTATTCTAACATTAGTGGAAAAAAAAAATTTCTTTATTTTTTTATTGTCCCTACCTATGGGGGTGACAAAGGGGGGGGGGTCATTTATTATTTTTTTTATTTTGATCACTGAGATATAATCTATCTCAGTGATCAAAATGCACTTTGGAACGAATCTGCCGGCCGGCAGATTCGGCGGGCGCACTGCGCATGCGCCCGCCATTTTGGAAGATGGCGGCGCCCAGGGAGAAGACGGACGGGACCCCGGCTGGATCGGTAAGTATGATGGGGTGGGGGGGGACCACGGTGGGGGGATCGGAGCACGGGGGGGGGAATCGGAGTGCGGGAGGGGTGGAACGGAGCACGGGGGGCGTGGAACGGAGCACGGGGGGGCTGGAATGGAGCACGGGGGGGTGGAACGGAGCACCGGGGGGGGTGGATCGGAGTGCAGGGGGGGTGATTGGAGCGCGGGGGGGTGATTGGAGCACGGGGGGAGCGGACAAGAGCACGGGGGGGAGCGGAGCACTGGACGGAGGGGAGCCGGAGCAGTGTACTGGCCAGATCGGAGGGCTGGGGGGGCGATCGGTGGGGTGGGGTGGGGGCACACTAGTATTTCCAGCCATGGCCGATGATATTTCAGCATCGGCCATGGCTGGATTGTAATATTTCACCCGTTATAATAGGTGAAATATTACAAATCGCTCTGATTGGCAGTTTCACTTTCAACAGCCAATCAGAGCGATCGTAGCCACGAGGGGGTGAAGCCACCCCCCCTGGGCTAAACTACCACTCCCCCTGTCCCTGCAGATCGGGTGAAATGGGAGTTAACCCTTTCACCCGATCTGCAGGGACGCGATATTTCCATGACGCCGCATAGGCTTCATGGGTCGGAATGGCACCGACTTTCATGACGCCTACGTGGCGTCATGGGTCGGGAAGGGGTTAAAGACATTTGGCAGACATTAGACTGCAGTTTGCCAAAATGTACAGACATAAGCCAAAATCCTTCTGGGAAAAGCGTCTTCTGGATAGATGGGACCAAGATAGAGTTTTTTGGTAAAGCATTTCATTCTGTTTACCGGAAATAGAATGAGGCCTACAAAGAAAATAACACAGTATATACAGTCAAATATGGTGGAGGTTCATAAATGTTTTGCGGTTGTTTTGTTGCCTCTGGCACTGAGTGCCTTGACTGTGTACAATGCATCATGAAATCTTAAGATTACGAAAGGATTTACAGTTGCCATGTAGTGTGCTGTGTCAGAAAGGTTTGAAACCTAGGACCTAGGTCATGGGTCTTCCAGCAGGACAATGGCACCAAACATACTTCAAGAAGCACCCAGAAATTGATGGAAACAAAATGCTGGAGAGTTCAGAAGTGGCAAGAAGCCCAGATCTAATTCTCAGTGAACAAATGTGGAGAGATCTTAAAATTGCTGTTGGGAGAAGGAGCCTTCAAATATGAGATACCTGGAGCAGTTTGCAAATGAAGAGTGGTCCAAAATTCCATTGGAGAGGTGAAAGAAGCTCGTTGATAGTTATATGAAGCAATTGATTTCCGTTATCTATTCCAAGGGGTGTACAACCAAATATTAACCCCTTTCCAATCTTAGATGAATAGGTACATATAAGGTTGCTGCCCATTGTTTGTTGCGGGCGATGAGCCCACAACTTTTCCGACACATGTCAAATTATTTCATTCAGCCATGACTGTAGCTGGACTGCTTGGCACGTGACACCTAGTCAGGCAGTGATAATCTCTTGCTGATGAAACATTGATGATATTGAAACTCAAACAAGCTGCTAAGAAAGTGATACATGACTGGTGTCAGGCTCTCTTACCTGATTAAATAGCAAAAACCTAAAGGGAACAGATTCCCTTTAGGTGTTCTCAAGAATAATCAAGAAAAAAAGTGGAGTTTACTTTGTAGCATAGAGTTTATCTATACATATATTTACTGTACTTTCTGTATCTATGCCATACCTATACAAATAATAAATTTTTAGCTTGCACTCTATAGTAACTGCAATAAGTTCATCTACTGCCACTAGATGTCACTTTATCAAGTTGCTCCTATTCCATATCAAAACGGCATTCTTTTTTTCCATTGTAAGGTCAATGGAACAATATGAACACATTCACATTATTCACAATTCACACGAGTGATTTTTCTCATTCCACAAAAAAGATACAATTTTTACATCAGTGTGCTGGATCAGATTTTCAATAGTATCTGCTGAATTTTTCATGTTTTTACCATCAGTTTTCTCATTCACAAAAGAAAAATAGAAGAATGGAGCTAAATAGTTTTACATTTAGTAAAGTGCAAAAAGACATGTCCAACCAAGGCATGATAAATTCATAATACGATTACCAATCAACATTTAAAAAGCAAGAATTTCACATAAAAGTATTTGTTTATTTTCTTCTAATATAGCTACTAAGCCTTTTTAAAATAAGTAAAGGTTTCCGCTGTGACCAGCTCCTGAGGAAGACGATGCCACAGATTAGTTTTTATGGCAAAAGAAGTCCTGTTTCCTCCTTTTTCACCAGATGGAGGGAGTGCCTTTTTTTAAGGGCATTTTTACATGAAACTGTTTTTGACCGTTTTTTTTTTTACAGTCCATAGACCACTTATGCAGTTGCACAAGTTAACCATATCCCCCGTTAGATGTCTCTTCAGAAATCTAACTAAATTTATTTATTTTCTTTTTTTTTCTAAGATTCCCCATGCTTCTTATCAATGTTGTGATCCTTGTTAGTACATTTTTAATAACTCCTGGGCATCCGCTCTAAGAACTGGTGACCAAAGCCGAGCTGCATTTTCCAGACATAGGGGGCAACATTGGGAGAGGGGCATCTCTAGGGTTCCAGAAGACCTCCAAGCCTTCCCGTCATACGGGTGCGTCCTAGCCAAAACATACTGGAGGACGAGAAACTAGCAACATCTGGAACTGAAGAGAGAGAGAGAGCTGTAGAGAACGAACAAACGAGAACAGCAGTTGTGAGGACTATTCCGAATGCTCAGCAGGGTAGGACTACAACACACAGGCGCTAGTGGTAGTCAACGATTTCCATCTGCGAAGGGAACTCTGGATGTGCCCATCGGACCGGCCGGTCTCTCATAGCCCTGTTAAACGTGCTCTGGATTGAGGATCCTGAAGTCTTCAGTAAAGAGGTAAAGAGACTGCAACCCTGTGTTCTCGTTATTGCCTGCACCTCACACCATCACCATCCACCTTATTGGGAAGCCCTGGGGACACACTTCACCTGTGGGAAGTTATACCATCCAGCTGCCATCCCGTCACCCCAGTGGACCCCACAGCAGCGTCGGTCACCTTAACCGAACACCACAGGTGGCGTCACGAACCCCTGATAGACTGTATCACCACTCTTTATTGGACGCCCCTTAGCAGGGTCATGGACTGGGTCCAGCCACCGTGACAACCCCAGAACTGAGACAGAAAGGACCGGTACCAAGTAACCTGTGGCCCTGTGTCTGGGGGCGATCCACTAACACTTTGTAAATTGGTAATATTATGTCCCTGACCATGCCAATTTTAATACACAACAATATGCTTTCATACTGTTATTTAGTCTGATCTACTCCTGGTACATCGAGATCATTCTCTACAAGCGACTCCCCTAGTTTTACTCTTGGCTAGGACATATGGTGCCCACAGATTATTAGTGTACAGATGCATAACCTTACATTTATCAACAATGCACATAATCGCTTCTTCTCGCCCTACCTGCACCAGTGATCTTATCCTCTCACACCGCTTCAAGTCCCTCTCCCTGGTTCTCATTAGCTAAAATATGTAAACTCTCTCTTTTATCCAGCATCTTTTCTTCCTTCAAACACACCATCATAAAACCTTAACTAAAAAAAACAATCCTCTACCAGAACTGATTTGCCAACTACAGACCTGTCTCTAACCTTCCCTTCATCTCCAAATGTCTAGAATGCTTTGTCTACTCTTGTCTATTCCACTATCTTTAAGACAACTTTCTTCTTGACCCATTTACAATTTGCTTTCTGCTCTTTACACTCTACAGACACTGCTCTTACTAAAGTCTGTAATAATCTACTAATAGCAAAATCCAAGGATGACTTCACCATTCTGATTCTCTTTGATCTCTCTGCAGCATTTGACACTAAAGATAACATACTCCTTTTCACTATGCTCCACTCTATCGGCCTCTTGGATGCCACTCTCTCATGGTTCTCCTCCTTGCTCTTTAACTGGTCCCTTAGAGTATCTTTTGAAGGCTCTTCTTCCTCTTCTCTTCTCATTTAAGTTGGGGTTCCTCAGGGCTCCGTTCTTGACCACCTCCTGTTCTCTCTATACATCACTCCTATTGGATAAACTATCAGCAGATTTGGTTTCCAGTTAAATCTCTATACTGCTGACACCCAATTATATACATCTTCTTTTGATATAACCCACAAATTACTACTTGTGACTTGTAGGATCGCTACTTCCAACAAGTGGCGCTATAGAGTTTAAGTCCTCTTTTTCTCAGAAGAGGCAATTTGCATATTATATTTCCCAGAGGAGCATTGCACGGCAAATAATCCTCCTTACCTTGACAAGCCAGAGATGGTATGTCACTCTCCATAAGGAGAAACGATACCCCTTAGACCCCAGTCCAGAGCTTCTCATCTAGCCAAATCAATTCTCATGCTTCGCACTGACGAGGGCCAACAGCTTGAAACACCGTGTCTGCGAATTGAGATACTGATTTGGCTTTTATCCTAAGTCATATTGCACGACTCGTTAAAGGGTTGATTGTGACTTGTAGGATCGCTACGTCCAACAGGTGGCGCTATAGAGTTTAAGTCCTCTTTTTCTCAGAAGAGGCAATTTGCATACAAAATAACAGTGACTGTCTTTCTGAAACTAAATCTTTTCAAAACTGAACTCCTTGTGTTTTCTCCCTCTACTAGCGTACCTAAACCTGATATTTCCATGGGTGGTTCTACCATAACTCCTAAGCAGTAGGCTCACTGTCTTGGTTTATATTTGACTTGGACATTTCCTTCACTCCATATAATCAACTAGATGGTGGCCCAATTCTAACACTACAGGTATTCTAGAATATGTATGTAGTTTATTTATGAAGTTTTCAAAATAATGCAATTTATACACAGGATTCGGCCTGCCGGTCGCGACCAATTAGCGAAGCGTGGTTCAAATTCCGCGCCAATTAGTTGCCGGACTGTCCCTGTCGCTGATTGGTCATGCCCAGCCGCGAACAATCAGTGAAGCCAGGGCCTGCTCCAGGTTTTTGAGGGCTCCGGGCGAAAGAGTCTCAGTGGGCCCCCCTCTTTAACACATACCACGATTCATGATGCACAGATACAGCAGAGAAATATAGCACAGCCAAGTAGCATGCAGCCCATGTAGTATATAACACAGCCCACGTAGTATATAATACAGCCCACATAGTATATAACACAGCCCACGTAGTATATTGCCCAGCCACGTAGTATATAGCACAGCCCCAGTAGTATATAGCACAGATATGTAGTATATTTCCCAAACATGTAATATATTGCACAGCCACGTAATATATTGCACAGCCACGTAATATATTGCACAGCCACGTAGTATATAGCACAGCCACGTAGTATATAGCACAGAGACGTAGTATATAACACAGCCCATGCAGTATATAACACAAGCCACGTAGTATAGAGCACAGCGATGTAGTATATTGCCCAGCTACATAATATATACCACAGCCATGTAGTATATAACACAGCCCACACAGTATATAACACAGCCCATGCAGTATATAACACAGCCCACGTAGTATATTGCCCAGCCACGTAATATATTGCACAGCCACATAGTATATAGCACAGCCACATATTATATAACACAGGCCACGTAGTATAGAGCACAGCGATGTAGTATATTACCCAGCCATGTAATATATACCACAGCCACATAGTATATAGCACAGAGACGTAGTATATAACACAGCCCAAGCAGTATCTAACACAGCCCACGTAGTATATAGCAATGTGGGCACCATATCCCTGTAAAAAAAAAGAATTAAAATAAAAAATAGTTATATACTCACCTTCCGTCGGCCCCCAGATCCAGCCCAGGCGTTTACCTATGCTCCTCGCGACGCTCCGGTCCCAAGAATGCATTGCGGTCTCGCGAGATGATGACGTAGCGGTCTTGCGAGACTGCTACGTCATCATCTTGCGAGACCGCAATGTATGGACTGGAGCGTCGCGAGGAGCTGCGAGAAAGGCGACGGAAGGTGAGAATATAATGATTTTTTATTTTGTTTATTATTTTTAACATTAGACCTTTTTACTATTGATGCTGCTGCCTAAAAGTTGGTCACACAGGGTTAATAGCAGTGTTAACGGACTGTGTTACACCTCGGCGTAATGCAGCCATTAACCCTGTGTGAGCGCTGACTGGAGGGGGCACTAACAGAGAGTAGGAAGGGGCGAATTTGCGTCCGGACTGTGCCCGTCGCTGAAATCAGCGACGCAGGATTTCCGTGACAGACAGACAGACAAACAGACGGAAGTGTCCCTAAGATGATTAGACGATTATATATATAGATCACTGGCACACTCATGTCACCTTTATCTCAGAGAAATATCTCCAAAATTCAACTTTCCCTCACCCTCACCTTTGACATAACAAAAGCTCTTACGGTTACTTTGATTAATTCTCATCTGAATTCCCGGACCTCTCAACTATTCAATCTCACGCTTACTCAACTTTTTCTCTACAATCTATTCTGCAACAGCCAGGATCATATTCATGTCCAGCCAGTGCAGCAATGCTTCCACCCTGTGCCAGTCTTTGCACTGGTTGAATTTTTGTTACAGTGCCCAATATAAACTTATCACTTTCAACCAAGAAGCACTCCATAGTTTTGCACCACCCTGTATCTCTTCCATCATTTCTCTCTAACGCTCAACCCATGCTCTGCATTTCACTAAAGAACTAAGACTAATACTCTTTAATATGAACCTCACATTACCTTATAGATTGTAAACAGGGTCCTCAATCCTCTTGTTAATTGTTGATTTATGTTTTACTTAGTAATGTCTGAAATTGTTTGTATGTGTCCCCACTGAATTCTAAAGTGCTGCGGGTCAAGGCACTATTTCACAGTTGTTTGCCTCATTCAGGAGAACATCTGAGTTCAGCACATTTTTGACAGCAAAAAAGTTTAAAAAAGCAAAGACTACTTAGCAAAGAAATGTGAACACGTCTTTTTTCTGTTAGTAATAGGTTAATATTTTGGATGATCCCAATGGGGTTTTCCAGAATACATATTTATTTGCTGCGGGTTCAGTATACTTACATAAAAAATATGTGAAGTTTATTGAAATATCAAAATCCCCCCTTACGTCCCACCTGCTATTACCACTAACTATTCTACCACCAAGAGAATTGAGAAGGACACATTAGGGTCATTTCACGTGTGCATGGTTTTGGTGCCTAGTCCAAGAGTAATTCTCATGCACCTCTGGTGGCTCCCTGCTGACTCTGTTGGACCTTCCTACAAGGTCCAAAGTCATAGAAAATATAGAAAATCCAAGATTCCGAGGCACCAGAGAAAATAGGGATAAAACATGACTTTTATTCCATCCTTTAAAAATCACATTATAAAATACAATTGAGGTAGATGAGTGAAGCAACGTTTTGGCCCAAAAGGGCCTTTTTTAAGCAAGAGATACAAAGCCTGTAATTTTTATTGCACTTCAGGCTTAAAATAAGGCCCTTTAGGCCGAATTGTTGCTTCACTCTTTTACCTTAATTGCATTTTACCATGTGATTTTTAAAGGATGGAATAAAGATTATGTTTTATCCCTGTTTTCTTTGGTGCTCGGAATTTGGGAGTTTTTAGGGTTTTGGCAGATTCTGTTTTTCACAATCATGTAATTTTGGCGCATTTTTCAATCTGATGCTTTATTTTTTTTATCTGGGATCTTAATTTAAGGGAGCTTTCATAAGTATCAGCTTAAGATTTTTGTTCATATGTGCAATTTTTTTATGCATTTTATTTCGGTAAAGAAATGTATGGAAAAGTCATGAAAAAATGGCCACACAGAGTAGGATGCATGCGGAACAAACACCAAGAAATTCAAAAGAAGCTGGCGGTGAAACGCGCGTCGGGGTGAGGGGACGTAAGGAGCATTTCTGTTACAGGTATGCAACTACATGTTCATGTTCATTTGGACTTGGTTAGTGACTTTTACCGTGTCCCTTCTTTAATCTGGGCTAAGATTGGTTGTTAAATACCACTTTTTCTCTAGGCTTATTACAACCTGGAGCATTATATATAAATCCATGATACTGGTTTCCATGATATTACTATATATGGTACAGCCCAGTATGTGCAATTTATCCTGTTAAGGGCTCCTTTGTCATTTTTATAGGGCTTCTGTCAGTATTGTATACAGCACCATCTTTAATAGACATTTCGGTCTATTAGCCATTCTAGCCATACATTTTGGTGTTTTCTCCATGCTGCTGTGCTATAGCCCTCTTCATATTTTGTTTGGCGTACCCTATTACCGTTATTCTTGCTTAATTTTAAACTGTGTTTATTTATTGTCAATAAAATTCTTGTTTTTAATTTGAAGTTATTTGTGGGATCTCTTCTTTGTCACATATGGACGCATATGGGATTAGTTTAGCATTTGATATTTGAAGTGCTCCGTTGATTTTTGGGCATTTTTTTGATAAATATAAAAACGTGGTCAACTGTGAAGCCACTCTAAGACCATGTTACCAACATTTAAAAAATTCATTTTTTCAAATGCATTTTTTTCCTGCAGTTGCCTGCTTTAAAGTATTCCATATCAATCTTACCTGTTTACAATGGTTTTGCTGCATTTTTGTCTGCATTTTTGAAGTTGATATGAAGCATTTTTATGAGTTTTTTAGTACACAAATGCTGGGATTTTGCCTTTAAATTCAACTGCCATGCATTATTTTTCAGGACTCTCACCAGTCTGTGAAAAAAGAAATGCACATTTCAACAATGTATGTATGTTTGGCCAATGGGGTAGGGTGGCAAGATAGAAGCCTTTTTACTTTTAAAGAAAAACTTCTAAGCCCAGCTATGTTTTGTCAAAACCTACATCAAGTCTGCCAAAAGCATGTGGGAAAATATCTTATGGTCTAATGAGACCAAAATGTAATTTTTTGGCCATAATTCCAAAAGGTATGTTTGGTGTAAAGTCAACACTGCACATAACCAAAAGAACTCCATACCCACTGTGAAGGATGGTGGAATCAACATTATGCTTTGCGATTGTTTTCTGACAATTAGAACTGTGGCTTTATTCAAGGTAGAGGAAATTATTAACTTTTCCAAATATGTCATCTTTGCACCATAATCTAATCATACCTTCAAATCAACAAAGGAATGGCTTCGCTGGAAAAAGGTCAAAGTTTGGGAATAACCAAGCTAGAGCCTGACCTGACTAATTGAAAATATGTGGTGATCTGAAAAATTCGGCACATAGACTCCAACCCAAAGAAAACTGAATACTGTCATAAATTGAAAGGGTACTTCAACAAAGTATTAGCTAAAGGGTGTGCATTTTTATTCAATCACACTTGAATTGTACATGTTATGGGTGACATAAAGGAGGAAAAAAATATGTAATGGCAAAAACCTGTCATTTTAACAGAAGCATATACACACACTGTGTTTTTCAGACTATAAGATGCATCCCGGGGTGCGTCTTAGAGTCTGGGTGTTATATATACATATAAATATATACAGCTCAGGCATAAAATAAGAGACCACTGCAAAATTTTCAGTTTGCCTGATTTTTCTCTTTATAGGTATATTTTTGAGTAAAATGTAAATTCTTCTTTTATTCTATAAACTTCTGACAACATTTCTCTGAAGTTCCAAACGATAAATTTTGTATTTATTTTCTGAAAATGAGAAATGGTCAAAATAAAATAAATGCATTGCTTGCAGACCTCAAATAATGCAAAAAAACAAGTTCATAATCATTTAGAAACAACAATACTAATGTTTTAACTCTGGAAGAGTTCAGAACTCAATATTTTGTGAAATAACCATGATTTTTAATCCCAGCTTTCATGCATGCATGCTTTCCACCAGTCTTTCACACTGCTTTTGGATGACCTTATGCCACTCCTGGTACAAAAATTTAAGCAGTTCTTCTTTGTTTGATGGCTCGTGACTATTCATCTCCCTCTTGATTACATTCCAGACGTTTTCAATGGGGCTCAGGTCTGGAGATTGGGCTGCCCATGACAGGGGTTTGCTATAATGGTCCTTCATCCACACCTTGATTGACCTTGTGGTGTGCCATGGTGCATTGTCCTGCTGGTAAAACCAGTCCTCAGAGTTGGGAAACATTGCGTGAGCAGAAGGAATCAACTGTTTTTCCAGGATAACCTTGCATGCAGCTTGATTCATACATCCTTCGCAAAGATTAACCTGCTCAATTCCAGCCTTGCTTAAGCATCCCCAGATCATCACCGATCCTCCACCAAATTTCACAGTGGGTGCAAGACACTGTGCCTTGTACACCTCTTCAGGTCTCCGTCTAACCATTAGATGACCAGGTGTTGATCTGCAGATGCTTCAGCAAGGCTGGAATTGGGCAGGTTAATCTTTGTGAAGGACGTATGAATCAAGCCGCATACAAGGTTATCCTGGAAAAACAGTTGATTCCTTCTGTTCAGGCAATGTTCCCCAACTCTGAGGACTGTTTTTTTCCAGCAGTACAATGCGCCATGCCACACAGCTAGGTCAATCAAGGTGTGGATGAAGGACCACCAAATCAAAGAGAAAAATCAGACAAACTGAGTGGTCTCTTAATTTTTGCCAGAGCTGTATATATATATATATATATATATATATATATATATATATATATATATATATATATATATGTATATATATACAGTTAGGTCCATATATATTTGGACAGAGACAACATATTTCTAATTTTGGTTATAGACATTACCACAATGTATTTTAAACAAAACAATTCAGATGCCGTTGAAGTTCAGACTTTCAGCTTTCATTTGAGGGTATCCACATTAAAATTGGATGAAGGGTTTAGGAGTTTCAGCTCCTTAACATGTGCCACCCTGTTTTTAAAGGGACCAAAAGTAATTGGACAATTGACTCCAAGGCTATTTCATGGACAGGTGTGGGAAATCCCTTCGTTATGTCATTTTAAATTAAGCCGATAAAAGGCCTGGAGTTGATTTGAGGTGTAGTGCTTGCATTTGGAAGGTTTTGCTGTGAAGTAAACATGCTGTCAAAGGAGCTCTCCATGCAGGTGAAACAAGCCATCCTTAAGCTGCGAAAACAGAAAAAACCCATCCGAGAAATTGCTACAATATTAGGAGTGGCAAAATCTACAGTTTGGTACATCCTGAGAAAGAAAGAAAGCACTGGTGAACTCATCAATGCAAAAAGACCTGGGTGCCCACGGAAGACAACAGTGGTGGATGATCGCAGAATAATCTCCATGGTGAAGAGAAAACCCTTCACAACAGCCAAACAAGTGACCAACACTATCCAGGAGGTAGGCGTATCAATATCCAAATCTACCATAAAGAGAAGACTGCATGAAAGTAAATACAGAGGGTTCACTGCACGGTGCAAGCCACTCATAAGCATCAAGAATAAAAAGGTTAGACTGGACTTTGCTAAAAAGCATCTAAAAAAGCCAGCACAGTTCTGGAAGAACATTCTTTGGACAGATGAAACCAAGATCAACCTCTACCAGAATGATGGAAAGAGAAAAGTATTGCGAAGGCGTGGTACAGCTACTGATCCAAAGCATACCACATCATCTGTAAAACACGGCGGAGGCAGTGTGATGGCTTGGGCATGCATGGCTGCCAGTGGCACTGGGTCACTAGTGTTTATTGATGATGTGACACAGGACAGAAGCAGCCAAATTAATTCTGAGGTATTCAGAGCCATAGTGTGTGCTCAGATCCAGCCAAATGCAGCCAAACTGATTGGTCGTCGTTTCATACTACAGATGGACAATGACCCAAAACATAAAGCCAAAGCAACCCAGGAGTTTATTAAAGCAAAGAAGTGGAATATTCTTGAATGGCCAAGTCAGTCACCTGATCTCAACCCAATTGAGCATGCATTTCACTTGTTAAAGACTAAACTTCAGCCAGAAAGGCCCATAAACAAACAGCAACTGAAAACCACCACAGTGAAGGCCTGGCAGAGCATCAAAAAGGAGGAAACACAGCGTCTGGTGATGTCCATGAGTTCAAGACTTCAGGCAGTCATTGCCAACAAAGGGTTTTCAACCAGGTACTTAAAATGAACATCCTATTTAAAATTATTGAATCTGTCCAATTACTTTTGGTCCCTTTAAAAACAGGGTGGCACATGTTAAGGAGCTGAAACTCCTAAACCCTTCATCCAATTTTAATGTGGATACCCTCAAATGAAAGCTGAAATTCTGAACTTCAACTGCATCTGAATTGTTTTGTTTAAAATTCATTGTGGTAATGTCTATAACCAAAATTAGAAAAATGTTGTCTCTGTCCAAATATATATGGACCTAACTGTATATATATATACATACTGTATATATATATATATGTCCCCAATGGCTGTGGATGGGAGTAGCGGGTCACAGGAGACAGGAGCCAGCTGCTGTGATTAACACTGTGCCACTATTAAAAAAAATGGGAGTGGGAGTGGAGAGCAGTGAATATTAATTCTGTCTAATAGCGGGCACAGTATTAGCAGCAGCCACTGACTTCCTGAAGTGGCTGTGAGTTCTCGTGCGCTATTAAAGAGAATAAATATTCACTGCTGGCATCAGAACAGGACCCCGCTGCAAGTGAGTGGATGGAAGGTAAGTGGAATTGCTCATATTTGTATGTATGCAGCGTGATGGTGGCCAATGCCATGTATACCAGGATGGGGGGCATGTATACCAGGACTGGGATGAAGTGGAAATGTATACCAGGATGGGGATGGTGGCCATATATAGCAGGATGGGGAGGCCATGTATACCAAGATGGGGACGATGGCCATGTACAGTCATGGGCAAAAGTATTAACACCCCTGCAATTCTGTCAGATAATACTCAGTTTCTTCCTGAAAATGATTGCAATCACAAATTCTTTGGTATTATTATCTTCATTTAATTTGTCTTAACTGAAAAAAACACAAAAAGAATTGTCCTAAAGCCAAATTGGATATAATTCCACACCAAACATAAAAAAGGGGGTGGACAAAAGTATTGGCACCTTTCGAAAAATCATGTGATGCTTCCTTAATTTGTGTAATTAAAAGCACCTGTAACTTACCTGTGGCACCGAACAGGTGTTGGTAATAAATAAATCACACTTGCAGCCAGTTGACATGGATTAAAGTTGACTCAACCTCTGTCCTGTGTCCTTGTGTGTACCACATTGAGCATGGAGAAAAGAAAGTCAGACCAAAGAACTGTCTGAGGACTTGAGAAACCAAATTGTGAGGAAGCATGAGCAATCTCAAGGCCATCTCCAAAGACCTGAATGTTCCTGTGTCTACCGTGTGCAGTGTCATCAAGAAGTTTAAAGCCCATGGCACTGTGGCTAACCTCCCTAGATGTGGATGGAAAAGAAAAATTGACAAGAGATTTCAATGCAAGATTGTGCGGATGTTGGATAAAGAACCTAGACTAACATCCAAACAAGTTCAAGCTGCCCTGCAGTCTGAGGGTACAACAGTGTCAACCCGTACTATCCGTCGGCATCTGAATGAAAAGGAACTGTATGATATGGGACTCGGGAAGACCCCACTTCTTACCCCGAGACATAAAAAAGCCAGGCTGGAGTTTGCCAAAACTTACCTGAAAAAGCCTAAAATGTTTTGGAAGAATGTTCTGTGGTCAGATGAGAAAAAAGTAGAGCTTTTTGGGCAAAGGCATCAACATAGAGTTTACAGGAGAAAAAAAGAGGCATTCAAAGAAAAGAACACGGTCCCTACAGTCAAACATGGCGGAGGTTCCCTGATGTTTTGGGGTTGCTTTGCTGCCTCTGGCACTGGACTGCCTGACCGTGTGCATGGCATTATGAAGTCTGGAGACTACCAACAAATTTTACAGCATAATGTAGGGCCCTGTGTGAGAAAGCTGGGTCTCCCTCAGAGGTCTTGGGTCTTCCAGCAGGACAATGACCCAAAACACACTTCAAAAAGCACTAGAAAATGGTTTTAGAGAAAGCACTGGAGACGTCTAAGGGGGCCAGCAATGAGTTCAGACCTGAATCCCATAAAACACCCGTGGAGAGATCTAAAAATGGCAGGTTGGAGAAGGCACCCTTCAAATATCATGGACCTGGAGCAGTTTGACAAAGAAGAATGGTCTAAAATTCCAGCAGAGCATTGTAAGAAACTCATTGATGGTTACCGGAAGTGGTTGGTCGCAGTTATTTTGGCTAAAGGTTGTGCAACCAAGTATTAGGCTGAGGGTGCCAATACTTTTGTCTGGCCCATTTTTGGAGTTTTGTGTGAAATGATCAATGTTTTGCTTTTTGCTTCATTCTCTTTTGTGCTTTTTCATTTAAGACAAATTAAATGAAGATAAGAATTTGTGATTGCGATCATTTTCAGGAAGAAACTGAGTATTATCTGACAGAATTGCAGGGGTGTCAATACTTTTGGCCATGTGTTATAAACGTAGTGCTAAGTGCAGTGGAGATCAGTATCATGGGTCAGAAAAGAGGCCGAGAGGCAACAGGTTAAGAGTTCAATAATATTTATGAAGGTATGCAGGTAAACAGCTATGACACAGCAAGTTAGTAGCAGACAGAGCTGGATAAGCAGTAAGCACGTGTACAGACCGTGGAAGTCCAAGTATGTGAGATCCAGAGACCTGGAGACCAGGCCAGGCCTCCTAGCAGGGAACAGTCCAGCAGCAGAGATGAGTGCAGAGCAGATCCAGGGAAACAAGTCTTATGATGAAGAGATGTAGATCCGGAGACAGATGGGGTATCCCAAAGTAATGAAGAAACCAGCAAGATAGCGGTTCTTCCAGCTTGATCACAAGTCCAGGAACAAGATACTCAAGCAATGAGTAATAAACAGAGCTCCCTTATATACACCACAGACAGGAACAAGGAAAGTCTGACAGGAAGCAAGATGGCCCCCGTGAGGCCAGTGACTCCATCTTAGGTAAGGGCAAAAGTAACCGAACTGAGGGCAACAGCAGACAGGAACAGATGTACAGTCCAAATCCTTACACCATGACTGTATACCAGGATGTTGGATGAGGGCCATATATACCAGGATGGGGATGGTGGTTATGTATACCAGGATGGGGATGTTGGTTATGTATACCAGGATGTGGATGATGGCCATGTAAACCAGTATGGGGATGGTGGCCATATATAGCAGAATGGGGATGGGGGCCATGTATACCAGAATGGGGATGGGGAGCCATAAATATGTGGTGCCCCTGGGGTCCAGTCACCACAGGGGTACTGCACCTCATCCAGAGGTGTGGTATCCGACTTTCAGGTTAGGAGGGAGCACGACCCAGGACTATAATACTCGCACCCAACACACACCAGTTCAGTTGGGGCATCTGGGTGAACCATTAGGGAGGATGGCCTCATCCCAGGCTTGATAGGAAAGGGTGTTGGGTGAGTGGGTTGTGGTAGGTAGAGTAGGCAAACTGCACCTTGCTGTGTCCTTTGTGTTCTTTCTACAAAACCTGCCAGGCCTACCACAACCATCATCACCTTAATCAAGACTACACCTGCCCTGGGGTTTGCTCTATCTGTGGAGAGCTGCACCAACTCTGCTGCATCACCAATAGCAACAGCGGACTCTGAAGCAGTGTCAGCTAACATCTTTATTGTCGAATACCACAGGAGGCGTCACGAACAATTTCACTATAAACTTTATTTTTCCCCTTCATTTCACTTTTACTTGGATGCCCAGGAACACGGACCGAGTCACTGGTGTCGTGACACATCCCCTTTAAGAACCGGCCTGGTACCGAGTATCCCACTGCCCTTGGGGGCGCTCCATATAACAGGATGGGGATGGTGGCCATGTATACCAGGATGTGGATGGGGACCATGTACACCAGGATGGGGGATCATGTGTACCAGGATGGGGATGGGGGGGGCCAGTTTACCAGGAAGGTGGCCATATATACCTGGATGGGGAGCCATGTATACCTGAATGGTGACATATATAACAGAATGGGGGATATTACACCTATAGCAATGTCCGCAGCAGCTCCCCCATAACAGTGTTTAATGACCATCTTTTTTGCTTTAATTTTTTTCTATCTTCCTCCTCTAAAACCTAGGTGCGTGTTATAGTCCGAAAAATACAGTATATAAAACTATATATAATCTGGAGCATTGTAATCATAAAAGGAATGAGGCCCAGAAACGCTTCTTGGACAAGAGCCCCAAACTGCCAGTGTCCACACCTGCTTTTAGCCATTTGGTCTTTGTAGTATAAGGAATATATGTGACCTGCATTGTTCTTACTAAAGGCAAGTATTGATTTGTAGAAAATAACCATGTCAGCAGTTGAAAATGGTGAATGATGAAAAAAGTAGTGGTAGTGGATTTTTATTCATGGCATGCTGTTACAATTCCACCACTTAGTGTGGTGAAAGGCAGCTCAGCCATTCAATCATGGACAGAGGTGTGCTGAACTGTCAGTATAGTGATAGACAGCTCAAAAGTCCAGTCTCAGGCTTAGGTGTGCTGAGCTGTCAGTGTGGGGAGTGACTGTCCAGTCACCCAATCAGTGCTGGGGCATCCTGGGTTTCCTGCAGGCGTCTCCTGTTCTGACTGGTTCTCAGTCCATTTAAGTGTCTGTCTGATTCTTATCTTTGCCAGTAGTAGCTCTGCTTGAGTGATCTGTGTGTCTGCTCTGTTGTTTAAGTTGTAGTATTCTGATCTTTGTTACCAACCTTGAACTTACTTTTGATCATCGATTTGCCTAGCCTCTTTGTTTTGATCCTCCATTTTCTTGGAATTCTGACCCCAGATTGTGACCCAACTATGCTTTTGCCTCACCACTCTGTTTATTAGGTATCCTTTTGGCTTTTGACCTAACATTGTTTGACTTCCCAACCTCATGACTTGTCCGTGAGCAGTGATTAGCGTCACATTACAACTGGTCCATACATTTGTCTTTCTTGCCAGTGTGGATCCTTTTCACATAATCTGTGACCAGGGAGCCTTTGGTCCGATCTATGATGAACCCCACAGGATCTAATTCGGTGAGGCAAAGGTTATTAACCTTGCAGAGGGGGGCCGCACGGCTGAGAACTAGTGCATCGAATTCCGGCAATGGACCATTGATATTCTATGGAATGATGCAGCTCTCAAGTGCCAGTTCCGTAAAAGTATTTACAAAATTTGTAAGGATGCTCTGGTTCTTCAGAATTTACCCAAGTTCTCTAACAGATGCCATGAGTTAGGCTTTCGGATGGACTGCGGAATCGGTGAGAGATGTGGTGAGCAGCAGGCTGCCCGTTATATTCCTCAGAGACAGGTCCATTTACTGGAGGTGGACCCATTGGAGGTTGGAAAAGGCAGTTTTCATGCTGATGAGAAAAGACATAGACATGATCTTGAACTCTGTCTATATTGTGGTCAAGCAGTATGTTTTTTAAAGGACTATACAATTCTCCCTCAAGCAGAGAAGCCATCGTGAAAACTTCTAATTCTGGGTGATTGTCAAGGGGGTCACCCAGATTTCCAGGTACCTTTTTTCTCCTCAGATAAAGTATTGCCAACATTGGCTTTCATTGACTACGGTTCTGCAACCAACTTTATTGATTCAGGACTGGTTCTGAAGTTAAGATTAGGAACAGTTAATGTGGAAAAACCTATTCAAATTTTTGCTGTTGACAAAACAAAACACCAATACTTCAGAACTTTACTAAATGAGTAATGGTGGAGTTCATGCTTCAAGTAGGAATCCATTTCCTGTTTTGTCTTGGATAGTTTACCTCGTGGGGTGGTTCTTGAGCTTTCGTGCTTTGCTGCTAATTCACAATCCTATTATTGATTAGTGTCAGAAGAAGATTGTTAAGTGGAACCTTAAATGTCATAAAAAAATGTCTCAGTTCTGCACAGTCTGGGACGTCTACCAGGGTGCATGAAAGATGTGCTTTCGGAAAAAGAGGCAGAGACATTAACTCCCCATTGTCCTTATGATTGTGCTATTCATCTTGTCCCTAATACCATATTACCTAAATCTTGTCTTTACAATTTGTCTTGGCTTGAACATGCAGCTATGAAAAATTATGTAAGCGAAAGTTCACGAAAGGTCATATCCGTCCTTCCTCGTCCCCTGTAGCTGCTGGATTTTTCTTTATAAAAAAAAAAACTGTTTCCCTCCGTCCTTTGCATGATTTTCCGAGAACTGAACAAAATTTACAGTTAGGAACACTTACCCACATCCTCTTATCCCGTACCTATATAACCAGCTGATGGGAATTGTGAGTTACTCATGATTAAATTAGCCTTTGAGAAATGGGTACTTTTTTAGAAGGGGCAGATCATCAAGTCACTGTGTTCATTGATCATACGAATTTAAAATATATTAAATCAGCTAAATGGCTAACTCCTAGACAGGCCATATACCATATATACTCGAGTATAAGCTGACCCGAGTATAATGACTCGAGTACGGTCATTGTTACCGCTCATTACAGTAATGAATATGCGGCTCCACCCCTATGGGAGGTAGAGCTGCATATTCATTACTGTAATGAGCGGTACCATGTGACCACTCAGTACAGGAAGAAGGTGGGGCGCCGGGAAGCCAGGGACCTGCAGGGACCGCGCCAGGAGCAGGTGAGTATAATTAAACAGCCCCCGCTCCCGCTCCCCTGCCGACCCCTGGGTATGACTCGAGTATAAGCCGAGAGGGGGACTTTCAGCCCCAAAAAATGGGCTGAAAATCTCGGCTTAAACTCGAGTATATAAGGTAATTCTAATTTTTCTCTAGATTTAATTTCTCTATCAACAATGTGAAGGTTGACACATTATCACACAGTCTTAGTTCAGTTTCTCCTCCAGAACCCCCATTCTCCCTAAAGGCATTGTGGTTTTTGTGAGATCCTCGGAGTTGGAAGCTGAGATTGGTAAAGCCCAGACATTTGGCTCTTTCTGCCACTCCATGGTCCACATTATTTGTATCTGTCTACCTAAGATTAGATGTGTTGCTGGAGCTTCAGGATTCCGTCTTGAGTGGTCATCCTATGCAGAAAGCTATTAGGCTTTTTTGGTGGACATCTATGATTAATGATATTGTAGCGCTAATGCCAGCACCCCTGTATGGTGTCCCCTTCCCTCTCCATTCAGGGACACTAGCTTATAAACTATCAAAGCCACATGGCGTTGTCTTCCAGCGTGTCCCTGCTATTTCTTATCTGTGTGCGCTCCACTGTCCAGCAGCGTGCCTAGTACACACGTGCCCACACTTCCCCATTCTTAAAGGGGCAGCGTGTGCATTATGCTAAATGCTCTCAGCCTGTTGCTGAGAGGCATTTAGCATAAGTAGTACATCTGCAAGATGTCTCCTAGCCAGTGGCTGGGAGGCAACTTGAATAAAGGATTTCCTCTACCCCAAGGGAGTCACCAAGCAACATAGTGAATTATTAGTAAGGTGTACAGAAAGTGATTTGTATGGTCCTCTCGTTCCGCTGCTGCCAGAGCCTGAACGTTATCACCTGGCCTCGGTGTGGCCAGTCCTGTGTCCGCAGTTCCCTGGTCTCATAGTGGCCAGTGCCTGGACCTTGTCCCCTGTTCTCGGAGAGACCAGAGCCTGAAACTTGTCCCTGGTCCCTGAGTGGCCAATGCCTAAACCTCACTCCCTTGTCCCGGAGTGCCATTGCCTGAACCCTGTCCCCTGGTTCTAAAGTGGCCAGTGCCTGAACATTGCCCCCTGATCCTGGAGCAATCAGTCCTGTTCACGAAGTCACCTGGTCCCAGGGGGGCCAGTGCAAGAACACAATTCTCAGTCCATGAGTGGCCTAACCCTGATCCTAAATCCTGCCATATAAGCCTGACCTCACCACTACAGGCTCCAGTGAACCCCAAGGTAGCCGCTTAGTTACACCCCTTCTTGAGTAGGCTAGATTCTGTGACACAGTGGGTCTATAAATCCACATGCACCATGGCTCGGTGTGACAGTCTGCTCAGCCCAGCCATGACTGCAACAGATATTAAAGATTTTGTATCCACTTGTGAAGTTTTCAAACGCGCCCAAGTTTGTCATAACTAGCTGGCCAGGGAATTGACTCCACTGCCAATTCCAGAAATATCGTGGACATCATCATGATTCTGGTGGGAATACCAAATAACAATTTGGTAGTGGTTGACTGATTTAGAAAACAGGCTCATTTTGTTCCTTTATTAGGACTACCTAATGCAGAGACACTCTGGGGGTTGTTTATTTGTCACGTTGTAAGGTTGTATGGAATTCCTCTTAACCCCCTAACAACCAGAGGTATTTTTGGTTTTGCATTTTTATTTTTTGCTCCTCTTCTTCCCAGAGCCATAACTTTTTTTTGGGTCAAAATGGCCATATGAGGGCTTGTTTTTTGCGGGACAAGTTGTACTTTTGAATGACATCATTGATTTTAACATATCATTTACTGGAAAACAGGAAACAAAATCCAAGTGCGGTGAAATTGCAGAAAGGTTTTTTTATACCATGTTCATTAAATGCTAAAACTGACCTGCCAATATAATTCTCCAGGTCATTACAAGTTTATAGACACCAAACATGTCTAGGTTCTTTTTTATTCAAGTTTTGATAAAAAATTCCAAAATTTGTTTAAAAAAAAAAATTGTGCCATTTTCCGATACTCGTAGCGTCTCCATTTTTCATGATCTCAGGTTGAGTGAGGGCTTATTCTTTGCGCGCAAGCTTTCGTTTTTATTGATACTGTATAATTTTGGTGCAGATACGATCTTTTGATCGACCATTATTGCATTTTAATGCAATGTTGCGGCGACCAAAAAAATGTTATTTTGGCATTTTGACTTTTTTTCTCGTTACAGCATTTAACAATCAGGTTTTTTATTTTTTTATATTGATAGATTGGGCAATTTTGAATGTGGCGATACTAAATATGTGTATGTTTGATTTTTTTATTGTTTTATTTTGAATGGGGCGAAACTTGAACTTTTATATATTTTTTATTTTTGTATATTTTAAAAAACTTTTTTTTACTTTTTGCATGCCTCATTAGTTTTTATGGGAGACTAGAAGCTTCACTTGTCTGATCGGCTTTGCTACATACAGGCTGTGGTCGGCGCTCATAGCAATCTGGCTATGACAGCCATAGAAGTCTGATGGAAACCTCTGGTTGTCATGCCAACTCATCGGTGACCCGTGATCACGTGATGGGTATACCGATGGGCACAGGGGCGGACACAGACAGCTTGGGGCCCCTGTGCAGGAAATGTGTTTGGGCCCCCCCTTCTTTAAAGGCGACAAAGCTAATATATATATATATATATATATATATATATATATATATATATATATACTGTAGAATATGCCCATGTATAATAAACACCTGTGTCTACTGCATATGTGACATAGTATACATTAATGTATAAGGGTATGGTTCCACGGTCAGGAATCGGCAGCGCTTTGGATGCAGCACATGTCCGCTCGGTCCAAAGCGCTGCCGGCTTTTGTACGAGTGATGCTTCCGCATGTGTTCATTGAACACATGCGGAATCACCGCATCCTATACATTGGACTGTGATATTTATCTTGTGGAGACTGAGCGTCTCCGCAAGATAAATAGACATGCTATGGTCTAGAAAGATGTGCCGCATGTCCGTCTCTGCAGGGAAGCTGCGGGTGCCGCTGCATACATAGTGGACATTGGATTCCTTGAAATCTCATGCACTATGCTGTAACATCAGGAGCTGCGGACTGGATGCTGCGGATGTACACAGTGTCCAATCCGCAGAGTTTACTGACAGTGGAAACATACCCTTATATGTGTGTTTAATGCAACAGATACAGTATATGTGAAAAAGACTTCACTGGGGGATGGGCTCAGGGGTCAGTCCCAGCCTGGATCTGATACTGCAGTGATGACTGGAGTCCCGTCAGAGAATAGACCCAGTGATTTAGTGACTGTGTTCCTGAGCTCTGAACTCTCTGGTCCCTGCTGTGTGTGGATGAAAATCCTGCACTGACCAGAGAACACAAAGCTCCGGGGGTCACAGTCAGTAAATCACTGCTTCTAGTCTCTGACTGCTGCCCCTGTCTCCCCTCTTTACTCTGCAAACAATCCGTCACATTCAGACCGTTCTTTACCTCCTGTTCAGGGGGTGATTGAGGTCCTGCACAGCTGCAGCTTCATTCCAGGCATGAGTGTGCAGAAGCCAGTGTGCGGCAGCTTCCTGTCTCGCACAGCCGCAGCGCGGAATGATGATGTCATTCAGCTGAGCCGCTGCTGTCTGTGTGAGAAAGGAAGCAGGAAGCATCCATTCCCTGCAGATCCGTTGCCATTTTCTCTTGCAGGCAGCGGAGCTGCAGGGATTGCTCCATGCCTGCCGCACATGAGGGCAATCTGGCCAGGGGGCCCCCGGAGCCTCGGGGCCGGATAGACTGGCCAGATTGCCCTCTATATTAGCCGCCCTCAGGGGTGAACCTAGCCTCTCTGCTGCCTGAGGCGAACGGAAAAATGGCTCCTAACATAAATAAAAACATGAGAATTAGTTAGTATCACAAATAACATTTACATCCAGGTACCTTATAGATAACGTCGTCTCTGGAGCTGTTCTTCTTTTCTTCATCTTGTCCAGATCCCATGATGAGTTTTCTCAGCCACAGCCGTCTCTGCAGACTTCCATCTTTTCCGCTCTTTTGCAGAAAGTCTCCACAAGATGCCCTTAAAGATACAAGTGTCATTATAATGCTCCGGAATAAAAAATTGCCCCTCACTATATTGTCTGCACAAAATATGACCCCCACACTGTCCCTCTTATGGTACATGCTCTTCACACTGACCTCTCCTTTCTATACCGGCCCCCTCTTCACACTGTCCACTCACACTGTGTCCCCCCTATAGGGCCTAGTATTTATACTCCATATTTATACTCCATGCTCCCACCCTGTGTGCATGGCTCCCCCATCCTTCTCCCCTGCATTCACGGCTCCCCCATCCTTCTCCCCTGCGTTCACGGCTCCCCCATCCTTCTCCCCTGCGTTCACGGCTCCCCCATTCTTCTCCCCTGCGTTCACGGCTCCCCCATTCTTCTCCCCTGCGTTCACGGCTCCCCCATCCTTCTCCCCTGCGTGCATGCCTCCCCTATCCTCCCACCCTGCGTGCATGGCTCCCCCATTCTTCTCCCCTGTGTGCATGGCTCCACATCCTTTTTCCCTGCGTGCATGGCTCCACATCCTTTTTCC
This sequence comes from Ranitomeya imitator, assembly GCF_032444005.1. Classification (NCBI taxonomy): domain Eukaryota; kingdom Metazoa; phylum Chordata; class Amphibia; order Anura; family Dendrobatidae; genus Ranitomeya; species Ranitomeya imitator. Next base: position 680,336,007 of record NC_091282.1, read on the forward strand.
CTGCGTGCATGGCTCCACATCCTTTTTCCCTGCGTGCATGGCTCCACATCCTTTTTCCCTGCGTGCATGGCTCCACATCCTTTTTCCCTGCGTGCATGGCTCCACATCCTTTTTCCCTGCGTGCATGGCTCCACATCCTTTTTCCCTGTCATACTTACCTCTCACCGCGCAGCACAGAACAGAACTTCCTTCCTGGCATCTCTTCTGCAGCGTCTTCCTTCCTGTCTTCAGCGGTCACATGATAGCGCTAATTAAGGTCATGAATATGCGCATATTCATGACCTTAAATTAGCGGTACCATGTGACCGCTGAAGACAGGACGCGCTGCCGGCGCTGGGACGCAGTTGCAGCCACCGCTGGAGGAAGGTGAGTATTACGTCTTCAGGGAGGGGGGCGGGGGGGGCGGGAGGGAGGAGGGGGGGCGGGCACTTGACCCCGGAGTTTTAGAAAAAAAAAAAATAGCAGCGCAAATTCACTTACTATAGAGTCTGCCGCCCTCTCTTCTGCCGCCTGATAGTCAAATCGCCTAATGGTAGCAGCGTCCCTGGCCGCCCTGCAGGGGCCCCCCAGAGCCTCCGGGCCCCGATGCAGCTGCACCGGTTGAAGCGGCGGTATGTCTGCCCATGGATGGGCAGGATTTCCTGGGCACTTGACGGAAGCGCAAGTTAAATGCTGCTGTCAGAGATTGACAGAGGCATTTAACTAGTTATCAGCTGCGGGTGGATTGCGATTCCACACGCGGCTGTTGCAGGCACATGTCAGCTGTAAATATAAGCTGACATGTGCCCAGAAAGGTGCAGACTCAGCGCTGGAGCCCGCACCAAACAGGAGAAGTCTGACATTGGCATACTATTGTATGTTGGAAAGGGGTTAACATTGCATCTGAGAGGAGAGTGCAATTTGTCTTCAAATTCTGGAGGGCTATTTGTAAGAAACTGAAGATTGACTTGTCATTTTCCTATGCCTACCCTCCTGACTTTCAACCTTTAACTCCTAGACTTCCCCACCTCATGGCTTGTCTGTGAGTAGTGACTAGCGTCACACTATCTATGAGGTTATTGATAGGAATATTCTGCCACTCTGAATGCATGTGAGCAAATCATCAAGATCCGCAGCTGGAAGTTCCTTTTGAAATTTCCACCCAAGCTGCTCACAGTAGCAATGGCAACATGTGTTGCTCATAGTCAATACTAAATAATGCAGTAAAGAAAAGAAACATGCGGCACTCACCCGATCTAGCTGTGTAATTCGTGAACTTTTATTGGAAAAATAAAAGATACATCCGTCAAGATATCAGGTACAGAGGAGGGTGCGGTATTGGAGTGTGGACGACGGCCGTTTCACACGGTAAGTGATTTGACGGGTCCAGAAAGCCGAACACTGACCGCCAAAGGCGTCCTTGTGACGGTGACACGCGTTGGGTTCCCTCCCCACGCTGTGCCCTGCCTTTGGCGGTCAGTTCCCTCTGCCGAACCTTTTGTCACAGCGCCTGTAGGTCATCTATTTGGCTGGACCTAGGACCGGGTTGCGCTTTCTCCTTTGGGGTAATTATATAATTGTACTGTGGCAATTTTGTGGTCCTGCATTTATCGCCACTTTGCCCAGTCACCCTGTACCTCCATGCCATATTGGCAGCCGGCCCTGGTGCTTAGCACATCTTTTCCTTTAGGTCCTATACAGATCATTATACATGTGGACATACCCTATCTGTATAGCAGGCGCTATCTATCGTTCTATTTCCCGGGGGGGATCTTAGTGTACTGATTGCGCCGTTTTATTATTAAGATTGTGTGTGCGTTGCACAGATTTGTAGTCTATGATTGATCTGGCTATGTAATTTACTGTACGTCACTCTTTATCTCTGCCCGTATTTATCTGTATTATCCTGGCGGGCCAGTGTGGGGATCATGGTATCATGCCATTTTAATTGTTTTTAATTGTGCACCAATAAAAGTTTTCCTGTTTTCACGATTTACCAGTGGTGTGCGATATATTATAGAGTGGTGCTTTCCTTTCTTTTTTTCGTTGTGCTTCTATACCATCTCTTTCACACCCCGTATATATCATTTGTATTATTGGTAGTGCGCTGGTTTCTTTTTGTAATACAGAAAGCCAAACATTGCTCAGTGAGCGTGCAGGAGAGCAAAGCACAGGAGAGCGACACCAGGGGGAGGACAGCAGAGAGCAGACTGTCTCCCTGGCAAAGCACAGATAACCGGTAGCTGGACCACCGAGGTTGTAAGGGACTTTAAGACTTACATCAGAAACCGGCAGGACAGCTGAACTGCAAGTTACCTGTCCGCCACACACACAGTAGCACATAGAACCGGGGGTGTGCTAGAGTCCCTGTAAAAAGGCTCGAGTTACCTGTCATGCAGGTATTGTCCTCTCCTATATGGGGGACAGAGAAGAACTGTGAGGACTTTATCTGTAGCCAAAGGCAGTTAGGGACTACAACACCACCACGCTAGAGGAAGGCTTTTAACTCCACCTGGTAAATGGGGCTCTGGATTCGCTTCCAAGCCAGCCGGACCCTGCCTGCCCTGTGATCTGGTACCCTGGACTGTGGCTGCCTGAAGTCTTCAGTAAACCAGGTAAAGAGACTGCAAATCTGTATCCTCGCTCTTTACTATGCCATTCACCATCTTCCATCTACACACCGGGAGCCTTGGGGATACACTTCACCTGTGGGAAGTTATACCATCTAGTTGCCATAACATCACCCCAGAGGACCCCTTAAAGCAGCGTCGGTCCCCACTGACCGAATACCACAGGTGGCGTCACGAACATAAACTTTATTCAATTTCCCCTTTTACATGGGCGCCTAGGGCCATGGACCGGGTCGCCACCGTGACATCCCCCTGTGAACACCGAACCCGGTACTGGCTACCCCACGGCATTGACGGGCGACTTATATATTAACATTTTGCTAATGATGTAAATATACATTCACTTTAAGATTCTTTGTTGTGGTGATGGTCTGTATTTTTTATTTTTTGCCCTGATCACTTCCTGGCACAACTTTATGATGGATCTGAAGATTTAAAAATTTGTAAGCATAGGTCCCATCTTGTCCTTTCTTTAAGAAATTGTCATTCTTTTTTGTGAATCACCATAGAACAGGTAATAATTAGAGAGACAGCAGCACTTCCAGTTTGGACCGTACATTTTGATGTTGATTATCACAGAAAAATGTCAAACGTGTTGAATGTGTAGCTGTAAATGTTGGCATTTAACATCTCAACACTTATGCCAAGCCTTTTTCTTGCATGCTTAAGAATGCCTGGCTATACACAAAACAGTTTCCTGCAAACATTTCCATATCCTCTGTACCTTCCTCCTGTACATGGCAGTTCCACAGAAAGAATGTTCTAATGAACCCATGGTTGTCGCTACTGTACCTTTTGTATTATTAAGTATGGATTTTAACAATGAACACTATTATTTCTTATGATGTAATGTTTTGATAATGTGGACTGATGTGGATGATTAAAAGGAATCCATCAGTCGATTTTTGCTATGCAATCTGACAGCAGTACGGGGTAAGGACAAAGACCCTGATTCCAACGTGTATCACTTACATTACCGGATGCAACAGTTTTGATAGACTCACAGTTAGGGTTGAGTGAAACGGATCAGACAATTTCAAAAGTCGCCGACTTTCGACAAAGTCGGGTTTCGTGAAAACCCGACCCGATCCTAGTGTGGGATCGGCCATGAGGTTGGCGATCTTCGCGTCAAAGTCGCGTTTCGTATGACGCTTTCAGCGCCATTTCTCATCCAATGAAGGAGGAAGCAGAGTGTGGGCAGTGTGATGACAAAGGTCTCGGTCCCCACCATCTTAGAGAAGGGCATTACAGTGATTGGCTTGCTTTCTGCGGTGTCACAGGGGCTATAAAGGGGCTTTCACGCCGACCGCCATCTTACTTCTGCCGATCTGAGCATAGGGAGAGGTTGCCGCAGCTTCATCAGAAGAAGGGATATAGTTAGAGAGGGAACATTAAGTCCCGAAACTGCTTGTGCTGTAGCAATTTCCACTGTCCAACACCACCTTTTCTTTGCAGGGACAGTGGAGGCTATATTTTTGTGCATCAGCTCTGTAGCTTATAAGGCTCCCTGATAGCTGCATTGCTGTTTGTACGCCACTGTGCAAACCAACTGCTTTTTTAAAAGCAAAAATCCTGTTGCTCCTTTCTGCACAGTTCTGTTGTTTCTTTGCCCACACTTTTGTGTGCAGCAGTCCTTTTTATTGCTGCCATACTTGTCCTTTGATCATTGTAGGGAGATTGAAATTGTACTACAGCCCTTGTATTTTTTTATATATCTTCCAGCCACGTTCTGCCACTTACATTGTGTAGTGTAATTCACTGGGCCTCAGTTTTGTTGCCGTCTCCCCCCCCCCAAAAAAGGGAGATTGAAATTGGCACTAAGTGGATCTACGTCAGTTTTGTTAGTTTGTCGTATATATCTTCCAGCCACGTTCTGCCACTTACATTGTGTAGTGTAATACACTATGCCTGAGTTTTGGTGGTCTCCCCCCCAAAAAAAAGGGAGATTTAAATTGGCACTAAGTGGATCTACATCAGTTCTGTTAGTTTGTCGTATATCAGCCAGCCACGTTCTGCCACTTACATTGTGTAGTGTAATACGCTGGGCCTGAGTTTTGTTGCAGTCTTCCCCCCAAAAAAGGGAGATTTAAATTGGCACTAAGTGGATCTACGTCACAGTTCTGTTAGTTTGTCGTACATCTTCCAGCCACGTTCTGCCACTTACATTGTGTAGTGTAATACACTACGCCTGAGTTTTGTTGCAGTCTCCCCCCCCCCCAAAAAAGGGAGATTTAAATTCTCCACAAGTTTATGTACACCTTCTACCTTGTTTCACAGTACCATATAATGGTTGTTATTTTGGTTAGATTTTTCCAAAAATGAGGAAGTCTGGTGGAAGGGGCCGTGGGTGGTCGTTGCCAGCTGGTACTGATGGTGGTGGTGGTGGAGCATCTGGTGGTAGTGGGAAAAGCAAAATAGCACCAAAGGCTCAAGGTGTTGAGCCAGCATCATCGTTTGGCTACACAAGGCCTCGAAGGCTCCCTTATCTGGGAGTAGGAAAACAGGTTTTAAAGCCGGAGCAGCAGGAAAAAGTTTTGGCTTTCCTTGCTGACTCAACCTCTAGCTCTTTCGCCTCCTCTTCAGAAGGCTCGAAATCTAAAAGCAGCGAGTCGTCAGTGGATGCTCCCGGTCAGGAACAAGTCTCTTCCTTGTGTCCTTCACCCTAACCAAAAGTGAAGGATGCGGCAGGCAAAACTACAGTTTACTCCATGGAGCTCTTTACACATACCGTGCCTGGGTTAGAGAGGGAAATTGTTAAAAGCCCATTACAAGATGAATCGGACATGGAGTGCACAGATGCACAGCCACAGCTAGATTATTATGCTGTTCCATTGACTCAGATCACTACATTGCCCTGATGAGACTATGGTGCCCCGTCACGAACGCTATAGCACCTTACACGGTGATACAGAGGAAGGTGCACATGACATTGAAGAGGAGGTGATAGATGACCCAGTTGACTAGATGAGTCTGCTAGTACATTGACCCAGACCACTACATTCCCCTGTCACTCTACACAGCCAGAATCTAACCCTGCTGAAAGTCACGTTCCCCTTCCCGCATACTATACCACCTTACACGGGGGCAAAGAGGAAGGTGCAGATGAAAGTGCAGGTTCCTTCATCAGGTGGGGGGCATACTCGTTGGCTCTGGCACAGGGCCCCTCATAGTATGCAAAAGTGTCTCTGGCAGTGGGAGGCGCCGCCTGCCGTCAAACACACTGCTGTTTTATGAGGGGCCCTGTGCCAGTGCCAACTAGTGGGCCCCCCCTGCTTGCTCAGGATCGCAACACTTGCAAAGTTGAAATACTTACCTCTCCCTGCTCCACCACCGTGACGTATTCCGTCTTTCCTGGGCCCACGAAAATCTTGAGCCAGCCCTACCCCCCCACAACTTTAGCCAAATGAGCCCCTGTTTTCAATGCCTAACTATTATTATAAAGTAAATTAAGATTGACAAGCTCCAGTAATACGAATTGATGTTTTTGGCATTAAAATGGGCACTGTAGGTGTTTTCCTGTCCTCCACTCACTACCGACTTTGATTCCCCATTGGCTTGCATTGGGTTTCGTGTTTCGGCAGACCCCCGACTTTTCGCAATAATCGGCTGATTTCACCCGACCCGACTTTTGAGAATGTCGGGTTTCGCGAAACCCGAAACGATCCTAGAAAAGTAAAAGTCGCTCAACTCTACTGCCAACTGCACCAAATGTAACAGGGTGGCACGGGGTGTGTTATGATGCGGTGGTCTAGGAGCAACATGGAACGAGCTCTGAAGGAAGTGGTAACTGTACTGACCGCAGTCCCTAAGCTCAACACAACACTAGAAGTAGCCGTGGAATGCTCCTAACTCTCCCTAGGCATCTCGTCACAGCCTAAGAGCTAACTACCCCTAAAGATAGAAGCAGGAAAGCTATCTTGCCTCAGAGAAAATCCCCAAAGGATAGATTAGCCCCCCACAAATAATGACTGTGAGTGCAGAGGGAAAAGACATACACAGAATGAAACCAGGATGAGCACAGGAGGCCAGTCTAACTAAATAGATAGGACAGGATGGAATACTGTGCGGTCAGTATAAAACACTACAATAATCCACGCAGAGTTTACAAAAAATCTCCACACCTGTCTAAAGGTGTGGAGGGCAAATCTGCCTCCCAGAGCTTCCAGCAAGACAGAATAAAATCACACTGATAAGCTGGACAAATATAGAAAGCACAGAATGGATAAGTCCACAATATATGGACAGAAAAGGGCAAGCAAAAACTTAGCTTAGCTGAACTGGTCAGGATAACAGGGAACTCCAAAGAGATGTGAATCCAACCATTTACAAGTGGCACTGGCTGAAGATAGAGCCAGACTTAAATAGCCGAGCAGAAGAAACGATAAGTGGAGGCAGCTGATGACAGCTAACTCCAAGGAGCAGCCATACCACTAGAAACCACAAGAGGGAGCCCAAGACCAGAACTCACAAAAGTGCCACTTACAACCCCCGGAGGGAGCCCAAGAGCGGAATTCACAACAGGGGTGGTAGTCATGGGCAAGTTCACTAAGCAACAGTCAGTGAACACCCAGGTACCTTGTACATGAAAAGATAAATAAAGTCCCTTGTGCTGCATGTGCAGCATGCACCACAGCACACTCACAGGCTCTGTCAGATTCCCCTCAGCTGCTGCCATGCCAACTCCTTATTCTTGAGCTCTGCAAATCCCTTCAGAGACGAGGTCTTTTTTCACCAGCTTAACTGTAATGCCCACAGGGTGTGACAAGGTATAGTGGACTCACTATACCACTGATGGTGCAGTGGCGGCTGTATACCCGATACCCAAAAGACAGGAGAGTGGATCTCATAAACCAAAAGATATTTATTAACAAGGTAAAAACAAAAAAGAAAAAGGTGTCAGAGGGAAAGAACCTCTGGATCACAACACTGTACCACGTAGTGGCGCATCGGGCAAGGTGTACCCCTATACAGGGATTCCCCCGTCACAACACCAGGTGACCTGAATGCCACAAATCCAGGACCAGAAGATGACCCGTACTGACAAACTAGCAACACTGAAGAATACTTGGGCCTGCTGGTGGAGAGAATCCCAAAAGCTCCATGAAATCCAGAAAGGTTGATCCCACTGGTAGCAGGGTCTGGAGGGTTCTGTGAGGAGAGGCAAGACAACTGGTAGTGGGAACCGGAGAGACCAGAGGAGTCCAGGATTGGAATCGCCAGAAGAGGACTTTGTGAAAATAGAGTTATAAGTAAAGTGCAGAGAACAGCAGAGCGTGGCCTGAAGCTGAGGCAACAATCCAGATAATTAACACATTGCTCAGGCACCTCCCTGAAGGGGAGGGTGCTTTTTATGCACAGAGCATCATAACACAGACAGCCCTAATAGCGAACAGGTGCCCTGCTGTTTCAAGTATGTGCAGGAAGCGGGGCGCGGCTCCTAAGAGGATTTCCAGGAGACCTGTCAAGAGGATGCAGGTTCTTAGCAGAGAAAGGAGCCGCCGACCGTCTGGAGCCACGGACAGGGTGAGTAAGGCTGTGTGATAGACACCAGTCTCCCTGCGCCCCAGAGACTGGACCTGCGGCTGAGGGCATGACATTAACTTTACTAGACAGCAGCATATTCATCTGACAGACAGCACAGTTGAAACACAGAGACATCTTATCTGCATTCTTCACATCAGTAGCACAGTTCACACAGTTTCCCTTCTGCCATACGGGCAGACTCAGACTGTAGTATCACTGTCATTTCTCTCTCTTTACTCTCGGCATTCACGGCCGTACCTCTAGACAGACTGTCCTGTCTGCGCTTTCCTTTCCTCTGCCATTCGGGCAACATCTTTGGACAGTTCATGTCCCATCTGTACCTTCAGCATCACCAGCTCCCTGTCAGCCCCTTGTCCGGTTCCAATAGGGAAATGTGCTGGGAACACCATCTCAGCAGCTCCCGCCCCAATGGTAGAACCCGGATCCTTCTTGGGGATGGTCCTGTTGAGCTGGTGCCCGACTGCACTATTCTTCAGCCAGGGGGCCCCTTACTGCCATCTGTAGACTTATCCCCACAGCCTGTAACTGTCTCACTATACGTTCTGCCCCCTGGGCAGACTGCTCAGGTGTCTGACAGAGCCAGGAAGTGTCTGTCCTATATCTACCTGCTCTGTGCTGTTCTTCTCTGTGCCCCTCCCATCTACTTAACTCCTTGCAGCCTATGCCTAAACTAATACTCTTATCTATCCTATTCTATATCTCTAATGTGCCCCCTCTATTCTAATCCCCCTATGGTCCTATACTGTCCCTAAGCTTACACACAGTATATAACAAATGCATCACATTACAATACATGACCCATATTAATGAACATTAGGGAACCGCACATTACATTAGCATTAATGAACATGAATAAGTGTCAGGGTGCCACATGTGATGCATGTGCTCAGGGTTCAGGAGAGAGGAAGCACACGAGGGTCACCTCCTTACACACATACAAACTATAACTTTTAAAGAATGTTGTGTAGTTTGTGAGGTAAGCTGGAATATCAACCATATGTTTCCCAGGTTAGAGAGAGCAGATCTATATTCTTGTAGAGCATTGGACAAATATATGGCTACTCTGAGCCAGTTGAACCCACTAGGTATGTTCTTTACTCAACAAATCTCAGAATGCAACACTTTTTTGGCTTATAGGTCTATCTTCAAGTCTTCAAGTAAAAGAAATTGATGTACAACTTACTAGAAACCATCGGTTTGAATACAAAACAAACTGGAGCAAAAACCATTTAATGACACTTAAGGTACCTTCACACTAAACGATATCGCTAGCAATCCGTGACGTTGCAGCGTCCTCGCTAGCGATATCGTTTAGTTTGACACGCAGCAGCGATCAGAATCCTGCTGTGATGTCGTTGGTCGGGGCTAGAGGGCTAGACCTTTCTTTGGTCGCTGGCTCTCCCGCTGACATCGCTGAATCGGCGTGTGTGACACCGATTCAGCGATGTCTTCGCTGGTAACCAGGGTAAACATCGGGTTACTAAGCGCAGGGCCGCGCTTAGTAACCCGATGTTTACCCTGGTTACCATCCTAAAAGTAAAAAAAACAAACGCTACATACTTACCTACCGCTGTCTGTCTCCGGCGCTTTGCTTCTCTGCTCTGGCTGTGAGCACAGCGGCCGGAAAGCAGAGCGGTGACGTCACCGCTCTGCTTTCCGGCTGCCCGGCGCTCACAGCCAGAGCAGAGAAGCAAAGCGCCGGCCCTGCGCTTAGTAACCCGATGTTTACCCTGGTTACCGGGGACCTCGGGATCGTTGGTCGCTGGAGAGCGGTCTGTGTGACAGCTCTCCAGCGACCAAACAGCAACGCTGCAGCGATCCGGATCGTTGTCTGGATCGCTGCAGCGTCGTTTAGTGTGAAGGTACCTTTAGTGGGCAATATCGTCAATGGTTTGGTGCCAGTTACACAATAGGTGCACAATCCAATCTACTGCATGTCCTCCCCAACAATCATAGAAGGACAGGAACAAGAAACTAAACTTGAGGAGCTTGAGATAGACTAATTAAATTACTGTCGCAGCAGAAGAGTATGGAGTTCTACATGCATGGTTGTGGCTATAAAGGCAAGCGATAATAGTAGCTGCTATTTCCAACTTCTCTGATGGCTACAGGACTGGGTGGCACCTAAATGGATATGAGGCCACTGTTCTGAGAAAAAGAATGGCTAGAAGATTAGAGGAGTGTTTGAACTAGGAACTGGGGGGAGCACAATTACTGTACAGAAGAGGGAGATAGCGAAATTAGTGGGCCAAAGTAATTAAATTGGGGATGGCATAGGGTATAGATAAATACATAAAGTGCATGCACACTAATGCCGGAAGACTCACCAACAAGATTGGGAAATTACAATTATTATTGTTGGCGGAAAATTATTGAAATTAGGGGATAACAGTTAACCCTAAAAAAACACTAAATTAAAGAAATCATAAGGCCTGAAAGGGATACAACCCCTAGTACGTCAGGAATTCCATACTGTGATAGACAGGCCATTATTTCTAAGATTCACAGATTGTATAATAATAGGGTCTGTACCATAGCAAATATGATAGTAATATTCAAAAAGAGAACAAAATTCAGCTTGTAAACCAGGGATGTAACAATTACCCTCTGCAATTGCAATTGTGCCCGTGCAGCCAGTGACACCAGTGCATATTTTAGCCGGATGTACATCCGAGGAAGCACATTCTGCTGAAATGCATTGTGGCACAGGGGCCTGCTGTGTCCCTGCCTGCAATATATACCACCGGCCAATCCGAACTTGGCAGCTGGGATCGGCGTGCAAATCCTTGTTAGCACATGGTAGTGACATCATGCTCTTCCTGTCACTTGCACGTTGCAGTTAGCTGTCTGCTGGAGCAGGACAAGATAAGTAGATTATTGTTCTTTTTTATACGTTAAAGAGCAGCAGCAGAATGCTGAACATATATACTAGGATGTGTTGATTCCCCTCCCCTAAATGTACTAATGTTCTCCATCCTGTACTAATGGACCCCATCCGGGGCCCTTACCAAGTGTATATGTCTCCCATCCTGTTATATATGTCCTCCACCCTGAGCCCCATCCTGGTATATATGTCCTCCATCCTGGGCCCATCCTGGTATATATGTTCAGCTTTCTGCTGCTGCTCTTTAACGTATAAAAAAGAAAATGATTCTACGGTACTTATCTTGTCCTGCTCCAGCAGACAGCTGACTTCAATGTGCAAGTGACGGGAAGAGCATGATGTCACTGCCATGTGCCAACAAGGACTTGCACACCGACACCAGTTGTCAAGTTCTGATTGGCCGGTGGTATGTATTGCAGGCAGGGACCCAACAGGCCCCAGGATGGGGGACATACAAACCAGGATGGGGCTCAGGGTGGAGAACATGAACATATATAACAGGATGGGATATATATATACTTGGAAGGGGCCCAGGATGGGGTACATTAGTACAGGATGGAGAACATTACTACATTTAGGGGAGGGGTGTCAACACATGTCTTAATAGGATTTAAAATGCTGCAATGGTCCATATATCTGACCAACATGTGGGGAAATGGAGGGCAGATCCAAATTTTGCACCAGATCCCATTGGACTTTAGTTACGCCACTGCTGGAAACTATAGGTCTGTAAGTTTAACCTCCAGCTCAATTCTGTACCAGTGTAACCCATGGATGTTGTCTGTCTGGACTTTCCAAAGGCGTTTGATACAGTGCAACATAAAAGTTTGGTGCAAAAAGTTAGAGCAATTGGGAAATACGTGTAATTTGATAATAGGAAACAAAGGTTATCAGTGGAACACATTCTGATTGGGTGACAATTAAAAGTTGTTTGTCTGAATACTATGCAACTTGGAATATTGCAGCAAAAATAATGATTTTTTTTTCCAGGAGCTGTATCATGTAATCCAGTACTGTGGAAACATGTAAAAGCCAGCCTTATATCAGTTTCCTTCAGCCTAATGATGTCTATTGTAAATAATGGATAATCAACATCCAGACATGAACCAGTGTAACTTCATAGCAGTAGGAGGATATAATTAATGCCCTTTTTTTTTCAATAACAAATTATTCATTCCACTTTAGGGACTAATATTTATTTAAAACAATCATTTTATTGATCTGAACTACATTATTTCATCAAAGTGCGCTGTGTGTTTATTCAAAACATAATTGCTGCCATTCAAATTGCTCTGTTCGCAGTGTGGGCGTACAATGGCATCCCTCATTCTGTTCATTTCAGGGACTTTCTCAGAGCACATTTATCAGCATAGATAAATGTAGATTCAGATTCAGTTCCTAATACCTTTCCCTTAGGCCAGTTAAGCCCAGCCTACAAGCACACCCTATGCATTTCTACAGCCTAACTACTCATCAAGGGTTAGTTTGGCAACATTGAATAATTTGTAAGATTTGATCTGCTTTTGTAATTGCCAATTCATGTCACCCATGTGTGCTCCGCTGCATGATGACTATTTATGGAATTTGTTCCATTCCTGACATTAAAGTAAACACCTGCGTCCCAGGCCATCATAGCATAAAATGACATAGATGTGCTTGCTCATATCACTATTGGGTCTCCAAGCCATCCTCCATCCCAAAAAGTAAGCATTGAAAAAATGTTTTTTTATTGTAATGGGTACTTACTGTTCTGCCCATTAATGTGCAGCAAGTTAATTCACAATGTAGTACCAGTTGTCACCATTAGAGGTCATTAGGTACACATTTATCCTGCTCCTGTATACAGGAGTATTTCGCTTTAAGCCCTGTGTTCTGACTAAAACCTCCCCCCCAGTTTCCTGGGCAAGAGTAGCTATTTTCCCCTGGACCTTGAGTCTAAGGGCTCATACTCACATGCGAGAAACTCGGATGAGTCTCGCACGTCAATACCCGGCACTGCACCCGGACTCAGGAGTGGAGCGTGCGGCTGTATGTATTGCTACGAGGCCGCATGCTCACATCTGAGTGCCGGGTGCAGTGCCAGGTATTGACGTGCGACACTCATCCAAGTTTCTCGCATGTGAGTATGAGCCCTTACACACGTGTTCCTGGCTCTCTCTTCCTGCAGATAATTGCTCTTGATAAGCTGATTCAGGTGAGGCACAAATGTACTTACATGTGTGTGTTATGTAAGAATATGTATATGCAGCCCCCGTGCAATGTACTGTGTAGTTAGGTATATTGTGCAGTGTATCCTGCACTTTATTATAAAGCCTTTGCACTGCTTACAGATAGATTGCGTTTCTATATAGAGCAGAACAGTGTTGCAGGATATATTTACCTTAGATAGATATTATAACTGCATTCCTGTGTTGTAATGTTACTGTGCAGCCTCTGTAATGTGAGTTACTGATATAATTGCACTCAGTATAATGCTTTTGTCTCTGTTATCTGCCAGTACTGATAATGTTTATTCCCTTTTTAGTTTTTACCCATTATCGTCCACTGTTTGTTATCTCAATATATATATAGACTTAAGAATCCATACTGTCTGTTTACTGGGAAGTGGATGAGGGTTAGCCGTATGCTGAAATCCACACGGCACCATACGTGGAGGAAGGCAGAACACTTACAATCAAGAAAGCAGGCATTTTGACCAAACTGCAAAAAACAATCGAGTCATCAGCTCAAATTGATTGAGTACAATAATACCCTCCTTTTCAATAAGATGAAGCATTAATTTGCTGCATCCATAACAATGGCCATCAGTTATTCTGCACAGCTAATTTTTGTGTATGATTGATCATACAACTGAAATCAAAGTTGTAAAAAAAAAATCGTACATATACTGATGACCTGTCACTCGTGCAAAATGTAAAAACTTGTAAAAAAATACACAAGTTCCCCTGACTCTGTCACTCTTTTTTATTTTCTGCTGTGCTGCTCCATTGCAGAGATATTCACATTTATTACTTTTGGAGCGCAGTATGTGAAATCTCTGTTTGTAGTGCAACTCGGCGTTCCTCCATGGTCTTCTCTGGGGTGAAGTGCTTTCACCTCTTCCTTCCAGATGCTACCATTCACAGCTTTTGCAGCATCTGAGACTACTAGATCAGAATCCGAGCTGTGATTGGCAGCATTTGGGATGGTGAGGTGAAAGTCGCCCACACCCTAGATAAGACTCTAATGAAACATCCAGTTTAACCCCTTTACCCACAAGGGTGGTTTGCACATTATGGACCGGGACAATTTTTACAATTCTGACCACTGTCCCTTTATGAGGTTATAACTCTGGAACGCTTCAACGGATCCCGGTGATTCTGACATTGTTTTCTCATGACATATTCTACTTCATGATAATGGTAAAATTTCTTTGATATTACCTGCGTTTATTTGTGAAAAAAACGGAAATTTGGCAAAAATTTTGAAAATGTCGCAATTTTCCAACTTTAAATTTTTATGCAATTAAATCACAGAGATATGTCACACAAAATACTTAATAAGTAACATTTCCCACATGCCGACTTTACATCAGCACAATTTTGGAACAAAACATTTTTTTATTAGGAAGTTATAAGGGTTAAAATTTGACCAGCAATTTCTCATTTTTACAACACCATTTTTTTTAGGGACCACATCTCATTTGAAGTCATTTTTAGGGGTCTATATGATAGAAAATACCCAAGTGTGACACCATTCTAAAAACTGCACCCCTCACGGTGCTCAAACCCATATTCAAGAAGTTTATTAACCCTTCAGGTGTTTCACAGGAATTTTTGAAATGTTTAAATAAAAATGAACATTTAACTTTTTTTCACAAAAAATTTACTTCAGCTCCAATTTGTTTTATTTTACCAAGGGTAACAGGAGAAAATGGACCCCAAACGTTGTTGTACAATTTGTCCTGAGTACGGCATTACCCCATATGTGGGGATAAACCACTGTTTGGGTGCATGACAGAGCTCGGAAGCAAAGGAGCGCCATTTGACTTTTCAATGCAAAATTGACTGGAATTGAGATGGGTCGCCATGTTGCGTTTGGAGAGCCACTGATGTGCCTAAACATTGAAACCCCCCACAAGTGACACCATTTTGGAAAGTAGACCCCCTAAGGAACTTATTTAGAGGTGTGGTGAGCACTTTGACCCACCAAGTGCTTCACAGAAGTTTATAATGCAGAACCGTAAAAATAAAAAATCATATTTTTTCACAAAAATTATCTTTTCGCCCCCAATTTTTTATTTTCCCAAGGGTAAGAGAAGAAATTGGACCCCAAAAGTTGTTGTACAATTTGTCATGAGTACGCTGATACCCCATATCTGGGGGTAAACCACTGTTTGGGCGCATGGGAGAGCTCGGAAGGGAAGGAGCGCCGTTTGACTTTTCAATGCAAAATTGACAGGAATTGAGACGGGACGCCATGTTGCGTTTGGAGAACCACTGATGTGCCTAAACATTGAAACCCCCCACAAGTGACACCATTTTGGAAAGTAGACCCACTAAGGAACTTATCTAGATGTGTTGTGACCACTTTGACCCACCAAGGGCTTCACAGAAGTTTATAATGCAGAGCCGTAAAAATAAAACAAAAATTTTTTCCACAAAAATTATTTTTAGCCCCCAGTTTTGTATTTTCCCGATGGTAACAGGAGAAATTGGACCCCAAAAGTTGTTGTCCAATTTATCCTGAGTGCGCTGATACCCTATATGTGGGGGGGAACCACTGTTTGAGCGCATGGCAGAGCTCGGAAGGGAAGGAGCATCATTTGGAATGCAGACTTAGATGGATTGGTCTGCAGACGTCACATTGCGTTTGCAGAGCCCCATATGTACCTAAACAGTAGAAACTCCCCACAAATGACCCCATATTGGAAAGTAGACCCCCCAAGGAACTTATCTAGAGGTGATGTGAGAACTTTGAACCCCCAAGTGTTTCACTACAGTTTATAACGCAGAGCCGTGAAAATAAAAAATCCATTTTTTTCCCCAAAAAATTATTTTAGCCCCCAGTTTTGTATTTTCCCAAGGGTAGCAGGAGAAATTGGACCCCAAAAGTTGTTGTCCAATTTGTCCTTAGTACGCTGATACACCATATGTTGGGGTAAACCCCTGTTTGGGCACACGGGAGAGCTCGGAAGGGAAAGAGCACTGTTTTAATTTTTCAACGCAGAATTGGCTGGAATTGAGATCGGACGCCATGTCGCGTTTGAAGAGCCCCTGATGTGCCTAAACAGTGGAAACCCCCCAATTATAACTGAAACCCTAATCCCAACGGTAACCCTAACCCCATCTCTAATCCAGACACACCCCTAACCCTAATCCCAACCCTATTCCCAACTGTAAATGTAATCCAAACCCTAACCCTAATTTTAGGCCCAACCCTAACCCTAACTTTAGCCCCAACCCTAACTGTAGCCTTAACCCTAGCCCCAACCATAGCCCTAGCCCTAACCCTAGCCCTAACCCTAGCCCTAACCCCAACCCTAACCCTAGCCCTAACCCTAGCCCCAACCCTAACCCTAACCCTAACCCTAACCCTAGCCCTAACCCTAACCCTAGCCCTAACCCTAGCCCTAACCCTAACCCTAATTTGAAAATGGAAATAAATACATTTTTTAAATTTTTTAATTTTTCCATAACTAAGGGGGTGATGAAGGGGGGTTTGATTTATTTTTATAGCGGGTTTTTTAGCGGATTTTTATGATTGGCAGCCGTCACACACTAAAAGAAGCTTTTTATTGCAAAAAATATTTTTTGCGTTACCACATTTTGAGAGCTATAATTTTTCCATATTTTGGTCCACAGAGTCATATGAGGTCTTGTTTTTTGCAGGACGAGTTGACATTTTTAATGGTAACATTTTTGGGCACGTGACATTTTTTGATCGCTTTTTATTCCGATTTTTGTGAGGCAGAATGACCAAAAACCAGCTATTCATGAATTTCTTTTGGGGGAGGTGTTTATACCGTTCCACATTTGGTAAAATGGATAAAGCAGTTTTATTCTTCAGGTCAGTACGATTACAGCGATACCTCATTTATATCTTTTTTTATGTTTTGGCGCTTTTATACGATAAAAACTATTTTATAGAAAAAATAATTATTTTTGCATCGCTTTATTCTGAGGACTATAACTTTTTAATGTTTTTGCTAATGATGCTGTATGGTGGCTCGTTTTTTGCGGGACAAGATGAAGTTTTCAGCGGTACTATGGTTATTTATATCTGTCTTTTTGATCGCGTGTTATTCCACTTTTTGTTCGGCGGTATGATAATAAAGCGTTGTTTTTTGCCTCGTTTATTTTTTTTTTTCCTTACGGTGTTTACTGAAGGGGTTAAATAGTGGGACAGTTTTATAGGTTGGGTCGTTACGGAAGCGGTGATACTAAATATGTGTACTTTTATTGTTTGTTTTTTTTATTTAGATAAAGAAATGTATTTATGGGAACAATATATATATATTTTTTTTCATTATTTAGGAATTTTTTTTTTTTTTTTACACGTGTGGAAATGTTTTTTAAAACTTTTTTACTTTGTCCCAGGGAGTGCACAGCACTCTGTCAGATCACCGATCTGTCTGAGAGCACTTCAGGCTTCACAGTGCCTGCTCTGAGCAGGCACTTGGTAAGCCACCTCCCTCCCTGCAGGACCCGGATGCCGCAGCCATCTTGGATACGGGCCTGGAGCAGGGAGGGAGGTAAGGAGACCCTCGCAGCAACACGATCACATTGCGTTGCTGCGGGGGTCTCAGGGAAGCCTGCAGGGAGCCCCCTCCCTGCGCAATGCTTCCCTGTACCGCCGGCACACCGCAATCATATTTGATCGCGGTGTGCCGGGGGTTAATGTGCCGGGGGCGGTCCGTGACCGCTCCTGGCACATAGCGCCGGATGTCAGCTGCGATAGGCAGCTGACACCCGGCCGCGATCAGCCGCACTGCCCCCGTGAGCGCGGCCGATCGCGCTGGACGTACTATTCTGTCCTTGGGAAGTAGGGCCCACCCCACTTGGACGGAATAGTACGTCCATTGGCAGAAAGGGGTTAACCACAAGCAAAAATGTCACATATTGAGCTCCATAAGAAATTAATGAGAATATCTCTGCAAAGATAATCTGATGTTGGCAGGGTTAGCTTCCTCAGCTCGGCTTCATGCTAAATCTATAAAAAGCTGGAAGGAAAGTAAAAGCGCAATAGGGTCTTATCTGGGTATTAAGAGATACCTCTAATCAGATATTACTCACCAGATAGAGCCCAAACACAGGCTCATAGAAATATTAGCTGCTGCAGATCCACCGGTCTCTTTGTGACTAGCCAGAGTAAGAAAAAAAAAGGGGATAAAAAGGTGGATTAACTCCACGCTGCTTGAAAGTTAGAAGTCCAAATGGATATTCAGATGAAAAAGTGGCTTTATTCAACACGTTTCGGAGTATTATGACTCCTTCATCAGGACACCACTAATATACTTTATATAAATCCTGTAATCTGGTTTACAGATGCCAGGGTATACAGGAGTGTTGGTTGTTGTCCTCCAATGGAAGATGCATCACTCCATCAGTCCCGAAAACGCCCCAAGTCAAAATAAAAGCTGGTTCTCTTAATAACATTCTGTACAGCAACACATCAGGTTTTCAGGATTTCCTTAGAATTGTCCAGGTGATGGAGCCACTGTGCAAGAAGTGTGATTTTTTGGTCACCTCTCGACTTATGGTGACAAACTTTATTGTCAAGATACTGTAGATACTGTATATTTATGTGTATACACTCAACAGTGAATTGCTACAGCTTAAAGGAAAGATCGTGGAATTATGGAAATCACAGGATAGACATGGTAAATAAATTGTGAAAAAAAACTACATTTTCAAAAAATCTTGATTTTTTCAGTTTCAAGTATGAGCACCACGTGCAGAAATCCTGCACTTATGCATCTTGGCTGCTATCAATCAATGGTTGTCTGAAGAATGTTCTGCCATGCTGAATGCACTTGGGAATCAAATTATCAAGATCCACTGTTACTGTAATTCTGTGGAAAGGATCACTGTGATATCCCATCATGAAGGCCTCTTCATGGTGTTACCTACCTGGTCTTCAGAACCAGAATGGTTCTGGAATGAAGCAATGGTGGCTAGAATGGAAGCTTATCCTCCTCATGGCTGACATAATGTACAGCAGCTAGACCCTTGACTTCTTTATTCCGGATGAACTTCCAGCTCAATTCTTATTTGGTTGTGGACTCAGTGATGCAATCGTTTCTCCAGTGCCTCATGAAACAACACCTGTTGAAAAACGTCTTATGGGACCCCGGAGAAATGGCTGCATGACTGTTGCTCGTGTCAGTGTGAGAAGACTCTATGGCATAAATGTGCTATCGTGGCCTGAAACATACTCGGACTTGTCGCTAATTGGGCACATCTGTCGACATCATTGGTCGGCAATTATAAAGTGAGCTGCCAGAAGCAGATCTTGATGATTTTCCCAAGTGCATTTAGAATGGAAAACATTCCTCAGATGACCATTAACCCCTTCATGACCTTGGGATTTTTCGTTTTTCCGTGTTCGTTTTTCACTCCTCTCCTTTCCAGAGCCATAACTTTTTTATTTTTCCGTCAATTTGGCCTTATTTTTTGCGGAACGAGTTGCACTTTTGAATGACATCATTGGTTTTAGCATGTCATGTACTATAAAACGGGAAAAAAATCCAAGTGTGGTGAAATTGCAAAAAAAGTGCAATCCCACACTTGTTTTTTATTTGGCTTTTTTGCTAGGTTCACTAAATGCTAAAAGTGACCTGCCATTATGATTCTCCAGGTCAGTACGAGTTCATAGACACCTAACATGACTAGGTTATTTTTTACCTAAGTGGTGAAAAAAAATTCCAAACTTTGCTAAAAAAAAATAAAAAAAAAATTGCCCCATTTTCCGATACCCGTAGCGTCTCCATTTTTCATGATTTGGGGTCGGTTGAGGGCTTATTTTTTGCGTGCCGAGATGACGTTTTGAATGATAGCATTTTGGTGCAGATACGTTCTTTTGATTGCCCGTTATTGCATTTTAATTCAATGTCGCGGCGACCAAAAAAACGTAATTCTGGTGTTTCTAATTTTTTTCTCGCTACGCTGTTTAGCGATCAGGTTAATGCTTTTTTTTAGTTGATAGATCGGGCGATTCTGAGCGCGGCGATACCAAACATGCATAGATTTGATTTTTTTTTATTGATTTATTTTGATTGGGGTGAAGGGGGGTGATTTAAACTTTTATATTTTTTTTATTTTTTTCACATTTTTTTAAACTTTTTTTTTTTACTTTTGCCATGCTTCAATAGCCTCCATGGGAGGCTAGAAGCAGGCACAACGCGATCGCCTCTGCTACATAGCAGTGATCTGCTGTTCGCTGTTATGTAGCTGAAAATCAGGTGTGCTGTGAGCGCCGACCACAGGGTGGCGCTCACAGCTGCCGGCGATCAGTAACCATAGAGGTCTCAAGGACCTCTATGGTTACAATTTTGAAGCATCGTCGACCCCCGATCATGTGACGGGGGTCGGCGATGACATCATTTCCGGCCGCCCGGCCGGAAGCGGTAGTTAAATGCCGCTGTCTACGTTTGACAGCGGCATTTAACTAGTTAATAGGCGCGGGCAGATCGCGATTCTGCTCGCGCCTATTACGGGCACATGTCAGCTGTTCAAAACAGCTGACATGTCCCGGCTTTGATGCGGGCTCACCGCCGGAGCTCGCATCAAAGCAGGGCTTCTGACCTCGGACGTACTATACCGTCCGAGGTCAGAAAGGGGTTAATAACCTCACCGGATAGCATCTAAGGCTGGAGACACACTATCGATTTTAAAATCGGTCCGATTATGATGCAGGAGAGTCGGAAGAGTGTAATGCAAGTGTCATGCAAGTGTCATGCATTTTTCATGCGAGTACAATGTGACTTTTCACACCTAGCATCCAATTTACATCCCAAAGCAGTGCGATTGCAATCCGACTGCAATGTTATTTTAACATGAGCATTTACATAGAAAAATTATTTGCACATCATTTTCAAAGGAAATATTCTTCAAAACATAGATAGATAGATAGATAGATAGATAGATAGATAGATAGATAGATAGTAGAAAAAACGGCAATTCCTGTGCGCATACAGTAAAATCATACTGACAGGTTAGGCCTCTTTCACACTTCAGTCTTTTTGTTTCCGTCAAAATCCGTTGTTTTATGAAAAAAACGGATCCAGCAAATGTTGCTGCTGAATCCGTTTTTATCTCATAGACTTGTATTAGCGACGGATTGTGACGGATGGCAGGATCCGGCATAAATTCTGTGTCCGTCGCCTGGAGACAACGGACATAGTAAAGTTTTTTGTGTACGTCGAAAAATCAGACAGCCACGGATCCTGCGCTCTCTGTCGTTGGCTATAATGGAAGCCTATGAATGCAGGATCCGTCGCTGTCCGTCAAAAGACGGAATCCTGAGATGGATTCCGTTTTTTGAAACTCAGTATGCCTGGAAGAAGTTCTAATTCCTGTAATTTAACCCATTTTTCCATTCAGGGAAAAAAATCTCTCTCTCTCTCTCTCTCTCTCGAATTTTGTTCCTTTAAGTTCCAGCAGCAGCTGCTTTGACGGATCCGTAAAAAAATTGGATCCAGTGCATGAGTATTTTACAATCTGCACAGGATCCGTCTGTTCAACACTTTGACGAATTGTGACTGATTCTAAAAAACTGATTTGTGAAAGAGGCCTTAGAATAGATATAAATACATATACATACAGTATATATATATATATATATATATATATATATATATATATATATACTGTATATACATATATATATATATACATATATATATATATATATATATATATATATATAAAACACAAAAATCGGTACGCATGCAGCACAGAAACGCATGTTCACATTGGCTATAAAACATATAAAACCTACAAGAGAAAAAATGTGCAAAAACCCTGCTGTAACTAACCAAAAAGTGCATCTAAGTAACACAGAGTTTTTAGTACTACTGTTTTTGTTCAAAAACAGCATAAAAGCCATCCCACCACAACAAGGTACCGTATATACTCGAGTATAAGCCGACCCGAGTATAAGCCGAGACCCCTAATTTTGCCACAAAAAACTGGGAAAACTTATTGACTCGAGTATAAGCCTAGGTTGGAAAATGCAGCAGCTACTGCTAAATTTCAAAAATAAAAATAGATATCAATAAAAGTAAAATTAATTGAGACATCAATAGGTTACGTGTTTTTGAATATCCATATTGAATCAGGAGCCCCATATAATGCTCCATACAGTTCATGATGGCCCCATAAGATGCTCTATAATAAAATATGTCCGATAAAATGCTCCATAAAGTTTATGATGGGCCCCATAAGATGCTTCACAGAAAATATGCCCCATACACTGCTGCATAGATTGATTATGGCCCCATAAGATGCTCCATAGATAATGTTCCCCATACAATGCTGCAGAGATTGATTATGGCCCCATAAGATACTCCATAGGTAATGTGCCACATATAATGCTGCATAGGTTGATTAGGGCCCCATAAGATCCTCCATAGAAACATTTGCCCCATATGCTGCTGCTGAGATAAAAAAATATCACAAACTCACCTCTTGTCCTGAGCAGGCCCCCGGCACTTGCAATTTTCACCTGTCCGAGTTCCACCGCTGGGAGCCGCTGTGTCTTTCGCGTCCTCCGCAGCGACTGTTCAGGCAGAGGGCGGCGCGCACACTAATCGCGCCCTCTGTCCTGAACGTCACAGGGAGAGGATGCAGAAGACACAGAGGCGACTGTCGGTGGAACGCGGACAGGCGAATATCACGCAATACTCACCCTCCAGTCCCCATTATACTCACCTGCTCCCAGCGCGGTCCCTGGCAGCTTCTCACTGAAGGTGATATTCGGCGCCCGCAGCTTCTTCCTGTGTTCAGCGGTCACATCGTACCGCTCATTAAAGTAATGAATATGCACCCATATTCATTACTTTAATGAGCAGTACCACGTGACCGCTGAACACATGAAGAAGCTGCTGGCACCGGAGAAGCAGGAACGTGCAGAGACGCGCCGGAAGCATGTAAGTATGATTTGATGGCTGCCCCTCTCCCGCTGACCCCCTGGGACAATGACTCGAGTATAAGCCGAGAGGGGCACTTTCAGCCCCCCAAAATGGGCTGAAAATCTCGGCTTAAACTCGAGTATATACGGTAACTGTGATCAGGACAGTTCTACACTGTCTAATATTAAAAACCTTACCATGTGTCAATGTTGACCTCAGTGTGAATAAGGGCACAAAAAAAGGACCGGCCCAATCAGTGAAACACCAGTCTGGGGGAGCCTTACATACTTTATATATATATATATATATATATATATATATAATCAGTGACACTCACACATATATAAATATATATATATGGAGCGCCCGCTAGGGCCCAGGGGTAATCAGGCCGGGTCCGATGGTTGTTAAAGGTGTGGTCATGGTGGCAGTGACCCTGTCTGTGGCCCTGGGCATCCAAGTAAAAGGAAAGGACTTTAAAAGGGGGTTATTTGAATAACAAATAAAGTTTGTTCGAGACGCCACCTGTTTTATTCGGTCAGGGATGACCGATGCTGCTTAAAGGGGCCCACTGGAGTGAAGTTATGGCAGATGGGAGGGTATGGCTTCTCACAGGTGAAGCTGGGTCCCCGCGTTCCTGTTACTGGTGGGGCAGCCATAGTCCAGGGTACGGATCACAGGTGCTCTTGTGGTCCAGCCAGCTTGAAAGCCATTCAAGAATCCACATAGCCAGGTGGGGTTGGAAGCCTTCTTCTCTGCACCATGTTGTAGTCCCTTGCTGCCTTAGGCCTCACACAAGGTCCTCACTTTCTCTCTGTCCCTTTAGGTAGGACACTACCCACATGGCAGGCAACTCAAGCCTTTTTACAGGTGTCTCTATGATGACTCTGGGCTCTATGTGCTGCTGTGCCTTTGGATGTTAATGGTGGACAGGCGACCTGCAATCTCCTGTCTGCCGGTTTCTGCTGTGGGGCATACAGTTACCCCTTACAACCTCGGTCTTCTGGCTACCAGTTTCTTGTGCTTCAGCTTGGCGGGAGCTCAGTCGCAGTTTCCCTCCAGCTCTTTACTTTCCTTTGCTTCACTTCCCCTATCAGTCTCCTACAGACTGCTCTGTTTATTTCTCCTTCCAGGAGCTGCAGAACCACTTGTCTGCATGGCCCCAGCTTTTCTTTCTCGGACTCTCTCTGTGTGCTTCCTCTCTCCTCACTTTCCTCTTACAATCTGACTAACTCCTCATCCAGCCAGAATATGTAGGGAAGTTCCCCAGAATCCGGGTGTCGAGCTCCACCTTCTGGCCTGGAGCCAAAACAGTGTTGCATGTACTGGTTGGTTACCTGTTAAAGGGATCCTTCCTCACTTCCAAGCATGGCATCACCCTCCCAGTAAGGAAGGCAATACCACTGTAACAACCGGTTACCTGGGGAGTTACATACACAGTGTCTTGCGAAAGTATTCGGCTCCCTGGAACTTTTCAACCTTTTCCCACATACCATGCTTCAAACATAAAGATACCAAATGTAAGTTTTTGGTGAAGAATCAACAACAAGTGGAACACAATTGTGAAGTTGAACGAAATGTATTGGTTATTTTAAATTTTTGTGGAGATTCAAAAACTCAAGAGTGGGGCGTGCAATATTATTCGGCCCCTTTAACTTAATACTTTGTTGCGTCACCTTTTGCTGCGATTACAGCTGCAAGTCGCTTGGGGTATGTCTCTATCAGATGGAGATCGTTTGATTGAAATCGTTTGTGAACAGCAGTTTTCAGGTCTTTCCACAGATTCTCGATTGGATTGAGGTCTGGATTTTGACTTGGCCATTCTAACCCCTAGATACGTTTTTGTGAACCATTCCATTGTAGATTTTGCTTTATGTTTGGGAGCATTGTCTTGTTGAAAGACAAATCTCCGTCCCAGTCTCAGGTCTTTTGCAGACTCAAGCAGGTTTTCTTCAAGAATGGTTCTGTATTTGGCTCCATCCATCTTCCCATCAATTTAACCATCTTTCCTGTCCCTGTTGAAGAAAAGTAGGCTCAAACCTTGATACTGCCACCACCATGTTTGACAATGGGGATTATGTGTTCAGCGAGATGAGCTGTGTTGCCTTTACGCCAAACATTTCATTTGGCATTGTTGCCAAAAAGTTCGATTTTGGTTTTATCTGACAAGAGCACCTTCTTCCATGTGTTTGGTGTGTCTCCTAGGTTGGCTTTTTGCCAACTTTAAACAATACTTTTTATGGATATCTTTGAGAAATGGCTTTCTTCTTGCCACTCTTCCACAAAGGCCAGATTTGTGCAGTGTACGACTGATTGTTGTCCTATGGACAGACTGTCCCACCTCAGCTGTAGATCTCTGCAGTTCATCCAGAGTGATCATGGGCCTCTTGGCTGCATCTCTGATCAGTCTTCTCCTTGTTTGAGATGAAAGTTTAGGGGACGGCCTGGTCTTGGTAGATTTGCAGTGGTGTGATACTCCTTCCATTTCAAAATGATTGCTTGCATAGTGCTCCTTGGGATGTTTAAAGTTTTGGAAATCATTTTGTATCCAAATCCAGCTTTAAACTTCTCCACAACAGTTTCACGGACCTTTCTGTTGTGTTCCTTGGTCTTCATGATGCTCTCTGTGCTTCAAACAGAACCCTGAGACTATCACAGAGCAGGTGCATTTATACGGGTCTTGATTAGTGTTGAGCATTCCGATACCGCAAGTATCGGAATTCTGATACCGAGTTCCGATACTTTTGTGGTATCGGGAATCGGTATCGGAACCATAGTGATGTGTAAAATAAAGAATTAAAATAAAAAATATTGATATATTCACCTCTCCGGCGGCCCCTGGACATCACCGCTGGTAACCGGCAGGCTTCTTTGTTTAAAATGAGCGCGTTTAGGACCTGAGAATGACGTCGTGGCTTCTGATTGGTCGCGTGCCGCTCATGTGACCGCCACGCGACCAATCAGAAGCCGCGACGTCATTCTCAGGCACGAATCTCCTCATTCTAGGAATTTAGGACCTGCGAATGACGTCGCGGCTTCTGATTGGTCGCGTGGCGGTCACATGAGCGGCACGCGACCAATCAGAAGCCGCGACGTCATTCTCAGGTCCTAAACGCGCTCATTTTAAACAAAGAAGCCTGCCGGTTACCCGCGGTGATGTCCAGGGGCCGCCGGAGAGGTGAATATATCAATATTTTTTATTTTAATTCTTTATTTTACACATTAATATGGATCCCAGGGCCTGAAGGAGAGTTTCCTCTCCTTCAGACCCTGGGAACCATCAAGATACCTTCCGATACTTGGTGTCCCATTGACTTGTATTGGTATCGGATATCAGTATCGGCGATATCCGATACTTTTCGGGTATCGGCCGATACTATCCGATACCGATACTTTCAAGTATCGGACGGTATCGCTCAACACTAGTCTTGATTACACACAGGTGGATTATATTTATCATCATTAGGCATTTAGGACAACATTGGATCATTCAGAGATCCACAATGAACTTCTGGAGTGAGTTTGTTGCACTGAAAATAAAGGGGCTGAATAATATTGCATGCCCCACTTTTCATTTTTTGAATTTCCCAAAAAATGTAATATAACCAATACATTTCGCTCAACTTCACAATTGTGTTCCACTTGTAGTTGATTTTTCACCAAAAATTTACATTTGGTATCTTTATGTTTGAAGCATGATATGTGGGAAAAGGTTGAAAGTTCCAGGGAGCCCAATACTATCGCAAGGCACTGTATATATATATATATATATATATATAGTATATATATATATATATAGTATATATATATATATATGTATATTGCATAGAGAGAAGAAAAGCCGTTTATACACCTGTCGAGTTCTGTAAATTCACAGCAGGAGCTGACAGGATAGATGAGATGGATTACATGCAATAAATACATATAAAATAGGTAGATATCTAAATGTCTGTGACAAATACAATTAGTACCGTGTGTGTGCAAATTACTGTAAATGTATTTAAATAATTATTTTTTGCTGGAAAAAATGGCATGGGCTCCTGTGCAATTTTCAAAACCAGCAGGGTGAAAACCAGCGACTGGGGCAGATGTTTATAGCCTGGGAAGGGGGTAATACTCATGGAGCTTTCCAGGCTATTAATATCAGCACACAACTGTATACTTAGCCTTTTCTGGCTATTAAAATGGGGAGCCCCCCAAAAATGATGTGGGGTCCCTCATAATTAATAACCAGCAAAGGCTGTGCAGACAGCTGCGGGCTGATATTAATAGCCTAGGAAGGGGCCATGGATATCTCTAAGATGCGCCAATTCTAGCATTTAGCCTTTCTCTTTCCACTTGCCCTGTTGTGGTGGCAAGTGAGATAATAGATGTGGGGGTTGATGTCACCTTTGTATTGTAAGACACCTATCCATTACTAATCCTATAGTTGTTATATGTTAAATAAAAACACAGCCAATAAAGTATTTTAATTGAATAAAACACTAAACACAGTTTGCCATCTTTATTATCCAGCTTATACATGTGACGTTCTCATTCTCCTGTAATAAAAATAAAAATCGCAAACCAACAATATACCATACCTGTCCCTCGTTTCCCACACCGTAATCCATATCTGGGGTATATACAGTTTTCAATGAGGACGGTGCCAAAATGCAACCGCCCCAGCTAAAAACTACTGGTGAATGAGCAGATGCTGCGAGCGGAGCAGTGACGTCACTGAAGCTGCGTTCCCTCACAGCTTGAACTACGGTGATCTCTGGAGCGTGGGAAAATGCTAGTGCATTCTCCCATGGTCCAGAGGTCATCCCAGTTCTGCACAGCTGTGATGGAGCGTGGGAAAATGCTAGCTCATTTTCCCATGCTCCAGAGTTCAGTGCAGGCCAGGCTGCGAGAATACACAATATCAGTGATGTCAGCGCTTGTTTCTGGAGCAGCACCGGCAGCATCCTATTCATTCACCAGCAGTTTGCAGCCGGGACCGTCACATCTTAGCACCGTCCTGGTTGCAAACTGTATATCTCCCAGATATGGATTACTATGTGGGACAGAACGATGGGCAGGTATGGTTTATTGTTGCGTTATTATTTATGTTTATTACAGGAGAACGATGGCATCACAAGAATTAAGAATACAATAAAGATGGGAAACTGTGTTGTGTTTGATTTCATTAATTTACTTTATTCTGGCTGTGTCTTTATTTAACCCCTTAACAACTATTTGATTAGTAATGAATAAGTGTCTAATTGACACCTCTCTATTACTAAGCCGTGGGCTTGATGTCACCTTACAATAAAAAGGTGTGACGTTAGTCACTACTCAAGCACAAGTTATGATGCAGAAGAGTCAGACATTCTGTGGTCAATAACAAGAGAGTACATATATAACCAAGGGAAAAGATGAAGGTGTAAGTCAGATCACAGTCCAGGGTCAATAACAATAGATAACGGATCAAAAGCTGAAGTACAAGACAAACGGATCGCCAGAACATGGTCCAAAGGGTGAGGCAGACGAAGATCAGAACTCAGAGAAACAGAATCAGGCTAATACTCACCGAGAAGCATAAAGTACATCTGGCAGGGATCAGAGGCAGACAGCTCAGCTAAGAAGCCATGCAATTACCAGAACACTGAACACCTGCAGAAAGTCCCACACACCCTGGACACAGATTGGACCGCTAAGCTGTCAGTCAAGGCACCACCAGCCCAGCAAGCCCACCCCAGTATTGGACATTAAAACTGTCAATCAAGACAGACAGCTCAGCAAGAAAGTCTCCATAGAACAGCATAGCAATGATTCACTGAGTGGAGGAATCGTGACAGTACCCAGTCTTCTAAGGGGGGCCACCGGACCCCCAGGTTTCCCAGGAAACCTGATTTGGAAGGCCCTGACCAGATGATCAGCATTGACAGCTTGAGCAGGGGCCCAATATCTCTCTTCCGGTCCATAACCTTTCCAATAAATTAGGTACTGGAGGGAATTACAGACTTTCCGGGAAGCAGAAATCCTTTGCACCTCAAACTCAAAACTGTCATTGACAGAAATCGGTGGAGATGGAGATGAAGGAGGCAAAGTGGAAGAGATAAACTCTTTCAGCAGTGATTTATGAAATACATTTGGAATGCAAAAAGATGGAGGGAGTTTTAATCTGAAAGCCACTGGGTTAATTATCTTCAAAATCTCATATGGACCAATAAACGTAGGACCCAACTTGGCTGATGGCACTTTCAATGTAATATTTTTGGTAGAAATTCAGACCATATCACCAATCCTGAATATGGGACCCCCTGAACATTTCCTATCGGCCTTCCATTTCTGGCAACTCTGGGCTACCTCAGTATTCCTCTGAACCTCCCTCCAGACATCCCCCAGTTGTTGTATAACAACCTCCACTCCTGGACAATCAGAACTCATCCTCGAGAATTCACGAAAATGAGGATGAAAACCATATTTACAAAAAAAGGCAAGGTTCCGGTAGACTGGTTAACCTGACTGTTAAAGGCGAATTCAGCAAGAAGTAAGAATGAGGACCAGTCCTCCTGCTGAGCCATAACAAAACACCTTAGAATTTGCTCCAAGGATTGATTTGTCCTTTCCGTCTGATGGTTGGTTTCAGGATGGTATGCAGAGGAAAATGACAGGTTAATCTCCAATCTCTTATAAAACACTCTCCAGAATTTAGAGACAAACTGCACCCCCCTATCAAATACAATGTTCAAAGGAATGCCATGCAGTCTCACCACATGATTGATGAATAACCTGGAAGCGTCTCCGCATTAGGTAACCCTGATAATGGAACTACTGAATTGGTTAACCACCACTCACATAACGGTCTTCCCACTAGACAAAGGCAAATTAGTTATGAAATCCATGGACAAATGAGTCCACGGTGTTTCTGGAATAGGAAATGGTGCCAATTCCCCAGCCGGAAGGTTATGACACACTTTAGAGCGTGTGCAAACTTCACAAGCAGACACAAAACTTTTAATATAGTTAAGCATGAATAGCCACCAAAAAAAGTCTACATATAGCTTTCTGTGTAGCAGTGACCTCGGGTTGTCCACTCAAGATAGAGTCGTGACACTCCTGCAACAGATGTAATCTGAGGTATAATTTAGATCCAGGGGTAGCAAAAGGAGCCAAAGACTGGACTTGGTGAATCTCAGCTTCCAATTCTAAGGATACCATAGAAATTACTATCCCCTGAGGAAGAATGGAGAAAGGCTTTTCTGGAGGAGAAACTGAATCAAGGCCGAGTGACAATGCGTCAGCACTAACATTCTTTGACCCCGGCCTGAACGTAATGGAAAAATTAAATCTAGAAAAAAAAGGACCACCTGGCTTGTTGAGGAACATTTAGCAGATTCAATATAAGCTACATTTTTATGATCAGTCACCACTGTGACCTGATGAGCAGCTCCCTCCAAAAAATGCCTCCATTCCTCAAACACTAACTTGACAGCAAGCAGTTCACGATTCCCAACATCATAATTTCTCTCAGTGGATGAAATTTTCTAGTAAAAAATGCATATGGCCTTAAATTCGTCAGGGTTTTAGGACCTTGAGACAAAACAGCCCTCACCCCAACTCTGAGGCATCCACCTCAACGATAAATGGTTTCTCAAGATCAGGTTGAATCCAAACTGGAGCAGACATGAAGCACTCTAAAAATCTATTAAGGCTGTGTGCACACGATGCAGATTTGGTGCAGAAAAATCTGCTGCAGTTCTGCACTAAATCTGCATCTCCTGGCAGAATCTGCAGGTGCGTTTTGGTGCGTTTTTGATGCGTTTTTGATGCGTTTTTTGAGCACAAATCTGCACAAAAAACGCATAAAAAACGCATAAAAAACGCATCAAAAACGCACCTGCAGATTTCTATTATGGAGGGGTGCAGAAACGCTGCAGAACTGCACAAAAGAAGTGACATGCACTTCTTTGAAATCTGCAGCGTTTCTGCGCAGATTTTTCTGCACCATGTGCACAGCTTTTTTTTTTCACATTGATTTACATTGTACTGTGATCACAGTGCAGTTCTGCAGCGTTTCTGCTGCAGAAAAATCTGCTGCAGTTCTGCACTAAATCTGCATCGTGTGCACATACCCTAAAGGCCTCAATGGCATCTGACAACCAAACCTTTATATCCGCTCCCTTACATGTGAGATCGGTAAGAGGTTTAACGATCTGTGAAAAACCCCTAATAAAATTTCTATAATAACACTGGTCTACAAAAAAAAATTTCTGGCATGGACTTTAAGAACAGTTTTAGGCCATGTTCACACAGTGCGGTTTTTACTGCGGAACCGCCGCGATTTTGTCCGCAGCTGTATTCCATGCAGGGTACAGTACAATGTACCCTATGGAAAACAGGAACCACTGTGCACATGATGCGGAAATTCACTAAAAAAGCTGCGCTGAATAGCCGCGGTAAAAAAGAAGGACCATGTCACTTCTTTGTGCGGAACTGCAGCGGTTCTGCACCCATAGACCTCCATTGTGAGGTCAAACCCGCAGTAAAAGCCGCAGACGAAAAAAATATCTGCGGGTTTTCTGCGGTTTGTGGTGCAGAACCGCTGCAGCAGGAAGTGCGTGGGCGGAGTGTGACTGTCCCCCCGTGCCCCAATCCCACCCCCCATGCTCCGATGCCACCCCCCGTGCTCCGACGCCCCCCCGTGCCCTCATCTCCCCCCCTTATACTTACCGGGCCTCCCGGTGTCCGTCCGTCTTCTCCCTGGGCGCCGCCATCTTCCAAAATGGCGGGCGCATGCGCAGTGCGCCCACCGAATCTGCCGGCCGGCAGATTCGTTCCAGACACATTTTAATCACTGTGATAGCCTCACAGTGATAAAAAAAAAAAAAAGTAAATGACCCCCCCCCTTTATCACCCCCATAGGTAGTAACAATAATAAAATAAAGAATTTTTTTTTTTCCCCACTACAGTTAGAACTAGGGTTAGGGGTAGGGTTAGGGGTAGGGTTAGGGGTAGAGTTAGGGTTAGGGGTAGGGTTAGGGGTAGGGGTAGGGGTAGGGTATAGGGGTAGGGGTAGGGTTAGGGTTAGGGTTAGGGTTAGGGTTAGGGGTAGGGTTAGGGTTAGGGGTAGGGTTAGGGTTAGGGTTAGGGGTAGGGTTAGGGGTAGGGGTAGGGTTAGGGTTAGGGTTAGGGGTAGGGGTAGGGTTAGGGTATTTTCAGCCATTTTAACCCTAAAAAAACTTCCTAGAAAACACACAGACTGCAGAGAAAACTGCATAAAAAAACGCACTAAAAACCGCATCAAAAAACGCACCAAAAACGCACCAAAAAACGCACCTGTGTTTTCTGCCAAGAGCTGCGGTTTTTAGTGCAGAAAAAACAGCAGGGAAATCAGGAACGTGTGAACATGGCCTTTTGCATACTTCAAAGTAAAACTTGGAGACCAAGACAAGCACTGGGCTCCTCACAAAGTGTGCAACACCCGTATTGAGAGCTTGAGATCATTGTCTCCAGGAAAGAATGCTAAACTTCAGTTTGGAGTTCCTATGGTTTGGAGAGAACCAAGCAATCATTTAGAAGACTGCTATTTCTGCCTTGTCGATGTAAAAGGTTTCGATAAGAAAAACAAACAATATTTCCAATACCGAGCTTCCCTTCAGCTATTCGACCAGTTGACCATAGTGAAGACATACCTGTTCCAAAATTTACTGCGCTTCCAGAAAACTTTGACACAGAACTCTCCTCACATTGTTATACTGATGAAGAAGACAGTCCAGATATTTGTCAGCCATGTGATGAAGATTGTGACAAACCTGTTTACTCAGTCTGCTTTGAATGATCTGGTTAGAGATCTTTATCTACCAAAAGAGTCTGGTGAACTACTGGATTCAAGACTACAAGAGAATCGAATGTTGAAACCCGGTACAAGTGTCTCATTTTATAGTAACGGAAGCAGAACTGCATAAGTACTTCCATTCAGATGGCCAGCTTGTCTTTTGTACTGATGTTGAAGGGCTACTTCTCTTTATGGGACTTCCAGCATATGATTCAAGGGATTGGAGGCTTTTTATTGATAGTTCCAAAAGAAGTTTAAAATGTGCTCTGTTACGCAATGGAAATAAGTATGGCTCTGTACCAATAGGTCATTCTGTAAAACTTAAGGAAGAATATAAAAACATCAAGATTGTTCTAGAGAGGTTACAATATAATGTTCATGGGTGGTTAATTTGTGTTGATTTGAAAAAGGTTAACTTTCTTTTGGGTCTGCAAGGAGGGTACAAAAAACACCCTTGTTTTCTGTGCTACTGGGACAGTAGAGCTACAGCAGAGCATTGGGTGAAAACTGAATGGCCTCAGCGACAGAGTTTGGCATCTGGCGATAAGAATGTCATCCATGATCCTCTAGTGGATAGGAAGAACATTGTCTTTCCCTCTTACACATAAAACTTGGATTGATGAAGCAGTTCATCAATTCTCTCAATCACAGTGGAGAATGCTTTAACTATATATGTTCAACTTTTCCTAGTCTTAGTCAAGAGAAGAAAAAGGCTGGAATATTTTATGGACCTCAAATAAGAACACTTATGAGAGACCTAAATTTTATCACATCAATGAATGAGACAGAAGACTGAGCATGGAATGCATTTTGTAATGTGGTGCAGAATTTTCTAGGGAAAAAGAAATCAGACAACTATGAAGAGATTGTGGAAGAGCTACTAATGAGTCTGCGAAATCTTGGATGTAGAATGAGTATCAAGATTCACTATTTACACAGCCATTTGGACTTTTTTCCAGAGAACCTTGGGGATGTGAGCGAGGAACAAGGAGAGCGTTTTCATCAGGACATTAAAACAATGTAAGAACGCTATCAAGGCTGGTGGGACTCACATATGATGACTGACTATTGCTGGAGCTTGATGAGAGACAACCCAAAAGCTGTATATCACAGATCAGCCAAGAAAAGAAAGTTCAAATATCTGCCATTTGCCATTCATCTGTGTGCCATATATATGCGTTTTTATATTTTGTAGTTTAATTCTGTAAGTATATTTGATTTGCTGTACATAGACTTTGTAATCTTTGTTATTCCTTGATTAAAAATATACAAAATGTAGTACCAAAAATCATGTGTTTTTATCATAAAAAATTAGATAGGAGTAATTTTCATCAAAATTGAAAATATCTCGAAATCCTGATGTGATAGCCAAACACGGAGTTCATATTCGGAATCAGCAGCCAAAATTGACTTAAAATATGTTTTAAAACCTTTTACCAGTGTAATTGGCGAATCCTAAAAAATGCTGTAGTGCTTTAAGGTCATGAGGTTTAACCCAATCAATTATAGCTTGCACCTTCCCAGGGTCCATCTTAAACCTTTCAGCAGATATGATGAACCCCAGAAATGATATTTCCTGAGCAGAGAAAGTACATTTTTCTAATTTGGCAAGCAAAGAATTTTCCCTGAGTCTCTGTAAAACATAACATACATGCTTATAGTGCGAATCCAGATCAGATGAAAAAATTAGAATGTCATCAAGGTATATCACAATAAACCTTCCAATGATATCAGAAAAAATGTCATTCATAAAGTTCTGAAAGACCGCAGGTGCATTGGTTAAACCAAAAGGCAGGACCAGGTTCTTGAATAAACCCTCAGATATTAAAAACACTGTCTTCCACTCATCAGCTTCCCGGATCCATATCAGATTATATGTCCCTCTACATTCAAGGCTAGAAAAACATTTAGCCCCAGTAAGCTGATTATATAGATCAGGGATGAGTGGAAGTGGGTATGTGTTCCTAACAGTAATTTTGTTTAGTCCAAGGAAATCGAGGCAAGGATGCAGACCCCATCCTTCTTTTTCACAAAGAAGAATCCAGCAGCTAGAGGCGAGGAGGAAGGACGGATATGACCCTTCCGTAAACTTTCATTAACATATTCCTTCATAGCCGTCCGTTCCGGTCCTGACAAGTTATACAGGCGAGCTTTAGGCAATTTGGCTTTTGGAACAAGATCACTAACACAATCGTAAGGACGATGGGGAGGTAGTATCTCTGCCTATTTTCTGAGAACACATCACCAAAGTCTTTCAGGTATGCCGGCAGACCCTCCAAACTAATGGAGCAAATTTGCACAGAATAAAAACACTTTTTAAGACAGTTGGGGCCCCACTTAACAATATCCTTTTGCCACTAATCAATTATAGAATTATTGACACCTCTCCATTACTAAGTCGGGATTGATATCACCTTACAATACAAAGGCGACATCAATCCCCACAACTATTACCCCACTTGCCACCGCTACAGGGCAAGTGGGAAGAGAGAGGCTAAGTGCCGGAATTAGCGCATCTTAGGGATGCGCCATTTCTGGGGAGACTGGAATCAGATGTTTTTAGCCAAAGGGGGCACTAACCATGGCCCTTCCTAGGCTATTAATATCTGCCCCCAGTCGCTGGCTTTCCATTTTCTGGTTTTAAAAATTAGGCTGGAGCCCACACCATTTCCCCCCCCCAAAAAAAGAATCTTTTATTAATTACATACATGTCCCCTAATTTGCACACACACACTACTAATTGGATTTGTCACTAACATCTATATATCTACCTATTCTGCATCTATTTAATGTATGTAATCTATGTCATCTATCCTGTCGGTTCCTGAATTGATTTTACAGAAGCTGACAAATGAATTACCAGCTAATCTTCTATCTATCTCTCAATGAAAAATAATGATATATATATATATATATATATCATATATATATACAGGGTGGTCTAAAAGTAGGTGGATAGTATGTGTAATAGGGTTATAAAGGGGGAGATTTATCAAACATGGTGTAAAGTGAATCTGACTCAGTTGCCCTTAGCAACCAATCAGATTCCACTTTTCAGTCTTCACAGAGTCTTTGAAAAATGAAAGGTGGAATCTGATTGGTTGCTAAGGGCAACTGACTCAGTTTCACAGATCCAGTTTTCACAGATAAATCTCCCCCAAATCTGTTTTCTTTTCAGATAATTCAGATAACCCATAATTGCAAATAATTTAAATACAGATCAAAGAACATGGATTTTAAAAGATTATTGGAAATCTCAAAATGCTGAAACAGTTAGAGCAAATTGGGTTGAAACATTTGGTACTCAAGCCCCAAATAGACAAACAATTTACCGCATTTTTGACAAATTCGATGCCACTGGCTCAATCCTTAATGCTCCAAAAACTGGTCGACCCAAAACAGCCTGTACAGAAAATAAGAAATAACTTGTTGCTGAAACATTTGTTCAGAGTCCAAAAAGTCCACCCGAAGAGTCTCTTTAGAATTGGGAATTTCACGAGCTTCTATCATGGGGCCCCATCCACGTTATTAAAGAGTAGTCCTCAAGTATCTTGATGAAACATTTATCTATATAATCTTCTAAGGGGTACTTCTGTCTGTTTGTCTGTCTGTCTGTTTGTCTGTAACGGAAATCCCGCGTCGCTGATTGGCAATCAGCGGCATGCTTAGTCCGGCCACGAATTGGCCCCTCCGTACTCTCCTCCAGTCAGCGCCAGTGTGTCGCCCCATCCCGGACCAACTTTTTACTATTGATGCTGCCTATGCCCCCTTGAGGAAGCGACAATCAGTCTCGCGAAATGCGCGTCGGGAAGAGTGATCGCCTCCAGGACTGAATTCAAATCACTGTGGGTAATTAACCTTTCACTTGAATATTACTTTGTGCAGCGCTTCCATATATCTTTTGTGCAGTACTTATTCCTGATTGGAACCACCCTACTTTATATAAGGGAAGAGATTCCCTCTTTTTGCACATGGGAGGTATAGAATGATCTTTGTTTTACATCCATATACATGTCCACTTGAAATTGAATTTTAGTGCTGCTTTATAATCAACCCTGGATCGCGATCACTTTGCGTTTTTTCATTAGGATCACACTATTTCCATACAAATGTACAATTTATGTAATTTATGGTATATATTAATCTTTTCTACTTTGCTGATTGCATTTAACATTTAATAAGTGATATTTTTATATACAAAAAGTCAAGTTCTCCTAATTTCAAAAATGTTATGCTACAGTAGAGTTAGTATATTTTCAAAAATTCTATTTAACTGTGGCTGGTTCTTTTGTATGTTATGCCCATTATTCAAGAGTAGAGTTGAGCGACCTTGACCTTTTTAGAGTCGAGCCGGGTTTTGCGAAACCCGACTATGTCCAAAGTCGGGTCGAGTGAAATCGGCCGATTATGACGTAAAGTCGGGATCGACCGAAACACGAAACCCAATGCAAGTCAATGGGGCAGCATAGTCGGCAGTGAGTGGGGGCCAGGAAAACACCTAGAGTGCCCATTTTAATGTCAAAACCATCCATTCTTCTTAATGAAGCTTGTCAAGCGTAATTTACCTTATAATAATTGGAAGGCATTTGAAATTGGGGGTCATTTGGCTAAAGTTGTGGGGGGTAGGGCTGGTTCAAGTAATTAGTGGGCCCAGGAAATCTGGACCACGTCACGGCAGTGGAGCAGGGAGAGGTAAGTATTTCAACTTTGCAAGTGCTGTGAACCTGAGCAAGCAGGGGGGGCCCACTCGTTGGCATTGGCACTGGCACAGGGCCCCTCAAAGTACAGCGGTGTGTTTGCACGGCGGGGGCGCCTCCCACCGGCAGCAACACTTTTGCGTACTATGAGAGGCCCTGTGCCAGTGACGTCGCCAACTAGTATTCCTCCCCCCACCTGATGAAGGAACCTGCACTTTCATCTGCACCTTCCTCTTTGTCCCCGTGTAAGGTGGTATGGTATGCGGGAAGAGCAACCTGACTTTCAGCAGGGTCACAATGTTGTTGTGTAGTGTGCACGGGGAATGTTGCGTTATGGGTCAATGTACCAGCAGACTCATCTATCACTGGCTGGGCAATGGGCACGATGAAGTGGAAACACAGATATAGGCCCAAAGAAGAAAGTGGGCTAAATGCAGTTCAAAATTGGTAACACAGGAATAACCAGGGGGCATTGCAGTGGAGGACAACTGGAATGAGAGGCTGACACAGAGAGTAGGGCCAAATCAGTAAGTAGTCGAAATGCAGTTCAAAATTGGCAACCGTAGTAAACAGGCGGCACAGCTTTGTTCAGTGGAGGAGAACAGCAAGGAGTGGCAGACACCGATAGTAGGCCCCAAACCAACTAGTACGCCAAATGCAGTTGTTCCATTTAACCACAATTTAATGAGAGCCTGAAGATAGAAGCTCAGGAAAGGCAACCTGGGGAACACCTTGGAGTGTAACACACCATCTCTCTCCACCCCATACCCATTTTGTATGGCCTAATGCAGTGTACTTTTCTACAACTACTAAACGAGAGTCGGAAGACCGAAGCAATGGCAAGGAAACCTGGGGAACACCTTAGAGTGTAACACACCCTCTCTCTACACCCCATACCCAATTTGAAGGTCTAATGCAGTGTAGTTTCCAAGAACTACTAAACGAGAGCCGGAAGATCGAAGCTCAGGAAAGGCAACCTGGGGAACACCTTGGAGTGTAACACACCCTCTCGCTACACCCCATACCCAATTTGAAGGCCTAATGCAGCGTAGTTTCCAACAACTACTAAACGAGAGCCGGAAGATCGAAGCTCAGGAAAGGCAACCTGGGGAACACCTTGGAGTGTAACAAACCCTCTCTCTACACCCCATACCCAATTTGTAGGCCTAATGCAGCGTAGTTTCCGACAACTACTAAACGAGAGCATGAAGATCGAAGCTCAGGAAAGGCAACCTGGGGAACACCTTGGAGTGTAACACACCCTCTCTCTACACCCCATACCCAATTTGTAGGCCTAATGCAGCGTAGTTTCCGACAACTACTAAACGAGAGCCGGAATATCGAAGCTCAGGAAAGGCAACCTGGGGAACACCTTGGAGTGTAACACACCCTCTCTCTACACCCCATACCCAATTTGAAGGCCTAATGCAGTGTAGTTTCCAAGAACTACTAAACGAGAGCCGGAAGATCGAAGCTCAGGAAAGGCAACCTGGGGAACACCTTGGAGTGGAACACACCATCTCTCTACACCCCATACCCAATTTGAAGGCCTAATGCAGCGTAGTTTCCAACAACTACTAAACGAGAGCCGGTAGATCGAAGCTCAGGAAAGGCAACCTGGGGAACACCTTGGAGTGTAACACAACGTCTCTCTACACCACGGAAGGGATGATTCTTAGGAAGGAAGGCTGTTGGAAATAAGCATTGCGCGTCCGAGGGTGATTAGATTCTTATTAGGTATATACTCACCCTCGGACGCGCCCTGCTTCTTTATTTGGAATGAATGTTTATTTGCAATGTGGTGTTGACTTTCTCTATTATTTTAGTAATTAATGATTTTATTATT
Organism: Ranitomeya imitator; assembly: GCF_032444005.1. Taxonomy (NCBI): domain Eukaryota; kingdom Metazoa; phylum Chordata; class Amphibia; order Anura; family Dendrobatidae; genus Ranitomeya; species Ranitomeya imitator. The sequence continues at coordinate 680,375,504 of NC_091282.1, forward strand.
TTCATTATTTTGCATCTTCTCGGCAATAATATAAAGAAGACGCGACAGGACAACACTCGGTGGATGCCATATGTGTGTTTTCAATTTAAAAAAACTTTCAGTTAACTACTTGCAGGAGAAAGTAATTGTAGCTGGTGGCCATTTTTAGTACTGTACCAGATTTTAGTTGTGTGTTTGTTTTTAATGTTAAAATGTCTGCATTTGATATCTCACCAGTATTTTCTTTTTTATAAGCAAAATACTTATTTTTATATTTTCTGATGTTGGTTCCAGGGGTACACGGCCAGCAGTGCCCTGGTCAGTGTAGTAGTAGTTGAAAGAATGGACCGCAGACAGGCATCGAAGGCCTAAAATAAAAACACATGGCTGTAGGCAATTTTAAATTGGTTCCAGGGGTACACGGACAGCAGTGGTGTGGTCAGTGGAGGCCTAGTGGAAGGAGTGACCGCAGACAGGCATCGAAGGCCTAAAATAATAACACATGGCTGTAGGCAATTTTAAATTGGTTCCAGGGGTACACGGGCAGCAGTGACCTGGTCAGTGTAGTAGTAGTTGAAAGAATGGACCGCAGACAGGCATCGAAGGCCTAAAATAAAAAAATTGGGCTGGCTGTAGGCAATTTTAAATTGGTTCCAGGGGTACACGGACAGCAGTGGTGTGGTCAGTGGAGGCCTAGTGGAAGGAGTGACCGCAGACAGGCATCGAAGGCCTAAAATAATAACACATGGCTGTAGGCAATTTTAAATTGGTTCCAGGGGTACACGGACAGCAGTGGTGTGGTCAGTGGAGGCCTAGTGGAAGGAGTGACCGCAGACAGGCATCGAAGGCCTAAAATAATAACACATGGCTGTAGGCAATTTTAAATTGGTTCCAGGGGTAGACGGGCAGCAGTGACCTGGTCAGTGTAGTAGTAGTTGAAAGAATGGACCGCAGACAGGCATCGAAGGCCTAAAATAAAAAAATTGGGCTGGCTGTAGGCAATTTTAAATTGGTTCCAGGGGTACACGGGCAGCAGTGACCTGGTCAGTGTAGTAGTAGTTGAAAGAATGGACCGCAGACAGGCATCGAAGGCCTAAAATAAAAAAATTGGGCTGGCTGTAGGCAATTTTAAATTGGTTCCAGGGGTACACGGGCAGCAGTGGTCTGGTCAGTGGAAGTCTAGTGGAAGGAGTGACCGCAGACAGGCTTCCAAGGCCTAACATAACAAACTTGGGCTGGCTGTAGGCACTTTTAAATTGGTTCCAGGGGTACACGGGCAGCAGTGACCTGGTCAGTGTAGTTGTAGTTGAAAGAATGGACCGCAGACAGGCATCGAAGGCCTAAAATAAAAAAATTGGGCTGGCTGTAGGCAATTTTAAATTGGTTCCAGGGGTACACGGGCAGCAGTGGTGTGGTCAGTGGAGGCCTAGTGGAAGGAGTGACCGCAGACAGGCATCGAAGGCCTAAAATAATAACACATGGCTGTAGGCAATTTTAAATTGGTTCCAGGGGTACACGGGCAGCAGTGACCTGGTCAGTGTAGTAGTAGTTGAAAGAATGGACCGCAGACAGGCATCGAAGGCCTAAAATAAAAAAATTGGGCTGGCTGTAGGCAATTTTAAATTGGTTCCAGGGGTACACGGGCAGCAGTGACCTGGTCAGTGTAGTAGTAGTTGAAAGAATGGACCGCAGACAGGCATCGAAGGCCTAAAATAAAAAAATTGGGCTGGCTGTAGGCAATTTTAAATTGGTTCCAGGGGTACACGGGCAGCAGTGGTGTGGTCAGTGGAGGCCTAGTGGAAGGAGTGACCGCAGACAGGCATCGAAGGCCTAAAATAATAACACATGGCTGTAGGCAATTTTAAATTGGTTCCAGGGGTACACGGGCAGCAGTGACCTGGTCAGTGTAGTAGTAGTTGAAAGAATGGACCGCAGACAGGCATCGAAGGCCTAAAATAAAAAAATTGGGCTGGCTGTAGGCAATTTTAAATTGGTTCCAGGGGTACACGGACAGCAGTGGTGTGGTCAGTGGAGGCCTAGTGGAAGGAGTGACCGCAGACAGGCATCGAAGGCCTAAAATAATAACACATGGCTGTAGGCAATTTTAAATTGGTTCCAGGGGTACACGGACAGCAGTGGTGTGGTCAGTGGAGGCCTAGTGGAAGGAGTGACCGCAGACAGGCTTCCAAGGCCTAACATAACAAACTTGGGCTGGCTGTAGGCACTTTTAAATTGGTTCCAGGGGTACACGGGCAGCAGTGACCTGGTCAGTGTAGTAGTAGTTGAAAGAATGGACCGCAGACAGGCTTCGAAGGCCTAACATAACAAACTTGGGCTGGCTGTAGGCACTTTTAAATTGGTTCCAGGGGTACACGGGCAGCAGTGGTCTGGTCAGTGGAAGTCTAGTGGAAGGAGTGACCGCAGACAGGCTTCCAAGGCCTAACATAACAAACTTGGGCTGGCTGTAGGCACTTTTAAATTGGTTCCAGGGGTACACGGGCAGCAGTGGTCTGGTCAGTGGAAGTCTAGTGGAAGGAGTGACCGCAGACAGGCTTCCAAGGCCTAACATAACAAACTTGGGCTGGCTGTAGGCACTTTTAAATTGGTTCCAGGGGTACACGGGCAGCAGTGGTCTGGTCAGTGGAAGTCTAGTGGAAGGAGTGACCGCAGACAGGCTTCGAAGGCCTAACATAACAAAATTGGGCTGGCTGTAGGCACTTTAAATTGGTTCCAGGGGTACATGGGCAGCAGTGTATGGTCAGTGGAAGTCTAGTGGAAGGAGTGACGGCAGACAGTCTTCGAAGGCCTAACATAACAAAATTGGGCTGACTGTAGGCACTTTTAAATTGGTTCCAAGGTAACACGGCCAGCAGTGGCCTGGTCAGTGTAGTAGTTGTAGAAAGAAGGGACCGCAGACAGGCTTCGAAGGCCTAACATAACAAAAATGTCAAAACAATGGTATTGTCAGTGCCAGGCATTGAAGGATGTCAGCGCCTAGACTACACATTGGTGAAGCTGTGAGAGATAATTTTGCTAGTGGTAGAGCACTGTTTGAGCTGGGGGGGGGAACTGTCTTGTGGCCGGCGTTACAGGCACAGGGCCCCTCATATTACAACGGTGTGTCTGACGTTGGGTGCGCACCACCACCGCCAGAGACACTTTATTGTACTATGAGGGACCCAGTGGCAGTGCCGTCGACCAAAAGCGGCCACACCCACCTCTTCAGACAAACAGCACTCTCAAGGGTCCAAGCGCAAAGTGGCGATAGCACGGCCCCGTGTGGGGAGTTTGGCCATTTCGTGAGGTGGAAACATGTTGTATGCTGGACAATCAGGTGAAGAAAATTACGAGATTGGAAAAGTCATTCAGAATAGTCCACAGGCAAGACCTTTTCATAGGAAAGCTAGGTGTCAGCCGGGCAGGGTGGGGCAAAAGATTTTGAAATCCAGTTGTGGTTCATTTTAATGAAGGTTAGATCATCTACATTTTTGGGTAGCCAGACGAGTCCTTTTTTCTGTTAGTATTGAACCTGCAGCACTGAATACTCTTTCTGATAGGACACTAGCTGCCGGGCAAGCAAGCTCCTGCAATGCATATTCTGCCAATTCTGGCCAGGTGTCTAATTTGGATGCCCAGTAATCAAATGGGAATGACGGTTGAGGGAGAACGTCGATAAGGGATGAAAAATAGTTTGTAACCATACTGGACAAATGTTGTCTCCTGTCACTTTGAATTGATGCTGCAGTACCTGTCCTGTCTGCGGTCATAGAAAAATCACTCCACAACCTGGTCAGAAAACCCCTCTGGCCAACGCCACTTCTGATTTCTGCCCCTCTAACACCTCTGGTCTGCTGGCCCCTGGAGCTCGTGTGAGAACGATCACGGGCGCTGTGTGCAGGGAATGCCAGAAGCAAACGGTCAACAAGAGTTGATTGTTTTGTTGCTAATATTAGTTCCAAGTTCTCATGTGGCATAATATTTTGCAATTTGCCTTTATAGCGAGGATCAAGGAGGCAGGCCAACCAGTAATCGTCATCGTTCATCATTTTTGTAATGCGTGTGTCCCTTTTGAGGATACGCAAGGCATAATCCGCCATGTGGGCCAAAGTTCCCGTTGTCAAATCTGCGGTTGTGCTTGGTTGAGGGGCAGTTGCAGGCAAATCTACGTCACTTGTGTCCCTCAAAAAACCAGAACCCGGCCTTGCCACGCCACCAATTTCCCGTGCCCCCGGGAAAGCTTCCTCATTAAAAATATACTCATCCCCATCATCCTCCTCATCCTCCACCTCCTCTTCGCCCGGTACCTCGTCATGTACACTGCCCTGACCAGACAATCGCTGACTGTCATCAAGGCTTTCCTCTTCCTCTGGTGCAGACGCCTGATCCTTTATGTGTGTCAAACTTTGCATCAGCAGACGCATTAGGGGGATGCTCATGCTTATTATGGCGTTGTCTGCACTAACCAGCCGTGTGCATTCCTCAAAACACTGAAGGACTTGACACATGTCTTGAATCTTCGACCACTGCACACCTGACAACTCCATGTCTGCCATCCTACTGCCTGCCCGTGTATGTGTATCCTCCCACAAAAACATAACAGCCCGCCTCTGTTCGCACAGTCTCTGAAGCATGTGCAGTGTTGAGTTCCACCTTGTTGCAACGTCTATGATTAGGCGATGCTGGGGAAGGTTCAAAGAACGCTGATAGGTCTGCATACGGCTGGAGTGTACAGGCGAACGGCGGATATGTGCGCAAAGTCCACGCACTTTGAGGAGCAGGTCGGATAACCCCGGATAACTTTTCAGGAAGCACTGCACCACCAGGTTTAAGGTGTGAGCCAGGCAAGGAATGTGTTTCAGTTGGGAAAGGGAGATGGCAGCCATGAAATTCCTTCCGTTATCACTCACTACCTTGCCTGCCTCAAGATCTACAGTGCCCAGCCACGACTGCGTTTCTTGCTGCAAGAACTCGGACAGAACTTCCGCGGTGTGTCTATTGTCGCCCAAACACTTCATAGCCAATACAGCCTGCTGACGTATGCCAGTAGCTGCCCCATAATGGGAGACCTGGTGTGCAACAGTGGCAGGTGCGGATGGAGTGTTTGTGCGACTGCGGTCTGTGGACGAGCTCTTGCTTCTGCAGGAGGACGAGGAGGAGGAGGAGGAGGAGGAGGGGGTGCGAACGGCTACAGACAACTGTTTACTAGACCGTGGGCTAGGCAGAACTGTCCCAAACTTGCTGTCCCCTGTGGACCCTGAATCCACCACATTTACCCAGTGTGCCGTGATGGACACGTAACGTCCCTGGCCATGCCTACTGGTCCATGCATCTGTTGTCAGGTGCACCTTTGTGCTCACAGATTGCCTGAGTGCATGGACGATGCGCTCTTTAACATGCTGGTGGAGGGCTGGGATGGCTTTTCTGGAAAAAAAGTGTCGACTGGGTAGCTCGTAGCGTGGTACAGCGTAGTCCATCAGGTCTTTGAAAGCTTCGCTTTCAACTAACCGGTAGGGCATCATCTCTAACGAGATTAGTCTAGCTATGTGGGCGTTCAAACCCTGTGTACGCGGATGCGAGGCTAAGTATTTCCTTTTTCTAACCATAGTCTCATGTAGGGTGAGCTGGACTGGAGAGCTGGAGATCGTGGAACTAGCGGGGGTGCCGGTGGACATGGCAGACTGAGAGACGGTGGGAGATGGTATTGTTGCCGCCGGTGCCCTAGATGCAGTGTTTCCTACTACGAAACTGGTGATTCCCTGACCCTGACTGCTTTGGCCTGGCAAAGATACCTGCACAGATACAGCAGGTGGTGCGCTAAATGGTGGTCCTACACTGCCGGAAGGGATGTTGCGTTGATGACTAGCTTCATTGGCCGAGGGTGCAACAACCTTAAGGGACGTTTGGTAGTTAGTCCAAGCTTTCAAATGCATGGTGGTTAAATGTCTATGCATGCAACTAGTATTGAGACTTTTCAGATTCTGACCTCTGCTTAAGGAAGTAGAACATTTTTGACAGATGACTTTGCGCTGATCAATTGGATGTTGTTTAAAAAAATGCCAGACTGCACTCTTTCTAGCATCGGATACCTTTTCAGGCATTGCAGACTGAGCTTTAACCGGATGGCCACGCTGTCCTCCACCAGGTTTTGGCTTTGCCACGCGTTTTGGGCAAGATACGGGCCCGGCAGATGGAACCTGTGGCGATGTTGATGCCTGCTGCGGCCCCTCCTCCTCCTCTGCTTCAGAACTGCTGCCGCCTGCACCCTGTTCCCCCAATGGCTGCCAATCGGGGTCAAGAACTGGGTCATCTAATAACTCTTCTTGTACCTCCTGCGCAACTTCGTCTGTGTCACCGTGTCGTTCGGTGGTATAGCGTTCGTGATGGGGCAACATAGTCTCATCAGGGTCTGATTCTTGATCAGCACCCTGCGAGGGCAATGTTGTGGTCTGAGTCAAAGGACCAGCATAGTAGTCTGGCTGTGGCTGTGCGTCAGTGCACTCCATGTCAGATTCAATTTGTAATGGGCATGGACTGTTAACTGCTTCACTTTCTAAGCCAGGGACGGTATGTGTAAAGAGCTCCATGGAGTAACCCGTTGTGTCGCCTGCTGCATTCTTCTCTGTTGTTGTTTTTGCTGAAGAGGACAAGGAAGTGACTTGTCCCTGACCGTGAACATCCACTAACGACGCGCTGCTTTTACTTTTACCAGTTTCACGAGATGAGGCAAAAGAGCTAGAGGCTGAGTCAGCAAGATAAGCCAAAACTTGCTCTTGCTGCTCCGGCTTTAAAAGCGGTTTTCCTACTCCCAGAAAAGGGAGCGTTCGAGGCCTTGTGTAGCCGGACGACGAACCTGGCTCCACAGCTCCAGACTTAGGTGCAATATTTTTTCCCCCACGACCACCTGATGCTCCACCACTACCACTACCCTCATTACCAGCTGACAATGAACGCCCCCGGCCACGACCTCTTCCACTAGACTTCCTCATTGTTTTAAAAACGTAACCAAACTAACGTTATTTGTTGCAGTCACACAACTTACACGGTGAGCTATAACTTCAGTATGATTTAGCTACCCCTTTACAGGTTGGTGAGACCACAGCGAAAATCAGGCCCAATGTTACACACTCTTTTTTTGGTGGCTGCAAATTAGAGAGATGCCCCACACGCAGGACTGTCACTGAAGCACAAATGTTAATATTAATGTCACACTATTATTTTTTTTTTATTTTTATTTTTTTCAGGAACACTTTAGAAACCCCCCCAAAAAAAAAAAAAAGATTTTTGCAGGGAGAATTTAGAAAACAAATGTAACAAACTATATGCTTTCTATGGGCCACTGAGTGAGAGATGACGCACACAGGAATCAGGAGTGGCACACAAGCCCAGAGGCCAATATTTTTCTACCAATGATTGATGGAGTTATTTTCTCTGGTAGATTTTGGAACCCAAATCAAGGAAAAAAAATGTAGGCTTTCTATGGACCACAATTGGAGAGAGAGAGAGAGAGAGAGAGAGATGGCACACCCAGGAGTCAAGACTGGCACACAAGCAGAAAGGCCAATATTAATCTCCCACTGTTTTTTTTTTTTTTTTCAGGGAGACTTTAGAAAAAAAAATAATAAAAAAAATATGATTTTATCAGGAAGAATTTAGAAACCAAATAAAATAAAATGATTTTTTCAGGGAGAATTTATAAAACAAATAAAAACAAAAATAGGCGTTCTATGGCCCACTGACTGAGAGATGACGCACACAGGAGTCAGGAGTGGCACACAAACCCAGAGGCCAATATTTTTCTACCAATGATTGATGTAGTTATTTTCTCTGGTAGATTTTAGAACCCAAATCAAGGAAAAAAAATATAGGCTTTCTATGGACCACAATTGGAGAGAGAGAGAGAGAGAGAGAGAGAGAGAGAGAGAGAGATGGCACACCCAGGAGTCAAGACTGGCACACAAGCAGAAAGGCCAATATTAATCTCCCACTGTTTTTTTTGGTTGTTTTTTTTTTTTTTTTTCAGGGAGACTTTAGAAAAAAAAATAATAAAAAAAATATGATTTCATCAGGAAGAATTTAGAAACCAAATAAAATAAAATGATTTTTTCAGGGAGAATTTATAAAACAAATAAAACCAAAAATAGGCGTTCTATGGCCCACTGACTGAGAGATGACGCACCCAGGAGTCAAGACTGGCACACAAGCAGAAAGGCCAATATTAATCTCCCACTGTTTTTTTTTTTTTTTTTCAGGGAGACTTTAGAAAAAAAAATAATAAAAAAAATGTGATTTTATCAGGAAGAATTTAGAAACCAAATAAAATAAAATGATTTTTTCAGGGAGAATTTAGAAAACAAATAAAACCAAAAATAGGCGTTCTATGGCCCACTGACTGAGAGATGACGCACCCAGGAGTCAAGACTGGCACACAAGCAGAAAGGCCAATATTAATCTCCCACTGTTTTTTTTTTTTTTTTTCAGGGAGACTTTAGAAAAAAAAATAATAAAAAAAATGTGATTTTATCAGGAAGAATTTAGAAACCAAATAAAATAAAATGATTTTTTCAGGGAGAATTTAGAAAACAAATAAAACCAAAAATAGGCGTTCTATGGCCCACTGACTGAGAGATGACGCACCCAGGAGTCAAGACTGGCACACAAGCAGAAAGGCCAATATTAATCTCCCACTGTTTTTTTTTTTTTTTTCAGGGAGACTTTAGAAAAAAAAATAATAAAAAAAATGTGATTTTATCAGGAAGAATTTAGAAACCAAATAAAATAAAATGATTTTTTCAGGGAGAATTTAGAAAACAAATAAAACCAAAAATAGGCGTTCTATGGCCCACTGACTGAGAGATGACGCACCCAGGAGTCAAGACTGGCACACAAGCAGAAAGGCCAATATTAATCTCCCACTGTTTTTTGTTTTTTTTTTCAGGGAGACTTTAGAAAAAAAAATAATAAAAAAAATATGATTTTATCAGGAAGAATTTAGAAACCAAATAAAATAAAATGATTTTTTCAGGGAGAATTTATAAAACAAATAAAACCAAAAATATGCGTTCTATGGCCCACTGACTGAGAGAGAGAGAGAGAGAGATGGAACGCTTAGTACTGGCACACAAGCCCAAAGGGCAATATTAATCTCCCTTTTTTTTTCCAGGGAGAATTTCTAAAACCCAAAAAAAAAATAAAATAGGCTTTCTATGGCCCACTATTTGTGAGAGAGATGGGACGCTCAGGACTGGCACAGATGGCACGCTCAGGACTGGCACAGAAGCCCAGAGGCCAATATTAATCTCCCTTTTTTTCTGGGAGAATTTATAAAACCAAAAAAATATTTAAATAGGCTTTCTATGGCCCACTATTTGTGAGAGAGATGGCACGCTCAGGACTGGCACAGATGGCACGCTCACAACTGGCACACAAGCCCAGAGGCCAATATTAATCTCCCTTTTTTCAGGGAAAATTTATAAAACAAAAAAAATAAATAAATAGGCTTTCTATGGCCCACTATTTGTGAGAGAGATGGCACGCTCAGGGCTGGCACAGATGGCACGCTCAGGACTGGCACACAAGCCCAGAGGCCAATATTAATCTCCCTTTTTTTCAGGGAGAATTTATAAAACCCCCAAAAAAAATAAAATAGGCTTTCTATGGCCCACTATTTGTGAGAGAGATGGGACGCTCAGGACTGGCACAGATGGCACGCTCAGGACTGGCACAGAAGCCCAGAGGCCAATATTAATCTCCCTTTTTTTCTGGGAGAATTTATAAAACCAAAAAAAAATTTAAATAGGCTTTCTATGGCCCACTATTTGTGAGAGAGATGGCACGCTCAGGACTGGCACAGATGGCACGCTCACAACTGGCACACAAGCCCAGAGGCCAATATTAATCTCCCTTTTTTCAGGGAAAATTTATAAAACAAAAAAAAAATTAAATAGGCTTTCTATGGCCCACTATTTGTGAGAGAGATGGCACGCTCAGGGCTGGCACAGATGGCACGCTCAGGACTGGCACACAAGCCCAGAGGCCAATATTAATCTCCCTTTTTTTCAGGGAGAATTTATAAAACCAAAAAAAAAAATAAATAGGCTTTCTATGGCCCACTATTTGTGAGAGAGATGGCACGCTCAGGGCTGGCACAGATGGCACGCTCAGGACTGGCACACAAGCCCAGAGGCCAATATTAATCTCCCTTTTTTTCAGGGAGAATTTATAAAACCCCAAAAAAAATAAAATAGGCTTTCTATGGCCCACTATTTGTGAGAGAGATGGCACACTCAGGACTGGCACACAAGCCCAAAGGCCAATATTAATCTCCCACTGTATTTTTATCAGGGAGAATTTATACACCCCACAAAAAAAAATACAGAAAAATGAAAAGGCTTTCTATGGCCCACTATGTGAGAGAGATGGCACACACAGGGATGGCACTCTAGCAGAAATGCCAAATTGCCAATCTTAATCTCCCACCAAAAAAAAAAAAAAAAAAAAAAACAGGGAATGTCCTACAATTACTATCTCCCTGCCTGCAGTAATCTCAGCCAGGTATGGCAGGCAGCTACTATCTCCCTGCCTGCAGTAATCTCAGCCAGGTATGGCAGGCAGCAATAAGGAGTGGACTGATGCACAAATGAAATAAAAAGTGTGGACAAACAAAAAAGATAGCTGTGCAGAAAGGAAGGAACAAGAGGATTTGTGCTTTGAAAAAAGCAGTTGGTTTGCACAGCGGCGTACACACAGCAATGCAGCTATCAGGGAGCCTTCTAGGGCAGCCCAATGAGCTACAGCGCTGAGGGGAAAAAAAAAAAAAAAAAAACTTCCACTGTCCCTGCACACCGAGGGTGGTGTTGGACAGTGCAAATCGCTGCAGCACAAGCGGTTTTGTGGTTAATGGACCCTGCCTAACGCTATCCCTGCTTCTGACAAAGCGGCAGCAACCTCTCCCTAAGCTCAGATCAGCAGCAGTAAGATGGCGGTCGGCGGGAACGCCTCTTTATAGCCCCTGTGACGTCGCAGACAGCAAGCCAATCACTGCAATGCCCTTCTCTAAGATGGTGGGGACCAGGACCTATGTCATCACGCTGCCCACACTCTGCGTTTACCTTCATTGGCTGAGAAATGGCGCTTTTCGCGTCATTGAAACGCGACTTTGGCGCGAAAGTCGCGTACCGCATGGCCGACCCCGCACAGGGGTCGGATCGGGTTTCATGAAACCCCGACTTAGCCAAAAGTCGGCGACTTTTGAAAATGTTCGACCCGTTTCGCTCAACCCTATTCAAGAGTAGTCCGCGAGTATCTTAATGAAACATCTATCTATATGATCGTCTAAGGGGTACTTCCGTCTGTTTGTCTGTCTTTTTGTCTGTCTGTTTGTCTGTAATGGAAATCCCACGTCGCTGATTGGCAATCAGCGACAGGCTTAGTCAGGCCGCGAATTGGCCCCTCCCTACTCTCCTCCAGTCAGTGCCCCCAACCTACTCCCCACCAGTCAGCGCCAGTGTGTCGCCCCATCCCAGACCAACTTTTTACTACTGATACTGCCTATGCAGCATCAATAGTAAAAATATATAATGTTAAAAATAATTAAAAAAAAATCATGCTATTCTCACCTTCTGTCGCCTCCGCAGCTTTCCCTGTCCTCGTGATGCTCTTGGCAGCTTCCGTTCCCAGTGATGCATTGCAAAATTACCCAGATGACTTAGCGGTCTCGCGAGACTGCTGTGTCATCACAGGTTATGGCGTGGAATTTAAACACTGCTTCGCTGATTGGTCGCGCCCAGCCGGCCGCGACCAATCAGCGACATTGGCGCGTGATTTAAATCAGGCTTCGCTGATTGGTTGCGCCCAGCCGCGACCAATCAGCGACCATGCCGGACAAACTTTTTACTATTGCTGCTGCCTATGCAGCATCAATAGTAAAAGGATATAATGTTAAAAATAATAAAAAGAATCGTGATATTCTCACCTTCCGGCATCCGCGGCAGCTTTTCCTGCTCCTCGCGATGCTCCGGTCCCACCGTTTTGCTGATTGGTCATGGCCAGTCACGATCAATCAGCGACATTGGCGCGGGATTTAAACACCGCTTTGCTGATTGGTAGCGCCCAGTCAGCCGCGACCAATCAGAGACATTGGCATGGGATTTAAACACCGCTTCGCTGATTGGTCACGCTTTGCCGGCCGCAACCAATCAGCGACATTGGCGTGGGATTTAAACCATGCTTTGCTGATTGGTCACGCCCAGCCGGCCACGACCAATCAGTGACAGGCGCTCTACGGCTGCAAATTGGCACGGGATTTAAACCACACTTCGCTGATTGGTCGCACTCGGCTAGTCGCGACCAATCAGCGACATTGGTGCGGGATTTAAATCACGCTTCGCTGATTGGTTGCACCCAGCCGCGACCAATCAGCGACCATCCCGGACAAACTTTTTACTGTTGCTGCTGCCTATGCAGCATCAATAGTAAAAGGATATAATGTTAAAAATAATAAAAAATTAAAAAAATTGTGATATTCTCACCTTCCGGCGTCTGCGGAAGCTTTTCCTACTCCTCGCGATGCTCTGGTCCCACCGTTTCGCTGATTGGTCGTGGCCGGCCGCAACCAATCAGCGACATTGGCGCGGGATTTAAACACCACTTTGCTGATTGGTCGCAGCCGGCCGTGACAAATTACCGACATTGGCGCGGGATTTAAACACCACTTCGCTGATTGGTAGCGCCCGGCCGGCAGCGACCAATTAGCGACCATCCCAGACCAACTTTTTACTATTGATGTTGCCTATGCAGCATCAATAGTATAAAGATATAATGTTAAAAATAATAATAAAAAAAACATTATATACTCATCTTCCGAAGTCCGCCGCAGCCTTTCCCGCTCCTCGCGCTCTGGTCCCAAGAATACATTGCGGCAATGCCCCGAGATCACGTGGCGGTCTCTCTACATGATTACGGGTTATTGTGGCTAGGCATTACTGGGAACGGAGCATCGAGAGGAGCATCGGTAAAGGCCTTGGCTGGATCCAGGGGCCGACGGAAGTATATAACTAATTTTTATTTTAAGAGTTTTTTTACCAGGGATATGGTGCCCACATTGCTATATACTACGTGGGCTGTCTTATATAATGCGTGGGCTGTGCTATATACTGCATGGGCAGTGTTATCTACTAAGTTGCTGTGCTATATACTACATGGCTGTGTTATATACTGCATGGGCTGTGTTATATACTACGTGGCTGTGTTATATACTACGTGGGCTGTGTTATATACTGCATGGCCTGTGTTCTATGCTGTGTGGGCTGTGCTATATACTACATGGGCTGTCTTATAGACTGCATGGGCTGTGTTATATACTGTGTGGGCTGTGTTATATACTGCATGGGCTGTGTTATATACTACGTGGCTGTGCTATATACTAAGTGGGCTGTGTTATATACTACATGGCTGTGTTATATACTGCGTGGGCTGTGCTATATACTATGTGGCTGTGCTATATACTGCATGGGCTTTGTTATATACTGTGTGGGCTGTGTTATATACTATGTGGCTATGCTATATACTACGTGGCTGTGTTATATACTACATGGGCTGTGTTATATACTACGTGGGCTGTGTTATATACTACATGGCTGTGCTATATACTACGTGGCTATGCTATATACTAAGTGGCTGTGCTATATACTACGTGGCTGTGCTATATACTACGTGGGCTGTGTTATATACTATCTGGCTGTGCTATATACTACGTGGCTGTATTATATACTACGTGGCTGTGTTATGTACTATGTGGGCTGTGTTATATACTATGTGGGCTGTGTTATATACTATGTGGGCTGTGTTATATACTACGTGGGCTGTGTTATATACTGCATGGGCTGTGTTATATACTGAATGGGCTGTGTTTTATATTACGTGGCTGAGCTATATACTACGTGGCTATGCTATATACTAAGTGGCTGTGTTTTATACTACGTGGCTGTGCTATATACTACATGGGCTGTGTTATATACTACGTGGCTGTGCTATATACTACGTCGCTGTGCTATATACTACATGGGCTGTGTTATATACTACATGGCTGTGCTATATACTACGTCGCTGTGCTATATACTATGTGGGCTGTGCTATATACTACATGGCTGTGTTATATACTACGTGGCTGTGTTATATACTACGTGGGCTGTGTTATATACTATGTGGGCATGTTATATACTACGTTGGCTGTGTTATATGCTATGTGGGCTGTGTTATATACTGCGTGGGCTGTGCTATATACTACATGGGCTGTGTTATATACTGCATGGCCTGTGTTCTATGCTGTGTGGGTTGTGCTATATACTACGTGGGCTATCTTATAGACTGCATGGGCTGTGTTATATACTGTGTGGGCTGTGTTATATACTGCATGGGCTGTGTTATATACTATGTGGCTGTGCTATATACTAAGTGGGCTGTGTTATATACTACGTGGCTGTGTTATATACTGTGTGGGCTGTGTTATATACTATGTGGCTATGCTATATACTACGTGGCTGTGTTATATACTACATGGGCTGTGTTATATACTACGTGGGCTGTGTTATATATTACATGGCTGTGCTATATACTACGTGGCTATGCTATATACTAAGTGGCTGTGCTATATACTACGTGGCTGTGCTATATACTACGTGGGCTGTGTTATATAGTATCTGGCTGTGCTCTATACTACGTGGCTGTATTATATACTACGTGGCTGTGTTATATACTATGTGGGCTGTGTTATATACTATGTGGGCTGTGTTATATACTACGTGGGCTGTGTTATATACTGCATGGGCTGTGTTATATACTACGTGGCTGAGCTATATACTACATGGCTATGCTATATACTAAGTGGCTGTGCTATATACTACGTGGCTGTGCTATATACTACATGGGCTGTGTTATATACTACGTGGCTGTGCTATATACTACGTCGCTGTGCTATATACTACATGGGCTGTGTTATGTACTACATGGCTGTGCTATATACTACGTCGCTGTGCTATATACTATGTGGGCTGTGTTATATACTACGTGGCTGTGTTATATACTACGTGGCTGTGTTATATACTACGTGGGCTGTGTTATATACTATGTGGGCATGTTATATACTACGTTGGCTGTGTTATATGCTATGTGGGCTGTGTTATATAGTGCGTGGGCTGTGCTATATACTACGTGGGCTGTGTTATATACTACGTCGGCTGTGTTATATATTACGTGGGTGTGCATTCTAGAATACCTGATGCTTTAGAATCGGGCCACCATCTAGTTTCCTAATAAATGGATTGACCGAAGAGGCCCAATTGATTGGCCGGCACCTTCACCAGACTTGACCCCAATGGATTTTTTCTTTTGGGGAGTACTCAAGGACAAAGTTTATAGCCGAAAACCAAAAAGTATCTGTGATTCGAAAAATTACATAAGAGATGCATTTCAAGAAAATAATACCCAAAGAGACTTGTGCAAAAATGTTTTTCGAAGTGTAAGAGGCAGACTTCAAAGCTGTTGAAATTGTGATGGAAAACAGTTTGAGCACCTTAGTTGATAAAATTTAAGGGCTTTTGTATTATTGTTCAGAATAAAATTTAATTGTCAATGTTATGTTTGTGTTAGTAAATATAATTTTATATATAAATCAAAATAAATGTTATTATTTTCTGTCCACCTATTTTTGGACCACCCTGCATATATATATTCTATGTGTATATATGTATTTTATCTTTTCTATTCTAACCTCTCAGTGTGATTTTACAGTAGCCGCATATGAATTACCAGCTTTTCAAAGGACACCGGTGGGTAAAAATTAGACAGTACTCGCATGGTGCGAGTACTGTGCGATTTTTTTTCTCGCACCCATTGACTTCTATTGCGGGATGCGATCCGATTTCTGATTGCAATTGCAGCATGCTGCAATTTTTTTTCCAGCCCCATTGTGAGCCGATCCGAGCTGGAAAAAAACTCAGATGAAGACACAATCATAGATTAACATTGGTCCAAATTCAATCTGAATTTTTTATCGGATTGAATTCATCCGATTTCATCGCAAGTGGGCATGTAAGTACGGGGATTTCTGCACATGGCTCAAACTCGATGCTGAATAATTCTATATTTTTGGAAATTTAGTTTCCTTTTTTCATTATTTGCATATCAGTAACATGTCTATCAATTGTGATTTCCATAATTCCATGGATTTTCCTTTTTGGCATTCAGTGTTGAGGAGTAATATGTAATTCAGAGAGCTATGATTTTTATTTTTCAGAAATACAGCTTGTTTTTCATAAAATTACCGTAGTTATTGAACTGGATTGAAAGTTTTTATTATACCTTTAACCTCTGGCAAGAAGAATGGAAAAAAAAACACCACATAGTGTTAATTAGAAGTTAGCATTTTACCAACCTAATATGTCATTTTTAAGTTTCGCTTTTTCTTTGTCTCACCAGATTTTGAGATGAACCATTTTTCATTTTGATAGATTGGAATAAGGTCTTTTTCTAGGCTGCTGTGTAAGATATTATTTTTGGATTTTTGGGCACTTTGACATTTTGATCACTTTTTGTTTTCCAGATAAAAATTATAATGTCAAAAATGATGGTTTTGTTCTTTTTTTCAGCATTTATCTTGCTGTATAGATTATGTTTAGTTTATTCTAAGGGATACCAAGAACAAAGATGCCAAATTTACATAGTTTCATGCAATGTTTGTATTTTTTTGTTATTTTTGCAGGACAAGCATATGACATCTTTATCAACTTTTTTTGGAAGCAGAAAAATCTTAAAGAGGGTAATACAGCTAAAGTATTGTTCAAATATGTAAAGCAGACATGTATATCTCAATAAGTTGTTTTGCAATGAGTGGGACTTGGTGGCGTGAAAGGGAGAGCCTAACAAAATAGGGGCAGGAATTAGTTGAGGAACGCTAAAGGCTCAGAGAGGTTGCATGTTCCTGCAAATGTGAGGGATGTGCGCTAGATGCTTAGGATGTTTGTGATGAGTGATGAGTATCACGGCAGCACGGTGGCGCAGTGGTTAGCACTGCAGCCTTGCAGCGCTGGGGTCCTGGGTTCTAATCCCACCCAGGACAACATCTGCAAAGAGTTTGTATGTTCTCTCCGTGTTTGCGTGGGTTTCCTCCGGGCACTCCGGTTTCCTCCCACATTCCAAAGACATACTGATAGGGATTCTAGATTGTGAGCCCCATCGGGGACAGTGATGATAATGTGTGTAAAACTGTAAAGTGCTGCGGAATATGTTAGCGCTATATAAAAATAAAGATTATTATCATGAGTTGTTGGTGCCATGTTTCTAAGGATTACAATTAGTGATGAGCGAGAGTACTCATTGCTCGGGTTTTCCCGAGCACGCTCTGGTGACGTCCGAGTATTTATGACTGCTCGGAGATATAGTTTTCATCCTGGCAGCTGAATGATTTACAGCTATTAGCCTGCTTGATTACATGTGGAAATTCCCTAGCAACCAGGCAACCCCCACATGTACTTAGGCTGGTTACTAGCTGTAAATCATTCAGCTGCCACAATGAAAACTAAATCTCCGAGCAGTCATAAATACTCGGAGGCCACCCAAGCGTGCTCGGGAAATCTCGAGTAATGAGTATATTCGCTCATCACTAATTACAATCTATTCCGATTACATCCAGTGCGTGACTGGTATGTATATGGCGTATGTCTAGTATGGCCAAGTACATTCAGCATGGGGAACAGTCCTCAGACAACTATTAATAACCTCACTAATAGCAGCCAAGGCTGTGGGTGTCAGGATTTCTGCACGTGGTGCTCATACTCCACACCGAATAAAGCCAGATGTTTTGAAATTTTTCTTTCCATTTTTTCACTAGTAACAAGTCTATTAATCCTTTGATATTCATAACTTTTCTTACCTGGTTTTGCAATTTGCATATTGTATTTCTCCTTGCTCAACCTGCCCAAATTTAAAAAAAATTGGAAATATCATAAAATTGCAAAAAAAAAAAAATAAATCAAATTTTCTGCAAGACAAATGTTTGCCAAAATGTGATGCTTTTTTTCCCTCCCAAAAAGTGTTGTACAGGCTTGCAATTATTCCCCCTCCCCCATGTGTTTTTGAAAACAGGATTAAAAAAACAATTTGAGCAACTAGTTGAGCAAAACACCTAAAATGCTACTAATTCATCATACCCAATACTGAACACAGTAACCTGCAGACACAGTCAGGTTGGCGTCGTTAAAATGATACCTTGGTTGACGAAATCCATCTTGTGGTTGTTGTTTAATCTTTATTGTTAAGTTTTGACTTAATGATATGCCTGTGATCCAGGGAGGACCTGGGTCTGAAAATAGGGCCCCTCATGCGCAGTAGCAGCTATCAAAGTATATAGAGGTGATCCAATAGCTGCTATACAACGATAGCTGCTACTGTACAGACAGGTGCCAGTTTCAAATGGATTTTTTTTCTTTCAAATATCAGGATAACCTCAACCATAATAATTATATGCACATTACATATGCGATTATGCAGCAGTGCAGGTGTCACAGCTGGCGCATCGGGTATTCTAGAATATGCATGTCCACGTAGTACATTGCCCTGTCACGTAGTATATTGCCCAGCCATGAAGTATATTACCCAGCCACGTAGTGTATTGCCCTGCTAAATAGTATCTTGCCCAGCCACGCAGTATATTGCCCAGTCACGTAGTATATTGCCCAGTCACGTAGTATATTGCCCAGCCACGTAGTATTTTGCCCAGCCACGTAGTATATTGCCCAGTCACGTAGTATATTACTCAGCCACGTAGTATATTGCCCTGCTAGATAGCATATTGCCCAGCCACGTAGTATATTTCTCAGCCACGTAGTATATTGCCCTGCTAGATAGTATATTGACCAGCCACGTAGTATATTGCCCAGCCACGTAGTATATTGCCCTGCTAGATAGTATATTGCCCAGCCATGTAGTATATTGCCCAGTCACGTAGTATATTGCCCAGACACGTAGTATATTGCCCAGCCACGTAGTATTTTGCCCAGCCACATAGTATATTGCCCAGTCATGCAGTATATTACCCAGCCACGTAGTATATTGCCCTGCTAAATAGTATATTGCCCAGCCACGTAGTATATTTCCCAGCCACGTAGTATATTGCCCTGCTAGATAGTATATTGCCCAGCCACGTAGTATATTGCCCAGTCACGTAGTACATTGCCCAGTCACGTAGTATATTGCCCAGCCACATAGTATATTGCCCAGTCACGTAGTATTTTGCCCAGCCACGTAGTATATTGCCCAGTCACGTAGTATATTGCCCAGCTACGTAGTATATTGCCCAGTCACGTAGTATATTGCACAGCCACGTAGTATATTGCTCAGTCACATAGTATATTGCCCAGCCACGTAGTATATTGCCCAGTCACGTAATATACAGCACAGAGCCACGTAGTATATTGCCCAGTCATGTAGTATACAGCACAGAGCCACGTAGTATATTGCCCAGTCACGTACTATATAATATATAACACTGCCCACGCAGTATATACAGTGGCCACGTAATATATAGCACAGCCCACAGAGTATATCACACAGCCCACGGAGTATATAACACTGCCTATGTAGTATATAACAGCCACGCAGTATCTAACACAGCCCACGTAATATACAGCAGTTTGGGCACCATATCCCTGTTAAAAAAATAATTAAAATAAAAAATAGTTGTATACTCACCTCCTGGGATCCACCGAAGCTCCGGCGATTTGCATGCGGCTGCCGCCATCTTCCGTTCCCAGGATGCATTGCGAAATTACCCATATGAATTTTATAGTAGATTCTGTATGTTAGCTAGGGGGCAGGTCAGTGAGGGATCAGTGACCTCTCAGAAGCCATAGAGAGGAATTCCTAATCAGAGCACCACATGCAGACCCCCCACAGGCCTCCCCGGCACACGAGAATCTCATTAACTCAAAATTAGAAATAAACATTAAACAACAACCACAAGACGGATTTCATCACCAGGTATCAGTGTAATCAGTATAACGGCGCCAACCTGACACTGTAGGTTACTGTGCACAATCCTGCTGACAGGTTCCCTTTAAGGCCAGAGTCACACTAGAGTATCATATCTGATGCGATAGTGGGAGCCAAGTGTCAGTGTGCTGTGCTCCTATTCGCTCATATCAGAGGATCGTAGAACAGCAGTGGAGGACATTGGGAAATAAGTTTCTCCATCTCCTCTGCTGCCGGCATTGGCAGAAATCACACTGCACTCCGATATCAATGTTTCACACACACCCACTGACAGAGGTATATCTAAGTTTTCTGCCACCCAGGGAAAGAATTCATTTTGGCGCCCCCCTCCCCCCCCCCCCCCCCGAAGGACAAATGTGATTTGCACACTCAGTCATGAACCCACAAGCTCCTCTTCCTAATGCTCTCAATGTTTAGTGAAAAACTGAGAGAAGCAGAAGAGAAGCTCGTTGTCACAGGACCATAAATTTGAAAGTCGTATGTGAGTGAAGTGTCCATGTGACGACTACTGGAACCTGTAGAGCTGAATCCTGACATCGCAGCTTCTGAATTCTCACAACTGCACACTTTTAGGGCTCTCCTTTGCTGGTGGACGGTCATGTCAGCACAAGCTTGTGATTTGTATACCTCTGGCCACATTCCGACTAGACGTGTCCGATCTCACTCTAGTCAGCACATGACCGCATGTATGTAACTCGCCAGCACGAGAGAATCCTGACAGCGTGCAGTGCACATTGTGAGAATTCAGAAGTCTGCAGTCACAAAGAATGGCTGCAGACTCATTACAAACCTCGACAATCCCCTTTAATGCTCCTAACATAAATAAAAACATGAGAGTTAGTCAGTATCACAAATAACATTTACTTCCAGGTATCTTATAGATGACGTCGTCTCTGGAGTCGTTCTCCTTCTTTTCTTCATCTTGTCCAGACCCCATGATGAGTTTTCTCATCCACAGCCGTCTCTGCGGACTTCCATCTTCTCCGCTCTTTTGCAGAAAATCTCCACATGATGCCCTTAAAGATACAAGCGTCATTTTAATGCTCCTGAATAAAAGATCGCCCCTCACCATATTGTCTGCACAAAATATGACCCCAACACTGTCCCTCTTATGGTACATGCTCTTTACACTGACCTCTCCTTTCCATACTGGCCCCCTCTTCACACTGTCGTCTCATACTGTGTCCCCTCTATAGGGCCCAGTATTTATACTGTACTCTCTCATCAGACCCCCCCTCCTTGGTATACTGTCCCCTCCTGGCTGTGCCCTTACACTGTCCCCCCATGCTACGAACCCACTACTCAGTTTCTATTCTGTGCCCACTCACTTTTCTCCCCCCCTTACTGTCTCCTCACACTATTCCCCTCCCTCTTCATACTGTCTCCTCTCACATTCCTCCTGTTCACCATACTGTTTCCTCATATATTTAACCCCTCACTTTCTATACTGTCTGCTCACCTGACACCCCATACTGTGTCTGCACACATCCCATCACCCTCACTCTCCATACTCTGTCTCCCCACACATAATAAATCCCCCTATCCCCACTCAAATTGTTCCCCGCTCTCTCTGTGCACTTAATCTCTTGATGTCTTCAACTCCAATGGAGCACTTACCACCAGTGTTCGCCTCTGCAGCGTGGGTGAGCGAAGTCAGCAGCATGATCACATGATCACGTCGCGACCCCGGACTTAACAAAAAAAAACTTGCTCAATAATAATAATAATAATAATAATAATCTTTATTTTTATATAGCGCTAACATATTCCGCAGCACTTTACATTTTGCACACATTATCATCACTGTCCCCGTTGGGGCTCACATTCTAAACTCCCTATCAGTATGTCTTTGCTCAAGTGTACCCCCAACATCCTGGCGCCCTAGGCACATGCCGTCAAGTGCCTAGCGGCAAATACGGCTCTGCCCATAGACTTATATGTGTGCATGCGATCTGAATTTGCCATGCAATTGTGGCTTCTGTGTTTTTTTTTCCTGCCTGATCTCAATCTGATTGGAGCATAAAAAAATGCCATTGAGAACAGAATCATAGGATTAAATTGGTACAAACTCAATCCAGCTTTTAATCAGATTGCATTTCGCTAATTTAACTGTAAGTGGGAGCGATCCATAATATTGAAAAGCAAAAACTCCACTCTTTGTAAAAACAACAACACATCACAATCTAAAAAGGCATCGTATGTACTACATTTTGTATTTTAACACAGACTTTAAAAGAATCTATGAGCCAGGTGCTCTGCATCTCCTGTGTGTGAACATTGCCACATGCAGATAGTATCTTTTTGGCACTGGTATACCAAACAGCCAATCCCTGATTGTAGGCTGTCTGTCTCATCGGTATTATTACACCTGTGTAGCCGCCATCTTTAATTGGGTCCACTACACCTTGATAGTGCATTTGTTTTGAGGCCTAGGCAGGTAAGCGTCTCTGCCTATTTCCCAATATACATTGCACACAGAAAGCTGCCAATCCGTGGTGTGGGTGGGATCATACACAAAAACCTGCCAATCAGGGATGTGGGCAGGGTTAAACACAGGAAGCTGCCAATTAGGGAGGTAGGCGGGGTTATACACAGGAAGCTGCCAATCAGTGATGTGGGCAGGGTTATACACAGGAAGCTGCCAGTCAGGGATGTGGGTGGGGTTATACACAGGAAGCTGCCAATCAGGGATGTGGGCAAGGTTATACACAAGAACCTGCCAATCAGGGATGTAGGCAGGGTTATTCACAAGAACCTGCCAATCAGTGATGTGGGCAGGGTTATTCACAAAAACCTGCCAATCAGTGAGGTGGGCAGGGTTATTCACAAGAACCTGCCAATCAGGGATGTAGGCAGGGTTATTCACAGAAACCTGCCAATCAGTGAGGTGGGCAGGGTTATACACAAAAACCTGCCAATCAGTGAGGTGGGCAGGGTTATACACAAGAATTTGCTAATCAGGGGTGTGGGTGGGGTTCTACAGGGCTCAGCTTTCAGAGATCTCCAAGATCTACTGTCAAGAAAACTGTGATTCCATCACAACTTAAGCACTGAATAAACTAAGTGATACATCGCTGGAATCAGAGTCTCTGTCTACATCATGCTGGTGTCGGATCACATAGCAAAACATGCTGACAGCTTCCCTTTAAAGAAACATCTGACCACAAATTTAGTGAAAAAGCAAAAATACAAATAAAATATACCGCTCAAAAGAGATAAAAACTCTCTAGGTGAATCTAGCGTGAGCATGATTTTAAAAAAAAAATACTTGGTAATATTTTGGTATCTGTAAAAGAGGTAACAGTGTAAAGGAAATGGACATGGGCACTGATATTCTGGAAAATCTATGAGTGATATTCTCCCCTGGTAGTTATGGTGGAAAAAGGAGTGGAGGAAAGCAGACATCAATGGCTGCGGGGGGCCATGGGGACACATTGCTAGTGTAAACAAGGAAGCCACCTGATGCGTCTAAGGTCAGATAAGACCCTCGTCACATAATAAACAGGTGCTTCCTGTGAAGAATAATGAGCATCCTCACATCCAGCCTCGTTCAATGCAGCAAGTATTTATTGTAAAGGGCCGTCAGTGTTTAAGTGGGCATAAAGGGTAATTATCTACCAGTAATAGCCCCTCGTGTTATAATGTATCCCACAACACACTTCATCACTTCTAATGATCAGCAAACGATTCTACTAATCACTTAATGCAATGGCCGGACCTTTATGAAATGACATAATTATCTTTTATTATCTCTGAATGTACGCTTGCATTAGATGTGCGTTCGGAGCTGTCTTTTGTACTCTCCAGGAGGGTGCACAGCCCAAAAGAATTATAGTCACTGGGGACCCGGATTAACTAATGCGAGTGACGTTTCTATAGAAACAATATTATGTTCCAGCGCCAAGACGAGAAAAAAATACCAGGAGCACAGGGCAACAGTGGACACTTCATTAGGGAGATTAGGAGACAGATTCTCAGCACAGACAATTAGCGCAAGTCTCCGCCTGAACTCCAAGGGGAGGTTAGGGCTTTTTAACCCTGTGTGTGAGGTGGCTTGAGATAGTGATCAAAGCCTACTTTGCCAGCATGAATTAGCAGCACATTAAAATGTGTATTTATTTGTGTCTACCCTTTCCCAAATTTCCATCTCATGTTAATAGGGATGAGCGCAAGTGTTCAGTGATTCTCAGTTATCACTCAAGTATCAGGGTGCTCGGATGCGCTTGTTACTCCGCAAAGTAATAGGCAGTGCTCGATATAAAACTCGAATCCCCGCCCCGCATCTTTGGCGCCTGTTACGATGCCAGTAACTATGTGGGGATCGCCTGTGAGTCACTGTAATGCCGTAGCAATCTTGGTTGTGGCATTTGTGAAGGAAATCATATACGAGGGTCAGTATGTGCGTATAGAGACATATTGAAACTGCTGGAGCACATTGTGATTACAGCAAAATGTCTGTAATTAAAAGGAAGAATAAAATTGAGTGTGGATGTGGTCAAAGTAGTTGACCAAGTCAGATTTTAGGAAAACCCAACAAAGGCTTTTATTTTTAAAGAGATTTTGCAGGTTCGGTAGTGGGGCGAATCTCTCCCTCCCCTCCTGGTTTTGTGAGTGGCACATGTCCACGAGACCCATTTAAACTTTCAGATTTGTCAGTGTTTGTTTGCAAGCTGCAGAGCAGGAGGCTTTGTGCAGCCCAGGCCTGTGTGAGGTTGAACACTGGAAAACAATGCTGCTGACGCGCCAAAGAGGTATTTGGTGGTTCAGTCGCCCACGGCAATTTGTTTGGACATGGACTATTTGGATGACCCAGCTGCGAACCAGAGGAAACCACTTACCTTGTTTTGTGAGTTTCTGAACTAAGACGTTTTATGTTGAACTTTCTTGGGTTCCAGCCTATCTTTTACACTGTGTAAACACCGCTGCACTACACATTCCTGTGATTGGCTGTCTGTTTGACATCATCAGGGATTATAAAAGGATAGGCGCCGCCCAGCTCGGGACAGTGATGCCATTGCACAGCTCTGTGACACTTCGTATTGGAGGTAGAGTGCTTGTCAATGCCCGTGTGCACAGTGTAACGAATCAGAAACCTGTTGTCTTGATACTGGTGCTGAAGCTGAGCCATCATACTAACAGCCCTTCTAAGGGCTGATTGTTTGCAGCACATACAATCTGCAAGAAACACACCCATACAAGACACATACGTTCATCTCGCACTTTGCAGGCACATTACACTACATGTAAAGCTCGAGCAGTGCACACAGGTGGTCGGTTGGAAAGCAGATAACGCAGATCCATAACATACTAACACCCCACCACCAGGGAAGATTGTAGGGTCAACTATAATGTCACGACTCCAGGGTATACTGCTGCGGGGAGAGCTGCATGCCACAGCAAGGAAGCTGAGAGCAGAGCGGCGGGGAACTCACTAGGTAGCAAACAGGACCTGAACCACATGACAGTGAAGGAAGTGGTCGAGGGTGGAGTGCAGAGGACATGATATACTGTACACTGGAGAGTAGTTAAACGTGCCAAATCAAAACCAGGAGATATCCAGGTAACCAAGGGGTGAGGCAGAGGGATAGTCAGAAAGGGAACCAAAGGTCAGAAAACCAGCAGAACAAACAAGCAGAGTAAAGCACAGAGAGCAAAACAAGCAAAAGCAAACCGAGCACTCACTCAAGAGGTCAGACACACAGACTAAATGAAAGTATAGCTGACAGGGAATCCTAGTCTGGAGTGTGTATAACCCCTCCCAGATCCAAAGAGAGGCCAGCAATATTAACCCTGAGAGAGCAGGACATGAACCATGTCCTATACCATGACAGAAATACTGCCAGCGCAGCTTTAGTGACTAGCGCTGAAGTCACAGCCTGATCGCAGATGAACTTTTGAGCATAGGAAAATGCCATCTGATTTTCCCATTCTCAAGAGTTCATCTGAATTCAGGCTGTGAGCCAGCGCAGTTTCAGTTACATCAGCGCTAGTCACTGATGCTGCTGGTGGCAGCTTCTCATTTATTCATCAGTGGTTTACAGCCAGGGCGGTTGCATCAGCACCGATCCCGGTTGTAAACTATATATACCCCAGATATGGATTACGGCGTGGGACTGAACGCCGGACAGGTATGGGCATATTGTTAGTTTTTTATTTTTTATTTTTTACAGGAGATCGAGGGCGTCGCATGGATTAGCAGTAACAATAAAATGGTCAAACTGTGTTTAGTGTTTTATTTCATTAAAAGACTTTTTTCTGGCTGTGTCTTTTTTTTAACCCATTAACAACTTTAGGATTATTAATGGATAGATGTGTTATTGACACCTCTCCATTACTATGCCGGCTTGATGTCACTATATAATAGGTGACAAGGGTGACATTAACCCCCTATTACCCCATATGCCACCGCTAAAGGGCAGTGGGAAGAGAAAGGCTATGTGCCAGAATTGGTGCATCTTAGAGATGCGCCATTTCTAGGGCGGATGTGAGCTGGTGTTTGTAGCTGGGGGGCCATAACCATGGTCCCTTCCTAGGCTATGAATATCAGCCTGCAACTGTCTTAATAGCCTTTTCTGGCTATTAATTATAGGGGGACCCCACGTCATTTTTGGGGGGTCCCCCTAATTTAATAGCCAGTAAAGGATAAATATTCAGCTGCGGGCTGAGATTCATATCCTGGGAAGATCCATGGGTATTAACCCCTTCTTAAGCTATAAATATCGGCTCCCGGTTGCTGGTTTTCCCTCTCTGGCACAAAAAATTGCGCGGGAGCCCACGCCATTTTTTTTCCCAAAAAGATTCTTTTATTAAATGCCCCATAATTTGCACACACTATACTATTTATATTGGTCACTGACATCTATATATCTAACTATTCGACATGGATTTACTGTATGTATTATTATTCTTATCCTGTTGGCTTCTGCATCGATTTTACAGAAGCCAACAAACAGCTATTCTTCCATCTCTCTGTCCATGAGGCGTGTACTATGGAGGACAGAGAATGAACTTCAATCCAATATTGCAGCCAGCATGCAGCCAGCGGGTAAGGAAAGGGTGAATCAAACACCCCCGAAAACCCCACCCCTATGCCTGAAAACTGTTCCCTCCAAATTCAGGTGACAGAGTTCCTTTAAATTCATCCGATTTCGTCGCAAGTGGGCATGAGCCCTTCTTGATATTATATTGCTCACCCATAAATGATTCCGAGGACAGGAGTACATTTCCTTGGTGCATAACCCTCAAAAGTGCAAAGCCTTTGAATCTAGGAGACCAACCAATACATGACAATGTGAGCAGAATTTGTATGAGGCCTCCTTTATGTCTAATACAGGGTATGTCTGAGTCCTTTATTTTTTACAGTTATTCCAATTGTAAAATAATTTAAAAAATCAATTTTTGTTTACAAAAATTATAATTTTTTAAAACTCCTATTTAAATTTTGACTCATATATGAGTCATTATACAGGAAAGAATGTTTCTTAATATTTTTATTCCTGGAAAAAAAAAAGGAAATTTCTCCTCGGTTTGGAATCTTATATTTTATTGTCACTCCTTAAAGTGGAGTATAATTCTGACACCATTGTTCTCAGCAGTGATCTGGGAGTCAGAGATGTTTCCAGGGGTCTTTCACATGCTGTTCTCCTTCCATTCAGCACTTTTTCCATGCATTTCAACATTTTACTGCTCCCCCAGATTTTTTTGTAGGGTCTGCAGGAAAAATGCTTGGCTTTCCTATTGACTCCCATTATGCTCGTTATTAGAAAGAACCATTCGAGCATTAGGAATTGCTTGGTTCACGCAACGAGCACCCAAGCATTTTAGTGCTCGCTTAAGTTAAATAACTTTTGCGTATTTTTGCTTGGGTGCACTCACTTCAACTCTGTCAATCCATATTTAACGAATGTCGCACCTTCAAGGCATTATCCAGTCACAAGATATTGATGCCCTTTCCCTAATATCATATTAGTGGGGGTCTGACACTCGGCACTCCCAACAAACTGTTGTCATTAGCTCCGGCCTGATGTAAATACATTGAATGGACCTCGATTAGATGAGATGACATCAGTTGAGAGGTGTCAGACCTAAACTGATCTGATATTAATGACAATAGATTAGCAGATCGCTTCAGAGAGGATCGACTAAGAGTTGTACTTCCTGAAATTTGCAGGTCTCTGAGAATTTGAACACTCTGCAATTTATTTCGCAGCTATCACATCATATAGCCCACGAGACTGGCTGCCTTGGACAATCACAGGCATTATGAAAAATAAAGAGAGATCCTATTCCTCCACTGGACAAGCTCTTTATCTCCTCTCTCTTGCTTAATCTCCATCTCTCTTTTTCACTACCTCTCTCTTGCTATCTCTCACTTAATCTCTCTTCTCTCTCTATTGCTATTTCACTATCTTGCTCGCTTCCTCTCTTTTCCTCTTTCTCTATCTCTCTTTTTCTCTCTCTCTTGTCCTCTTCTCTATAACTCTGGCATCCTATCTCTCTTCTTTGTGCTCTCTCGCTCGCTTCCTCTTTCTCTTGTCCTTTTCTCACTCGCTCACTCTCTCTCTCGTCCTTTTCTCACTATCGCTGTATCGTTTTCTATCTTTCTTGCTGCCCCGCTACTCTTTTTCCTCCATCTCTTTTTTTATCTCTCTTTCTTCCTCGTTCTCATCCTTTTCTATCACTTTCTTTTTCTATCTCTCTCCCTTCTCTCTTCCCATTCTCTCTTTTTTTTTGCTCTTGTTTCCTCTCTCTTGCGTCTCTCTCTTATTCTCTTTCAATTCCTCTCTTTCGTCTTGCTCTTTCTATCTCTCTGGCTTCCTCTATTTCTCTTGTTCTCTCTCTCTTTTTTTACCTATCTCTTTCTCTTCTCTCTCTCCTCTCACTCTCTCCACAAGTTGAACATGGTTTGTAAAGCTGCTGTGATGCATTTACAGCATGCAATTATTTTTGCGACTTTTATATAGAAATCCATTCATAAATATGTAACACCCCAGGAAACCGGTTGCTACAGTGGTATTGCCTTCCTCATGGGGAGGGTAATGTCATGCTTGGAAGCGACAAGGATACCTTTAACAGGTAACACGTACACACAAAACTGTTCTGACTCAAGGCCAGAAGGGGGAGCTCTAGACCCGGATTCAGAGTAGCTTCCCTATATATTTTGGCTGGAGGAGGAGTTAGCAGTTCAGTCAAGAGGAGAGTTGGAGCCATGCAAACACGAGGTTCTGAAGCTCCTGACAGGAGTCAGCCAGTATGTGAGAGACTGTGAGGGGAGAAGAGGCAAAGAAGAGGAAAGATACTGTGAGTGGAGCTGAGAGTGGGCTCACTGCAGAATCAGCGCAATTAACTGGAGGCCGGATTTACGAGGTTGTGGGGGTAACTATATGCCCCACAGCAGAAACCAGCGGGCAGGAGATTCCAAGTCTCCTAGCCACCATTGCACCCGAAGGCAGAGCAGCAGATAGAGCCCGGAGTCAACACGAGAGAGTGACCCCTGTAAAAAGGCTCGAGTTGCTTGCCATGCAGGTAATGCCAGACTAAAAGGACAGAGAGAAAGAGAGTGAGAACCTTGTGTGAAGCCTCAGGCAGCAAGGGACTTAAAACACAGCACAGTAAGGAAGGCTTCCAACCCCACCTGGCTAGGGGGATTCCAAATCACTTCCAGGCTGCCCGGACCTCACCATCACCTGTTGCCTGTTCCCTGGACTGTTCCTGCATTCTACAAGTAAAAGTAAAGAGACTGAAACCTTGTGTCCTCTAATTCTTTCCTATACCTCACCATCTATCATCCTTACCAACTACACCGGGAGCCCTGGGGAATAAGTTCTACCTGTGGGGAAATAGACCATCTCTGCTGCAATACTATCATCCCCAGAGGACCCCTTTAAGCAGCGTCGGCCACCACTGGCTGAGTACCGCAGGTGGTGTCACGAACATTACTCTTTAGACTTTATTTCCAAATGCACTTAACCCCCTTCTATTGGACACATAGGGCCATGGACCGGATCATCACCTCTGTGACCACTCGAACAGAATCGGCCCAGTACCGAGTACCCCATGGTCCTAGCAGGCGTTCCAAATATGTCATACTTCATGGCAAAAGGATAACCAGTGCCACACATCCTTTTCTCTCCATTTTTTTTTGTCTTGTCAAAGGTACTAAAAGTACTGCATCAAAAGGTATAATTGATGGATAACTTTGGTGCATACATATACATTAACCCCTTAGTGATGGAGCCAATTTGCAGCTTAATGACCAGGACAATTTTTACAATTCTAACCACTGTCACTTTATGAAGTTATAACTCTGGAACGTTTTAATGTATCCCGCTAATTCTGAGAGTATTTTTTGTGACATATTGCACGTCATGTTAGTGGTACATTTCTTCGATATTTCTTGTTTATGAAAAAAAATGGAAATATGGTGAAAATTTTTAAAATTTTGCAATTTTCAAACTTTTAATTTTTATGCCCTTAAATCAGGGAGATATGTCACACAAAATAGTTAAACAATAACATTTCCCACATGTATACTTTACATCAGCATAGCATTGGAAACAAAATTTTCTTTGGTTAGGAAGTTATAAGGGTTAAAAGTTGACCAGCGATTTCTTATTTTTACAACAAAATTCACAAAACCATTTTTTAAGGGACCATCTTACATTTAAAGTCACTTTGAGGGGTGCACATTACAGAAAATACCCAAAAGTGACACCATTCTAACCACTGCACGCCTCAAGGTGCTCAAAACCACATTCAGGAAGTTTATTAACCCTTTACGTGCTTCACAGAAACTGAAGCAACGTGGAAGGAAAAAATGAACATTTAACTTTTTTTTACAAACATTTTAATTCAGAACCAATTTTTTTTTTATTTTCACAAGCATAAAAAGAGAAAATGAACCACAAAATTTGTTGTGCAATTTCTCCTGGATACACTGATTCCCCAAATGTGGAGGTAAACCACTGTTTGGGCGCATGGCAGAGCTTGGAAGAGAACGAGTGCAGTTTGACTTTTTCAATGCAGAATTGGTTGGAATTGAGATCGGATGCTATGTCGCTTTTGGAGAGCCCCTGATGTGCCTAAACAGTGGAAACCCCCCACAAGTGACACCATTTTGGAAACTAGACCCCTTAACGAACATATCTAGATGTGTGGTGAGCACTTTGGACCACCAAGTGCTTCACAGAAATTTATAATGTAGAGCTGTGAAAATAAAAAAATCGTATTTTTTCCACAAAAATTATCTTTTCACCCCAAAAGTTTTATTTTCACAAGGGTAACAGGAGAAATTAGACCATGAAAGTTATTTTGCAATTTGTCCTGAGTACACAGATACTCGATATGTGGGGGTATAGCACTGTTTGGGCGCATGAGAGAGCTCAGAAGGGAAGCAGCGCCATTTGACTTTTTCAATGCAGAATTGGCTGCAATTGAGATAGGACACCATGTCGCGTTTGGAGAGCCCCTGTGTGCCTAAACAGTGGAAACCCAAAATAAGTGACACCATTTTAGAAACTAGACCCCTTAAGGAACTTTTCTAGATGTGTGGCGTTTATAACGCAGAGACATGAAAAAAATCTTTTTTTTCCCTCAAAAATGATTTTTTAGCAAGAAATTTTTTATTTTCACAAGGGTAACAGGAGCAATTGGACCCCAAAAGTTGTTATCCAGGTTGTCCTGTACGCCGATACCCTATATGTGGGGGGGACCACTGTTTGGGCACACATGGGGGCTGAAGTAGTGATGTTTTAAAATGCAGACTAAGATAGAATGGTCTGCGGGCATCATGTTGCATTTGCAGAGCCTCTGATGTACCTAAATAGTAAAATAAAAACAACAAGTTACCCCATTTTGGAAACTAGACACCCCAAGGAACTTATCTGGATGTGTGGTGATCACTATGAACCCCCAAGTGCTTCACAGAAGTTTATAATGTAGAGCCGTGAAAATAAAAAATCATATTTTTTCCACAAAAAATATATTTTCACCCCCAAATTTGTACTTTCACAAGGGTAACAGGAGAAATTGGACCCAAAAAGTTGTTGTCCAATTTGTCCTGAGTATGCTGATGCCCCATATGTGGGAGAAAACTACTGGTTGGGCACACGTCGGGGCTCGGAAGGGAAGTAGTGATGTTTTGGAATGCAGACTTTGATGGAATGGTCTGCGGGCATCATGTTGCGTTTGTAGAGCCCCTGATGTGCCTAAACAGTAGAAACCCCCACAAGTGACCTCATTTTGGAAACTAGACCCCCCAAGGAACTTATCTTGATGTGTGGTGAGCACTCTGAACTCCCAAGTCCTTCGCAGAAGTTTATAATGTAGAGCCGTGAAAATAAAAAATCGTTATTTTTTCTACAAAAATGATTTTTTAGCCCCCAATCTTTTTATTTTCCCAATGGTAACAGGAGAAACTGGACCCCAAAAGTTGTTGTTCAATTTGTCCTGACTACACTAATGCCCCAGATGTGGGGGTACACCACTGCGCACGGCAGAGCTCAGAAGGGAGGGAGCACCATTTGACTTTTTGAACTCAAAATTGTCTGGAATCAATGGTGGAGCCATGTCACGTTTGGAGACCCCTGATGTACCTAAAAAGTGGAAACCCCCCAATTCTAACATCAACCCTAACCCCAACACACCCCTAACCCTAATCCCAACCCTATCTATAATCCTAATCACAACCCTAACCCCAACACACCCCTAATCTTAATCTTAACCATAACCATAATCCTAATCACAATCCTAACCCCAACACATCTCTAACCCTATTCCCAACCCTATCACAGTGACCAAAATGAACCAATAGGAAAAATCTTCCTATTGTTGCTGGGTGCCGGACGCAGATCTCGGCGGGCGCACTGTGTATGCGCACGCCATTTTCTTCTCAGAAAAAGATGGTGGCGCCCATGGGGGGAAGCAGGAGGGCCTTGGAGCACCGGGAGGTACCGGGGGGATCGGGGACCCTATTTCTCTCTCCTTCTCTTCTCCGATGTGCGATCACATCAGAGGAGAGAGAAATTAAATGGCACATCGGACTTTTTTTTTTTGCTGTTGCTGCTGTTACACTATTAGTAACGGCGATTGCAAAACAGGGGTAGGTAAAAACCAACCCGAATCATGTTCTTTGGGGTCTTGGCTGCTGGGTGCCGGCAGGCAGATCTCATCGGGCGCACTGCGCATGCGCCTGCCATTTTCTTCCTGGGAGAAGATGGCGGCACCCATGGGGGGAAGCACGAGTTTGAAAAACCGGGGTCAGTAAAAACCAACCCGAATCATATTCTCTGGGGTCTCAGCTACTCTCGGCAACCGAGACCCGAGAGAAAATCCGACTCTGGGGGCGCTATACACTTTTTACACAGTGCCATTAATTAACTGTGCTATGGTTTAAGTATTCTTGACTACTGCCGTTAAAAGGCGTATCGGCGGTCGTTAAGGGGTTAAAGAAATGTAAATAAATTTGCAAAATGTTGGAAGTAATTGGAATGATAAATGTTTGATGTGGGCAGTTTTGTAAATACATTACACTTTTATCTTTACTAGTGTCTAAATGATGTTTTTCCTGCATCTGAAATGATTGTTACTCTTCTGTGGCTTCATGCTCTGTAGCTTCCATGTTCATGCTACGTAGGGACATGACAGCAAAGTGGCTGATAATATATGGTTATGAGTAATGCCGTAACTTGAGTTCAGGCCAATATTTGAATCTGTTTTCCCCTCAAGGACCCACATCTAGCTGAAAATAGCAATGACCACCAAAGTGTCATGGCTAAGTTTGGTGATTTTTAACCAGTGACCTCTTGCTACATAGTTGGTTCTCCTGTTTTCTCAGCTATTGTCATTTTTGTTCCCTGCTCCTATGCTGATGGTTCCTATTGCCTTTATTTTTATATGCCCTTTATATGTCCTCATTTTTCACCAGTTTTCAATTTTGACCAAGCTAGAGAAAGAGAACAAGCTGCTATGATGACTCCATCTCTATGATGAGGTAAGAGACCTGTTTGAAAGCTCCACATAATCTTTCCATGTCTTTCTCTGCCTGTTTACTCACTAAGTTCCTTTATCTCCCCTCTCCATAGGGTAGAATGAGAAGTTTAACCTGACAGCATAGTGAGTTGGTTATTGAATTAGTCTTGAATAAGATGGAGTTGATCTGCTTTTTTTTTCAGAGTAGAAGGCAAGTTCAGGGGATGTGGATGGGATTTGGAAAAGTGACTCATAAGTGTAGAAAGAAGCTGAAATCTCTGATAACACGTATAAGAAACTTTCTTATATTCTTTCTAATACTTATGCAAAGCTTGTTAAAAAGTACAGTTCCCATTTAAGGAGTTAAAACATCCAAGAAATAAAAGCAAAGTATATTAAAACCTTAATATACTACTACTGTAATATACTACTGTAACACTCTATTAATTGGCCTCCCCCTCACTCGACTTTCCCCTCTTCAGTCCATCCTTAATGCAGCAGCCAGGGTTGTCCATCTAGCTAATCGTTACTCGGACGCGTCCGCTCTTTGCCAGTTGCTACACTGGCTGCCTATTCATTACAGGATACAATTCAAAGTACTTGTTCTCACCCACAAAGCTCTCCACAGTGCAGCACCCTCTTACATCTCCTCCATCCTTTCTGTCTATCGGCCTAACCAACAGCTGCACTCTGCAAATGACTTTCGACTAACCTCTGCAGTAATCCGTACCTCCCGACTCCAAGACTTCTCCCATGCTGCACCAATCCTCTGGAATGCTCTACCCCAAGATCTTAGGACCATCCACAATTTACATAGTTTTAAGCTCTCGCTCAAAACACATTTGTTCAGGGCGGCTTATCACGTTCCCTAATCAGTCATTTTATGTGTAAGGGCACATGTGTAGCCCATTCACTATCCCCATCTATCCCCCTCTCCCTGAAGATGGCTGGACCATCATTGTAAATACAACATTGTAAATACACACCTGTACTTTGTATCTCCCCCTCCTAATTGTAGATTGTAAGCTCTCACCAGCAGGGTCATCTTATTTTGCTTTAATTATTGTATTATTAAAGTTGTTACTTATAAGTGTTGTGTTTGAAACTGTTAAACTGTAAAGCGCTGCAGAATATGTTGGCGCTATATAAATAAAGATTATTATTATTATTATTATTAATAAAATATCTTAAAGTATGAGCCCCCAAGAGTAATTATACATTTTTTTTGTGTGGATAGCTGAAATTATTCTTGCAGGCAAGAAATAGGCATAAATGGTCCTTGATGCATGTATGATGGAACTTATGCTTAGTAGGTGGTTGTTCATGACAAAGGTCATTTTGGGAATTAAAATGGGTCAACTGTCAGTGTCTTGTACGCCAGTGCAAAACTCTGGAAGAGGAAAAGCTTCTGCCTGTTAAAGTTCCTGTCTTCTCTATCCTTCACACACTGTCTATTCTTGGTATTTCCGACAACAACTTGACCATTGACGTCAAAATTACTCAACAGTTGTTTTCAGGAAAAAGATTATTTGCATTTGAATAGAAAGAGTTTTTAAAGGATCTCAAACAAGGTGCGAAGGGGAGTGATGCCTGGAAACAGTATGTAATTGCTTCTCCAGCTAAAATCTTAGGTTATTTGGGGTTCCTGCCAAGAAAAAAAGTAATTACCACATGAAAGTTGTGTATATATGTATCTATTTAGGAGAAGATCCCTAGGTTACTAAGAAATGTGAGGATAGAAACGTAGTACACAGCTGCTCAAGTCAGCCTTAACAAAATGAATTCCTTCCTCTCTGATGTACACAACCCCCCTTTCGTTTCCAGTTTCCTGCCCCAAAGGAACCTGCATGCCAAATTCAAAGACTCTGATAGTGATCCTTTTGACCTGATATGTTTTTAGAAATCACATGACAACAGCTTCTCTTCCCACGGCAAAACAATAGGAAACAATTTATTAAGAAACGCACACATGACCCATGCTTAGAGTTAACAATTACCTCTTATTAATATTTTGCCGTAAAGGTACCGTCACACTAGACGATATCGCTAGCGATCCGTGACGTTGCAGTGTCCTCGCTAGCGATATCGTCCAGTGTGACAGGCAGCAGCGATCAGGCCCCTGCTGGGAGATCGCTGGTCGGGGAAGAAAGTCCAGAACTTTATTTCGTCGCTGGACTCCCCGTAGACATCGCTGAATCGGCGTGTGTGACACCGATTCAGCGATGTCTTTGCTGGTAACCAGGGTAAACATCGGGTAACTAAGCGCAGGGCCGCGCTTAGTAACCCGATGTTTACCCTGGTTACCATCCTAAAAGTAAAAAAACAAACACTACATACTTACCTACAGCCGTCTGTCCTCCAGCGCTGTGCTCTGCTCTCCTCTTGCTCTGGCTGTGAGCGTCGGGCAGCCGGAAAGCAGAGCGGTGACGTCACCGCTCTGCTTTCTGGCTGCCCGGCGCTCACAGCCAGACCAGAGAAGCAGAGCGCCGAGGACAGATAGCAGAAGGTAAGTATGTAGCGTTTGTTTTTTTACTTTTTAGGATGGTAACCAGGGTAAACATCGGGTTACTAAGCGCGGCCCTGCGCTTAGTTACCCGATGTTTACCCTGGTTACCGGGGACCTCGGGATCGTTGGTCGCCGGAGAGCTGTCTGTGTGACAGCTCTCCAGCGACCAAACAGCGACGCTGCAGCGATCCGGATCGTTGTCGGTATCGCTGCAGCGTCGCTATGTGTGACGGTACCTTAAGAGCATTTTCAGTAATAGTGAGTACTATCTCCTCTTCTTGTAAATTACTGCTCTTAACATGGCTGAGTAGCTTTAAAGTAAAGCAGTTAACCTGTTCATAGATAACACAGGCCAGCAAGGAATAGGTTAATAGTCTAGTCCCTTTGTTTTGCAATCATATATCCTTCCCATTCCACCGAGGACACATACAGACTCTGTTGGCTCAATGCTACTTAGCCTACAAATGTTTTTTGACCTTTGCCCTTCACAAATCCTGAATCACAGTTTTATTTCCCAAAACCTGGATATCCTACTGATAATTTTTAGCCTGCATGAACTATTTTTAAGGTGTCTGTTTTATTGTGTGTTACACAGGATTCCCTTCCTCTCATTTGAATGGTATGCGATAAACATGCTGGGCAGAGCATCTATCATCCTATTTCTCCAGAATAATGGTCTACAATTTTAACCCCTTCATGACCAGGGGATTTTTCGTTTTTCCGTGTTCGTTTTTCGCTCCCCTCCTTCCCAGAGCCATAACTTTTTTATTTTTCCGTCAATTTGGCCATGTGAGGGCTTATTTTTTGCGGGACGAGTTGTACTTTTGAACGACATCATTGGTTTTAGCATGTCGTGTACTAGAAAACGGGAAAAAAATTCCAAGTGCGGTGAAATTGCAAAAAAAGTGCAATCCCACATTGGTTTTTTGTTTGGCTTTTTTGCTAGGTTCACTAAATGCTAAAAATGACCTGCCATTATGATTCTCCAGGTCATTACGAGTTCATAGACACCAAACATGACTAGGTTATTTTTTATCTAAGTGGTGAAAAAAAATTCCAAACTTTGCTAAAAAAAAAAAAAAAAAAATTGCGCCATTTTCCGATACTCGTAGCGTCTCCATTTTTCATGATCTGGGGTCGGTTGAGGGCTTATTTTTTGTGTGCCGAGATGACGTTTTTAATGATAGCATTTCGGTGCAGATACGTTCTTTTGATCGCCCGTTATTGCATTTTAATGCAATGTCGCGGCGACCAAAAAAACGTAATTCTGGCGTTTCGAGTTTTTTTCCCGCTACGCTGTTTAGCGATCAGGTTAATACTTTTTTTTATTTGATAGATCGGGCAATTCTGAGCGCGGCGATACCAAATATGCGTAGATTTGATATTTTTTTTATTGATTTATTTTGATTGGGGCGAAAGGGGGGTGATTTAAACTTTTATGTTTTTTTTATTTTTTTCACATTTTTTTAAACTTTTTTTTTTAAACTTTTGCCATGCTTCAATAGCCTCCATGGGAGGCTAGAAGCAGGGACAGCACGATCGGCTCTGCTACATAGCAGCGATCTGCTGATCGCTGCTATGTAGCAGAATTGCACGTGTGCTGTGAGCGCCGACCACAGGGTGGCGCTCACAGCGACGGGCAATCAGTAACCATAGAGGTCTCAAGGACCTCTATGGCTACAATGGAGACGCATCGCCGACCCCCGGACATGTGACGGGGGTCGGCGATGACGTCATTTCCGGCCGCCCGGCCGGAAGCGGTAGTTAAATGCCGCTGTCTGCGTTTGACAGCGGCATTTAACTAGTTAATAGGTGCGGGCAGATCGCGATTCTGCCCGCGCCTATTACGGGCACATGTCAGCTGTTCAAAACAGCTGACATGTCCCGGCTTTGGTGCGGGCTCACCGCGGAGCCCTGCATCAAAGCAGGGGAGCCGGCATCGGACGGTATAGTACGTCCGATGCCGGTAAGGGGTTAAAATAAACCATACCCATCAGACAATGAAGCCTCCTGAAAGAGTTTTCAATCTACAGGAAAGGGGAATGGAGATAGTAGGTGAGAGTAAAAGCTGCTGAAAGTTAGAAGGATTTTTGCACTTGCAAATTGCAGTCCTTGCTGAAAAGGGGTGTGTGATGCTAGTCACTTCTCACGGCCAAGCCTTGAGTCTGAATGGTCAAGGAGTCCAAGGTCAGAAGTTAAGAGGGAAAGTCAAAAACAGAAGGAAGAGACAAAAGCGTGGACAGGTAACATTTTGAGGTCTTAATACCAGGAGGATAACGGATCAGAGCAGAAGGGGTCAAACAGATGGATGGTCAGAACGAAGTCCAAGGTCAGGCAGCAAAAGATTAAGTATACAGAACTGAAGGCACAGGAAGCACAAACCTCACTAGCTGAAAGTACGTCTGGCAGAGATCTGGAAGAAACAGCACAGTTCAGTAGCTTGGCAATCACCTGGAATAA
Source organism: Ranitomeya imitator (assembly GCF_032444005.1). NCBI lineage: Eukaryota > Metazoa > Chordata > Amphibia > Anura > Dendrobatidae > Ranitomeya > Ranitomeya imitator. Next base: position 680,414,460 of record NC_091282.1, read on the forward strand.
AGAACACTTGAAGACAGCTGACACCTCACAGTCAGTCAGATTGGATAGTCAAGCTGTCAATCAACACACTGACAGCTCAACATGCCCCTGTAACAGATTGGATAGCTAAGCTGTCAGTAACTGCATCCTAGACACACTGAGGGGTTGAACCGTGACAGTGGTTTTCAGGTTGTGTTTGAAGGTCAAAAAGGCGGGAGAGAATCCAATCTCTAAATTTCTGTGAGATTTAAAGTTATGCCAAAGTGTGTTGGTTTGCATAAAAGTTTGATCACACATTTTTTTTATTGCTGGATTTCCCCTGTAACTTTGGTTGATATATTAGACCGAGTAACGGGTGAAATTCTGCCTCCTGCCTGCACAGCAGAGCTGACCAAGTCTCCCAGGAGCCAGCAGCTCCTGATCCTTCCCTACACTCATATGTGGAAAAAACATTTGCCATGTTTCCTATACTATACATTACATGCTTGTGTATACAGTGATCAAGAAGGCAGGCATGGTAATAAACTATCTCTGCCTTCTTTACTGGCAGTTGGATATATCTGACAGCCAGATTCCAGCTGCATGATCTTGTGCAAGCAGCTTGGTTTGCATTGACATTTTAGAACGTCAGTGCAGAGCAAATTGTGGACCACCCGGACATTTAAAGTTTATATGTGGTTTGGAACTGGTTAACACATTTTTAACAGCAAGTACTTGCACCCCAAGAGAATTATTATTCATTAATTCATCAGGTCAGTGCTTAGAAAATTAAAAAGTTGGTGAAATATTAGATTCACATGTGCAATTTTTGAGGTTTTTTTTTTTTTTTTTTTTAGATTTTAACTAAAGGCAAATCTTGTTAGATTGGATCCAGCTTAGTAAGCTGGAATAGATTAATTTCTCTCTTTCTCACCCTTCCTATAGGCCACAAGTATGTTATTTTGCTGTATATTTGCCATTTAAACCACTAGCTATGTTTTTGAGGATATGTGCCCACGTTGCAAAAATGCTACGGAAATTTCCGAAACTCCCTGCCTCGGGCAAAACGCATGCGGAATTCGCATGCGTTTTCCCACAAAACACAAGCGTTTTGCAAGCATTTTTAGCTTGCAGAATGCTTTTGCTTTTACAAGCGATTTGAAGCATCGCTTGGAAAAGTGATTGACAGGTTGGTCACTTTTGTCAAGCACTATGCTTGACAAGTGTGACTAACTTTTTACTATTGATGCTACCTATGCAGCATCAATAGTAAAAGACAGAATGTTAAAAATAATAAAAAAATAAAAAATATGGTTATTCTTACCTTCCGACGGCCCCTGATCTCCTCAGCGGCGCTCCCGGTACATTCCGTTTCCAGGGATGCTTTGCGCAAAGGACCTTTGTGACATCACGGTCGCGTGACAGCGGCGTCATCTCAGGTGATTCGCACATTGCATTCCTGGGAACGGAAGCAGCTGCATGCACCGCTGAGTGGCGGGAGGACTCCAGGGGCCATGACAAGGTAAGTATATCCCTATTTTTTATTTTAATTCTTTTCTTTTACAGAAATATGGTTCCCAAGGGCCTAGAGGAGAGTCTCCTTTCCCCCAGACCCGGGTACCATCCGCACATGAAGCGCTCACTTTACGCATGGTGGGCATAGCCACATGCATAAAGTGAGTGCTTCAATGCAATCCTATGGCTGCGGATTCGCCGCGATTCCGCAGACATAATGAACATGCTGCGGATTTTACCGCTATGCAGCCGAAAATACGCAGCAAGGGCACAGCAACTGCGGAATCCCATAGGATTGCATGGGAATGCATTTTTAAAGCATTTTTAAGCGTTTCCACTGTGGCAAAAAAATGCGGCAGAAACTCAAAAAACACAACGTGGGCACACAGCCTAACAGTATGCAGGAGGAAAGCTCGTCATGTTCTTCAATTCTGTCAAAAACTCCATCCCAAGCAGGACAGGCAAAGCTAAGCACATGCATTGTTTAAGTAAAAGTAAAAAAATATTTTTTGAAGTGGAAAATCATTCTACAGTTGCACCATTTTGTTTTTGCAGAATAATTTACCCGCTTCATGACCGGAGTTTTTTTCGGTTTCGCGTTTTTGCTTTTCGCTCCCCTCCTTCCCAGAGCCATAACTTTTTTATTTTTCCGTTAATATGGCCATGTGAGGGCTTATTTTTTGTGGGACAAGTTGTACTTTTGAACAATGCCATTGGTTTTACCATGTCGTGTAACAGAAAACAGGAAAAAAATTCCAAGTGCAGTGAAATTGACAAAAAAGTGCAATCCCACATTTGTTTTTGTTTGGCTTTTTTCCCAGGTTCACTAAATGCTAAAACTGACCTGCCATTATGAGCCTCCAGGTCATTATGAGTTCATAGACACCAAATATGTCTAGGTTCTTTTTGATCTAAGTGGTGAAAAAAATTCCAAAGTTTGCTAAAAAAAAGAAAAATTGCGCAATTTTCTGATACTCGTAGCATCTCTATTTTTCGTGATCTCAGGTTGGACAAGGGCTTATTTTTTGTGTGGCGAGCTGTCGTTTTTAATCATACCATTTTTGAACAGATACGATCTTTTGATCGCCTATTATTGCATTTTAATGCAATGTTGCGGCAACCAAAAAACGTAATTCTAGCGTTTAGATTTTTTCTCACTACACTGTTTAGTGGTCAGGTTAATCCTTTCATTTTATTGATAGATCGGGCAATTCTGAGTGCAGCAAAAGGGGGGTGATTTGAACTTTTATATATATATTTTTTTCATATTTTTAAAAACTTTTTTTTTAACTTTTGGCATGCTTCAATAGTCTCCATGGAAGGCTAGAAGCTGCTACATCTTGATCGGCTCTGCTACATAGAGGCGATGCTCAGATTGCCTCTATGTAGCTGAATTGCAGACTTGCTATGAGCGCCGACCACATGGTGGCGCTCACAACAATCTGATGGCCGGAAGCGCTTGTTAAATGCTGCTGTCAGAGTTTGACAGCGGCATTAAACTAGTTAATAGCCGCGGGCGGATCGCGATTTCACCCGCTGCTATTGCGTACACATGTCAGTTGTTTAAAACACCTGACATGTCCCAGCTTTGAGGTGGGCTCACCATCACTCTTCCCTGAACTTACTCCAGTTTGTTGATGTCTTTTTTAAAATGTGATGACCAAAACTGAACACTGTATTCCAGATGAGGTCTGACCAAAGAGGAGTGTAGGGCAATACCGACTTCACGTGATCTAGACTGTATGCTTCTGTTAATACATACCAGGATTGTATGTGCCCTGTTTGCTGCTGCATCACACTGTTAACTCATGTTCAGTCTGTGATCTATTAGTATACCCAAGTCTTTTTCACATGTGCTGTTGCTTAGCCCTATTCCTCCCATTCTGTATATGCTTTTTTCATTTTTATTGCTCAGATATAGTACTTTGCATTTTTCCCTGTTAAAAATCATTCTGTTAGTTGATGCCCACTGCTCCAGTTTATTTATATCTTTTTTGAATCCTCTATCTCTCTTCCCTAGTAGTAACTATCCCTCCTAGCTTTGTGTCATCAGCAAATTTAATCAGTCTACCCTCAATTCCTTCATTTAAATCATTGATAAATATGTTGAATAATACAGGGCTCAGGACAGAGCCCTGTGGTACCCCACTTGAGACATTCTTCTAACTGGTGTAGCCATTTACGACCACTCTTTGGGTCCGATTACTAAGCCAGTTATGAATCCACCTAACAGTTGCCTTGTCCATTCCATACTTAGTCATTTTTTTCAATAAGGATTGTGTGAGACACTTTGTCAAATGTTTTGCTGAAGTCAAGATATACTATATATACAGCATTTCCATGATCCACCCAGTCAGTGATTCTGTCGTAGAAGGAAATTAAGTTAGCCTGACATGACTTCTAAGTTAAAAACCCATGTTCAAAGATCTTTCCTGGTATAGACATCAGACTCACCAGCCTGTAGTTTTCTGGGTCCACCTTCTTCCCCTTTTTGAAGATAGAAACAACATTTGCTCTTCTCCAGTCTTCTGGGACTTCTCCTGTTCTCCAAGAATTTTCAAAGATTATGGAGAGTGGTTCAAAAATTTATTTTGCTATCTCCTTCAGTAATCTGGGGTGTAATTCATCTGGACCTGGAGACTTGAATTCATGTATGTTAGCTAAGTGTTTCCTCACTATCTTACTCTTTATAGATATCCTGGATTCTTCTATTCCCTTAATAGGACATCAAGTCTGTGTCTTGCAAATAAGTTGTATCCTTCTAGCCTAGTATTCCAATCATGTGTATCGTCCCACCAAGTTTCAGTGATTCCAATGACATCATATTTCTTCTCCTGTCTTAGTAGTTTCAATTCTCCATGTTTGTTGCCCATGCTTTGTGCATTTGTATAGAAACATGTTAATTTGTGATTGGTTTCTCTTCCTCCAATATTTTTATTTAGATTTTTTTTGTCTTTGTTCTTCCCTTCCACTGCTAATAGTATTGTCATGTGTATGACTTTTTCTGGCCTTTTGCTTCCCTTCCCACATTGTTCTACTTTAAAGCTCTCCTGATGTGTGTAGCAAGGCGACTTCCAAATATATGTTTTCCAGTCTTCGTAAGGTGCACCCCATCTCTAGTAAGTAGTCCATTGTATAGGTAGTTCACTCTGTGATCCAGAAATCAAAATCCTTGCTGACAGCATCATCGACATAGCCAGTTGTTCACCTGCAGAATCTTATTCAACCTCCTTGTTCCATGGCTATCCACTGTAAGGATGGAAGAGAAGACCACCAGTACTTTCACTTTCTTACCTAAGTTTTCAAAGTCACTGCAGATGGTTTCCAGGTCGCTTCTTGAGGTGTCATTTGTCCCCACATGTATTAGCAGTCAGTGAAAAGAGGGAGACACAAAAGCGCAAATAGGGTCTTATCAAACGTTACACAAAGTTGCCCACCAAGAGAACTACTCACCTGGTGAGATTGAAGGAAGGACATATATAAATGGCGGCTGCTGCAGATCCACAAGTCAGTGCAGGACCTGATTGAAGCACACACTTAGATTGTACCAATATTTGTGGTATGTCATGATGAAGGGGTCACTTGAACCCTGAAACGCGTAGAACAAACCACGTTGAAAACCTCTACAATTTTTGAAATTCTTCTTGCGGCAGCGCGGGGATGATCCTTTTTTCTCCTATCTAAGTGTGCACATGTATTAACAGGAATGGGTAGTGATCTGTAGGTCTGATATCCTGTCAGACACATCTTTAATTTTTGCACCTGGAAGACAGCACTTTTCTCTTGAGGTTATATCCGGTCTGCAGATTGCGGCCTCTTTTCCTCTCAACACGGAATACCCCATGACCACAACTTTCTGTTTCTTTTTCACAACATTTTTCTCTCTCCATCCAGGAGGACTCTGAGGGTGTCCAAGGTTGTTCTTTGTGGGCAAAGTCTTATCTTAATGTATTTCTTCGTCGTTCTCCTGCGTGAAAGCCTGGTACTGGTTCCTGAGCAGAATGGGTGCTGACTGCCTCTTGATCCACCTGCTTCTCTGGGTCACATGCTTCCATTCCTCTGTTATTTCAAGCGCACTCCGAATTTCGTCTCTTTGTGTAACATGATGAGATAATTCTGCTCTGTCTAAGAACTCTTCACCTTCCTTAATGATTTTCAATGTAGCTAACCTTTCTTCTAGATTTTGCAACTTTTCCTCCAACAGGGACACAAGCTTGCATTTCTGTCATGCGAAGTTTGGCTTTTCCACTGGTAATTCCGTGAACATGTAGGAAGAAATGCAGCTCACCAAATGGCTCCTGGCCTCTCCATATTCTTTTTGTTAAAAAGAAATCAAAATGGTGAGAAATGTGGCAAAATTTCTTTTACCGATGTCCTCCAGTGTTCTTTGAGCTCGCGGAGACTCTTCACTTATGCCAGAAGGCACTGGGAATATGCAAATTCTCTCCTGAGGACTCTTCCCCTGGTTTACGGATGTCCTCCTGTCAGCTGCAATGGCCAAAATCCAGTGTTCTTTGAGCTCACAGAGACTCTTCACGTATCCCAGAAGGCACTGGGAATATGCACATTATCTCATCAGGACTCTTCCCCTGGTTTACCGATGTCCTTCTGTTAGCTGCAATGGCAAAATCCAGTGTTCTTTGAGATCGCGAAGACTCTTTACTTATCCTAGAAAGCACTGGGAATATGCAAATTCTCTCCTCAGGACTCTTCCCCTGGTTTACCGATATCCTCCTGTCAGCTGCAATGGCCAAAATCCAGTGTTATTTGAGCTCTCGGAGACTCTTCACTTATCCCAGAAGGCACTGGAAATATGGAAATTCTCTCCTCAGGACTCTTCACCTGGTTTTGATGTTGATTCTGATGTTGGATTGTTTGACTGGACATCAATTTGGACACATGAAAATAATATTCAAACTAATGTAATCTGTGTGGTTATTACTTATAGGGGGACCCTACGTCATTTTTTTAGGATCCCCCATTTTAATAGTCAGTAAAGGCGCCGGGATTTTTCCGCTCCAAAGGATAGATCCCAAGCCTTGTCTGGTGCTGTGTCTCCCATTTAAGCCCGACTACTGGGATGGCTAGTCAGAAAAGACTCCAGTCTTAGCGTCTTACTTAGGCTCGTGCTGTATGTGTGGTTACTGCTGGCTCTCCAGTTAAGTCTATGGTAACCACTGGTAAACATATGCAGCACCAGAGCCTAAGTCCAGAAATCATGTTACTGAGCATGTCCGTGAGGTGGCTCCGTCTCATTGATGCTCGGCCGTCAGCTGCTCTGGTGATATTGCAGCGCCGGATTGGTCCACAGGCAAGGTCCTGTCCGACTGGAGTATAAAAGGCTCTCAGAGGCGCACGCCGGTGTGCTAGTATCAACCTCTTACCATGTGTGAATGAGACATTGCAACAGTGTGGTCCTTGCCAGCATGGGTTGGTGGTAAGCCGTTAGAATTCCAGCACCTCTGGAGAGGAGTTTGTCTATATGGATTCAGGGCTGGCATCTAGCCATTAGAATTCCGGCACCTCCAGAGAGGATTTAGTTGAGTGCTTTTGCTGACAGTGTGACCACTGTTTGCTACTTACCCCATTAGTGAGCTTTGATCCTCTGCGAGGTTAACAGGGATCGTATCTAGTGTCATATCTACTTCGTTACTGTGTGCGAGTGACACAACTCTATAGCAGAGCATATATTCAGTTTATGTGTGCGAGTGACACAGCTCCGTGTTGCTGTTCACTGAGTGACGTCTAACTAAGTGCAAGCTAGCAATCGCTTGCTGTGTGTTCCGCCATTGTACACATTAGCTACAGTTTTACCTATCTGCACAGTAGACCCCGGATTGCAATTGCACGTCTTTATTAAATTTATTTGGTGCAATCTACCGATCCTAACAGTATCGAATATTTCCAAAACTCACAGCACTTTAAAGCATTTGTGTTTTTGTATGGATGTGGAATTCTAGGGAAAACTTTCAAATTTTGATGACAGATCATGTGTAAAGAAAGGATGTGAAAAAAAGAGTCAGTGACAGAATTATACAAAATGTCTGCATAAGACAACATGCTCAGTTACTTGATTTTTAATTTATGTATATATATATATATATATATATATAGATATATATATATATATATATATATATATTTATATATATACACAACATACAGTTGAAATCAGAGGTTTACATACACTATATAAAAATACACATTCATGTTAATATCTGACATGAATCAGAATAAACCTTCCCTCTTTAAGGTTAATTAGGATTAGTATAATTAATAATATTTGCCAAATGTTAGAATAATGAGAGAGAGAATGTTTTAAGGCATTTTTATCACTTATTGCAAAGTCAAAAGTTTTCAAACATTAAGATTACTATGCCTTTAAAGGGAATCTGTCACCCCAAAATTCACCTATAATCTAAGGCCACCGGCATCAGGGGCTTATCTACAGTATTCTGTAAAGCATGTTTTCCTTGTTTTTTCCTGCAATTTTTTCATTCTAGATTTGTCTCTTGTGCATGCTGATAAAGTTTAGAGTTAAAAAACAAAGTCCTATTCCATAGAATCAGGTTTTGGCACAAAAAAACGCAGCAAAACCTGCGTTTTGGTGCATTTTTCACCACCCATTCTTTCCAATGAGTGAAAAAATGCTGAAAAAACTCTGAAAGTGGCATGCACTATTGTGCAAAAATACTGATGATAAAGGAGCAAAGGTGTGTGCATGAGATTTCTGAAATCTCATAGACTTGCTGGTACTGTAAACAAAGCTAAAAATTTGCAGAAAAAACACTGTAAAAATACCTAGTGTTAATTTAGCCTTAATAGCTAAATTGCATATAATTTGAAAATGAAATTAGAATGTGCAGTTTTCCATCAATGAGATGGCAATGATGTGTGTGTGAATGATCCATTTTTATTTAAAGAACAGTGATATATCATAGTCTTCACAACACGTCTGTGGAAATGTATCGTGTTAAACTCTAGTCACCGATTCTCAATAAACTAGTGTAAGAATAACTTTAATGTCTAACCTGCTTAACCTTACTTTTAGAGTTGAGCAACTTTTACTTTTTTCGGATCGAGACGAGTTTCGCGAAACCGGACTTTGTCAAAAGTCGGGTCGGGTGAAATCGGCCGATTATTGCGAAAAGTCGGGGGCCGACTGAAACACGAAACCCAATGCAAGTCAATGGGGAATCAAAGTCGGCAGTGAGTGGAGGACAGGAAAACACCTACAGTGCCCATTTTAATGCCAACAACATAAATTCTTATTACTTAAGCTTGTGAATCTTAATTTAATTTGGCTAAAGTTGTGGGGGTTAGAGCTGGCTCAAGATTTTCGTGGGCCCAGGAAACGCAGAATACATCACGGCGGTGGAGCAGGGAGAGGTAAGTATTTCAACTTCGCAAGTGCTGTGATCTAGAGCAAGCAGGGGGGCCCGCTCGTTGGCACTGGAACAGGGCCCCTCATAGTACGGCAGTGTGTTTGACGGCGGGTGGCACTTCCCACTGGCAGAGACACTTTTGCGTACTATGAGGGGCCCTGTGTCAGTGATGTCGCCAATGAGTATGCCCCCCCCACCCGATGAAGGAACCTGCACTTTCATCTGCATCTTCCTCTTTGCCCCCGTGTATGGTGGTATAGTATGCGGGAAGGGGAACCTAAATGCAGTTCAAAATTGGTAACAGGACTGAACAGGCGGCATTGCTTTGTTCAGTGGAGGACAACTGTAATGAGTGGCAGACACCGTTAGTAGGCCCAAATAATAAAGTAGGCTAAATGCAGTTCAAAATTGGTAACAGGACTAAACAGGCGGCATTGCTTTGTTCAGTGGAGGACAACTGTAATGAGTGGCAGACACAGTTAGTAGGCCCAAATACTAAAGTAGGCTAAATGCAGTTCGAAATTGTTAACAGGACTAAAAGGGCGGCATTGCTTTGTTCAGTGGAGGACAACTGTTATCAGTGGCAGACACAGTTAGTAGGCCCAAATAATAAAGTAGGCTAAATGCAGTTCAAAATTGGTAACAGGACTGAACAGGCAGCATTGCTTTGTTCAGTGGAAAACAACTGTAATGAGTGGCAGACACAGTTAGTAGGCCCAAATAATAAAGTAGGCTAAATGCAGTTCAAAATTGGTAACAGGACTGAACAGGCGGCATTGCTTTGTTCAGTGGAGGACAATGTTATGTTTGCTTATGACAGGTGTTATGAAGGCAATCCAGAAACACAGTGTGCTTAGCGATCAGAGCGCACACAGTGATCTGACAAATACCCAAAAATACAAGAACGAGCTCTGAGACGTGGAAACTCTGTAGACTGCACACCTGATCCTATCCTAAACACAACTAAAAGCGGCTGTGGATTGCGCCTAACAACTACCTAGGCAACTCGGCACAGCCTAAGAAACTAGCTAGCCTGAAGATAGAAAAATAGGCCTGACTTGCCCCAGAGAAATTCCCCAAAGGAAAAGGCAGCCCCCCACATATAATGACTGTGAGTAAGATGAAAAGACAAAACGTAGGGATGAAATAGATTCAGCAAAGTGGGGCCCGATATTCTAGGACAGAGTGAGGATAGTAAAGCGAACTTTGCAGTCTACAAAAAACCCTAAAGCAAAACCACGCAAAGGGGGCAAAAAAAAAACCACCGTGCCGAACTAACGGCACGGCGGTACACCCTTTGCGTCTCAGAGCTTCCAGCAAAACAAAAGACAAGCTGGACAGAAAAAAAGCAACAAAAAAGCAAAAAGCACTTAGCTATACAGAGCAGCAGGTCACAGGAACAATCAGGAGAAGCTCAGATCCAACACTGAAACATTGACAAGGAGCAAGGATAGCAGCATCAGGCGGAGTTAAGTAATGAAGCAGTTAACGAGCTCACCAGAACACCTGAGGGAGGAAGCTCAGAAGCTGCAGTACCACTTGTGACCACAGGAGTGAATTCAGCCACAGAATTCACAACAGTACCCCCCCCTTGAGGAGGGGTCACCGAACCCTCACCAGAGCCCCCAGGCCGACCAGGATGAGCCGCATGAAAGGCACGAACAAGATCGGAAGCATGAACATCAGAGGCAAAAACCCAGGAATTATCTTCCTGAGCATAACCCTTCCATTTAACCAGATACTGGAGTTTCCGTCTAGAAACACGAGAATCCAAAATCTTCTCCACAATATACTCCAATTCCCCCTCCACCAAAACCGGGGCAGGAGGCTCAACAGATGGAACCATAGGTGCCACGTATCTCCGCAACAACGACCTATGGAATACATTATGTATGGAAAAGGAGTCTGGGAGGGTCAAACGAAAAGACACAGGATTGAGAACCTCAGAAATCCTATACGGACCAATAAAAGGAGGTTTAAATTTAGGAGAGGAAACCTTCATAGGAATATGACGAGAAGATAACCAAACCAGATCCCCAACACGAAGTCGGGGACCCACACGGCGTCTGCGATTAGCGAAAAGTTGAGCTTTCTCCTGGGACAAGATCAAATTGTCCACTACCTGAGTCCAGATCTGCTACAACTTATCCACCACAGAATCCACACCAGGACAGTCCGAAGACTCAACCTGTCCTGAAGAGAAACGAGGATGGAACCCAGAATTGCAAAAAAATGGAGAAACCAAGGTAGCCGAGCTGGCCCGATTATTAAGGGCGAACTCAGCCAACGGCAAAAAGGACACCCAATCATCCTGGTCCGCAGAAACAAAACATCTCAGATATGTTTCCAAGGTCTGATTGGTTCGTTCGGTCTGGCCATTAGTCTGAGGATGGAAAGCCGAGGAAAAGGATAGGTCAATGCCCATCCTACCACAAAAGGCTCGCCAGAACCTTGAAACAAACTGGGAACCTCTGTCAGAAACAATATTCTCAGGAATGCCATGCAACCGAACCACATGCTGAAAGAACAAAGGTACCAAATCAGAGGAGGAAGGCAATTTAGCCAAGGGCACCAGATGGACCATTTTAGAAAAGCGATCACAGACCACCCAAATGACTGACATCTTTTGAGAAACGGGAAGGTCAGAAATGAAATCCATCGAAATATGTGTCCAAGGCCTCTTTGGGACCGGCAAGGGCAAAAGCAACCCACTGGCACGAGAACAGCAGGGCTTAGCCCTAGCACAAATCCCACAGGACTGCACAAAAGTACGTACATCCCGTGACAGAGATGGCCACCAGAAGGATCTAGCCACTAACTCTCTGGTACCAAAGATTCCAGGATGACCAGCCAACACCGAACAATGAAGTTCAGAGATAAGTTTATTAGTCCACCTATCAGGGACAAACAGTTTCTCTGCTGGACAACGATCAGGTTTATTCGCCTGAAATTTTTGCAGCACCCGCCGCAAATCAGGGGAGATGGCAGACACAATGACTCCTTCCTTGAGGATACCCGCTGGCTCAGATAAACCCGGAGAGTCGGGCACAAAACTCCTAGACAGAGCATCCGCCTTCACATTTTTAGAGCCCGGAAGGTACGAAATCACAAAGTCGAAGCGGGCAAAAAATAACGACCAACGGGCCTGTCTAGGATTCAAGCGCTTGGCAGACTCGAGATAAGTCAAGTTCTTATGATCAGTCAATACCACCACGCGATGCTTAGCTCCTTCAAGCCAATGACGCCACTCCTCGAATGCCCACTTCATGGCCAGCAACTCTCGATTGCCCACATCATAATTACGCTCAGCGGGCGAAAACTTCCTGGAAAAGAAAGCACATGGTTTCATCACTGAGCAATCAGAACCTCTCTGTGACAAAACCGCCCCTGCTCCAATCTCAGAAGCATCAACCTCGACCTGGAACGGAAGAGAAACATCTGGCTGACACAACACAGGGGCAGAACAAAAATGACGCTTCAACTCCTGAAAAGCTTCCACAGCAGCAGAAGACCAATTAACCAAATCAGCACCCTTCTTGGTCAAATCGGTCAATGGTTTGGCAATGCTAGAAAAATTACAGATGAAGCGACGATAAAAATTAGCAAAGCCCAGGAACTTTTGCAGACTTTTCAGAGATGTCGGCTGAATCCAATCCTGGATGGCTTGGACCTTAACTGGATCCATCTCGATAGTAGAAGGGGTAAAGATGAACCCCAAAAATGAAACTTTCTGCACACCGAAGAGACACTTTGATCCCTTCACAAACAAAGAGTTAGCACGCAGGACCTGAAAAACCATTCTGACCTGCTTCACATGAGACTCCCAATCATCTGAGAAGATCAAAATGTCATCCAAGTAAACAATCAGGAATTTATCCAGATACTCACGGAAGATGTCATGCATAAAAGACTGAAACACAGATGGAGCATTGGCAAGTCCGAACGGCATCACTAGATACTCAAAATGACCCTCGGGCGTATTGAATGCAGTTTTCCATTCATCGCCTTGCCTGATTCTCACCAGATTATACGCACCACGAAGATCTATCTTAGTGAACCAACTAGCCCCCTTAATCCGAGCAAACAAGTCAGATAACAATGGCAAGGGATACTGAAATTTAACAGTGATCTTATTAAGAAGGCGGTAATCAATACACGGTCTCAGCGAACCATCCTTCTTGGCTACAAAGAAGAACCCTGCTCCCAGTGGTGATGACGATGGGTGAATATGTCCCTTCTCCAGGGATTCCTTCACATAACTGCGCATAGCGGCGTGTTCGGGCACGGATAAATTAAATAATCGACCTTTAGGGAATTTACTACCAGGAATCAAATTGATAGCACAATCACAATCCCTATGCGGAGGTAGAGCATCGGACTTGGGCTCTTCAAATACATCCTGATAATCAGACAAGAACTCTGGGACCTCAGAAGGGGTGGATGACGAAATCGACAAAAATGGAACATCACCATGTACCCCCTGACAACCCCAGCTGGATACCGACATGGAATTCCAATCCAATACTGGATTATGGGTTTGTAGCCATGGCAACCCCAACACGACCACATCATGCAGATTATGCAACACCAGAAAGCGAATAACTTCCTGATGTGCAGGAGCCATGCACATGGTCAGCTGGGCCCAGTATTGAGGTTTATTCTTGGCCAAAGGTGTAGCATCAATTCCTCTCAATGGAATAGGACACCGCAAAGGCTCCAAGAAAAACCCACAACGTTTAGCATAATCCAAATCCATCAGATTCAGGGCAGCGCCCGAATCCACAAACGCCATGACAGAAAACGACGACAAAGAGCATATCAAGGTAATGGACAGAAGGAATTTGGACTGTACAGTACCAATGACGGCAGACCTAGCGGACCGCTTAGTGCGCTTAGGACAATCAGAAATAGCATGAGTGGAATCACCACAGTAGAAACACAGACCATTCAGACGTCTGTATTCCTGCCGTTCAACTCTAGTCATAGTCCTATCGCACTGCATAGGCTCAGGTTTAACCTCAGGCAGTACCGCCAAATGGTGCACAGATTTACGCTCGCGCAAGCGTCGACCGATCTGAATGGCCAAAGACAAAGACTCATTCAAACCAGCAGGCATAGGAAATCCCACCATGACATCCTTAAGAGCCTCAGAGAGACCCTTTCTGAACAAAGCTGCCAGCGCAGATTCATTCCACTGAGTGAGTACTGACCATTTCCTAAATTTCTGACAATATACTTCTATATCATCCTGACCCTGGCACAAAGCCAGCAAATTTTTCTCAGCCTGATCCACTGAATTAGGCTCATCGTACAGCAATCCGAGCGCCAGGAAAAACGCATCGACACTACTCAATGCAGGGTCTCCTGGCGCAAGAGAAAATGCCCAGTCTTGAGGGTCGCCGCGCAAAAAAGAAATAATAATCAAAACCTGTTGAATAGGATTACCAGAAGAATGAGGTTTCAAGGCCAGAAATAGCTTACAATTATTTTTGAAACTTAGAAACTTAGTTCTATCTCCAAAAAACAAATCAGGAATAGGAATTCTTGGTTCTAACATAGATTTCTGATCAATAGTATCTTGAATTTTTTGTACATTTATAACGAGATTATCCATTGAAGAGCACAGACCCTGAATATCCATGTCCACACCTGTGTCCAGAATCACCCAAATGTCTAGGGGAAAAAAAAAAGTGAACACAGAGCAGAAAAAAAAAAAAAAAATGATGTCAGAACTTTTTCTTTCCCTCTATTGAGAATCATTAGAGGGGCTCCTTGTACTGTTATGTTTGCTTATGACAGGTGTTATGAAGGCAATCCAGAAACACAGTGTGCTTAGCGATCAGAGCGCACACAGTGATCTGACAAATACCCAAAAATACAAGAACGAGCTCTGAGACGTGGAAACTCTGTAGACTGCACACCTGATCCTATCCTAAACACAACTAAAAGCGGCTGTGGATTGCGCCTAACAACTACCTAGGCAACTCGGCACAGCCTAAGAAACTAGCTAGCCTGAAGATAGAAAAATAGGCCTGACTTGCCCCAGAGAAATTCCCCAAAGGAAAAGGCAGCCCCCCACATATAATGACTGTGAGTAAGATGAAAAGACAAAACGTAGGGATGAAATAGATTCAGCAAAGTGGGGCCCGATATTCTAGGACAGAGCGAGGATAGTAAAGCGAACTTTGCAGTCTACAAAAAACCCTAAAGCAAAACCACGCAAAGGGGGCAAAAAAAAACCCACCGTGCCGAACTAACGGCACGGCGGTACACCCTTTGCGTCTCAGAGCTTCCAGCAAAACAAAAGACAAGCTGGACAGAAAAAAAGCAACAAAAAAGCAAAAAGCACTTAGCTATACAGAGCAGCAGGTCACAGGAACAATCAGGAGAAGCTCAGATCCAACACTGAAACATTGACAAGGAGCAAGGATAGCAGCATCAGGCGGAGTTAAGTAATGAAGCAGTTAACGAGCTCACCAGAACACCTGAGGGAGGAAGCTCAGAAGCTGCAGTACCACTTGTGACCACAGGAGTGAATTCAGCCACAGAATTCACAACAGGACAACTGTAATGAGTGGCAGACACCGTTATTAGGCCCAAATAATAAAGTAGGCTAAATGCAGTTCAAAATTGGTAACAGGACTAAACAGGCGGCATTGCTTTGTTCAGTGGAGGACAACTGTAATGAGTGGCAGACACCGTTAGTAGGCCCAAATAATAAAGTAGGCTTAATGCAGTTCAAAATTGGTAACAGGACTGAACAGGCAGCATTGCTTTGTTCAGTGGAAAACAACTGTAATGAGTGGCAGACACAGTTAGTAGGCCCAAAAAATAAAGTAGGCTAAATGCAGTTCAAAATTGGTAACAGGACTAAACAGGTGGCATAGCTAGGTACAGGGGTGGGCTCCTCTGCTGAGTAGCAGACAGTGGTAGTAGGCGCAAAATATTAACTGGTCTAAATGGAGGCCAGGGCCCCTGTATATTTTAACTATCATCTATCATTTCAACAAATTTGTATTGGCAGTGCCATTGAAGGATTTAACAGCACAGACTACACAGTGGTGGAGCAGGGAGAGGTAAGTATTGCAAGTGGTAGAACACTGTTCAAGCTGGGGGGGATCACTCTCGTGGGCGTCGGTACTGGCACAGGGCCCCTCATATTACGACGGTGTGTCTGACATTGGTTGTGCACCACCACCATCAGAGACACTTCATTGTACTATGAGGGACCATGTGCCAGTGCCGTCGCCCAAGAGTGGGCACACCCACCTGTCCATGCAAACGGCATTCGCACAGGTGCTTGCGCCAGGTGGTGACCACGGCCCTGTGGGGGGAGTCAGCCCATTTAGGGAGGTATAAAAATTGACTTTGGTGGACATTCAGCAGCTGCAAATGGAGAAATTGGAGAAGTCAGTAAGAGGAGGCCAAAAGCAAGACATTTTTCAGGCAAGCTACGTGTCAGCAGGGGAAGGTGGGGCAAACTAATTTGAAATCCATGATTGGTTAATTTTAATGAAGGTTAGATCATCCGGCTTTAAAAGCTGTTTTCCTACTTCCACATAAGGAAGCCTTCGAGGCCTTGTGTAGCCAGGCGATGACGCTGGCTCAACACCTCCAGCCTTAGGTGCTATTGTGCTTTTGCCACTACCACCAGATGCACCACCACCACCATCAGTACCAGCTGGCAACCACCGCCCACGGGCACTTCCACCAGACTTCCTCATTTTTTGGAAAATCTGACCAAAATAACAACCGTTATATGGTACTGTAAAACAAGGTAGAAGGTTTATATAAACGTGTTGAGAATTTAAATCTCCCTTTTTTGGGGGGAAACTGAACCAAAACTCAGGCCCAGTGTATATAACAACGCAATCTAAGAGGCAGAAAGTGGCTGGCTGACATACGACAAACTAACAGGACTGCAGTATATCCACTTTGTGAGAATTTGAATCTCACTTTTTTGGGGGGAGACTGAACCAAAACTCAGACTCAGTGTATAAAATAACACAATGTAAGTGGCAGAAAGTGGCTGGCTGACATACGACAAACTAGCAGGACTGAAGTATATCCACTTTGTGAGAATTTGAATTTCACTTTTTTTGGGGGGAGACTGAACCAAAACTAAGGCCCAGTGTATATAACAACACAATCTAAGTGGCAGAAAGTGGCTGAAAGATATATGAAAAAATACAAGGACTGCAGTACAATTTCAATCTCCCTACAATGATCTCATGAAAAATATGGCAGCAATAAAATGGACTGCTGCACACAAAAGTGTGGACAAATAAACAAGATAACTGTGCAGAAAGGAGCAACAGGATTTTTGCTTTTAAAAAAGCAGTTGGTTTGCACAGCGGCGTACAAACAGCAATGCAGCTATCAGGGAGCCTTATAAGGCAGCATAATAAGCTACAGAGCTGATACACAAAAATATAGCCTCCACTGTCCCTGCAAACAAATGGTGGTGTTGGACAGTGGAAATCGCTACAGCACAAGCAGTTTAGGGGTTAATCTTCCCTCCCTAACTATATCCCTTCTTCTGATGAAGCTGCAGCAACCTCTCCCTATGTTAAGATCAGCAGAAGTAAGATGGTGGCCGGCGTGCACGCCCCTTTATAGCCCCTGTGATGCCGCAGAAAGCAAGCCAATCACTGTCATGCCCTTCTCTAAAATGGTGGGGACCGAGACCTATGTCATCACGCTGCCCACACTCTGCGTCCTCCTTCATTGGCTGAAAAATGGCGCTGAAAGCGTCATATGAAATGCGACTTTTGCGCGCAGATCGCCGACCTCATGGCCGATCCCACACTAAGATCGGGTCTGGTTTCATGAAACCCGACTTTGCCGAAAGTCGTCGATTTTTTAATTTGTCCGATCCGTTTCGCTCGACCCTACTTACTTTCTTATATTAGTACTGATATTAAAACATCACTTTTATTTAGGGCACTTAAAAGCGAAACATCAGTAGAATTAAGGTTCAACAACAAAAATAAATATACATGTCATGGCCAATGTCACTTGTCACTAAATTAGGCAGTTATAGGGAATTTGGACATACAGTGGGGCAAAAAAGTATTTAGTCAGTCAGCAATAGTGCAAGTACCACCACTTAAAAAGATGAGAGGCGTCTGTAATTTACATCATAGGTAGACCTCAACTATGGGAGACAAACTGAGAACATTTTATTTGCATATTATGGTGGAAAATAAGTATTTGGTCAGAAACAAAATTTCATCTCAATACTTTGTAATATATCCTTTGTTGGCAATGACAGAGGTCAAACGTTTTCTGTAAGTCTTCACAAGGTTGCCACACAGTGTTGTTGGTATGTTGGCCCATTCCTCCATGCAGATCTCCTCTAGAGCAGTGATGTTTTTGGCTTTTCGCTTGGCAACACGGACTTTCAACTCCCTCCAAAGGTTTTCTATAGGGTTGAGATCTGGAGACTGGCTAGGCCACTCCAGGACCTTGAAATGCTTCTTACAAAGCCACTCCTTCGTTGCCCTGGCGGTGTGCTTTGGATCATTGTCATGTTGAAAGACCCAGCCACGTTTCATCTTCAATGCCCTTGCTGATGGAAGGAGGTTTGCACTCAAAATCTCACGATACATGGCCCCATTCATTCTTTCATGTACCCGGATCAGTCGTCCTGGCCCCTTTGCAGAGAAACAGCCCCAAAGCATGATGTTTCCTGTTGTGAATTCTGTGGCTGAGTTCACTTCTGTGGTCACAAGTGGTATTGCAGTCTCTGGGCTTCCTCCCTCAGGTGTTTTGGTGAGCTCGTTGGCTGCCTTGCTATTTAGCTCCACCTGAGTCTGTCTTCCTTGCTCCTTGTCAATGTTCCAGTGTTGGATCTGAGCTACTGCATCTTTCCTTGGGCCTGCTGCTCTGCTAGATAAGTGCTTCTAGTTTGTTTTCTGTTTTTTCTGTCCAGCTTGTTATTATCTTTTGCTGGAAGCTCTGAGAAGCAAAGGGGTGCACCGCCGTGCTGTTAGTTCGGCACGGTGGGTCTTTTTGCCCCTTTGCGTGGTTTTCGTTTTAGGGTTTTTTGTAGACTGCATAGTTCTCTTTGCTATCCTCGCTCTGTCTAGAATATCGGGCCTCACTTTGCTGAATCTATTTCATTCCTACGTTTGTCTTTTCATCTTGCTAACAGTCATTATATGTGGGGGCTGCCTATTCCTTTGGGGTATTTCTCTGAGGTAAGTCAGGCTTGTATTTCTATCTTCAGGCTAGTCAGCTCCTCAGGCAGTGCCGAGTTGCATAGGTAGTTGATAGGCGCAATCCACTGCTGCTTCCAGTTGTGTGAGGATAGATCAGGTACTGCAGTCTACAGAGATTCCACGTCTCAGAGCTCGTCCTATTGTTTTGGGTTATTGCCAGATCTCTGTATGTGCGCTGATTACTGCACGCTGTGTTGCCTGATTGCCAGCCATAACAGTACAAGGAGCCATTCAATGATTTCCAATAGAGGGAAAAAAGAAATCCTGACATCATTTTTTTTTCTTAGCTCTGTCTTCAGTCTTTTTTTTCCCCTAGACATTAGAGTGCTTCAGGACACAGCTGTGGACATGGATATTCAGGCTCTGTGCTCCTCAATGGATAATCTCGTTGTAAATGTACAAAAGATTCAAGATACTATTGATCAGAAATCGATGCTAGAACCAAGAATTCCGATTCCTGATTTGTTTTTTGGTGACAGAACTAAGTTCCTGAGCTTCAGAAATAATTGTAAGCTATTTTTGGCCTTGAAACCTCATTCTTCTGGTAATCCTATTCAACAGGTTTTGATTATTATTTCTTTTTTGCGCGGCGACCCACAGGACTGGGCGTTTTCTCTTGCACCAGGAGATTCTGCATTGAGTAATGTTGATGCATTTTTCCAGGCGCTGGGATTGCTTTACGATGAGCCTAATTCAGTGGATCAAGCTGAGAAAAATCTGCTGGCTTTATGCCAGGGTCAGGATGATGTAGAAGTATATTGTCAGAAATTTAGAAAATGGTCAGTACTCACTCTGTGGAATGAATCTGCACTAGCGGCTTTGTTCAGAAAGGGTCTCTCTGAAGCTCTTAAGGATGTAATGGTGGGATTTCCTATGCCTGCTGGTTTGAATGAGTCTATGTCCTTGGCCATTCAGATCGGTCGTCGCTTGCGCGAGCGTAAATCTGTGCACCATCTGGCGGTATTGTCTGAGAGTAAGCCTGAGCCTATGCAGTGCGACAGGACTATGACTAAAGTAGAACGGCACGAACACAGACGTCTGAACAGACTGTGTTTCTATTGTGGTGATTCTACTCATGCTATTTCTAATTGTCCTAAACGCACTAGGCGGTTCGATAGCTCTGCCGTTATTGGTACTGTACAGTCCAAATTCCTTTTGTCCATTACCTTAATGTGCTCTTTGTCATCATATTCTGTCATGGCGTTTGTGGATTCAGGCGCTGCCCTGAATCTGATGGATTTGGATTATGCTAAACGTTGTGGATTTTTCTTGGAGCCTTTGCGGTGTCCTATTCCGTTGAGAGGAATTGATGCTACACCTCTGGCCAAGAATAAGCCTCAGTACTGGGCCCAGCTGACCATGTGCATGGCTCCTGCATATCAGGAAATTATTCGCTTTTTGGTACTGCATAATTTGCATGATGTGGTCGTGTTGGGGTTGCCATGGCTACAAACCCATAATCCAGTATTGGATTGGAACTCTATGTCGGTAACCAGCTGGGGTTGTCAGGGAGTACATGGTGATGTTCCATTTTTGTCTATTTCGTCATCCATTCCTTCTGACATCCCAGAGTTCTTGTCGGACTTTCAGGATGTATTTGAAGAGTCCAAGTCTGATGCCCTTCCTCCGCATAGGAATTGTGATTGTGCTATCGATTTGATTCCTGGTAGTAAATTCCCTAAGGGTCGTTTATTTAATTTGTCCGTACCTGAACACACCGCTATGCGCAGTTATGTGAAGGAGTCCCTGGAGAAGGGACATATTCGCCCATCGTCGTCACCATTGGGAGCAGGGTTCTTTTTTGTAGCCAAGAAGGATGGTTCGCTAAGACCGTGTATTGATTACCGCCTTCTTAATAAGATCACTGTTAAGTTTCAGTATCCCTTGCCATTGATTTCTGACTTGTTTGCTCGGATTAAGGGGGCTAGTTGGTTTACTAAGATTGATCTTCGTGGTGCGTATAATCTGGTGAGAATCAGGCAGGGAGATGAATGGAAAACGGCATTAAATACGCCCGAGGGTCATTTTGAGTATCTGGTGATGCCGTTCGGACTTGCCAATGCTCCATCTGTTTTTCAGTCTTTTATGCATGACATTTTCCGTGAGTATCTGGATAAATTCTTGATTGTTTACTTGGATGACATTTTGATCTTCTCAGATGATTGGGAGTCTCATTTGAAGCAAGTCAGAATGGTTTTCCAGGTACTGCGTGCTAATTCCTTGTTCGTGAAGGGATCAAAGTGTCTCTTCGGTGTGCAGAAAGTTTCATTTTTGGGGTTCATCTTTTCCCCTTCTACTATCGAGATGGATCCGGTTAAGGTTCAGGCCATCCAGGATTGGACTCAGCCGACATCTCTAAAAAGTTTGCAGAAATTCCTGGGCTTTGCTAATTTTTATCGTCGCTTCATCTGTAATTTTTCTAGCATTGCCAGACCATTGACCGATTTGACCAAGAAGGGTGCTGATTTGGTTAATTGGTCTTCTGCTGCCGTGGAAGCTTTTCAGGAGTTGAAGCGTCGTTTTTGCTGTGCCCCTGTGTTGTGTCAACCTGATGTTTCTCTTCCGTTCCAGGTCGAGGTTGATGCTTCTGAGATTGGTGCAGGGGCGGTTTTGTCACAGAGAGGTTCTGGTTGCTCAGTGTTCAAACCATGTGCTTTCTTTTCCAGGAAATTTTCTGCTGCTGAGCGTAATTATGATGTGGGCAACCGAGAGTTGCTGGCCATGAAGTGGGCATTCGAGGAGTGGCGTCATTGGCTTGAGGGTGCTAAGCATCGCGTGGTGGTTTTGACTGATCATAAGAACCTTACTTATCTTGAGTCTGCCAAGCGCTTGAATCCTAGACAGGCCCGTTGGTCGTTATTTTTTGCTCGTTTTGATTTTGTGATTTCATACCTTCCGGGCTCTAAAAATGTGAAGGCGGATGCTCTGTCTAGGAGTTTTGTGCCCGACTCTCCGGGGTTATCTGAGCCGGCGAGTATCCTCAAGGAAGGAGTCATTGTGTCTGCCATCTCCCCTGATTTGCGGAGAGTGTTGCAGAAATTTCAGGCTAATAAACCTGATCGTTGTCCGGCCGAGAAACTGTTCGTCCCTGATAGGTGGACTAGTAAAGTTATCTCTGAACTTCATTGTTCGGTGCTGGCCGGTCATCCAGGAATCTTTGGTACCAGGGAGTTGGTTGCTAGATCCTTCTGGTGGCCATCTCTGTCACGGGATGTGCGTGCTTTGTGCAGTCCTGTGGAATTTGTGCTAGGGCTAAGCCCTGCTGTTCACGTGCCAGTGGGTTGCTTTTGCCCTTGCCGGTCCCGAAGAGGCCTTGGACACATATTTCGATGGATTTCATTTCTGACCTTCCCGTTTCTCAAAAGATGTCTGTCATTTGGGTGGTCTGTGATCGCTTTTCTAAAATGGTCCATCTGGTGCCCTTGGTTAAATTGCCTTCCTCCTCTGATTTGGTGCCTTTGTTCTTCCAGCATGTGGTTCGTTTACATGGCATTCCTGAGAATATTGTTTCTGACAGAGGTTCCCAGTTTGTCTCGAGGTTCTGGCGAGCCTTTTGTGGTAGGATGGGCATTGACCTATCTTTTTCCTCGGCCTTCCATCCTCAGACTAATGGCCAGACCGAACGAACCAATCAGACCTTGGAAACATATCTGAGATGTTTTGTTTCCGCTGACCAGGATGATTGGGTGTCATTTTTGCCGTTGGCTGAGTTCGCCCTTAATAATCGGGCCAGCTCGGCTACCTTGGTCTCTCCATTTTTCTGCAATTCTGGGTTCCATCCTCGTTTCTCTTCAGGACAGGTTGAGTCTTCGGACTGTCCTGGTGTGGATTATGTGGTGGACAGGTTGCAGCAGATCTGGACTCAGGTAGTGGACAATTTGACCTTGTCCCAGGAGAAGGCTCAGCTTTTCGCTAATCGCAGACGCCGTGTGGGACCCCGACTTCGTGTTGGGGATCTGGTTTGGTTATCTTCTCATCATATACCTATGAAGGTTTCCTCTCCTAAATTTAAACCTCGTTTTATTGGTCCGTATAGGATTTCTGAGATTCTCAATCCGGTGTCTTTTCGTCTGACCCTCCCAGACTCCTTTTCCATACATAATGTATTCCATAGGTCGTTGTTGAGGAGATACGTGGCACCTATGGTTCCATCTGTGGAGCCTCCTGCCCCTGTTTTGGTGGAGGGGGAATTGGAGTATATTGTGGAGAAGATTTTGGATTCTCGTGTCTCTAGACGGAAACTCCAGTATCTGGTCAAATGGAAGGGTTATGCTCAGGAAGATAATTCCTGGGTTTTTGCCTCTGATGTCCATGCCCCAGATCTTGTTCGTGCCTTTCATGTGGCTCATCCTGGTCGGCCTGGGGGTTCTGGTGAGGGTTCGGTGACCCCTCCTCAAGGGGGGGGTACTGTTGTGAATTCTGTGGCTGAGTTCACTTCTGTGGTCACAAGTGGTATTGCAGTCTCTGGGCTTCCTCCCTCAGGTGTTTTGGTGAGCTCGTTGGCTGCCTTGCTATTTAGCTCCACCTGAGTCTGTCTTCCTTGCTCCTTGTCAATGTTCCAGTGTTGGATCTGAGCTACTGCATCTTTCCTTGGGCCTGCTGCTCTGCTAGATAAGTGCTTCTAGTTTGTTTTCTGTTTTTTCTGTCCAGCTTGTTATTATCTTTTGCTGGAAGCTCTGAGAAGCAAAGGGGTGCACCGCCGTGCTGTTAGTTCGGCACGGTGGGTCTTTTTGCCCCTTTGCGTGGTTTTCGTTTTAGGGTTTTTTGTAGACTGCATAGTTCTCTTTGCTATCCTCGCTCTGTCTAGAATATCGGGCCTCACTTTGCTGAATCTATTTCATTCCTACGTTTGTCTTTTCATCTTGCTAACAGTCATTATATGTGGGGGCTGCCTATTCCTTTGGGGTATTTCTCTGAGGTAAGTCAGGCTTGTATTTCTATCTTCAGGCTAGTCAGCTCCTCAGGCAGTGCCGAGTTGCATAGGTAGTTGATAGGCGCAATCCACTGCTGCTTCCAGTTGTGTGAGGATAGATCAGGTACTGCAGTCTACAGAGATTCCACGTCTCAGAGCTCGTCCTATTGTTTTGGGTTATTGCCAGATCTCTGTATGTGCGCTGATTACTGCACGCTGTGTTGCCTGATTGCCAGCCATAACAGTTTCCACCACCATGCTTTACAGTAGGTATGGTGTTTGATGGATGCAACTCAGTATTCTTTTTCCTCCAAACACGACAAGTTGTGTTTCTACCAAACAGTTCCAGTTTGGTTTCATCAGACTATAGGACATTCACTCCAAACACCTCTGGATCATCCAAATGCTCTCTAGCAAACTTCAGACGGGCTCGAACATGTACTGGCTTAAGCAGTGGGACACGTCTGGCACTGCAGGATCTGAGTCCATGGTGGCGTAGTGTGTTACTTATGGTAGGCCTTGTTACATTGGTCCCAGCTCTCTGCAGTTCATTCACTAGGTCCCCCCGCGTGGTTCTGGGATTTTTGCTCACCGTTCTTGTGATCATTCTGACCCTACGGGGTGGGATTTTGCGTGGAGCCCCAGATCGAGGGAGATTATCAGTGGTCTTGTATGTCTTCCATTTTCTAATTATTGCTCCCACTGTTGATTTCTTCACTCCAAGCTGGTTGGCTATTGCAGATTCAGTCTTCCCAGCCTGGTGCAGGGCTACAATTTTGTTTCTGGTGTCCTTTGACAGCTCTTTGGTCTTCACCATAGTGGAGTTTGGAGTCAGACTGTTTGGGTGTGCACAGGTGTCTTTTTATACTGATAACAAGTTTAAACAGGTGCCATTACTACAGGTAATGAGTGGAGGAAAGAGGAGACTCTTAAAGAAGAAGTTACAGGTCTGTGAGAGCCAGAAATCTTGAATGTTTGTTTCTAACCAAATACTTATTTTCCACCATAATATGCAAATAAAATGTTAAAAAAACAGACAATGTGATTTTCTGGATTTTTTTTTCTCAGTTTGTCTCCCATAGTTGAGGTCTACCTATGATGTAAATTACAGACACCTCTCATCTTTTTAAGTGGTGGAACTTGCACTATTGCTGACTGACTAAATACTTTTTTGCCCCACTGTATATCCTATTATCAAGGCTGT
This sequence comes from Ranitomeya imitator, assembly GCF_032444005.1. Taxonomy (NCBI): domain Eukaryota; kingdom Metazoa; phylum Chordata; class Amphibia; order Anura; family Dendrobatidae; genus Ranitomeya; species Ranitomeya imitator. The sequence continues at coordinate 680,439,657 of NC_091282.1, forward strand.
CTTCTCCTTTCCTTACTGCTAAGGTTGACACACTACATCTGCGCAATGGCGCCCCCACTCGTACGTTGACTTTCCCTATTCTTTCCTAGAAGATCCTATGGGAAGACGGAAAAGGGGTGGGATAACCTCTTTTATCATTCAAAAATAAGGAAGAGTATATCTTGAAGATAATTAGGTTTTGAAGGAGAAATGACAAAAGTCCAAACTTTTTCATGGTTAACTATTGTATATATGGATCATAGCACCAGTAGTCAATTCTCACAAAACACTCAAATGTAGATGACGCCAACTAGGTCGCTAAACTAATACCTAGTGGAAAAAGAAAACAAAAAAATTGCCCTATGTTAAGTCTAGTGCAACCCTGCCTGAAAGTTGACTACTGGTTTGCCATTGCACAGGTGTAGGGTGCCAACATCCGCAGTAAGGAAGGGAGAAGACAGCCTTGATAATAGGATATATGTTCAAATTCACTAAAACTGCCTAATTCAGGGGCAAGTGACTTTGGCCATGACTTGCATATTTGTTTTTGTTGTTGAAACTTAATTCTACTGATGTTTTGCTGTTAACTGTGCTAAATAACTGTGATGTTTTAATTTAGGTATTAGTACAGGAAAGTAAGGGTAAGCCATACATTAAATGTACTGTGAGACAACGATTTACGAGGGCTTCAGAAGTAGAGTTTCATCAGACTGGAAAGGGTTACAAAACCTCTCGAAAAAATTTGGACTGCTCCCATACAGTTAGACAGATTGTGCCCACATGAAAGAAATTCAAGACCATTATTAACTTCCACTGAATTTTATCAGAAAATTCTATAGAAAAATGTTAGGACTCCTGTCCTTAAACTGAATCTCAAGACAAAGTGGGTCATGCAGACCATTCTGCACAAGTCATTCTACAAATACGTGGTTAAAGAGGAAGAATGTTAAAGAGAACCTTTCACCAAATTTGTAATGTTGATCTGGACAAAGAATGTAATAGTGGCCGCTAAGAGGAATATAGAGTTTTTTGTTGTTTTTAAATTTGCCTCTCCATTGCATAGATAATAGCAATAAAAATGAGATTTTATGTTTCCCTTGGGGGCTTGTACTCTGATTGATAATTTTTCTGCAAAATTAAAAAGAAAAACAAAAGCATTTTATTCCACTCAGCAGCCACTATTACATCATGAGTCCAGTACTACATGAAAAATTTTGGGCAACCTCCTTTTTAAAGGGTTAAGAATAGGTTTTAAGTGCCTAAAAGTTGACCGGCTTAGTTGCCTATTTTCCTTGTGCATACAGTTCAATAAGAAAACTTTGGTGAAAGACCCTCTTCAAGGCTTTGGAATGGCCCAGTCAAAGTCCTGACTTTAATCTTATAAAAATGCTGTGGAGGAACCTGAAGCAAGCAAAACCCACCAACATAACTGAGCTTAAGCTGTTTTATGTAGTTTTAGGTCAAATGTAACCAGAAATATAAACATTTTTGAAGGATTCATACATTTTCAAGCACTAATGTCTGCAGACTTGTCACACTTGTCAAACTACAGTGGGTATGGAAAGCATTCAGACCCCTTTAAATTTTTCACTCTTTGTTTCATTGCAGCCATTTGGTGAGTTGAAAAAAGTTTACTTTTTCTCGCTAATGTACACTCTGCACCCCATCTTGACTGAAAAAAGCAGAAATGTAGACATTTTTGCAAATGTATTAAAAAAGAAAAACTGAAATATCACATGGTCATAATTATTCAGACCCTTTGCTCAGACACTCATATTTAAGTCACATGTTGGTCATGTCCTTATGATCTTCCTTGATATGGTTCTACCCCTTCATTGGAGTCCAGCTGTGTTTAACCCCTTCCCGACCTTTGACGCCACGTAGGCGTCATGAAAGTCGGTGCCAATCCGACCTGTGACGCATATGTGGCGTCATGGAAAGCTCACGTCCCTGCAGATCGGGTGAAAGGGTTAACTCCAATGTCACCTGATCTGCAGGGACAGGGGGAGTGGTACTTTAGCCCAGGGGGGGTGGCTTCACCCCCTCCCCGTTGTGAATTCTGCTCTTGGGTTACCTCCAGTGGTTGTTGGTGGGAATGCAGTTGTCTCTGACTCGCAGTCCTGGCCAGGTGTATCGGATGATTACAATTCTGACTGGGATATTTAGGTGTGCAGGATCCTTTAGCCCTTTCCAGTTGTCAATGTTTCTTTGGAAGTATTGGATCTCTGCCTGGCCTCTCCTGCTTATCTGCCAGTTCAGCAAAGATAAGTGTCTGTTTCTTTTTCTGAAGCACATATGCTGTGTGCTTATTTTCAGTGCTGATCTTTTGTTTCTATTTGTCCAGCTTAGACTGTGTCAGTTGTTTTTCTCAGTCTGGTGGGATTCTATGGAGTTACAGATATACTCTCCACATCTTTAGTTAGGTGGTGGAGTTTTGTATTTTCTGCTGTGGATATTTTTGTAGTATTTTTATGCTGACCGCTTAGTATCCTGTCCTGTCCTTTTCTATTTAGCTAGAATTGGCCTCCTTTGCTAAGCCTGTTTTCTGCCTGCGTGTGTCTTTTCCTCTCCAACTCACAGTCATTATTTGTAGGGGGCTGCCTATCCTTTGGGGATCTGCTCTGAGGCAAGATAGTATTCCTATTTCCATCTTTAGGGGTATTTAGTCCTCCGGCTGTGTCGAGGTGTCTAGGTTTTGTTAGGCACACCCCACGGCTACTTCTAGTTGCGGTGATAAGATCAGGGTTTTCGGTCAGTAGAGTTACCACTTACTCCAGTGAAGGTTTTCATGCTGCTCCAAGGCCACCTAATCATAACACCCCCCATGGCTACAATCGCACTGATTGGCTGTTGAAAGTGAAACTGCCAAATCAGAGCGATTTGTAATATTTCATTTAAAAAACTGGTGAAATATTACAATCCAGCCATGGCCGATGCTGCAATATCATCAGCCATGGCTGGAAACACTGATGTGCCCCTCCCACCGCCACCGATCTCCCCCCCAGTCCTCCGTTCTGTGGTCTGCTCCCTTCCGTCGCCCTGTTTGCTCCCCCGTCCTCCTGTCCGCTCCCCCCGTGCTCCTATGCCATTCCCCCATGCTCCGACGCCCCCCGTGCCCCGATCTCCCCCCTCATACTTACCGAGGCTCCCAGTGCCCGTCCATCTTCTCCATGGGCGCTGCCATCTTCCAAAATGGCGGGCGCATGTGCAGTGCGCCCGCCGAATCTGCCGGCAGGCAGATTCGTTCCATGTACATTTTGATCACTGTGATAAACCCTATCACAGTGATCAAAATAAAAAAAAAGTAAATGAACCCCCCCTTTATCACCCCCATAAGTAGGAACAATAATAAAATAAAGAAAATATATATATATTTTTTTCCCACTACAGTTAGAACTAGGGTTAGGGTTAGGGAATGTGCACACGTATTCTGGTCCTCTGCGGATTTTTCCGCAGCGGTTTTTATAAATCTGCAGTGCAAAATCGCTGCAGATTTATTGTGGATTTACCGCGGTTTTTCTGCGGATTTCACTGCGGTTTTCTATTGGAGCAGTTGTAAAACCGCTGCGGAATCCGCAGAAAGAAGTGAAATGTGCGTAATGTAAACCGCTGCGTTTCCGTGCAGTTTTTTCCGCAGCATGTGCACAGCGTTTTTTGTAAACTCATGGGAAACTGCTGCGGACCCGCAGTGGCGGAGACGCTGTGGATCCGCAGCATTTTCCGCATTGTATACACATACCATTAGAATTAGGCTATGTGCACACGGTGTGGATTTGGCTGCGGATCCGCAGCGGATTGGCCGCTGCGGATTCGTAGCAGTTTTCCATCAGCTTTACAGTTCCATGTAAACCTGTGGAAAACCAAATCAGCTGTGCCCATGGTGCGGAAAATACCGCGCGGGAACGCTGTGTTGTATTTTCCGCAGCATGTCAATTCTTTGTGCGGATTCCGCAGCGTTTTACTCCTGTTCCTCAATAGGAATCCGCAGGTGAAATCTGCACAAAAAACACTGGAAATCCACGGTAAATCCGCAGGTAAAACGCAGTGCCTTTTACCTGCGGATTTTTCAAAAATGATGCGGAAAAATCTCACACGAATCCGCAACGTGGGCACATAGCCTTAGGGTTAGGGTTGGAATTAGGGCTAGGGTTGGAAATAGGGTTAAGATTAGGCTTGTGGTTAGGGCTATGGTTAGGGTTAGGGGTGTGTTGGGGTTAGGGTTGTGGTTAGGGGTGTGTTGGGGTTAGGGTTGTGATTAGGGTTAGGGGTGTGTTGGGGTTAGGGCTATGGTTAGGGGTGTGTTGGGGTTAGGGTTGTGAATAGGGTTATGGCCAGAGTTGATATTAGGGTTAGGGGTGTGTTGGGGTTAGTGTTGGAGTTAGAATTGAGGGGTTTCCACTGTTTAGGTACATCAGGGGTCTCCAAACGCAACATGGCGCCACCATTGATTCCAGCCAATCTTTTATTCAAAAAGTCAAATCGTGCTCCCTCACTTCCGAGCCCCGACGTGCGCCAAAACAGTGGTTTACCCCCACATATGGGGTACCAGCATACTCGGGACAAACTGGGCAACAACTATTGGGGTCCAATTTCTCCTGCTACCCTTGTGAAAATAAAAAACTGCTTGCTAAAATATCATTTTTGAGGAAAGAAAATTATTTTTTTTATTTTCACGGCTCGGCGTTGTAAACTTCTATGAAGCACTTGGGGGTTCAAAGTGCTCACCACATATCTAGATAAGTTCCTTGGGGGGTCTAGTTTCCAAAATGGGGTCACTTGTGGGGGTTTCTACTGTTTAGGCACATCAGGGGCTCTGCAAATGCAACATGACGCCCGCAGACCATTCCATCAAAGTCGCATTTCAAAGCGTCACTACTTCCTTTATGAGCCCCGATGTGTGCTTAAACAGTGGTGTACCCCCACATATGGGGTATTAGCATACTCAGTGTAAACTGGGCAACAACTATTGGGGTTCAATTTCTCCTGTTACCCTTGTGAAAATAAAAAATTGCTTGCTAAAACATCATTTTGAGGAAAGAAAATATTTTTTTTATTTTCACGGCTCTGCGTTGTAAACTTCTGTGAAGCACTTGGGGGTTCAAAGTGCTCACCATATATGTATATAGGTTCCTTGAGGGGGCTAGTTTCCAAAATGGGGTCACTTGTTGGGGGTTTCTACTGTTTAGTCACATCAGGGGCTCTGCAAATGCAACATGACGCCCACAGACCATTCCATCAAAGTCTGCATTTCAAAGCCTCACTACTTCCCTTCCGAGCCCCGACGTGTGCCCGAACAGTGGTTTACCCCCACATATGGGGTACCAGCATACTCAGTGCAAACTGGGCAACAACTATTGGGGTCCAATTTCTCCTGTTACCCTTGTGAAAATAAAAAATCGCTTGCTAAAACATCATTTTGAGGAAAGAAAATTTATTTTGTTATTTTCACGGCTCTGCGTTGTAAACTTCTGTGAAGCACTTGGGGGTTCAAAGTGCTCACCACATATCTAGATAAGTTCTTTGGGGGGTCCAGTTTTCAAAATGGGGTCACTTGTGGGGGGTTTCTACTGTTTAGGCACATCAGTGGCTCTGCAAACGTAACATGATGCCCGCAGACCATTCCATCAAAGTCTGCATTCCAAAACGTCACTACTTCCCTTCTGAGCCCCGACGTGTGCCCAAACAGTGGTTCCCCCCACATATGGGGTATCAGCGTACTCAGAACAAACTGGACAACGACTTTTGGGGTCCAATTTCTCCTGTTACTCTTGTGAAAATAAAAAATTGCGGGCTAAAAAATAATTTTTGAGGAAAGAAAAATGATTTTTTATTTTCATGGCTCTGCGTTATAAACCTCTGTGAAGCACTTGGGGGTTTAAAGTGGTCACCGCACATCTAGGTTAGTTCCATGGGAGGTTTAGTTTCCAAAATGGGGTCACAGGGGGAGCTCAAATGTTTAGGCACACAGGGGCTGGGCTCTCCAAACGCGACATGGTGTCCGCTAACAATTGGAGCTAATTTTTCATTCAAAAAGTCAAATGGCGCTCCTTCCCTTCCAAACCCGGCCGTGTTCCCAAACAGTGGTTTACCCCCACATGTGAGGTATCAGTGTATTCAGGAGAAATTGCCCAATAAATTTTAGGATCCATCTTATCCTGTTGCCCATGTGGAAATGAACAAATTGAGGCTAAAATAAATTTTTTGTGAAAAAAAAGTACTTTTTAATTTTTACGGATCAATTTGTGAAGCACCTGGGGGTTTAAAGTGCTCACTATGCATCTAGATACGTTCCTTGGGCGGTCTAGTTTCCAAAATGGGGTCACATGTGGGGGAGCTCCAATGTTTAGGCACACAGGGGCTCTACAAAAGCGACATGGTGTCCGCTAAAGATTGGAGCCAATTTTTCATTGAAAAAGTCAAATGGCGCTCCTTCCCTTCCGCGCCCAAACAGTAGTTTCCCCCACATATGGGGTATCGGCGTACTCAGGACAAATTGTACAATAACTTTGGGGTCCAGTTTATCTTTTTACCCTTGGGAAAATAAAAAAATGTTGCTAAAAGATCATTTTTGTGACTAAAAAGTTAAATGTTCATTTATTTCTTCCATGTTGCTTCTGCTGCTGTGAAGCACCTGAAGGGTTAATAAACTTCTTGAATGTGGTTTTGAGCACCTTGAGGGGTGCAGTTTTTAGAATGGTGTCACTTTTGGGTATTTTCAGCTATATAGACCCCTCAAACTGACTTCAAATGTGAGGTGGTCCCTAAAAAAAAATGGTTTTGTAAATTTTTGCTGTAAAAATGAGAAATTGCTGGTCAACTTTTAACCCTTATAACTTCCTATGAAAAAAAAATTTTGTTTCCAAAATTGTGCTGATGTAAAGTAGACATGTGGGTAATGTTATTTATTAACTATTTTGTGTCACATAACTCTCTCGTTTAACAGAATAAAAATTCAAAATTTGAAAATTGCGAAATTTTCACAATTTTAGCCAAATTTCCATTTTTTTCACAAATAAACGCAAAAATTATTGACCTAAATTTACCACTATCATGAAGCCCAATATGTCTCAAAAAAACAGTCTCAGAACCGCTAGGATTCGTTGAAGCGTTCCTGAGTTATTACCTCATAAAGGGACACTGGTCAGAATTGCAAAAAACGGCCAGGTCATTAAGGTCAAAATAGGCTGGGTCATGAAGGGGTTAATTAAACTGATAAGACTTGATTTGGAAAGGCACACACCTGTCTATATAAGACCTCACAGCTCACAGTGCATGTCAGACCAAATGAAAATTATGAGGTCAAATGAACTAGCTAAGGAGCTCAGAGACAGAATTGTGTGAAGGCACAGATCTGGCCAAGGTTACAAAACAATGTCTGTAGTACTCAAGGTTCCTAAGAGCACAATGGCCTCCATAATCCTTAAATGGAAGAAGTTTGGGACAACCAGAAGTCTTCCTAGACCTGGCCGTGCAGGCAAACTGAGCAATGGTGGGAGATGAGCCTTGGTAAGAAAGGTACAGAAGAACCCCAAGATCACTGTAGCTGAGCTCCAGAGATGCAGTAGAGAGATGGAAGAAAGTTAACTATCACTTTAGGCCTCCAACAGTCGAGCCTTTATGGCAGAGTTGCCCAACGGAAGCCTCTCCTCAGTGCAAGACATATGAAGGCCCGCATAGAGTTTGCTAAAAACACATGAAGGACTCCCTGACTATGAGAAATAAGATTCTCTGGTCTGATGAGACGAAGATATACTGTTTTGGTGATAATTCTAAATGGTATGTGTGGAGAAAACCAGGCACTGCTCATCACCTGCCCAATGTTCACCATCCAACATGACGGAACTGGAGAGGATCTGCAAAGAAGAATGGCAGAGGATCCCCAAATCCAGGTGTGAAAAAACTTGTTGCATCATTCCCAAGAAGACTCAAAGGGTGCTTCTACTTAATACTGAGCAAAGGGTTTAAATACTTATGCCCATGTGAAATTTCAGTGTCACAATCCACTTTTGGATTTGTGGCAGCTCTGGTTCCACTCAGTTTAACCCCTTTACCCCCAAGGGTGGTTTGCACGTTAATGACCAGGCCAATTTTTACAATTCTGACCACTGTCCCTTTATGAGGTTATAACTCCGAAACGCTTCAACGGATCCTGGTGATTCTGACACTGTTTTCTCGTGACATATTGTACTTCATGATAGTGGTAAAATTTCTTTGATAGTACCTGCGTTTATTTGTGAAAAAAACGGAAATTTGGCGAAAATTTTGAAAATTTCGCAATTTTCAAACTTTGAATTTTTATGCAATTAAATCACAGAGATATGTCACACAAAATACTTAATAAGTAACATTTCCCACATGTCTCCTTTACATCAGCATAATTTTGGAACCAATTTTTTTTTTTGTTAGGGAGTTATAAGGGTTAAAAGTTGACCAGCAATTTCTCATTTTTACAACACCATTTTTTTTTTAGGGACCACGTCTCATTTGAAGTCATTTTGAGGGGTCTATATGATAGAAAATGCCCAAGTGTGACAACATTCTAAAAACTGCACCCCTCAAGGTGCTCAAAACCACATTCAAGAAGTTTATTAACCCTTCAGGTGTTTAATAGGAATTTTTGGAATGTTTAAATAAAAATGAACATTTAACTTTTTTACACAAAAAGTTTACTTCAGCTCCAATTTGTTTTATTTTACCAAGGGTAACAGGAGAAATTGGACCCAAAAAGTTGTTGTCCAATTTGTCCTGAGTACGCTGATACCCCATATGTGGCAGTAAACCACTGTTTGGGCGCATGGGAGAGCTCGGAAGGGAAGGAGCGCTATTTGACTTTTCAATGCAAAATTGACAGGAATTGAGATGGGACGCCATGTTGTGTTTGGAGAGCCACTGATGTGCCTAAACATTGAAACCCCCCACAAGTGACACCATTTTGGAAAGTAGACCCCCTAAGGAACTTATCTGGATGTGTGGTGAGCACTTTGACCCACCAAGTGCTTCACAGAAGTTTATAATGCAGAACCGTAAAAATAAAAAATCATATTTTTTCACAAAAATTATATTTTTGCCCCCAATTTTTTATTTTTCCAAGGGTAAGAGAAGAAATTGGACCTCAAAAGTTGTTGTCCAATTTGTCCTGAGTACGCTGATACCCCATATGTGGCAGTAAACCACTGTTTGGGCGCATGGGAGAGCTCGGAAGGGAAGGAGCACAGTTTGACTTTTCAATGCAAAATTGACAGAAATTGAGATGGGACGCCATGTTGCGTTTGGAGAGCCACTGATGTGCCTAAACATTGAAACCCCCCACAAGTGACACCATTTTGGAAAGTAGACCCCCTAAGGAACTTATCTGGATGTGTGGTGAGCACTTTGACCCACCAAGGGCTTCACAGAAGTTTATAATGCAGAGCCATAAAAATAAAACAAAATTTTTTTCCCACAAAAATTATTTTTTAGCCCCCAGTTTTGTATTTTCCCTAGGGTAACAGGAGAAATTGGACCCCAAAAGTTGTTGTCCAATTTGTCCTGAGTACGCTGATACCCCATATGTGGCAGTAAACCACTGTTTGGGCGCATGGGAGAGCTCGGAAGGGAAGGAGCGCAGTTTGACTTTTCAATGCAAAATTGACAGAAATTGAGATGGGACGCCATGTTGCGTTTGGAGAGCCACTGATGTGCCTAAACATTGAAACCCCCCACAAGTGACACCATTTTGGAAAGTAGACCCCCTAAGGAACTTATCTAGAGGTGTGGTGAGCACTTTGACCCACCAAGTGCTTCACAGAAGTTTATAATGCAGAACCGTAAAAATAAAAAATCATATTTTTTCACAAAAATTATATTTTTGCCCCCAATTTTTTATTTTTCCAAGGGTAAGAGAAGAAATTGGACCTCAAAAGTTGTTGTCCAATTTGTCCCGAGTACGCTGATACCCCATATGTGGCAGTAAACCACTGTTTGGGCGCATGGGAGAGCTCGGAAGGGAAGGAGCGCCGTTTGACTTTTCAATGCAAAATTGACAGGAATTGAGATGGGACGCCATGTTGCGTTTGGAGAGCCACTGATGTGCCTAAACATTGAAACCCCCCACAAGTGACACCATTTTGGAAAGTAGACCCCCTAAGGAACTTATCTGGATGTGTGGTGAGCACTTTGACCCACCAAGGGCTTCACAGAAGTTTATAATGCAGAGCCATAAAAATAAAACAAAATTTTTTTCCCACAAAAATTATTTTTTAACCCCCAGTTTTGTATTTTCCCTAGGGTAACAGGAGAAATTGGACCCCAAAAGTTGTTGTCCAATTTGTCCTGAGTACGCTGATACCCCATATGTGGGGGGGAACCACCGTTTGGGCGCATGGGAGGGTTCGGAAGGGAAGGAGCGCCATTTGGAATGCAGACTTAGATGGAATGGTCTGCAGGCGTCACATTGCGTTTGCAGAGCCCCTAATGTACCTAAACAGTAGAAACCCCCCACAAGTGACACCATTTTGGAAAGTAGACCCCCTAAGGAACTCATCTTGATGTGTTGTGAGAGCTTTGAACCCCCAAGTATTTCACTACAGTTTATAACGCAGAGCCATGCAAATAAAAAATATTTTTTTTTCCACAAAAATTATATTTTAGCCCCCAGTTTTGTATTTTTCCAAGGTTAGCAGGAGAAATTGGACCCTAAATGTTGTTGTCCAATTTGTCCTGAGTACGCTGATACCCGATATGTGGGGGGGAACCACCGTTTGGGCGCATGGGAGGGCTCGGAAGGGAAGGAGCATCATTTGGAATGCAGACTTAGATGGATTGGTCTGCAGGCGTCACATTGCGTTTGCAGAGCCCCTAATGTACCTAAACAGTAGAAACCCCCCACAAGTGACCCCATATTGGAAACTAGACCCCTCAATGAACTTATCTAGATGTGTTGTGAGAACTTTGAACCCCCAAGTGTTTCACTACAGTTTATAACGCAGAGCCGTGAAAATAAAATATCTTTTTGTTTTCCCACAAAAATTATTTTTTAGCCCCCAGTTTTGTATTTTCCCAAGGGTAACAGGAGAAATTGGTCCACAAAAGTTGTTGTCCAATTTGTCCTGAGTACGCTGATACCCCATATGTTGGGGTAAACCCCTGTTTGGGCACACAGGAGAGCTCAGAAGGGAAGGAGCACTGTTTTACTTTTTCAACGCAGAATTGGCTGGAATTGAGATCGGACGCCATGTCGTGTTTGGAGAGCCCCTGATGTGCCGAAACAGTGGAAACCCCCCAATTATAACTGAAACCCTAATCTAAACACACCCCTAACCCTAATTCCAACGGTAACCCTAACCACACCTCTAACCCTGACACACCCCTAACCCTAATCCCAACCCTATTCCCAACTGTAAATGTAATCTAAACCCTAACCCTAACTTTAGCCCCAACCCTAACTGTAGCCCCAACCCTAACCCTAACCCTAGCCCTAACCCTAGCCCTAACCCTAGCCCTAACCCTAACCCTAACCCTAGCCCTAACCCTAACCCTATCCCTAACCCTAACCCTAGCCCTAACCCTAGCCCTAACCCTAGCCCTAACCCTAGCCCTAACCCTAACCCTAACCCTAGCCCTAACCCTAGCCCTAACCCTAGCCCTAACCCTAACCCTAGCCCTAACCCTAGCCCTAGCCCTAGCCCTAGCCCTAGCCCTAACCCTAGCCCTAACCCTAGCCCTAACCCTAACCCTAATCCTAGCCCTAACCCTAGCCCTAATTGGAAAATGGAAATAAATACATTTTTTTTTATTTTTCCCTAACTAAGGGGGTGATGAAGGGGGGTTTGATTTACTTTTATAGCGGGTTTTTTAGCGGATTTTTATGATTGGCAGCCGTCACACACTGAAAGACCCTTTTTATTGCAAAAAATATTTTTTGCAATACCACATTTTGAGAGCTATAATTTTTCCATATTTTGGTCCACAGAGTCATGTGAGGTCTTGTTTTTTGCGGGACGAGTTGACGTTTTTATTGAAAACATTTTTGGGCACGTGACATTTTTTTATCGCTTTTTATTCCGATTTTTGTGAGGAAGAATGACCAAAAGCCAGCTATTCATGAATTTCTATTGGGGGAGGCGTTTATACCGTTCCGCGTTTGGTAAAATTGATAAATCAGTTTTATTCTTTGGGTCAGTACGATTACAGCGATACCTCATTTATATCATTTTTTTATGGTTTGGTGCTTTTATACGATAAAAACTATTTTACAGAAAAAATAATTATTTTTGCATCGCTTTATTCTCAGGACTATAACTTTTTTATTTTTTTGCTGATGATGCTGTATGGCGGCTCTTTTTTTGCGGGACAATATGACGCTTTCAGCGGTACCATGGTTATTTATATCTGTCCTTTTGATCGCGTGTTATTCCACTTTTTGTTCGGCGGTATGCTAATAAAGCGTTGTTTTTTGCCTCGTTTTTTTTTTTTTTTTCTTACGGTGTTTACTGAAGGGGTTAACTAGTGGGACAGTTTTATAGGTCGGGTCGTTACGGACGCGGCGATACTAAATATGTGTACTTTTATTGGTTTTTTTTTTTTATTTAGATGAAGAAATGTATTTATGGGAATAATATTTTTTTTTTTTTTTCATTATTTTGGAATATTTTTTTTTATTTTTTTTACACATTTGGAAAAATTTTTTTTTACTTTTTTACTTTGTCCCAGGGGGGGACATCACAGATCAGTGATCTGACAGTTTGCACAGCACTCTGTCAGATCACTGATCTGACATGCAGCGCTGCAGGCTTCACAGTGCCTGCTCTGAGCAGGCTCTGTGAAGCCACCTCCCTCCCTGCAGGACCCGGATCCGCGGCCATCTTGGATCCGGGGCTCGAGCAGGGAGGGAGGTGAGGAGACCCTCGCAGCAACGCGATCACATCGCGTTGCTGCGGGGGGCTCAGGGAAGCCCGCAGGGAGCCCCCTCCCTGCGCGGTGCTTCCCTGCACCGCCGGCACATCGCGATCATCTTTGATCGCGGTGTGCCAGGGGTTAATGTGCCGGGGGCGGTCCGTGACCGCTCCTGGCACATAGTGCCGGATGTCAGCTGCGATAAGCAGCTGACACCCGGCCGCGATCGGCCGCGCTCCCCCCGTGAGCGCGGCCGATCGGCTATGACCTACTATCCCGTCCAGGGTCAGATAAGCCCAGGGCACCTCGACGGGATAGTACGTCTAAGGTCACAGAGGGGTTAAAACTTTTAAAACTCAAGCATCAGCTACAGAAAATAAATGTTTTAGAGTGAATAAAACAATAAAAAATGTCAATTTGTCTCATTTTGAATATGGAACTTAGGTTTAGACTCATATAGGATATTGGAGAAATGCATATACATCACTGGAGACAGTGGGCTAGGCATATACATCACTGGAGACACTGGGCTAGGCATATACATTACTGGAGACACTGGGCTAGGCATATACATCACTGGAGACACTGGGCTAGACACAGGGGCAAACACTGACAGTGCCCTCTCTTGTTATGTACAGCACTGTCCCTTACATATGAGATTATATAGAGCTCTGTCTTTATTACACACCGTCATGTCTTGTTAGACATATAATGCAATGACGGCTGATGGAGCATGGGAAAGCATTTTTCTAATGGAGGAGCTGATGGACTGGTCGTCTGGTCACCAATTGCTCCATCAGCAGTCATTTTATATCTGTCAAGAGAGAGGACTATGTAATAAATGAGGGCGCTGTGAATAACAAAAATAGCAAGAATACACTATGTAAGAGACAGCACTGTACCTTCTTCCCCGCCACCCCATGATTGCCCTTTCCACCACCTCTATCATTGTTTTCTCTCACACCACCCTCCATTATTGCCCTCTCCACCACCCCCATCATTGGCCTCTCCATCACTGTCTCCTCCCCCACCACCCCATCATTGGCCTTTCTACCACTTCTACCCCCCTTCATTGCCCTCTCCATCACTGTCCTCTCCACCACTTAAACACATCGCCGGCAGCTTTCTGTCTCACACAGATGAGCGCTGAATGCTGACATCATCCAGCTGTGCTGCTGTGTCAGACAGGAAGCTGAGAACAGATCCCTATAGCTCCGCTCCACTGCCATTTCCTCCTGTAGGCAGCGAAGCTGCAGGGATCGCTCCCTGCCCGTCGCACATAAGGGCAATCTAGCCAGGGGTCCCCCAGAGCTTCAGGGCCAGATAAACAGGCCAGATTGCTTTCAGTGTAAGCTGCCCTGCTGGGACCCCCTCTACCTCTGGGCCCTGGTGCAGCTGCACCGGCTGCACATACGGTGTGTCCGCCTCTGGCTAGGCATATACATCAGTGGAGACACTGTGCTAGACATATACATCAGTGGAGACACTGGGCTAGGCATATACATCAGTGGAGACACTGGGCTAGACATATACATCAGTGGAGACACTGGGCTAGGCATATACATCAGTGGAGACACTGGGCTAGACATATACATCAGTGGAGACACTGGGCTAGGTATATACACCACTGAAGACACTGGGCTAGGGACACACATCACTGGAGACATTGGGCTAGGCATATACATTACTGGAGTCACTTGACTAGGTATATACATTACTGGATTCACTGGACTAGGCATATACATTACTGGAGTCACTGGACTAGGCATATACATTACTGGAGACACAGGGCTAGGCAAATCCATCACTGGACATCCTGGACTGGGGCATATACATCACTCAAGACACTGGGGGCTGGGGCATATACATCACTTGATGCATTGGATTTAGGCATATATATCACTGGAGACACTGGACTGGGGCATGCATATCACAGGAGACGCAGTTTATTTTTTTGCTTTATTTATTTTACTCATATATAGCGCCATTAATTCCACAGTGCTTTACAGACATTACTGGTACTGTCCCCGATGGGGCTCACAATCTATATTCTCTATCAGTATGTCTTTGGAATGTGGTAGGAAACTGGAGAACCTGGAGGAAACCCACGCAAACATGGGGAGAACATTCAAACTCCTTGCAGATGTTGTCCTTTGTGGGATTTGAACCCAGGACCCCAGCACTGCAAGGCTACAGTGCTAATCACCTAGGCATGGTGCTGCCCCAGTTACTGTCTACTTCTGTGTGACATTGTGCTCCAACTCCGCAAACAGAATACATCCTGATCATCGTAATCTTCAGTTGCACGCTCCGAAGCATCCTGTAGTGAACGCTACATGTGCGTGCTTGCAGAGTAATAAGAAATGAAAGGGCCAGCAGCTGTTGAAATGCAGCTACCGACCTGAACACTTCACTTACCGGAAATCTGCCCAGGAGCTGGACAAAAGGTCATTGTGGGCCATTTATGGTCCTTGAGCTAGAGGCGCCCCACGCTAGTGGAAGAACCATTTAAAGATTAACTAATTTTTATTTACTTATTGATTGATATTTGCAAAGTTATGAATTTTGTAGTCTATACCATTGCCTACTCTTGCTTCCTTTTCAACACTCCATGCTGAAAATACTGTATGAACTGCTGTGTCAAAAACTTATAGTAACTAGCTTGAATTGCAGGTCTAGAAAATACCGATACTTTAGTCTGAACTTCTTTTCTCCCTTCCCCAGTACTCTGACACTATTGGCACAGACTCTCCATTTACGAGCACAGGGGAAGGGAACAGAGAAGCTCGCCTGCAGTTCAAAACAGCTTCATTAAGTACAAGGTAGTTAAAACAGAACTTTCAGCATGGAGTTTGAGAGAAAATGAAGCAAGATATGGTAGTGATTGTAGTGAAGTATATACAAAGTTTCATAACTTTGCTCAGACTGATCAATAATTTAAAAAACATCAGATTACTCAGAAGATATCAAAGTACAATCATTCAACAAATAAATTATTCTCCAATTCCAGCCTAGCCATAGGCACTTGTTACCACCTTACATAATTGGGGAAAATGTGCCAAATTGTCATCCTTCCATGAATAAGGCACACACATATCACTTCTTCTTCACTTGCACAGCATTTTTTACCATCTTACAGACTTTAGTAACCTGTGAGGAAGTCTAAGGGGGTCTGAAAGGCATAAAAAAAGACTATGAATGATGAAAATGGCCTTGAATGCTAAGAAATTGACCAGTAAACTGCTGTATAGAAGGATAAAATCTCAATATTCTAGACAAAACTCCAGTGTTCATTTTATACATCTCTTTATTGTTTTGAAACTTCTTTAATCAGCCAAAAAGTAACACAGTTTCAATTAGAATAATCTTAAAAAAGTACTCCTGTTTATAGATAGTGCTGTTACATAGTTATTATGGCACCATGTGGTGTCCATTTAATTTCCTCTTAGATATTCCATCAATTGTGCCCAGTGCCAGCGGTCACACGTGTCCAGCAGACGAGTTCTGTCTATCGTACAGGCCAGACGATATTACATGGCACAAAATAAGAAAAATCATAATCCTTAATTTAGACTCTGAAACATTTTAACAATAAATAATAATAATAATAATAACATTTTAAAATAAATTATTCTAATTAGAAAAATGTAGGTTTTGTTTGATCTGACAGAGAAATAAAATTTTTACTCTTAGGACAATCCCTTTAATTTAAATAAATAGGCAGCTAAAAATTTTAGGCGCAGAAAACAGACTAGAAAGCCTTAACCCTTTCATTCTTCATGATGTAAGATTAACTCATGGAGTATGTCAGGATTTTTGGAGAGGGTTCAGAAGTGCAGATACCAGATTTATTACATAGCTGGCATCTGCCTTTAACAGCTGCAGTTAACGTCTTAAATGCCACTGTCAATCACTGACAGTGACACTTAAGCAATGTGATTGCGGGGATCTGATGGGTTGCTATGACAAATGGGGGCAGCTGAAGGTCCCTATGTCTGTCATGTTATTTCTACTGTGATGTCCAGTCACAGGCTGGGTGTTATAGGAGATGCTGATTTTCACTATATACAACCATAGTTACAATTGCAGCTTTAAGTTCCCTATTGGAACTAAAAAAAAAGTGAAAAGTAAAAAAAAAAAATTAATAAAATGAAAAAAAAAACACAGAAAAATTAAAATATTGCTGCATTCATTAACTAAAATGATAAAGGCTGTAAAGAGGAAAAAAAATAAACATCAGAATTGTGTTTTTTATGATGCAGCAACACCACATAAAAGATGGTATAAGAAGCAAAAATGGCGCGGTATCTACCTACTATGGATGACAAGAAGAACAAGCATCAATTTTGGAACAAATCAAAGGGAGGCATGTAACTTGAAGCAAGGATCACTCAGTTACGACTTGCCTACTTTGGACACATCATAAGAAGAGCGATCACTGTAGAGTGACATTTTGGTGGGAAGAAGAAGGAACAAGACGAAGAGGAAGACTAGCAACCTGATGGCTTGATGCTATCAAGATAATGGCGAAGACCTGATGGACCTATCTAGGCCTGTGCTACCTTTAGATCGTTCATCTATCAAATCGCCGTGACTTGAGATCAAGTTGAAGGCCATTAAGGCCATTAATCAGGCCTGGATTTAGGGGTGGGTCCAAGGGGCCCGGGCCCTGGGCCACCCACCAAGCGGGGGCCTCCCACCAATATAGGGATAAATATCTCAAAACATGTAAAATACACGTCTCTTTGCTGTGAACGGTTTCTAATGATAAGGAACATTTAACAAAAGAGAAACTATTGAAAGTGTGGGGACCTGGCTACAGTCCTACATCTCAGTGGCCGGCAAAGAGCGGCAGAGTCATGGCACCTGACCTGCGCCAGCATCCACTGACCTGGCTAGCCTAGCCAGACTTCCTTAGTACCTTCCCTGTACCTAATGCTTAGCTTATGGCATGCGGCAGCCTTCTCCGATCCCAACAGAATCTTCTAGGCGCTACCTATTCAGCTATATGATCGCTCCCTCAGATTAGATCAGATGAGAATTTGTTCAGTGACCTTTGAGGAAGGAGGCGGAGCCATGATGTCAGCGCGAGAAGAGGATTCTCCACCGTGGAGAGCGGCAGGACTTCACTCTGGATCTTCAGTCACTGAAGATCCAAAAGTGAAGTGGTTCAGTCTTCACAGTGTCGCGGTGGGTGAGTATGATCTCTGTGTTTGTGTCTAATGTGTGTCTGTCTGTGTGTGTGTGTCTGTGTGTGTGTCTGTCTGTGTGTGTGTGTGTGTCTATGTGTGTCTGTGTATCTTTCTTGCAGCTCCTGTCCTGCACAGTACCATACTGTACATACAGGTCCACACTATATCCTGCATTACAGTGTGTCTGTGTATACTGTATGTATATAGTGTGGACCTGTTTACAGTATAGTGCTGTGTATACACTTTATACAGCACCTCAGCCTCTATTCTATATACAGCCAGCACCGCAACAGCCTCTGATACAGCCCGGCAGCAGCCCCTCATATATATACAGCCCGGCAGCAGCCCCTCATATATATACAGCCCAGCAGCAGCCCCTCATATATATACAGCGAAGCAGGAGCCTCTCATACATATACAGCCAGCACAGCAACAGCCTCTGATATATACAGGAAAACAGCCTCTGATAAATATAGCCCGGCAGCAGACCCTCATATATACAGTGGGGCAAAAAAGTATTTAGTCAGTCAGCAGTAGTGCAACTTCCACCACTTAAAAAGATGAGAGGCGTCTGTAATTTACATCATAGGTAGACCTCAACTATGGGAGACAAACTGAGAAAAAAAAATCCAGAAAATCACATTGTCTGTTTTTTTAACATTTTATTTACATATTATGGTGGAAAATAAGTATTTGGTCAGAAACAAACAATCAAGATTTCTGGCTCTCACAGACCTGTAACTTCTTCTTTAAGAGTCTCCTCTTTCCTCCACTCATTACCTGTAGTAATGGCACCTGTTTAAACTTGTTATCAGTATAAAAAGACACCTGTGCACACCCTCAAACAGTCTGACTCCAAACTCCACTATGGTGAAGACCAAAGAGCTGTCAAAGGACACCAGAAACAAAATTGTAGCCCTGCACCAGGCTGGGAAGACTGAATCTGCAATAGCCAACCAGCTTGGAGTGAAGAAATCAACAGTGGGAGCAATAATTAGAAAATGGAAGACCACTGATAATCTCCCTCGATCTGGGGCTCCACGCAAAATCCCACCCCGTGGGGTCAGAATGATCACAAGAACGGTGAGCAAAAATCCCAGAACCACGCGGGGGGACCTAGTGAATGAACTGCAGAGAGCTGGGACCAATGTAACAAGGCCTACCATAAGTAACACACTACGCCACCATGGACTCAGATCCTGCAGTGCCAGACGTGTCCCACTGCTTAAGCCAGTACATGTCCGGGCCAGTCTGAAGTTTGCTAGAGAGCATTTGGATGATCCAGAGGAGTTTTGGGAGAATGTCCTATGGTCTGATGAAACCAAACTGGAACTGTTTGGTAGAAACACAACTTGTCGTGTTTGGAGGAAAAAGAATACTGAGTTGCATCCATCAAACACCATACCTACTGTAAAGCATGGTGGTGGAAACATCATGCTTTGGGGCTGTTTCTCTGCAAAGGGGCCAGGACGACTGATCCGGGTACATGAAAGAATGAATGGGGCCATGTATCGTGAGATTTTGAGTGCAAACCTCCTTCCGTCAGCAAGGGCATTGAAGATGAAACGTGGCTGGGTCTTTCAACATGACAATGATCCAAAGCACACCGCCAGGGCAACGAAGGAGTGGCTTCGTAAGAAGCATTTCAAGGTCCTGGAGTGGCCTAGCCAGTCTCCAGATCTCAACCCTATAGAAAACCTTTGGAGGGAGTTGAAAGTCCGTGTTGCCAAGCGAAAAGCCAAAAACATCACTGCTCTAGAGGAGATCTGCATGGAGGAATGGGCCAACATACCAACAACAGTGTGTGGCAACCTTGTGAAGACTTACAGAAAACGTTTGACCTCTGTCATGGCCAACAAAGGATATATTACAAAGTATTGAGATGAAATTTTGTTTCTGACCAAATACTTATTTTCCACCATAATATGCAAATAAAATGTTAAAAAAACAGACAATGTGATTTTCTGGATTTTTTTTTCTCAGTTTGTCTCCCATAGTTGAGGTCTACCTATGATGTAAATTACAGACGCCTCTCATCTTTTTAAGTGGTGGAACTTGCACTATTGCTGATTGACTAAATACTTTTTTGCCCCACTGTATATACAGCCCAACAGCAGCTTCTAATATATACAGCTCAGAAGAAGCCCCTCATATATATACAGCCCAGCAGAAGCCTCTCATACATATACAGCCAGCACAGCAACAGCCTGTGATATATACAGGTAAACAGCCTCTGATATACTGTATATAGCCCGGCAGCAGCCCCTCATATATATATACAGCCCAGCAGAAACCCCTCATATATATACAGCTCAGCAGAAGCCCCTCATATATATATACAGCCCAGCAGAAGCCCCTCATATATATACAGTCCAGCAGAAGCCTCTCATACATATACAGCCCAGCAGAAGCCTCTCATACATATAGAGCCCAGCAGAAGCATCTCATACATATATAGCCCAGTAGAAGCCTCTGACACATAGAGCCCAGCAGAAACCCCTCATATATATACAGCCCAGCAGAAGCTTCTCATACATACACAGCCCAGCAGAAGCCTCTCATATATATACAGCCCAGCAGAAGCTCCTCATATACAGTTAGGTCCATATATATTTGGACAGAGACAATATTTTTCTAATTTTGGTTATAGACATTACCACAATGAATTTTAAACAAAACAATTCAGATGCAGTTGAAGTTCAGACTTTCAGCTTTCATTTGAGGGTATCCACATTAAAATTGGATGAAGGGTTTAGGAGTTTCAGCTCCTTAACATGTGCCACCATGTTTTTCAAGGGACCAAAAGTAATTGGACAATTGACTCCAAGGTTATTTCATGGATAGGTGTGGGCAATCCCTTTGTTATGTTATTCTCAATTAAGCAGATAAAAGGCCTGGAGTTGATTTGAGGTGTGGTGCTTGCATTTGGAAGGTTTTGCTGTGAAGTAAACATGCAGTCAAAGGAGCTCTCCATGCAGGTGAAACAAGCCATCCTTAAGCTGCGAAACCGAAAAAAAACGTCTGAGAAATTGCTACAATATTAGGAGTGGCAAAATCTACAGTTTGGTACATCCTGAGAAAGAAAGAAAGCACTGGTGAACTCATCAATGAAAAAAGACCTGGGCGCCCACAGAAGACAACAGTGGTGGATGATCGCAGAATAATCTCCATGGTGAAGAGAAACCCCTTCACAACAGCCAACCAAGTGACCAACGCTCTCCAGGAGGAAGGCGTATCAATATCCAAATCTACCATAAAGAGAAGACTGCATGAAAGTAAATACAGAGGGTTCATTGCACGGTGCAAGCCACTCATAAGCATCAAGAATAAAAAGGCTAGACTGGACTTTGCTAAAAAACATCTAAAACAGCCAGCACAATTCTGGAAGAACATTCTTTGGACAGATGAAACCAAGATCAACCTCTACCAGAATGATTGAAAGAGAAAAGTATGGCGAAGGTGTGGTACAGCTCATGATCCAAAGCATACCACATCATCTGTAAAACACGGCGGAGGCAGCGTGATGGCTTGGGCATGCATGGCTGCCAGTGGCACTGGGTCACTAGTGTTTGTTGATGATGTGACACAGGACAGAAGCAGCCGAATGAATTCTGAGGTATTCAGAGCCATACTGTGCGCTCAGATCCAGCCAAATGCAGCCAAACTGGTTGGTCGTCGTTTCATACTACAGATGGACAATGACTAGTGTTGAGCATTCCGATACCGCAAGTATCGGGTATCGGCCGATACTTGCGGTATCGGAATTCCGATACCGAGATCCGATATTTTTGTGATATCGGGTATCGGTATCGGAAGTGTAAAATAAAGAATTAAAATAAAAAATATTGTTATATTCACCTCTCCGGCGGCCCCTGGACATCAGCGGGAGGATCCGGCGTCCGGCACGGCTTCTTTCTTCAAAATGCGCGCCTTCAGGACCTGTGGTATGACGTCCCGGCTTCTGATTGGTCGCGTGCCGCCCATGTGACCGCCACGCGACCAATCAGAAGCCGCGACGTCATTCCTCAGCTAAAGTCCTAGAATGAGCGCCTTTTAGGACCTGAGGAATGACGTCGCGGCTTCTGATTGGTCGCGTGGCGGTCACATGGGCGGCACGCGACCAATCAGAAGCCGGGACGTCATTCCACAGGTCCTGAAGGCGCGCATTTTGAAGAAAGAAGCCGTGCCGGACGCCGGATCCTCCCGCTGATGTCCAGGGGCCGCCGGAGAGGTGAATATAACAATATTTTAATTCTTTATTTTACACTTTAATATGGATCCCAGGGCCTGAAGGAGAGTTTCCTCTCCTTCAGACCCTGGGATCCATGAGGATACATTCCGATACTTGATGTCCCATTGACTTGTATTGGTATCGGATATCGGTATCGGCGATATCCGATATTTTTCGGGTATCGGCCGATACTATCCGATACCGATACTTTCAAGTATCGGACGGTATCGCTCAACACTAACAATGACCCAAAACATAAAGCCAAAGCAACCCAGGAGTTTATGAAAGCAAAGAAGTGGAATATTCTTGAATGGCCAAGTCAGTCACCTGATCTCAACCCAACTGAGCAGCATTTCACTTGTTAAAGACTAAACTTCAGCCAGAAAGGCCACAAACAAACAGCAACTGAAAACCACCGCAGTGAAGGCCTGGCAGAGCATCAAAAAGGAGGAAACACAGCGTCTGGTGATGTCCATGAGTTCAAGACTTGAGGCAGTCATTGCCAACAAAGGGTTTTCAACCAAGTACTAAAAATGAACATTTTATTTAAAATTATTGAATCTGTCCAATTACTTTTGGTCCCTTTAAAAACAGGGTGGCACATGTAAAGGAGCTGAAACTCCTAAACCCTTCATCCAATTTTAATGTGGATACCCTCAAATGAAAGCTGAAAGTCTGAACTTCAACTGCATCTGAATTGTTTTGTTTAAAATTCATTGTGGTAATGTCTAAAACCAAAATTAGAAAAATGTTGTCTCTGTCCAAATATATATGGACCTAACTGTATATACAGCCCAGCAGAAGCCTCTCATACATATACTGCCCAGCAGAAGCCCCTCATATGCATACAGCCCAGCAGAAGCCTCTCATACATATACAGCCCAGCAGAAGCCCCTCATATATATATATACGAGGGGCGATCCAAAAGTAATGATAATCAATACTAAACACAATGAATATAGTCAAAAAATAAATTTATTTTTCTACATAGTCTCCTAACAAGTCTATACATTTAGTCCATCTCTTTTCTAAACTTAGAATTCCCTTCGAAAAAAATTCTTGATCTTGACCCTCAAAAAAATCCCCAACAGCGGTTATCACGTCGCTATTGTCGTCAAATTTCTTGCCCCGGAGGTGTTCCTTGAGCCGAGGAAAGAGAAAGAAGTCACTGGGGGCTAGATCTGGTGAATAGGGGGGGTGTTCCACCAGTTCAAAGCCCGCTTCTTGAATGGTAGCCATGGCAACAGCAGCTTTGTGAGCCGGCACGTTATCTTGGTGAAACAACACTCCAGCCCGCAGTTTGCCGCGCCTTTTCTCCTTGATAGCCTCCCGCAATCTTCTTATTTGTTCTGCGTAGTAGGAGCCCCTAATAGTGGCTCCCTTCTCCAAATAGTCCACCATAATAATTCCTTCAGCGTCCCAAAAAACGGACGCCATAACCTTCCCTGCTGAGCTTGACACTTTGAATTTCTTTGGCGTCGGTTCGTCGGCTCGTTTCCATGTCATCGATTGTTGTTTAGTTTCAGGATCAAAGTGGTGGATCCAGGTCTCGTCCATGGTCAAAAAACGTGACAAAAAATTTTCCTTGTCTGCTTGGAACTTTTCGAGATTTGCTATTGAAATGTCAACTCGTTTCTTCTTTTGTTCGTCGGTTAACATTTTTGGCACTCAACGAGCGGAGACCATTATCATATGCAATTCTTTTGCAAGGATTCTTTGAATACTGCCATATGAGATCCCTGTGACCTCATCTACATGCCTGATAGTCACTCTTCGATCTGCCAATACAACTTCTTCAACTTTTTTCACGTTTTCTTCATTGAGGGACGTGGATGGGCGTCCTTCACGATGTTCATTTTCCGTCGATGTTCTTCCCAGCTTAAATTCCTTGGCCCAGCATGCAACTGTGGAATATGGAGGAGAAGAGCCCCCCGATGTTTCCACCAAGTCGCTGTGTATGTCTTTGGTAGTCATTTTTTTCAAGCAGAGGTATTTGATGACAGCTCTGAGCTAGTTTTTTTCCATTTTGATGTTCACTCCTCGGCAGTTCATATTCAAATGAATGTAGCTCCCGGGAATCGTGGTCTATTTAAGTGATTTTTTTTTCCTGGACTAGTGGGTACGTAAGAGAAAAGAAAACATTTTATTTTAATTTCTGTGTGCAATAGAAATAACCGATTATCATTACTTTTGGATCGCCCCTCGTATACAGCCCAGCAGAAGCCTCTCATACATACTGTATACAGCCCAGCAGAAGCCTCTCATACATATACAGCCCAGCAGAAGCCTATCATACATATACAGCCCAGCAGAAGCCTCTCATACATATATAGCCAGCACAGCAACAGCCTTTGATATATACAGGTAAACAGTCTCTGATATATAGAGCCCAGCAGCAGCCCCTCATATATATATACAGCCCAGCAGAAGCCCCTCATATATATACAGCCCAGCAGAAGCCCCTCATATATATATACAGCCCAGCAGAAGCCCCTCATATATATATATATACAGCCCAGCAAAAGCCCCTCATATATATATATATATATATATATATATATATATACAGCTCAGCAGAAGCCCCTCATATATACAGCACAGAAGAAGCCCCTCATATATATACAGCCCAGCAGAAGCCCCTCATATATATATATACAGCCCAGCAGGAGCCCCTCATATATATATATACAGCCCAGCAAAAGCCTCTCATATATATATATATATATATATATATATATATATATATATACAGCTCAGCAGAAGCCCCTCATATATACAGCACAGAAGAAGCCCCTCATATATATACAGCCCAGCAGAAGCCTCTCATACATATACCACCCAGCAGAAGCCTCTGACATATAGAGCCCAGCAGCAGTCTTTGATATAGACAGCCCAAATTTCTACAATATACATACATATGTACATATTTTAAACTTTAGCGCCCTTTCATGACTTCAAGGGTTGACAAGGTCAGATATACTGCGTGAATTGGACTTTAGTGACATCATTAGTGATTTTGCAGCACGAAAATCAAGGAAAGTGCCCAGATTGTAAAAAATGAATGATTTTACTTGAATTAAATGATTTTTGTAAATAAACTTGCGTTCGTTTCATTTTGTGTTTTTGCATTACATATTGCAGCACCTTGAAAAATGGGCCTCCCTCCAAAATGGGCCCCGGGCCACCCACCACTTAAATCTGGCCCTGCCATTATCTATATATATAATTGTGTAAGGGTTTTTCCGTCTGTCTGTCTGTCTGTCTGTCCTGGAAATCCTGCGTCACTGATTGGTCGAGGCCTCGACCAATCAGCGACGGGCACAGTATCGACGTAGAAATCCCGCGTCTCTGATTGGTCGAGGCCGCCAGGCCTCGACCAATCAGCGATGGGCACAGCGACGATGATGTCATAAAGGATGTAGAAATCCCACATTTCTGATTCAGCGACGGGCACAGTATCGACGTAGATGTCATAATGGTTGCCATGGCGACGATGATGTCATAAAGGTTGCCTCGATCAATCAGCGACGGGCACAATCTGCCGCAAATTCTGGAATCATCATTGTCCATATACTACGGGGACATGCATATTCTAGAATACCCGATGCATTAGAATCGGGCCACAATCTAGTTAATAATAATAATAATAATAATAATAACAATAATATCTACCCAAAAATGGTAGTGATAAAAATGTTAGTTCTTGTCACTAAAAACAAGATTTCATACAATATTCGCTAAATATGTTTTGAATGATCATAATCGAACAGACCTAAAGGATCATATCATCAGGTAACATTTACTGCGCAATTAAAGCCATAAAAGTAAAACCCAGGAAACAATGGAGGAATTGCAGGCGTTTGTTTTCACCATTTCACTGTATTTGGAATTTTTCTGTAATTTGCCTGCACACTATATAGTAAAATGAATGGTTTGATTCAAAATTGCAACTCATCGGGCAAAAAAAACAAGCTCTCCTATGTCTGTATGGACCTGAAAATGAAAAAAGTTGTTGCTATTTTAGTAAGGGAATGAGAAAATGAAAACACAATATGAAGACACAAAAAAACGAAAATTGGCTGTGTCTAGGGATGAGCAGATTGATTCACGGGATTCCCATCCAGTATCCAGGTCTGTGGTCCCTGTCATCTGGATAGCAGCTCCGCAAATCTCTTACCTTCCGGCCTTCGAGGAGCGACATTTGATTTGTTAGGGCTGGTGTGATGTCATGTGAGTGGTATGACGCAAGCCGCTCCCCAGAGGTAGGAAGGTAAGAGATTTGCAGAGCTCTCATTCAGCTGACAGGTATCACACACCTGGACGCTGGATGGAAGTCCCCCGAATCGATCCGCTTATCCGTAGCTCCTTCCATACGGAGTTAAAATTTACCAAATTTATCATTCTATTTTATGAACTTGCTACATAGACTGTCCTTTACACTACTTGTTAGTTGGCTTATTTAATCGAACAAATTTGCAACAAAAGTTTTGGGCATTTTTGGAGTCAAATGTTAAGCGATATGCAAGGAAAGCATGAGTAAAGGAATGCTGCTTCTTAAAATTCTTTTACATTTTTTATGCTTTTTTGTCATTTTAAAGACCACCCCCAGATATCATATAAGGCTACAAATTAGTATAGATATTATATAAAATGAACGTGAATCCATTTTTTGCTCCCTAAATTAATGTCACATTAGTACTGTAAGGATGCAATCATGAATCACAATTTCGCATCTTGTTTATGTATCTGCTTCATATGCATCATAGAACAGCTATTTCCCCTTTTTGTACGTATTTCCTGATTGAGAATTAGGCTTTTATGTGAGGGCACAACTGTGATATCTAAATATCTGATTTCAAGCTATGTATGATGTGTAGAAGACCAGCAGGGATGGGGGCGTACAGTGTGTGAAATGGAAAAAAAAAAATCACTTGATGATTATTTCTCATGTACAGTATGCAAAAAAATAATACTTGCCAGTTATAGGTTGTACTGGTTACCAACCAATTAACACGACTACTAAATATTTGTAACTTTGGGGCTTCATTCCATTCATGAAAAGGACAAATTGTAGATCTGACAAACATTATCCTTGTGAAATCTTTTTGTATAATATATAAATTGATTGCTAATGTTCTACATTTATATTAACTACAAAAACAAGGACCAATCATATCGGATTTGCATTTGTAAGAATATGTGTTGCCTAATTAATTTATTAAATGTTTTGGCATTCTTAGGGCCTGATCCAGCATAGCTTTTGTGACAAAATTCTGGTGTAAAAACTTTGAAAAGTCACAAAACGTAGGTGCAACTCAGAGTTGCAACTTAAGTTTGTGAATGTTGGCATCTTCACGCCAGTTTCTCTCAGGTCCGTCCAATTGGGAGGAGCTATGGTGGGGGCAGGATACCACAATTTGTCTAATTCATAACTGCCTGGAGTAAGATTTCTGGAGTAACGTATGAAGGCGCATATCACTCATCAGAAACTCCAGATTCATCAAGAAGTGTGCACCTGTTCATGACCCAGGGGTATCTGACTTACAAAAGTGGCGTGAACATCACCAGTTTTGATGAATCGGGGCCTTAGTGTTTACTCTGCTGAAACGGAAATTATATAGGCTTATGACTGGAGTTTAGCAAATACGAAGAAATTCAAATTTGCCAAATCATGTGGATTTTACCGGGAAATTGGATTTGCAGCGAATGTATTGCATGTCCCTTATTATTATGTGCACCGGGCATCTTCTGTCCAAAAAGACATTTTTATTGACACCAGCGTACACACTGGAAAAATAGCAACATTTTGGTCTTTATCAAGCCAAGAAGAAAACTGATACAGAGTGGAGCATGGGATATACCCTGTATAAATATCCCTTATTATTAGTCTCGCCAGACCGTTGACCATAGAAATAGTAAGCATAAAATGTAGAAGAAAAAAACCCACTGTCTTCCTGCTAACCTCTGCCGGTCCCTGTACAGTCCACTCTTTGCATCTGCTTACCACTGCTGCATCCTCATGCAGGGTCGTCCCGGGCCTAGTCGTGGTCAGACATCCCTGCCTAGTGTAAAGATGAAGAACGGCGGTGGTGGTAAGAAGATGTGCGAAGGATTGTAGAGGGTACAGTGAGCAGCAGAGGTGAATGATGAGGAGAATATTATTTTTTCTCAGTTTCTCTAGCCCTCTATGGTTTAGTAAAAAAAGAAAAAAATGCCAAATTTGCAAGGAGCAAGTTACAACAAAAAAAAAAATATCTGCATTCTGGAGAACATGGATTTAAAAAAAATCAAGTAGAATTAAATTCCACTCAAATAAATTTGCATGGTGGCGTTAAGTAAATTTACCGAGGACTGTAAAAGGTAGAGTGAGCAGCAGAGCTGGCTGGGGAGGAGAGCGCTGAAGGGAGAAGTTTTTGTTTTGCTTTTTTTTAGCCAGCCATATTTGGTTCAGGGACAAATTCAGCTTTGCTGAATTCACAAGGTGCAAAGTACAAAAAAATTTGCATTCTGGAGAATACAGATTTTTGTAGAATTCAACTCCACGCCAATAAATTTTCCCCACTCGTTTTACGACAATTGAGTTAGTTTTTCACTTTTTAGCGACTAATTTGCTCTTCTCAACTATAACTAATGACATGAAGTCATCCCTTATTTCTATATTTATCAGCTTTCAACACTTTACCCCTTATATATTCTTCCCGAAAAAAAGTAAGTTATTAAATTTAGAAATGTGAGTCACATTTACTGCATGCTCGAATGTTCTCATACCATGCCAATTCTTCACACCGTAAATCTGGAAATATTGTGTATTGTCCAGGAAGGGTTTATTTTGTCCTTAAAGTTGGATGACATAAAGTCTTGTTATCTTCCTTTTAAAGTACATTTGTGTATTCTTAAGGCACCTTACTTATTCAATTTCCATGAGTAATTCATTTGTATCTCAATAAGGAAGTTACCAATAGCCAGAGAAAGGAAATAGTTAAATCCCTTTTCATTCAGTACACCCCACTTCCCATCCCCACCCCATGAGAACAGGAAGCTGAAAAGGAAAAGCTTTCCCAAGTCCAGCAGCTGGGAACGAGGGACTCGGAACAATATATACACGAGTACCAACAATAAAATGACCCCCATCCCCCATGCAGAGGAAACTAGACAGACACTTCTTCAAACAAGTACACCAGTATTTCGTTGCTACTACACAAAGTGACATTTAGGATAAAGGTTACTTTTTTACCTATTGTATTTTAACCATTCTTCAAAACCGATCATTGACTCATGATTTTTCATTGGAAAATGTATTATTTTTGATGTTACATGTTATTTCCAGTCAAAATATACTAAAAGCATACAATCAGATAATTAAGAACGTTTTCCAGGATTTATTCTTTTATGGTATAGGTTTGCCCATTGTAACAATATTAAAATAAGCTTTACTCATCCACTGCAGATCCAGTGCTTGTGTCTACCAAATTGGCATCATGCTGGAGTCGTGAAGGCAATGCTGCAGCTTGTCAATGAAGACAAGCAATGGATGAGTAAAGCTCACTTTATTATTTTATATTGTGGGCATGCCAATCCAGGAAAAAAAAACCTGGAAACCCCATAAAGTATTTGCTTCATCAATATAGGCAACATGTTGCAGAAAATGTATTTAACAAAATAGATTTGGACCAAAAATGAATTGATTTCTTAGCATCTTGGAGGTACCTAAAGACCTGTGATTCATAATTTGGGTCTTGACTTTATAGTACTGTCAGTGCCCTAATAAAGTGGTTTCATGAACTTTCACTGAAGCTTATTACTTTATACGGAAAGTCTGAAGCTCCCTAGGATCACCACATCCACAAAAAAAATCACAAGGGCCAAAAAATATTCACAATGACTAGTAACTAAGATCCAGGGTAGTAAATAAACCTTTTATACTTTAAAGATGACCTGTCACTTGCTAAAAGCATTGTGTTGAATACTTTGTAAAATTTCTACATTGCCTGGATTCTGCCACTGTTTTCAATTTTGCTCTGTGACCCTCCTTTGCTGAGATATTCATATTTGTTTCTTATGGAGAGCAGTATGTGAATTTTCCGTTTTGCCGTCCAACTCACCATTTCTTCAGAGTCTTCTCTGGGGGCGTGCACTTTCACTCCTCCTGCATAATGCTGCAAATCACAGCTCTTTAGTGTCGGAGAGTGCTGGCTCAAATGCTGGGCTCTGATTGGCAGAGTCTGAGTTGAGGAGTAAAAGTGCACATCCCAGAGAAGACGCTGAAGAACCTGAGAATGGTCCTGGAATGAGACCAACACCATTGTACGTTTAATCTGGTAGCATTTTTCTTTTTTTCGTGTTTGTATTTCATCATGCTTTTAACCCACTAGCAATAAAGGCAGTTTTAATCAGATGGCACCATTGGACTTCCCATTTACCTATCTACTAGAGTTTGGACTGCAAAGCAGAAATTTCACATACTGTGCTCCAGAAGAAACTGAAGTTAATATATCTCTACCATGGACAGACGCAAAGTAAAATGGAAAAGAGTGTCAGAATCAGGGATACTCGGGGATTTTCCAAGTTATTTAACTTAATTTTTTTGAGCAAGTGACAGGTCCTCTTTAACAAAGTGGTCTGTAACCAATAGGTTAAAGCAGTAAAAACATCAGGTTAAATAGTTTTTCTAAGATTTAAACACATAAGGAAGCAACCTGATAAGTGTCCATAGGAAACTCCTCTAATTTTCAAATGTTTTTTTTTTTTTTATAAAATTTCCCACCACCTCTGTGAATCTTTCTTTTCAATGCTGGAAATTACCATCATTTTTACGTGTAGTATCATGCATGTAAAGTTGGAAAATTATACATCATTTATTAGTAGAAGTAAACAAAGAGTTGTTTGCATTTCTAAATGTTTAAGTATGAAATAGTTTCTATCCTTCGTTGTTTCTTTGTATCTAAGCAACATTCTGATCTGGTACAGCTGTAGAAAACAAGTATAGTATTGCACTGTTCAACTATCATTAAAGCGGTGGTCAGAAAAAAAACTAATTAAAGAAGCACTCCTTCCATCAAAGTTTTTATCCTCATAATATATTGCAGTCATCATAGTATAAAACACTGTGTACTTACAATTGCTGATTTTGCCTTTCTACCCAACTAATTATTTTCTTTTCTCTTCTGTATGTAAAGACTCATCCCCTTTTCTGCCATGACTTGTGCAGAGAAAATTGACCTCCTGTTCCTACATAGAGCTTTGAAGGATTCACCTACTCAGATTTTAATCACAAGATTTCATAGACCTAATGGAAAAGAGTTAACTGGGAGGAAGGCCAAAATGAGCAATTGTAAGTACAAAGTGCTATGTGATATGATGATTCCAATATATTAAGAGAATAAAACTGTTGATGGGAGTGCGTCTTTAACTTCCAGCTAAAAGAATTTGTTCATCAATACGGGTCCTCAGATCTCCACCAATTGGCAGAACTGGGATCTTTCATCACCGTTAGAATTGGGTGGGGCAGATGCACATGCACTCCAATAAATCCGTGAGCCTGACAAGAAATGCGCTCAGCTTTCTCCTGCAACCAAATAGAGAGTGAAATGCATTTGGTGTTTTGTGGTATTATGCAATGAAGATAAAAGTTCCACATAAGGGGAAAGAAATCCCCAATTCAATGACCACTCATAGAGACTAATATATAAGTATAACATATAAGTGCAGATACAATTGTCACACTACCAGGGTGTACTTACTGCTGCCAATCACGGTCTACAAATAGGTGATTCTGCACGCACTGGTCACGCTGCTATGGCAGAAAGCTGGAAGCTGCCAGAGGTAATAAAGTACATT
This sequence comes from Ranitomeya imitator, assembly GCF_032444005.1. NCBI lineage: Eukaryota > Metazoa > Chordata > Amphibia > Anura > Dendrobatidae > Ranitomeya > Ranitomeya imitator. Next base: position 680,471,769 of record NC_091282.1, read on the forward strand.
TCTTCCTGGTAAACTCACTTTCAGTGCATCGGCTGGGCAGCTTAAAAATGCTATTATTCTGCAGATTAACCCCATATTTGCAGATTAAAGCACCCTCAGGGCTTGCGTACTTATTTTTTGTACTTACATTTATTGTCTAAAAAAGTAAAAAGCTTGAGACCCCCCTTAATTTTCCTAACCAGCAGAGTGAAAGCCAACAGCTGAGGGCTGATGTTAATATTTTAGCAAGAGGCCAATAAATGTTCCCAAGCTATGTCACCTCACAGCTTAGCCTTTACAGGCTATTAAAGGGGAGATCCACTCAAAAAATGAAGTAGGGTTGCCAATATATATACTAACCCACAAAGGCTAAACAGACAGCTGTGGCCTGATATTAATAGCTAAAGAAGGGACCATGGATTTTGGCCTCCTCACAAACTAAGAACATCATTCCTCAGCCCCCCCCACCCCCCAGAGATGGAGCATCCATTAGACGCTCCCTTTTGGCACTTGGCCTCCACTCTTCCTACTTGGCCTGGTGCAGTGGCAGGTTGTGTAATAGTAATTGGGTTGATATTAGCTGTTTTATGGCCGCTGACATCAAACCCTGGGTGGTAATGGAGCTCTGTCTAACCCCATAGTCAAATTTAATAAAGAATGTAAAAATGTCTAAAATATTTGCGCTAAAAATTCAGTTAAAAGCATAAATGCATAGAGCACCATCTCAACCTCACATAAATAGCCTGATAGATATTAATATATGGTTACCTCGATTCTTTAGACTGTATTCAGATATTGCCTGCTGTGTCCGGAAAGGTCCTTGTAATGTACGACAGGGGTGTCAAACTGCATTCCTCGAGGGCTGCAAACAGGTCATGTGTTCAGGATTTCCTTGTGTTGCACAGGTGATAATTTAATCACCTGCACAGAATGATTCCATCACCTGTGCAATACTAAAGAAATCCTGAAAACATGACCTGTTTGCAGCATTCGAGGAATGCAGTTTGACACCTCTGATGTACGATATAGCATGTGTCTGACTTCTTGATGAAGTTTTTTGTCACAATGATGCCAGATACTACATAGTAATCATAGTCTTAAATAGTGATACAGAGGATGCCGTCCCGGCCGGTGACTGGCGTACCCCTTAAAAAATCCAAATCTGCTGTGCACTGGCAGTAGTGGCTCAGTCTGAAAAACATCACTGACACGTGATCACTACACGTGACTGGCTACAGGGCGCACACAGGACCACGCTATCCTATGCGTTTCGGAATCACTGATTCCTTCCTCAGGGATGGTTCTGTGTGCATAGTGCGTGCCTTTTATGTCATGCCGGGTCTGTTATTACTCTTTTATTAACTAAAAGCGAACAATTCTATTTCACTGTTTAGACCATTAGGTACCAAGGTGTTCATTTCAAATATACATTTTGTTTCTTTCCACAACATTTGATGAATGAAATTGCCTTTAAAAGTCCTTTATTTGAGTACGAGAGCAGCCACAGGGCTCCCTTCCTCGATATGTTGCGATTTTAGGCTGACCTGATGGCAACTGTGCATCACGATTATCCTCCACTTCTTCAGACATGAATTGACCATCCCCAACATGGCTTTCTTCTGGCCATGGGTGCTCAAATGTCTGGGCATGACTGCACTCCACCTCCTCATGACTATCTTTAATGGTGCATGTTGAGAGTCCAGAATAATTACAAGGGAAAGTAAACAGTTACTCAGGGTAGCCAGCATTGGGGTCATATGTCTCCTGGAACTCTTGATCGGGGAGGAAGGGGGACCAGGTTGAGGATTCAGAGGCCCAGCCTCTTGGCTACTGAGACTGGGCTGTGTGGAAGACTTGGTGATGCTGCTTGTCAACTGACTGGAGCCTTTGTCTTCAATCCAACCCACAACATCCTTGCACTTGTCTGGGTTCGTTAGTGGTGTAGCGCACAGATCGAATTTTGACAGGAAGCTAGAACGAGATAAAGTCACCTTCTGATTTGTCACATGGCCAGTGAGCACCATCACATCCACATCCCCGTTCCTTAGTGTCACCCTTTCCTATATTGAATGCTTTGTGAAAAAAAAATGTCCTGGCTTTATTTGTCACAAGTACCCTCACAGAGGTGTTATGTACAAAGTTCTTGTATCTACCAATGTGTGGGTATTTTTTTAGCTATCAGCTTTATTACACACGGCAACAGCCCGGCAACAGCAGTCTCAGGTAAACTACTGTTAAATAGTGACATTTGCGTATGTCAGCAGGCTTTACGCCAGACGCGCAATTGCTAGATAAATAAACGTTATTTCAGCAATAGGCGAGGAATATTATTTAGCTCTAAAAAGAGCTGTTTAGTATATGCTGGTACTGGATATGACACCCTGTCTCCCTCTCTCTCCTCCACAATCTGCAGCATGTACTTGCAATGCTAACACCCAGGTGCCTGCTTTTCCCTCTCCCTGTTATTAAATCTCTCCCTACGCTATCTGAACCTAACAGAGTACTAATCTTCACTCTAAGTACCTCTTAAAAGAGCTTTCTAGACTCAGAAACTCTACCTATACACTGCTTTCACTCTCCCTACGCTCACACTACACTCTCAATCTGCTCTTTCCAGCTGTAATGTGCACAAGTGTGAGGAGGTGAAGCACAAGAAGAGTCCGGGGGCGGTTACCTTCTCGGCTCCGTGCCTGGAACCATTGAGCTGTGCTGCAGGTTCCCCAGGGGGCAGACTTAGAGACTGGGACAGGAAGGAAGACGGGCAGAGAGCGGGAAAAGCGCGTGTGCATGGGTCAGAGCAGCGTGAGCAGTGGTCAGAGCAGGGTGCATCTGCGCTCCGAGAAAGAGAGAGAGAGCTCCCAGTCAGAGGATAAATACAGGGAGATTGCCTAGAAAGACTGCATCTTGTGAGTACATGAAAGCGGACTCTGCTGTGACTGGAGAGGGGTGCTTTGAGACCTGTGCAGAGACATTGGCCCATGCAGAGACTGTGACCCCCTGTGTTAGGAGTCGAGTTCCCACCGCTGCACAGGGGGAATCTCGAGCCGTGTCTGCTGCGGTCTCCCATTCTGCATTGGCCGCAGTGGAGCCTGCTCAGCGGAGACGTCGGTCCCAGCGTCTCATTGAATCTGATACTGTGCAAAGGGTTACTGCTGCCTCTCCAGGCTCTGCTATTGTACCCTGCACTGGTCTGCGACGAGCAGGCTTTTCTGGGACTAAGTCCTGCTTTGCACACACTGAGCATGCCCAGGGTAAGATCTCTCAGTGGAGGTCTTGGGTCACATGCTCAGGTACTGCAGCAACTTCCATTGGTCCTCCAGGAAGGCCCTGTACCTGATCAAGTTCTGTGGCAGCCTTCCATTGGTCCTTCTAGGAAGGTCTTGAAGTTGCTGCAGCTACTCATGAGTCATGACCGCACGGCCATGCGCTAGTATCAAATATGTACGAGCTCAGCGCCAGTGTGGTCGTGTGTGTGGTCAGGGACCCGGCTGAAATAAGCCCCTAGAATGCTGGCACCTCCGGCGAGGAGTATTTGTGTGTATGCAGTCAGGGACCCGGCTGAAATAAGCCCTTAGAATGCTGGCACCTCCGGCGAGGAGTTTCTCATGAGCGAATTCAGGGCTGGCTAATAGCCATTAGAATTCCGGCTCCACCGGAGAGGAGCAGCGTGTTTGGTTGGGACTGCATGACCACTGTCGGCTCTACTCAGGAGCTGTGTTCCCTGTGAGCTAAACAGGGCACAGCGTTCTCTTTACTTCGGGCTCTGTGAAGTAACAGAGTTCGTTTATACTAATTTACTTCACCGCCTTACTTAGCAGCAGGTTCTTTCCTGCACGGTGGATCCCGGGTTGCGAACGCACCTATCTCATCTAATAAATATATTCGGTACATTCCGCCAACCCTAACACCCTGGTACCCATGGTATCAGTGCAGAGACTGTGACCCCTGGTACCCACGGTATCAGTGCAGAGCCATTGATTCCTGGTGAGAGACTTAATAATAGACTGACCATCGTTTTCCCGGGATAGGCTGTGCTGTAAAAGCTAAAGACTCAGAGCTTGTGCATACCACACTAACTCCCGATACCCCAGGCAGCGGATTCCTAGAATCTACTAAAGCCCACGGACAACAGAGGGATGACAAGTGCCGCTTTTCTCGGCGCCTACGTTGGAGAAGACAACCCTTCAAGCAAGTCCTCATCAGACTGATAAGTGTTCTTTTCTCAAGAAATCCTGCTTACTTCTGTGACACTGTTTGACTCCCATATTATTGCACTGTTTTATTGTTAGTTATATTCTACTGCTTCCTCCCTATGAGGAGAACCTGATTCTCCTGTTAATAAACCCCTCAACTGTTGGTCTGTCTCTTCCATGGTGACACACTCAGTACCTGCATACTATTACACAAGATGGCACCGGCAGGGCTTAAATATCTCCCTATGATGCTGTAAGGCCAGCCAATCACAGTAATGCCACACCAAAGATGGCGCGTGCATTACTGTGATTGGCAAGCCAGACCAGCATGTCAATTGGCTGCAAATACAGCACCAAACATGCTGGGTGGGTCACTCGAATATATCAAGGTGAATACCAAATTACTCGCCTATTAACAAATAGCCCGAATACCATACTATTTGTGCGAGTAACGGATAGTGCCGAATGTATTCACTCATCACTAATCTTTACATATACTGGGTAGTGCAGTAACGGCTGAAACCATGTGGGCTACAAACAAAAGGCCGACAGAGTGGCATCACAGCTCATCGGAACAGCCAGATAACATTGGACAGGGCTAAAATTTGTATTCAAAGTCTGGTACTATTGCAAGGAGAAGATTAGGGACAAATAAAAAAATGTATTTTGGACAAGCCCTTTAATTACTAGTAGACAGGTTGTTGGCCGTTATCAAAACTAAAGATGCTTTGAACTTTCAACTTGTTCAAGCTGTTTGATGGCTGATTAGCCCAGATGTACTGTATTTAAGTAGGTCACATAAGGATTCCACCTGCACCTATGATTGTGCAGCTGTAGTTGGGAGCCCAGCTGCCATTGAATTGACAGGTGGTCAATGGGCACTCAAGAGCAAAAAAATCTTACTGACTGTAACATATACTATATATAAGAACAAGAAATTCTGATGCTTGAATCGTAATTCTTTTGTAGCTGATTATATGATCACTGGGATTTCAATAGATTTATACATTTTCTTTGTTTAGAATGTTCAGATTAGTCCTGAGTAGGATGGATGACATTTTTTTAAATACTCATCAAATTTCAAAGAAAAAGATGCTTTGGGACAAATTGGCATTTTTTGTCCCTAAGTGTCTTCTTTCACATCTTTTGTTATTTCTTCCTCTGTCATTTTAGACCACCAGTTGTTGTTTTTTCTTATAGCTTTTTTCCATAGTTTTTGGGTCATCTTTTTTTAATGGCATTTTCTGGTTGTTGTTTTTTTCCCTTTCTACAAAGAAGAAACTTCTACTGGTTTCTGAAGCAAAAATGCTGGAAAAGCATTAAAAAATATTCCTGGACATATTCTAGGCATCTTTTGAGCTTTCCCATTGACATGTGGTGTTAAGTATAAAGCATCTTCCGAGCAGGAAACGTCTGAGGAACGGTCAGCTCACTTCTTTTACGTCTTTTGAAACTTGAAGTGATTAAAAGACTTACCAAAACAAGTTGTTTTTATAAAGAAATACATATGTTCAATCATTTGACTATTTTCTGATTGCAGTTTCAGGCTACCTTAGAAGCAGACCCACCTGAAAAAGATGGTATGTGCATATGCCCTCATAGTACACAGTGTATTTTTCTTCTGAATCAGGAGATACTGTAAAGGCTATGTGCACACGTTCAGGATTTCTCGCAGAAAATTACTGAGAAAAAACGGACATTTTCTGCAAGAAATCTGCAAGAAATCTGCATGCGGTTTTGCCGCGTTTTTTTCCGGACATTTCCCAATGCATTTTGTAGTGGGAAAAAACCCGCAAAATTAATGAACATACTGCGGTTTTTACCGCGATGCGTTTTTTTCGTGGAAAAAAACGCATTATGTGCACAAAACATGCGGAATTCATTCTAAATGATGGGATGCTTATTGTATGCGGTTTTTTTTGCGGTTTTATAGCGTTTTTATTGGGAAAAACCTCGAAAAAACCGCAACGTGTGCACACAGCCAAAGCTACAGGAGGGATTGTCGTGTATAAATATACAATACAATTTGTACATTTTAGCTATTACCAACACATTTCTTAAAGGTGTTGTTCAGGCTTTGGGCTTAAGCCTGCAGTCACTTTTTTAATTGCAGACTTGTGACTCCTCACAGCATGCACTGTGCTCACTGTCAGGATTCTCCAGTGTTGGTGGAAAGACAGAGTGGTCATGTGACCACAAGTGTGCGATTTACCTATTTCCAGTCATATTCCAACTAGACATGACCAGCCTTGGTCAAAACACTTATATAGAGCAAGGATGCATACGTCTAGTGGGCAAGTGACTGCATGCATGCAAATTACACACTTGCTATAATGCACCTGCCAGGTGGCAGGTATAGCTAATTCAGAGAGCTCTGGATGTATAGAAATATATCATAGAATCATAGAATGTTAGCGTTGGAAGGGACCTCCTGGGTCATCTGGTCCAACCCCCTGCTCAATGCAGATTCACTAAATCATCCCAGACAGATGTCTGTCCAGCCTCTGTTTGAAGACTTCCATTGAATATCTCCCCTTAATGACCAATATGCTTTTTTACTAACCTGAACATTAAGAAACTATCCCTTACCCATGATAAGTGAAAATGCAGCCGTTGTCAGCTGTTTTCTATAATGGACAATATGCTGCATCGGCAATGATCAATGACAGCACCAATCATAGCCATCAATCTCCTAGATGCTGCCTCCACTATCGAAAGCTGTATCTAGGTTGTATCCGATTTAGCATCCTGCTATGGTGATCATTTGGCCCTAATGGTTGCAATAAAAACTTGAGGCGAAGTAATGGCCACAAGGTCTGCCAGATTTGAAAGCCTGTGAGAATGGGAGCAATATTTTAGTGGAAAAATAATATAATTTTTAATTCCAGCCATTCTTGTGATGTGATTACTTTTAAGAGTGCTGTTTGAAGCTGGTATAACTCTTGGGGGTTTCCAATGTCATGTCAAAACTGAATAGGTCTCTAAATAAAAAGACGTTTTGTAAATTTCCTTGAAAAAATTGCTGCTAAACTTTTAACCTTTCAAACATCCTAACAAAATAAACGGACATTTGGAAAATGATTCTGACAATATAGAGACAAATGGGAAATGTTGTTTATTACATTTTTCGTGTAGTATGACTTTCTGGTTTACAGGTGCTATCTTGTTCCAATGTTCTGCACCAGCTGCAGATGGTTCAAAAATAAACCTTGCTGTACTCACCTTCCCTTGGTCCACCGGCAAGTCTCCTCTGCTGCTCCACATATATTATTATATTATATAAAGATGATATAATATATTATATCTTCTCTGCTGGCCCACAGGAGAACAGGAGAATCCTCTGGTGGGCCACCGCCCGCTTATATGAGCAGTACTTGGCACTATATCCATGACTCACTACGTACAGACAAAGGCCGCATCTTATTGATTTCTCAATCTACCGAGATCATTGTTATGTAAATTTGTGATTGAGGATAATGTCACATTTACATGTAGCTGAAAAGTGGGGCCCTTGAGTTCATTCCTGGTGGGCCCTTGGCACCCTAGTCCAACACTGATTGATATTGGCTTCTTTATTTCCTAGACTAAAGCATCAGAAAGCCCCTGCTGTTAACAGTAACATATGTAAAAGAAGTGAAGATGTCATGCTTGAACATCAGTAAGTCCGGGGGAAAACACAGCATACAACTACAGCGGGATGGAAAAGGGAGAGGAAGGCCTTAACAGCAGAGAGAGAGGGATGGGGCACCTCCTGACACAAAGCACTCCTAACGCCCTATGCAGGTCCTTCCCTCCGCTGTCGTCACGTGCCTAGTCACTGATTGTCACCTCAATATACCCTGGCTAGTTCACTTGCCAGCAAGGCCTTTAGCTTCACCAGTGCAGATGGTAAAACACAGCAAAAGTGACGAACACGAGACAGCCAAAAAGCAGCTGCCAGCAAGATACTGTCATTAACTCTTGCTGGACCAAAAGAAAAAACACTAAATTACAGCAGAACCAGAGCTGCCACAAATCCCAAAATGAATTGAGACAGAAGTAACAGCAACCAAATAAAAGCTGCATCCTTAAAAAATATGCAATGGAGGGAGGGTATTGCTCTCACCACAGAGGCAAAAAGTAATGTCTGACCTCTATATACCGCTAATATCCATTCCCACAAACTGTCTTAAACTTTTTCCTTATTATTTAACCTCTTCAGTCCCGGGCCCTCTCTATAGTCTCTACATCTAGTCTTTACCCCCTTTCCAAAGTTGAGCGTAATAGTATGCCCACGTCAGAATCCCTCCCTTTGTTGTGGGCTCCGACACTAAGCCTACATTTTTCATGGCACATGTCAACTGTTTTGAACAGCTGACACATGCCTCTAATAGCCACGTCCGGGATTTCTGGAAGCCGGTCGGAAATCCCACCCATCGGTAACCACGTCACATGATCGCGGGTCACCGATGGGTTGGCATGACAACCAGAGGTCTCCAGCAGACCTCAGTGGTTGTCATAGACTGATTGCTATGAGTGCTGCCTGGTGGTCGGCGCTCATACCAAGTGAGCATTTCTGCTACACACAGGCGATCTGCTCATCACCTGTGTGTCGCACAAGTGATTAGACAACTGCCACTTCTAGCCTACCATGGAGACTATTGAAGCATGCAAAAAGTAAAAAAAGGTTTTAAAAATATTTAAAAAAAAATATATAAGTTCAAACAACCTCCTTTCGCCCCATTCAAAATAAAACAATAAAAAAATAAAACATACACATATTTCGCATCGCCGCATTTAGAATCACCCGATCTATCAATATAAAAAAGAAATAATCTGATAAACGGTGTAACAAGAAAAAAATTTAAAACGCAAGAATTACGTTTTTTCGGTTGCAGCTATATTGCAACAAAATGCAATAATGGGCGATCATAAAATCGTATCTTCACCAAAATGGTATCATTAAAAACGTCAGCGCGGCATGCAAAATATAAGCTGTCACCCAACCTTAAATGACGAAAAATGGAGACGCTACAGGTCTCGTAAAATGGTGCCTTTTTTTTCACCACATAAAAAACAACCTAAACATATTTAGTGTCTATGAACTCGTAATGACCTGGATAATCATAATGGCAGGTCAGTTTAGCATTTCGTGAACATAGTAAAAAAAAATAAAAAGGGTAGAATTGCAATTTTTTTGCAATTTCACTGCACTTGGAATTTTTTTCCCGTTTTCCAGGACACAATATGTTAAAACCAATAGTGTCTTTGAAAGTGCAAGTTGTCCCACAAAAAATAAGCCCTCACATGGCCATTTTGACTGAAAAATAAAAAAGTTATGGCTCTGGAAAGAAGAGGAGCAAAAAACGAAAATGCAAAAACGAAAATACCTCCAATCGTTAAGGGGTTGAAGTAACAATTTGTATTCCCTTCATAATCCAACATGCAGAATTGTTAATGAGCCATCGAGCACACAATATGACATTATGACACCCTTCCCCTTTTTTGTAAGTAAATTGAGTTAATTTTTATTTTTTTATATGTTTTATAAACCAATTTTCTTGATCATTTGTGATTTTTTTGTTCACAAGTTTTGCTTGCGAATTAATATTTTAAAATTTTTCTTTAACCATTCCAGTGCCAAGCGTGTGATATATTTGATTATATGAGGTCACATTCTGTAACTACCAGGGTTAAAACGAAAAAAATCTGCAATATTATCCCATCATCACTTCTTTTTGTGCAGACACTTGGAAGTACAGGGTTCAGAAAGATTTGATGACCAAGAAGTCATTGATCACTTCCTGAACCTGGCGAATCAGGAAATTTGCTTGGAAATGTGACTTCCTGGTTCAATTACCCATTAGTGTGACATGAGTGGCAGAGGGGTGAGTGATTTTGGTCTGTGACCAATGATGACCTGTAGTAAACTCTGACTGACCCTTGGGGATTCATACATGTTATAACTCTAGTTGCCAATTAGAGATTGACCCCTTTTCTCTTGGGGGGTCACATATTTCTGTGTCTTCTGGGAAGAAGAAAAGATTAAAATAAAAAAACACTTTTTACTTCCGCAATTTTTTTGCTTTTTAGCTTTTTTCTTATCATACATACATAAATCCAGTGAAAAAACCCAGACTGAAGGCTAGAAATGCTGTCTGTATACAAACGGTCTAAAATCTGAAAAGAAAATTAGCCTGATATTTTGTCATCATAGAATGCCTAAAATAGCACATCGATAAGATGTTTTATATCAAAAAGTAATTTATTCCTTAACAATATTCATATGACATAATTGTACAAAAACATCAATATAACACTGCTAAATTCCGGAGGCAAGATATTTTTCCATATATTGCTTTGGAGAAACTTGTGAGACTGATTTTAACCCCTTAACGACCGCCGATACGCCTTTTAACGGCGGCAGTTAAGGGTACTTAAACCACAGTGCCGTTAATTAACGGCGCTGTGGAAAAAGTAAATAGCGCCCCCCAGAGTCCGATTTTCTCCGGGGTCTCGGCTGCCAGGGGTAGCCGAGACCCCAGAGAACATGATTCGGGTTTTTTTTACCGACCCCGCTTTTGCGATCGCCGGTAATTACCCGTTTACCGGCGATCGAAAAAAACAACGCGATTTCTTTTTAATTTCTCTGTCCTCCGATGTGATCGCACATCAGAGGATAGAGAAAAGGTGTCCCAGATAGCTCCCCGATACTCACCTGTCTCCGCCGGTGCTCCTCGTGGCTCCCGATGGGCGGCGCCATCTTTTTCCGGCAAAAAAATGGCGGGCGCATGCGCAGTGCGCCCGCCGACCGGCATCGGGAGAATCTTTGGGGTCTCGGCTGCCGGGGGTAGCCGAGACCCCAAAGAACATGATCGGGGTTGGTTTTACCGACCCCTGTTTTGCGATCGCCGGCAATTAACTGTTTACCGGCGACCGCAAAAAAAAAAAAAAGTAATGTGTAATTCTCTGTCCTCTGATGTGATCGCACATCAGAGGACAGAGAAATAGGGGGATTCGGGGACCCTATTATACTTACCGGTGTCCCTGGGTCCTCCTGCGTCCTTCTCCTGCCCGCCGGCGTCTTCATGGAGAAAGAAAATGGCGGGCGCATGCGCAGTGCGCCCGCCATCTGTCGCCATCGGGCTAAGGTTAGGGTTAGGGTTAGGGCTAGGGTTAGGGTTAGGGCTAGGGTTAGGGCTAGGGCTAGGGTTAGGGTTAGGGCTAGGGTTAGGGTTAGGGCTAGAGTTAGGGCTAGGGTTAGGGCTAGGATTAGGGTTGGGGCTAAATTTAGGGTTACAGTTGGGGCTAAATTTAGGGTTAGGGTTGGGGCTAAATTTAGGGTTAAGGTTGGGGCTAAATTTAGGGTTAGGCTTCTTTGACACTTACGTCGGTACGGAGTCGTCGCAATGCATTGGCCCGACATACCGATGCACATTGTGAAAATTGTGCACAACGTGGGCAGCGGATGTAGTTTATCAACGCATCCGCTGCCCAATCTATGTCCTGGGAAGGAGGGGGCGGAGTTACGGCCACGCATGCGTGGTCAGAAATGGCGGACGCGACGTACAAAAAAACATTACATTGAACGTTTTTTTGTGCCGACGGTCTGCCAAAACACAACTGATCCAGTGCACGACGGATGCGACGTGAGGCCATCCGTCACGATCCGTCGGCAATACAAGTCTATGGGCAAAAAACCCATCCTGCGGGCACATTTGCAGGATCCATTTTTTGTCCAAAACGACGGATTGCGACGGATGCCAAACGACGCAAGTGTGAAAGTAGCCTTAGGGCTAGCGTTAGGGTTGGGGCTAAAGTTAGGGCTAGGGTTGGGGCTAAAGTTAGGGTTAGAGTTGGGATTAGGGTTAGGGTTTGGATTAGGGTTGGTATTAGGGTTAGGGTTGGCATTAGGGTTAAGGTTAGGGTTGTGATTAGGGGTGTATTGGGATTAGGGTTAGGTTTGAGGTTAGGGTTGAGATTAGGATTAAGGGTGTGTTGGATTTAGGGTTTTGATTAGGGTTATGGTACGGGTTGACATTAGGGTTGTTTTGGGGTAAGGGTTGTGATTATCGTTAGGGTTAGTGACTAGGATTATGGATCGGGTTGGGATTAGGGTTAGGGGTGTGTTGGGGTTAGGCTTGGAGCTAGAATTGGGGGGTTTCCACTGTTTAGGTACATCAGGGGGTCTCCAAACACGACAGCCAATTTTGCGCTCAAAAAGTCAAATGGTGCTCCCTCCCTTCTGAGCTCTGCCGTGCGCCCAAACAGTGGGTTACCCCCACATATGGGGCATCAGCGTACTCAGGATAAATTGGACAACAACTTTAGTGGTCCAATTTCTCCTGTTACCCTTGTAAAAATAAAAACTTGGGGGCTGCAAAATCTTTTTTGTGGAAAAAAAAATATTTTTTATTTTCACGACTCTGCATTCTAAACTTCTGTGAAGCACTTGGGCATTCAACGTTCTCACCACACATCTAGATAAGTTCCTTGGGGCGTCTAGTTTCCAAAATGGGGTCACTTGTGGGGGGTTACTACTGTTTAGGTACATCAGGGGCTCTGCAATCGCAACATAATGCCCACAGACCATTCTATCAAAGTCTGCATTCCAAAACGGCGCTCCTTCCCTTCCGAGCTCTGCCATGCGTCCAAACAGTGGTTTACCCCCACATATGGGGCATCAGTGTACTCGGGATAAATTGGACAACAACTATTGTGGTCCAATTTCTCCTGTTACCCTTGTGAAAATAAAAACTTGGGGGTTACAATATATTTTTTGTGGGAAAAAAAAATATTTTTTATTTTCACGACTATGCATTCTAAACTTCTGTGAAGCACTTGGGCATTCAAAGTTCTCACCACACATCTAGATAAGTTCTTTGGGGGGTCTAGTCTCAAAAATGGGGTCACTTGTGGAGGTTTTCTACTGTTTAGGTACATCAGGGGCTCTGCAAACGCAACATAACGCCCGCAGACCATTCTATCAAAGTCTGCATTCCAAAACGGCGCTCCTTACTTCCGAGCTCTGCCGTGCGCCCAAACAGTGGTTTACCCCCACATATGGGGTACCGGCATACTCAGGACAAATTGGACAACAACTTTTGGGGTCCAATTTCTCTTGTTACCCTTGTGAAAATAAAAACTTGGGGCTAAAAAATCTTTTTTGTGAAAAAAAAAATATTTTTTATTTTCACGACTCTGCATTCTAAACTTTTGTGAAGCACTTGGGCATTCAAAGTTCTCACCACACATCTAGATAAGTTCCATGGGGGGTCTAGTTTCCAAAATGGGGTCACTCATGGTGGGTTTCTAGTGTTTAGGCACATCAGGGGCTCTCCAAACGCGACATGGCGTCCGATCTCAATTCTAGCCAATTCTACATTGAAAAAGTAAAACGGTACTCCTTCTCTTCCAAGCTCTGCGGTGCGCCCAAACAGTGGTTTACCCCCACATATGGGGTATTGACGTACCCAGGAGAAATTGCACAACAACTTTTGTAGTCTAATTTCTCCTGTTACCTTTGTGAAAATAAAAATTTGGGGACAAAAATTTCATTTTTGTAGAAAAAATTCGATTTTTTTTATTTTCACGGCTCTACGTTATAAACTTCTGTGAAGCACCTGGGGGTTTAAAGTGCTCACCACACATCTAAATAGGTTCCTTAAGGGGTCTAGTTTCCAAAATGGGGTCACTTGTGGGGGGTTTCCACTGTTTAGCCACATCAGGGGCTCTCCAAACGCGACATGGCGTCCAATCTCAATTCCAGCCAATTCTACATTGAAAAAGTAAAACGGCACTCCTTCTCTTCCAAGCTCTGCGGTGCGCCCAAACAGTGGTTTACCTTCACATATGGGGTATCGACGTATTCAGGAGAAATCGCACAACAACTTTTGTGGTCTAATTTCTCCTGTTACCCTTGTGAAAATAAGAATTTGCGGGCGAAAAGATCACTTTTGTGTAAACAAATGCGATTTTTTATTTTCACGGCTCTACGTTATAAACTTCTGTGAAGCACTTGGGGGTTCAAAGTGCTCACCACACATCTAGATAAGTTCCTTAAGGGGTCTAGTTTCCAAAATGGTGTCACTTGTGGGGAGTTTCCACTGTTTGGGCACATCAGGGGCTCTCTAAACGTGACATGGCGTCCGATCTCAATTCCAGCCAATTCTGCATTGAAAAAGTCAAACGGCGCTCCTTCACTTCCACGTTCTGCGGTGCGCCCAAAAAGTGGTTTACCCCCACATAAGGGGTATTGGCGTATTCACGAGAAATTGCATAACAAAATTTATGGTTACATTTCTGTTTTTACACTTGTGAAAATAAAAAAAAATGGTTCTGAATTAAAATGTTTGGAAAAAAAAGTTAAATGTTCATTTTTGCCTTCCACATTGTTTCAGTTCCTGTGAAGCACGTAAAGGGTTAATAAACTTCTTGAATGTGGTTTTGAGAACCTTGAGGGGTGTAGTTTTTAGAATGGTGTCACACTTCGTTATTTTCTATCATATAGACCCCTCAAAATGACTTCAAATGTGATGTGGTCCCTAAAAAAAAATGGTGTTTTAAAAATGAGAAATTGCTGGTCAACTTTTAACCCTTATAACTCCCTAACAAAAAAAATTTGTTTCCAAAATTGTGCTGATGTAAAGTAGACATGTGGGAAATGTTATTTATTAACTATTTTTTGTGACATATCTCTCTGATTTAAGGGCATAAAAATACAAAGTTTGAAAATTGCAAAATTTTAAAATTTTTTGCCATATTTCCGTTTTTTTCATAAATGATCGCAAGTAATATCGAAGAAATGTTACCACTATCATGAAGTACAATATGTCACGAAAAAACAATCTCAGAGTCATCGGGATCCGTTGAAGCGTTCCAGAGTTATAACCTCATAAAGTGACAGTGGTCAGAATTGTAAAAATTGGCTCGGTCATTAAGTACCAAATTGGCTCTGTCACTAAGGGGTTAAATAATAATAAATAAATGCCCATTATTGTAATCCAAATAGTAAATGTTTATCTCCTCTGTACTATACTGCAAGTTACAAAGATGACAGGCATTCAAAATCATGCAAAGCAGATTTAGCATGGTAAAAAGCAAGTACCGTATTTTCCGGCGTATAAGACGACTGGGGGTAGAAGACGGGTCACCCAACTTTTCCAGTTAAAATATAAAATCTTCTTAAAAGTCGGGGGTCTTCTTATATGCCATGTGTTATCTTATAGGGCCGGTGACTAATGTGCCTTTTGGGGAGGAGAGGGGTCCCGATGACGAAGAGAGGGGGCATCTCAGAGGAAAGTGTGATTGGAGTATCCCCCTATTACCTCATTGTAGCAGCGTGTGGGGTCTCTGTGCTGGGGAGCGGCGTCGGCTGCTCCTCTTTGTGCCGCATGGGTGCTGTGCTTTGGGGTGGCGTATCTTCGTGCAGCATCGGGGCTCTGTGCTGGGGAGCGGCGGCAGCTGCTCCTCTTTGTGCCGCGAGGGTGCTGTGCTGTGGGGCGGCGTATCTTCGTGCAGCATCGGGGCTCTGTGCTGGGGAGCGGCGGCGGCTGCTCCTCTTTGTGCCGCGTAGGTGCTGTCCTGTGGGGCGGCGTATCTTCGTGCAGTGTCGGGGCTCTGTGCTGTGGGGCGGCTGCATATCTTCGTGCAGAGTCGGGGCTCCTCCGGCATTTCCTCAAAGCCTGGAGGCATCGGCAGCTCCATTGCTGCGTTGCGGTGGCCTCCGGGAAAATGGCCGCTGGGGCGGTGCATGCTCAGATTCAGATCTTGTCTCCCGAGATCTCGAGGCGAGATCTGAATCTGAGCATGCCCCGCCCCCAGCGGCCATTTTCCTGGGGGCCACCGCATCGCAGCAATGGAGCTGCCGGTGCCTCCGGGCTTTGAGGAAATGCCGGAGGAGCCCCGACTCTGCACGAAGATATGCCACCGCCACCGCCCAACAGCACAGACCCCCGACGCTGCGCAAAGATACACCGCCCCACAGCACAGCATCCACACGGCACAAAGAGGAGCAGCCGCCGCCGCTCCCCAGCACAGAGACCCCAAGCTGCTACAATGAGGTAATAGGGGGATACTCCACTCACACTTTCCTGTGAGACTCCCCCTCTCTTCATCATCGGGACCACTCCCCCCAACCCACCATATACACATAGGTCTGTACCTGGATTACAAGATGACACCTGGCGTATAAGACGACCCCCAACTTTTAAGAAGATTTTCGGGGGTTAAAAAGTCATCTTATACGCCAGAAAATACGGTACTCATTATGGCAGTCTCCCTCAACGCGTGTTTCACATGTGTTGCTTTCTCAGGGGTTATTGTATTGAATGAGATGTTAAAAATCCCATTCACACTGCAAAAAATCCAAACTATGTTTTGCATAATAGTTTTTTAAAACTGTCATTTCCTTTGCACGTGTCCATATCAGTCGGATACACAGCGTATCTGGATGAACTATTTGGATAATCTCTGCTTGTTTAAGTTAGCCATACACATTAGACTTAAGTCAGCCAAACCTACCAATATCAACAGGTTCAGTCAATGGTCTAATGTGTATGGGGGCGCCGGTCAAATTATGGTCGGGAGTGAAGATTATCAGGCGTGTCCAATTTCAGACTGACCACCACATTGTTCTCCCTGAGATAAGCCACCGGCCGATGTGTCAGTCAACAATTTTCTCATAGAGAACACAGGAGCGATCAGGCAAATGAGCACTCTTAAGTATGGGAGAGCTATCTGAGATGGCTGTCAACCAAACTATCTTTTTGGCCCACAGCCATCTAATATGTTCGGCCAGACAGAGTATCCTGACAAGAAAATGATCAGAAAATGTCCCTTTGATAGAACACAAATAAAATCATCTGAGTATGTGAGAAAATCATGTAATAAGTTCAATTTCTCAGAAGTGCTATGACAAAGGATTTTCTACATAATTAATCGCCCATTCAAATCAATGAGGTGTACGACTTCTACTTTAGAAAATTAAAACAGGTATGTAAAAAGCTAAATGTGTGTATAATGTTTTCCAATGTTATTATATTTTAAATACTATTATCACCCCAATATAAAACCATAACCCAAAATGTTACTCTAGTTGGTAGTGTTGTAGAGTGGCTCACTCAGCAGGACACAGAGGTACACTGTCTCTTTAAGAAAATGGTTTATTGAAGACAGTATAAACCCAGCATGGGAAAATAAACACCGCCCTCTATTCAAAACAGCAAAACAAAGAAACAAAAAAGAAACACAGTGCTTTTCCTTGTGGGATCAGCCCGCTTACAGGTAGCAGTGTCCACAGTTCAGAGTTAGCACACACTTTCCTGGAATGCTCTCTCTCCAGGCACACACTGAACCATGAAAGCTTTGGCAGTCAGCCTTATAAGCCAAGACCATGTGACTCCTCCTATCATGTCACTGATCACATGGTCTTGACATCACACAGGTCCTGTCAGGATTCTGCAGGTGGAGATAGGGTGGACATCCTCCCACCTGCTCTATGAATGTTCACTAAAACCAGGCCATAACATAAGTTTCATTTATCCCTCAACTGGTGAGGTGGGGTTTGCCACACCACAGGAAATTTTTGTTCGGCTGCCATTCATTGAAAAATGCTGGTATGAGGATACGTGTCTCACTAGCTTCCATCCATTTCCTTGTCAACAGGATGTCATCAAGGCCTCTCTCTCCTGGGCACACATAACAGAGCTAGTCTTGCTGTCTTGGCCTTGCTGAACCCCACATCACCACTCATGTAATTCTTTTTTACACATTTTCAAATTTTGAAAACTTCTTTATTTTTATGAAAGTATTACATTTTCCGATACTTGTGGGTGTCAAAAATTTGTTATACTCATGTGTAATCAATTGCCAATAAGAAAACGATTAAAACAAACGTGATCTTTGCATTTTCTGTAAAAATAAGAGATTTCTAAACACTGGTATAGGAAACCCCACATCACCAGTCGCGTGACAAAAACCCCACCTCACCAGTTATGGGTTAATGCTCCCAACACATAGTTTTCTGGAGGAAACTACTCTGGTTTTACATCACTGACGCCATCATGCGCAGTGACACGTATGACCCCTCCATCACTTCACCAGTGACTCTGTCACAGTAGGCACACTAATGGAAAAGAACTTGTGGCAATGACAGCAGTATTTATGTGGTGCATACGCTTGTTAATTGAACATGTAAAATAGTTGAACAAAAAAACTTTTTTTGTATAAAAATTATATTTCTAGGCAGGTACACGATAATTTTCATAAAAAGTCAGCATCCACGATTGTCAAATTTGACTAGTAAAACAGTGGTTAAAAAGCTTAACTTTTTTTTTCTTTTTTTTTTAAATGCCTTAGAAAAAAATTGAACTTAAGTAAATTTAAAATGTTATGTGGTGTAGTAGCTGCACACAGGTTCATGACCATAAACGAATATGTAGCCACAACATTCAGTATGGTCGTGGGATGTATAGTTGCTAAATTGAACAAATAAAACAGAAATTACAAATGTAAAATGCTTTACAAAAATATGAGAAAACAAAATTTTAGGTAGGTTCACGTCTCAAAAGGGAGCATCTGCAATGGACGGTTGTAATTGTGTGGTCTGTACAGATCTAATTTTGGACTATTACAACCGCACACTTTGTGAGGTAGAAGGGTGTGCTTATGTTTTGTGATTATAGAGACTTCCCTTCTGTCTTTGAAAAAAATTAAGCTTGCCCATGTCACAATCCAGGAAGCACAGTTCCTGTGACACACAATCCTTGGTTCCAACATTTTGGTTTAGTAGCAAAATTAGGACAGAGGGGTATTAAACTGCCCTTCTTTTTCCAGTATGTGAAGAATTTAAAAAATGCTGTTAATAAGGTGCTGTTACTGCAATATATCCCCAATCAATTAGTTCACAGTCACGCTGACTCTGCAGGTCCAGCACCTCTCTATCACTTGGATCTTTGGATTTTTACTCATACACAGATTATCCCTCATTTTCAATGTTGGCTCCACCAGTATTGTAGCACATCACAATCAGATTAGGCCTTTATCTTCCCTATTTGTGGAATGAGTTTAACGTTATGACCTGTGTCCTTGTGACAGCCCCCCTTGTTTGGAGCCAAAGGCGTAGCTAGGGTTTTGGTCCAGGGGGGCGAATCTTCTGAGTGGGCCCCTAACCAGGTAACCTTGATTACAGCTGGGTGACGCGCTCTAATAGCGGAGGAGAACCTCAGCAGATGACCGCACTATGGCCGGGGACACACACAACGTATAAAAAAACGGTCCGTTTTTGACGGACGAGAATCGCACAAATGTTACCAAAACAGTGATCCGTGTGCAGTGCGAGGATGCGATTTTCTCGCATTAAATGATCCGTGTGACATCCGTGTGACATCCGTATGGCATCCGTATGGTGAGATTTTCTCACACACTTGCAAAATGAGCAAATAATGGCTGAGCCTTTCCTGTCACCTGCCCAATGCCTGAGAATTTCTCACAAGTCACACTGATGGTCCGTGTGCTGTGCTATTTTTTCTCACCCCCATAGACTTTCATTGGCGATTCTCGGCCGAGAAACGCTGACAATCGCAGCATGCTGCGATTTCACTCGGATCCTGAATACGGCCGAGAAAATATCGGATGATGGGAGCTGCCCCATTGATTAACATTGGGACGAGTGCTATGCGATTTTTTATCGCATTGCACTCGTCCGTATTACGGTCTAGTGTGACCCCGGCCTATCACTGATGATAATCTCTATATAACGACCAACATGGATATTATCGCCATATGGTCAGTGGTAGATACCAGTCCTATAGAACATATAAGGTAACGTTCACACTAGCGTTACGCTAATTTGCGTCGGGCGACGCAGCGGCGACGCATGCGTCATGCGCCCCTATATTTAACATGGGGGACGCATGCGTTTTTTGTTGTTGCGTTGTGCGACGCATGCGTCTTTTTTGCCGCAAGCGTCGGAACAAGAAAACGCAACAAGTTGCATTTTTCTTGCGTCCGAATTTCGGCAAAAAACGACGCATGCGTCGCAAAACGCAGCGTTTTTGCGTGCGTTTTGCCGCGTTTTTGCGTGCGTTGTGCGTTGCGTCGCCGACGCAACGGCGCACAACGCTAGTGTGAACGTAGCCTAAGAGATCACAGCACAGTTACAGATGGTGACTTACCGCTGACGTCCTTTCTGATGGAATAGTTCACTTTTCCCGTCTTTTCCCTCTGGCCCAGACCGATACAACTTCTTCCAGCTACAACTCGTCTGCAGAGATTACAACAAAGACACGTTTCACTTCTCATATTCCAGCCATCACCATCTATTCCCAACCTGCACAAACTCCTCATCCTACTGATACCCCAATACTGAGCCGCTGCTACCGTATGTGTCCCTATTACTGCCCCTGATACCCCAATACTGAGCCGCTGCTGCCGTATGTGTCCCTATTACTGCCCCTGATATCCCAATACTGAGCCACTGCTGCCGTATGTGTCCCTATTACTGCACCTGATACCCCAATACTGAGCCGCTGCTGGCGTATGTGTCCCTATTACTGCACCTGATACCCCAATACTGAGCCACTGCTGCCGTATGTGTCCCTATTACTGCACCTGATACCCCAATACTGAGCCACTGCTGCCGTATGTGTCCCTATTACTGCACCTGATATCCCAATACTGAGCCACTGCTGCCGTATGTGTCCCTATTACTGCACCTGATACCCCAATACTGAGCCGCTGCTGCCGTATGTGTCCCTATTACTGCACCTGATACCCCAATACTGAGCCACTGCTGCCGTATGTGTCCCTATTACTGCACCTGATACCCCAATACTGAGCCACTGCTGCCGTATGTGTCCCTATTACTGCACCTGATATCCCAATACTGAGCCGCTGCTGCCGTATGTGTCCCTATTACTGCACCTGATACCCCAATACTGAGCCGCTGCTGCCGTATGTGTCCCTATTACTGCACCTGATACCCCAATACTGAGCCGCTGCTGTCGTATGTGTCCCTATTACTGCATCTGATACCCCAATACTGAGCCACTGCTGCCGTATGTGTCCCTATTACTGCACCTGATACCCCAATACTGAGCCACTGCTGCCGTATGTGTCCCTATTACTGCAACTGACACCCCGATACTGAGCCACTGCTGCCGTATGTGTCCCTATTACTGCCCCTGATACCCCAATACTGAGCCGCTGCTGCCATATGTGTCCCTATTACTGCTCCTGATATCTCAATACTGAACTGCTGCTGCCATATGTGTCCCTATTACTGCACCTGATAGCTCAATACTGAACCGCTGCTGCCGTATGTGTCCCTATTACTGCCCCTGATGCCCCAATACTGAGCCGCTGCTGCCATATGTGTCCCTATTACTGCCCCTGATACCCCAATACTGAGCCGCTGCTGCCATATGTGTCACTATTACTGCATCTGCTCTGTGGTTCTCTGTGCCCTCTAAATTCTAAAGCACCCCTCGATAATATAGTAATGCCAGGTGCAAGTGCCCTAGAAAACAGTGCCCATATTTTGCCCCCTAGAAAGTAATATTGCCCTGTGTGCCACTTTGATAGCCACAGTAACCTGAGTTCCCCTATAACAATAAGTGCCCACTTTACATTTAATAATGTCCCGAGTCTGCCCCCTGTACAGCTCACCTATACAGAATAATGCCCCCTCACTGTATAGTACCATCCACACAGTATACTGACCTCTTAGTAGCCCCCAAACTGCTTGATGGCTCCAACAATGTATAATGACCCCCACAATATAATCTCCATACTGTATAATGGCCCCTTAGATAGCCTCCATATACAGTAGCATAATGCACCAAATAGTCCACAATATAGTATAATGCACTCCCCATAGGCAGACTCTATAGCATAAGGTAGCCCCCATAGGCAGACACTGTAATAAGGCAGTACCCCATAGGCAGACTCTGTAGTATAAGGCAGCACCCCCATAGTCAGACCCTGTAATAAGGAAGCACCTCTACAGGCAGACCCTGTAATAAGGCAGCACCCCCATAGTCAGCCCCTGTAATAAGGCAGCCCGCATAGGCAGACAATGTAATAAGGCAGCCCCCATAGGCAGACCCTGTAATAAGGCAGCACCACCATAGTCAGACCCTGTAATAAGGCAGCCCCCATAGTCAGACCCTGTAATAAGGCAGCCCCCATAGACAGACCCTTTAATAAGGCAGCACCTCTATAGGCAGACCCTGTAATAAGGCAGCCCCCATAGTCAGACCCTGTAATAAGGCAGCCCCCATAGACAGACCCTTTAATAAGGCAGCACCTCTATAGGCAGACCCTGTAATAAGGCAGCCCCCATAGTCAGACCATGTAATGAGGCAGCACCCCCATAGTCAGACCCTGTAATGAGGCAGCACCCCCATAATCAGACCCTGTAATAAGGCAGCCCCCCATAGGCAGACCCTGTAATAAGGCTGCAGATCCCCTTTGTCAGACCCCATAATAAAGCAGCAGACCCCCATAGGCAGACCCTGTAATAAGGCAGCAGATCCCCATAGTCAGACCCTGTAATAAGGCAGCAGATCCCCATAGGCAGACCCTCTAATAAGGCGGCAGATCAACATAGGTAGACCCTGTAATAAGACAGCAGATCCCCATAGTCAGAACCAGTAATAAGGTGGCAGATCCCCATAGGCAGACCCTGTAATAAGGCGGCAGACCCTGTAATAAGGGGGCAGATCCCCATAGTCAGACCCTGTAATAAGGTGGCAGATCCCCATAGGCAGGTCCTGTAATAAGGAGGCAGACCCCCATAGGCAGACCCTGTAATAAGGCGGCAGACCCTGTAATAAGGCGGCAGACCCCCATAGGCAGACCCTGTAATAAGGCGGCAGATCCCCATAGGCTGACTCTGTAATAAGGCAGCAGCAACCATAAAAAATCAATAAATAAATACCTCTCTTCTTCCTGGTTCCTGCGCTGCTCCCGCTGATCTCCTGACAGCTGGCACCAGGCAGTGACGTCATCGCGCCCGCTGTCAGTGTCGGCGACGTCAGACGCCGACACTGACAGGGGGATGATGGAAGAAGGAGTGAAGCGCTCCTTCTCCCATCAATGCGATCAGCTGTATCGGCTAAATGCCAGTACAGCTGATCTTCCGATGATGGCCAGGGGGCCCACTGCTGGCATCGCCCCCCCCCCCCCCGTCTGCTCAGGGGCCCCATAGTGGCCGGGCGCAAGAGCAGGGAGATCGATTCTCCCTGTTCTGCCACAGAATGATACAGTTACAGTAGCGTAGCTCCGGGTGGGCCCCCTCAGAGCACCGGGCCCGGGGCGCCCACACCCTCTGCCCCCTTGGTAGCTACGCTACTGTTTGGAGCTCTAGACCATGTGATCTGAAAGCTGCAGAGTATTTTGGGGAAGCCTATGTAAGAAGGTGAGCATTGCTCAAGAAGATGCTGAGTCAAAGAAGAGTTAAATTTCATAAGAATTTTTTATTGTGATATGTTTTTAGATATAAATCTGCATGTCATCTTTATGACCAGCTGTGACTGTTTCCTGGAGGTTTTATCTGAAGGCCATACCTGGGGATTAGGGAGGCGATTAAGGAGGGCTGTCCATAGGGGAACCAATGGAAAGTATAGGGATATATTTAGCAGCACTTAGGGCAAGTTATAGTTACCGTATTTTTCGGACTATAAGACGCACCGGACCATAAGACGCACCCCAAATTTGGGGTGAAAATTGCAGAAAAAAAGATTTTTTATAACATGGGGGTCCTTCTTATTGTCCGAATTTACAGTATCTTATGGCGGTGGCAGAGCAGGGTCACAGGAGGCAAGGTGTCGGCAGAGGTGGGGTGATGCTGGGATGAGGAGGTGCTGGGATGAGAAGGTGCTGGGATGAGAAGGTGCTGGGATCAGGAGGTGCTGGGATCAGGAGGTGCTGGGATCAGGAGGTGCTGGGATCAGGAGGTGCTGGGATCAGGAGGTGCAGTGAGAGGTATGGCGTGAGAGGGGTCCCTGGCGTACCATGCAGGCTTACCTAGGTGGCAGAGGTGCGGTGGCAGAGGTCCGGTGGCAGAGGTGCGGTGGCGGGGGTGTGGCGGCAGAGGAGGTGCAGTAAGCGGGGTCCCTTTCCCCGGTATGGTGATGCAGCAGGCCCGGTATTCAGCAGAGCCGGGTGAATCCTCTTGTTATCGGTGGGCGCGGCCATCTTCCTGAGGCCGCGCGTGTGCAGATGAAGCGCTCTGCTCCCGGGGCTTCAGGAAAATGGCCGCGGGAGGCCGCGCGTGCGCAGATGGAGATCGCGGCGGCCATTTTCCTGAAGCCCCGGGAAGCAGAGCGCTCCATCTGCGCACGCGCGGCCTCCGGAAAATGGCCGCCACCACCGATAACAAGAGGATTCACCCGGCTCTGCTGCATACCGGGCCTGCTGCATCACCATACCGGGGAAAGGGACCCCGCTTACTGCGCCTCCTCTGCCGCCACACCCCCCGCAACCGCACCTCTGCCACTGGACCTCTGCCACCGCACCTCTGCCACCTAGGTAAGCCTGCATTGCGACTATTAGACGCACCCCCCATTTTCCCCCCTTTTTTTGGGGGGAAAAAGTGCGTCTTTTAGTCCGAAAAATACGGTAAATGGTTTGGGAATAGCCCACATATTGGGAGGGGTTAGATCAAACAAAAAGCCGAACTTCCTGAGTGAGGATAGAGTAGGAAGTTTCAGACAGTATGAGGAGTGACAGGTTCAAGGTCAGTGGATGCATAGGCTGCAAAGTCTCCTATCAGTCTCAAGTCTCCCAAACAGTATGAGGACACGAATGAAGTTTCGCACACATCCCGGGGCGGTCCAGGGCTTAGGGCCGAGAAGAGTTTTTGGATTCCATGGCGTTCTTCCCTAAGTGGAAGAGGTAATTTAACAACAAGAGGGGAAAAATGGTGGGCATCAGAGAAGCTGTAATGCTGGATAGAAAGTCCCTGGTATCAACAGAAGCTGTTGAGGTGGGGGAAGTTCAGTCATAAAGGAGAACTGATAGTATACTGGGCAAAAGCCGAATGTATCGAAATTACACAGTAAAGCCGAACCTGTTGAACTGGACCAAATGTCTCCTGTTGTATGTAGCTGTTTCCAGCCCAAATACCTTTCGCCCACTCAATTGTGCCTGATGCCACTGGCCTGCTCTCGAAGTCTTCAGCAGTTTGTTAAATGGTTCAAACCATATCTTTTTTTTTTCTTTTGCCAATTTTTGGAAATCAAATTTGAATTTTATCTAATTTGCGAAGTGGGAGAGCCACTGTTTGAGAAAACCACCTGGCAAAATGTATGTTGGAGCTACTGGGTATTTATTTATATATGGTAAATTATATGTCTTCATTTATTTATGCACAAGGGCCACCCTGGTACTTCTTACTCATCTTGATGTTCGGAATTTATATGATATTATTACTGGACTCATTTTTCTATATGTCCTTTTTCCCTGTAATTTTCCGGTTTTGGTTTATATTTTCCTCTATAAGTAAATTTTATCTTTCTGCTAATATGCAGTTGTTTTTATATTAGGAGTCAATAAAAATGTATCTTATCAATTTTTCCAGTGTTCATTCATCTTGTTGCTGTACAGTAAAACTAAGTTGGTCATGGAGTCCAGTACAAAGCTGGCAGAGGTAAAGCAGAAGAGCTTGGAACAATGCAGAGCTGCGTATGTCACAGAATCCAATGCCGAGCTGTTAGAGGTATAGTATAGGTGTTTCAGCAGTAGCAGAGCTGCGTTTGCTACAGGGTCTAATGCTGAGCTAGCGGCTAGCAGATTTGAGGTCAGTAAATGCAGTAAGTAGTCCACGGTGGCAGCGAATGCTAATTACCAGAATTCTCAGGTGGTGTCTGACCACCGGAGCAGGGCCAAATGTGATATCACAAGTGCATGTAAGGTTGCTGTGACAACTGGGTGCAAAGAGGAGCAAAGGGACCTTGTGACAGTACGGAGGACAGAGCTCTCAGCACTGGATCCAGGAGAGGTGACAAGCAACATCATTAGAATGACTGACATTCACTGCCTGGAAAACAACCAGAAAACTGGATAAAGAAACTCTGATGGAGAGAGTCTTCTCAGTCTATTACTTTTTCAGTAGCTGTGGAGAACGTGAGTAAGTATAGGAGGTTCAAATATAATGTAACATGGTAATAGTCCTGACAATGCTACTCCTGATCTCTCTACTGGGCACTAATCCATCCAGATTCAGCACAGTAAATTTCATCACTGAAATCATGATCTCTGCCCTATACATCATGCTGCTCTCACATAAGGCTTCAGACTTATATACCTCTTGAAAAAAATTATTATATCCTGTCTCAAGTCTTTGCTTCAAAGTAGTACTCACAATGTTCAGGTTGGATTCTGTTTAACCCTTTCACGACATGCACAGTAATAGTACGGCGCATGTCGTGTCTCCCCCTTTGATGTGGGCTCCGGCGGTGAGCCCACATCAAAGTCGCGACATGTCAGCTGTTTTGTACAGCTGACATGTGCGCGCAATAGCGGCGGGTGAAATCGCTATTCACCCGCCGCTATTAACCTGTTAAATGCCGCTGTCAAACGCAGACAGCGGCATTTAACCGGCGCTTCCGGCCGGGCGGCCGGAAATGATGTCATCGCCGACCCCCGTCACATGATCGGGGGTCGGCGATGCATCAGGAATGTAAACATAGAGGTCCTTGAGACCTCTATGGTTACTGATGCAGGCCTGCTGTGAGCGCCCCCCTGTGGTCAGCGCTCACAGCACACCTGCATTTCTGCTACATAGCCGATCAGGCTATGCCAGCTTCTAGCCTCCCATGGAGGCTATTGAAGCATGGCACAAGTAAAAAAAATGTTTTTAAAAATATGAAAAAAATATAAAAAATATAAAAGTTTAAATCATCCCCCTTTCGCCCCATCCGAAATAAAACAATTAAAAAAAAAAAAACCTACACGTATTTAGTATCGCCAATTGCCCGATCTATCAATAAAAAAAAGCATTAACCTGATCGCTAAACAGCGTAGCGAGAAAAAAATCCTAAATGCCAGAATTAGGTTTTTTTATGGTCACCGCGACATTGCATTAAAATGCAATAACGGGCGATCAAAAGAACGTATCTGCACCGAAATGGTATCATTAAAAACGTCAGCTCAGCACGCAAAAAATAAGTCCTCACCTGACCCCAGATCACGAAAAATGGAGACGCTTCGGGTATCGGAAAATGGCGCTTTTTTTTTTTTTTAAGCAAAGTTTGGAATTTTTTTTCACCACTTGGATAAAAAATAACCTAGATATGTTAGATGTCTATGAACTCATAATGACCTAGAGAATCACAGTGGCAGGTTAGTTTTAGCATTTAATGAACCTAGCAAAAGAGCCAAACAAAAAACCAGTGTGGGATTGCACTTTTTTTGCAATTTCACCTCACTTGGAATTTTTTTCCCGTTTTCTAGTAAAAGACATGGTAAAACCAATGGTGTTGTTCAAAAGTACAACTCGTCCCGCAAAAAATAAGCCCTCACATGACCATATTGACGGAAAAATAAAAAAGTTATGGCTCTGGGAAGGAGGGAAGTGAAAAATGAAACCGCAAAAACGAAAAAGGGCCACGACATGAAGGGGTTAAAAAACAATGCGGTAAACTGCTGGCAGTGTTTTTCCCAGAGCGTCTACTTTGTCATTTGCTTGGCTATTTTTGCCGCAGACAATTTTTTAAATTTTATATAGGGAATTAACTATTGCACTAAAATGGCATTTAGAATTTATTAATCCCCAACAAGATAAGTAAACAGAAAAAATCTGAATACTCGAAATGACATTTCAGTCCTCCCGGACCTCATTCACATTAGTATTCTGAACAGAAATACGGCAAGATGAGCAAACCTAGTAATGGGCCAAAAGAGCAAGAAGTCAGGATTGCTGCAGATGTCTTATTTTTATATGATACATAAGTTAAATATAAGATACTAGGACTTCCAAGCAAAAGCCGCTTGAAGAATGGTCAGGTGGCTTCTGTCACAGCTTTTGAAGACCGAAACAATTAAAAAGTTTAAAAAAAAGAAAGAACGTGTGAACAACAATTCGCCTTTACGCTGATGTGCTGATGCTCATTATTTTTTAAGCTTTTTAAAACGCGTTTGCAACAAGTGCATTGTAGGCGGAACCCGCCTGAAAAAGAAGTTGGGTGCACATACAGCTGTGGGAAAAATTAAAAGACCACTGGAAAATGTTCAGTTTGTCTGATTTTTCTCTTTATAAGTATATTTTTAAGTAAAATGGAAATTGTTATTTTATTCAATAAACTACTGACAACATGTCTCCAAATTCCAAACAATACATTTCGTATTTATTTTCTGAAAAAGAGAAATGGTCAAAGTAACAAAAAATGCAGTGCTTGCAGACCTCAAATAATGCAAAAAAAAAAAAACAAGTTCTTTATGATTTAGAAACAAAAAGACTAATGTTTTAACTCTGGAAGAGTTCAGAAATCAATATTTTGTGGAATAACCATGATTTTTAATCACAGCTTTCATGCGTCTTGGCATGCTTTCCACCAGTCTTTCACACTGCATTTGGGTGACCTTATGCCTCTATGGGTACAAAAATTTAAGCAGTTCTTCTTTGTTTGATGGCTTATGATTATACAACTTCCTCTTGATTACATTCCAGAGGTTTTCAATGTGGTTCAGGTCTGGAGAATGGGCTGGCCATGACAGTGATATGATGTGGTGGCCCTTCATCCACACATGATTGACCTAGTTGTGTGGCATGGCGCATTGTCCTGCTGGAAAAACCAGTCCTCAGAGTTGGGGAACATTGCTTGAGCAGAAGGAATCAACTGTTTTTCCAGGATAACCTTGTATGTGGCTTGATTCATACATCATTCGCAAAGAACAACCTGCCCAATTCCAACCTTGCTGAAGCATCCCCAGATCAACACCGATCCTCCACCAAATTTCACAGTGGGTGCAAGACACTGTAACTTGTATGCCACGCCAGGTCTCCGTCTAACCATTATACGACCAGGTGTTGGGCAAAGCTGATAATTATACTCATCAGAGATTACCTTGCTCCAGTCCTCTATGGTCCAATCTTTATGGTCTTTGGCAAACTTCAGCCTGGGTCTCCTTTGCTTCTCATTGATCAAAGTCTTTTTTCTAGCTTTATATGACTTGAGGCCTGCCTCTTGGAGCCTGTTACGAACTGTTCTTGCTGGGCTCTTCACCCCAGCTGCCATTTGCCATTCCTTTTGTAGGTCACTTGATGTCATCCTGCAGTTGCTGAGTGACATTTGAATAAGATGACTGTCATCCCGGTCAGTGGAGAGTCGTTTTCACCCTCTGTCGGTCTGTAGCTTTGCTGTCCCCAATGTCTGCTGCTTTACCTTGTTGTAATAGACTGCCATCTTAGAATTTTTAAGGATGGAGTCAACATAACGCTCACTATGTCCCTTTGCTAGTAAAGCCAGAATTGAGCCCTTCTTTTTCTCACTCAAGACTTTTCTTTTCATCTCCTTTGGCATGGTTGAAAGTTATTTTTTCATTCCCTTTTACTTTTGGGATATTACTAGCACTTGTTTTGCCATCCAGCTTGTCCTATAGCAAGAGGATTGTGAACACCACAGCAGTGTTTTTTATACTTTTCTTCGTTAAATAAGATTTGGTTCAGGTAATCACCTAATCAGAAGCACATTAAGAAAAATGAGGTGTACTCTGGCTGGAATTCAACTGACACTGGAATGGAATGGCTGTCAGAGATGTAGAGAAGCTGATTTTTATAAAACTGTGCAGTGGTCTCTTAATTTTTGCCAGAGCTGTATACGAAGATCAGGAAAAATGGAATAGAAAGTTTTCTAGGAGATCGAGG
The DNA here is from genome assembly GCF_032444005.1 of Ranitomeya imitator. Classification (NCBI taxonomy): domain Eukaryota; kingdom Metazoa; phylum Chordata; class Amphibia; order Anura; family Dendrobatidae; genus Ranitomeya; species Ranitomeya imitator. Next base: position 680,501,790 of record NC_091282.1, read on the forward strand.
AGTCACTGGAACAAGAGGCTTTACCTGTCTGTGAGATTTTAAGAACCATTTTCTGGTCTAATGCAGATATAAGATTTATCAGAATGTGAAGGCATCTGTGAGGGGGTTAGCATGTAAATTATTCCTTCGTCAAAATATGCGGTCTCCAAAATTTAATTTGTTCATATTACTTAGAGGGGTTGTCTGGTCAAAACAGATAAGTCTGCAGTCACTCTGTGTGACTTATGAATCCCCCCAGTGTATGCACTGTGCGCTGCAGGGATTTGCTGGTTTCAGAACCGGGCACAAAGGGTATGTTTGAGTTATACATAGTCTTGGACAGTGGGTGTGGCCTCGAGCCATACACTTGTGACGCAGGCCGGCCAGTGGGCATGTCCATCTAGAGGGCGCGGCCTGGCTTCATACAAGTTTATGGAGAGCAAGGCCGTGCCTAATGGCCAATGGTATGTATCTCATACATTACTCCCAGTCCCGGGTCTAAAATCGGTGGACACAGAACACTGTGCATGGGCTAGGGGGAAATTCATAAGTCTGCAGTCTTTTAGAGCGATTTCAGACTTATCGTTTTTGCCCAGACAACTCCTTTAATGCACTATGCGAAAACAAAAATGTTGTTTTTTTTTTTTTGGAAACAGTTACACGTCACTTCTATCTTTAAATAACAGATATCTGTATTAAAGGAGATTGATAGTCTTTATTGCAAGGCTATGATGATGAGACTGAAGCCAGTTCTGACTATTCACGAGTCCTCAATGAAAACAATTTTTCAGCAAACTTCAGGTTAAAGAGAGTTGAATAATTTGAGATAAAATAATATTGACTGTATTGATGTTATGTTGATCTATTTTGTTCGTATGAAATAAAACCCTACTCACTTTCTTGTTGGTTTCTGATTACATTACTAAATATTTCTACCGAGTTGGAAAGTCCTGAGAGTGCCCAAAACCATTACAGAAGCAAATAAAAAATATGTCTAGTTTATACATTTCTCTGCGTTATGTGAATACCAGAATAACACATAAAGAAAATTTCCAGCCATTACGTAATTTTACTAAGACAAACATTCCTACAGAGTAGTAAGAAATATGTAAGTAATAGCAAATTAACTAAGTGAAAGGGTATGTGTCCACGTGCAGTAAACGCTGCATAGAGACGCAGCGTCAAACACGCAGCGTCCAGATGTTACAGCATAGTGGAGGGGATTTAATGAAATCCCGTCTCCACTATGCGTGGTAACACGCACCCGGCGGCCTTGCGACTCCGGACATGCCGCGCATCTTTTCAGATCCCAGCATGTCCATTTACCTTGCGGCGACGTGGGGAGCGATGATGCGTGGGGTGCGATGATCCCGGATGTGTGCTATGAACACATCCGGCATCATTGCATCTGAGAGGGGGGCGGAGCTTAGCGCAGAGTGGGTTTGCCGCTCCGACTAAACCGCCGGCCATCCTGATCGTGGACACATACCCTTAGGGGGTCGAGTTTCCGCCTCTGCACAGGGGGAATCTCAGGCCATCTTCACTGCGGTCTCCCATTCTTCTTCTGCCGTAGTGGAGCCTGCTCAGCGGAGACATCAGTCCCAGCGTCTTGTTAAGTCTCACTCTGTGCAAAGGGTTACTGCTGCTTTTCCAGCTTCTGCCATTGAAGCCAGTGCTGGGCAGCGGCGAGCAGATGCTTTTGGGAAAAGTCCTGCTTTTCCCCTTCTGAGCATGCCCAGGGCTAAATCTCTCCTGTTGGAGATCGAGGGTCACATGCTCAGATACTGCAGCAGATCCCATTCGTCCCCCAGGAAGGTCCTGAAGGTGCTCAACTTCTGTGGCAGCCTCCCATTGGTCCTTCTGGGAAGGTCCTGTACATGCTGCAGCTATAAAAGGTTCGCATGACCGCACGGCCATGCGCTAGTGTACATTTGTATACGTGTGTGTGTTGATGAGTGCAAGTCGTTCTTTTAAAATCCTCTCCCTATTATATGACTGTTCGCGTATGGTGTATGGCTGCTATCTAGCTCCCGGCTGAACTGTCAGCATTATAACACAAGAAACAGCGTCTACTGCTGTGACCGCCAGTGCAGCACCACGCGCCATTAGAGCGCTTCCTAAGCCCAAGTTTGGGTGGTTATTGGCGTCCACCAGTACGGCACAGCTCGCACTCTTGTGCTCAAAACTATTATTTCAGCTTATCTCTTACACCCAGTAGCGGTGTCGAGTGCAAATAGTCTAGACAGACTCAAATCCCGTGTCTTGGGACTGAGTTCGGTGACTCCTTGCTTGCGCTCTTAGTGCGGTACCACGGCCCTGTGACTTAACAGAGATCGCTTCCACCACTATATAGCACTGCCATTTGCTAGCAGCAGGTTTTCTCCTGCACGGTGGACCCCGGACTGCGAACGCACCTAATAACATCTCACTATTTACTCGGTGTGTTCCATCAGTCCTAACAGAACACTAGTGCCAGGGTCTGGCTAGTAAATGGCGGACGATCAGCGTCTACAGCAGTACATCCAGCAGCTGGAGGGTAGGTTGGTGGCTCTAGAGCGTACAACCTCAGCTGTGGATGTCACTGCTCTCGCTGAAAGTGTAGCTGCAGCCAGTTTGTCCGCTGCCACCCCTGCTCCGACTATATCCCATCTCCCGCTTCCAGACAAGTTTGCTGGTGACAGTAAGCTATGTCGGGGATTCGTGAGCCAGTGCTCCATACATCTTGAGCTCCTGGCTGCACGTTTTCCTACGGAATGGGCGAAAGTGGGATTTATTTTATCTCTTTTGTCGGGCAGGGCGTTGGAGTGGGCAACGCCGTTTTGGGAGTGTGATGATCGTGTGGTGCAGAGTGCTCCTCTCTTCCTGGACGCTCTGAGGCAGGTCTTTTTGGGACCCCGTGTCACCCACGATACCGCACTCCAATTGTTGGCATTAACTCAGGGTTCGTCCATGGTCAGCCAGTTTGGCGTCCAATTCCGGACTCAAGCCTCTGAGCTAGAATGGCCAGATAAAGTCCTTATTCCAATGTTCTGGAAAGGACTGGAAGACCATGTGAAGGACGCCTTGGCCACCAGGGAGATTCCCGCCACACTGGAGGAGCTCATTGCAATATCTACCCGCATCGACCTCCATTTTAACGAGCGGAGGTTAGAGTGGACCCAGTGTAGGCAGAGGTTTCGGCTGGCTCCCACTTTCGCCAGACCTCTAGAATCTCCTGTTCTGGTGTCCGACTCCCATGAGGCCATGGAGGTTTCTCGAGCGGGACCTAAGTCTCAGATCACTCGAGTACCCGTGGTTTCTAAAAATTGCCAACAACTAGGACATTACGCTAATAAATGTCCACGGCGGTCGGGAAACGATCGCGTGTAGTAACCATTGGAGGAGGTTCACCAGACACAGTGGCATTTTCCTCCAAGCTGTCCCTTAAAGGGACAATCATGTTAGGCTCATCCACTCTAACAGTAGAGCTTTGTGTGGATTCTGGAGCAGAGGGAAATTTCATGTCTTCTACTTTTGCTCTGCGTCACACAATACCTCTGGTGATGCTCACCAAACCGGTAACTGTTAGAGTAGTGAATGGGTCGACACTTCCTTTATAAATCACACACCAGACTGTCCCTTTCATGTTATCAATGTCCCCTTCCCACCAGATTATTTCCCTTCTTGTCCTTCCCGAGGGAATGGAAGAGATTATTCTGGGAATACCCTGTGTTGTGAATTCTGTGGTCGAGCTCCCTCCTGTGGTCATGAGTGGTACTTCGGCTGGTTCTGTCTAGTCTATGAGCTTCCTCTGGTGGATGTGAGTGGGGCTGCGGCTTCAGAGTCTCCTTCCTCAGGTGACGAGGTTAAGTCGTTAGGTGCTGCTCTATTTAACTCCACCTAGTTCTTTGTTCCTGGCCTCCAGTCAATGTTCCAGTATTGGTCTTGCTCTCTCCTGGATCGTTCTTGTGGCCTGTCTGCCCTGCATAAGCTAAGTTCTGCTTGTGTTACTTTTGTTTGCTATTTTTTCTGTCAAGCTTGCTATATTGGTTTGTCTTGCTTGCTGGAAGCTCTGGGACGCAGAGGGAGCACCTCCGTACTGTTAGTCGGTGCGGAGGGTCTTTTTGCGCCCTCTGCGTGGTTGTTTGTAGGTTTTTGTGCTGACCGCAAAGCTATCTTTCCTATCCTCGGTCTATTCAGTAAGTCGGGCCTCACTTTGCTAAAATCTATTTCATCTCTGTGTTTGTATTTTCATCTTTACTCACAGTCATTATATATGGGGGGCTGCCTTTTCCTTTGGGGAATTTCTCTGAGGCAAGGTAGGCTTATTTTTCTATCTTCAGGGCTAGCTAGTTTCTCAGGCTGTGCCCGAGGCGCCTAGGTCTGGTCAGGAGCGCTCCACGGCTGCCTCTAGTGTGGTGTGATAGGATTAGGGATTGCGGTCAGCAGAGTTCCCACGTCTCAGAGCTCGTCCTATGTGATTAGTAACTTTCAGGTCATATTGTGTTTCTGAACCACCAGTTCATAACAGTACTGGAGGCCCAAAGTACTAATGCTTCTCAATAGAGGGAAAAGAGAAGTTCTGAGACCATTTTTTTTCTCTGCACTGTGTTTTGTCTTTCTTTTCCCCTAGACATTTGGGTGGTTCAGGACACAGGTGTAGTGATGGACATTAAAGGTCTGTCTTCTTGTGTGGATCATCTCACTGCAAGAGTACAAAATATTCAAGACTTTGTGGTTCAGAATTCTATGTTAGAACCAAGAATTCCTATTCCTGATTTGTTTTCTGGAGATAGAGCTAAGTTTCTGAGTTTTAAAAATAATTGTAAACTGTTTCTGGCTTTGAAACCCCGCTCCTCTGGAGACCCAGTTCAACAAGTTAAGATAATTATTTCTTTATTACGTGGCGACCCTCAAGACTGGGCATTTTCCCTTGCGCCAGGAGATCCTGCATTATGTAATGTTGATGCGTTTTTTCTGGCGCTCGGATTGCTTTATGAAGAACCTAATTCAGTGGATCAGGCAGAGAAAAATTTGCCGGCTCTGTGTCAGGGTCAGGATGAGGTAGAGATATATTGTCAGAAGTTTATTAAGTGGTCTGTGCTCACTCAATGGAATGAATGTGCGCTGGCAGCAATTTTCAGAAAGGGTCTCTCTGAAGCCCTTAAGGATGTCATGGTGGGATTTCCTATGCCTGCTGGTCTGAATGAGTCTATGTCTTTGGCCATTCAGATCGATCGACGCTTGCGTGAGCGTAAAACTGTGCACCATTTGGCGGTATTATCTGAGCATAAACCTGAGCCTATGCAATGTGATAGGACTTTGACCAGAGCTGAACGGCAAGAACACAGACGTCGGAATGGGCTGTGTTTTTACTGTGGTGATTCCACTCATGCTATCTCTGATTGTCCTAAGCGCACTAAGCGGTTCACTAGGTCTGCCACCATTGGTACGGTACAGTCGAAATTTCTTTTGTCCGTTACTTTGATCTGCTCTTTGTCATCCTATTCTGTCATGGCATTTGTGGATTCAGGCGCTGCCCTGAATTTGATGGACTTGGAGTTTGCTAGGCGCTGTGGTTTTTCTTGGAGCCCTTGCAGTATCCTATTCCATTGAGAGGAATTGATGCTACGCCTTTGGCCAAGAATAAGCCTCAGTACTGGACCCAACTGACCATGTGCATGGCTCCTGCGCATCAGGAGGATATTCGCTTTTTGGTGTTGCATAATCTGCATGATGTGGTCGTGTTGGGGTTGCCATGGCTACAAGTCCATAACCCAGTATTGGATTGGAAATCAATGACTGTGTCCAGCTGGGGTTGTCAGGGGTTACATGGTGATGTTCCATTTCTGTCTATTTCATCATCCACCCCTTCTGAGGTCCCAGAGTTCTTGTCGGATTACCGGGATGTATTTGATGAGCCCAAGTCCAGTGCCCTACCTCCGCATAGGGATTGCGATTGTGCTATCGATTTGATTCCTGGTAGTAAGTTTCCTAAAGGTCGACTGTTTAATTTGTCTGTGCCTGAGCACGCCGCTATGCGGAGTTACGTAAAGGAATCCTTGGAGAAGGGTCATATTCGCCCGTCGTCGTTGCCATTGGGAGCAGGGTTCTTTTTTTGTGGCCAAGAAGGATGGTTCGCTGAGACCTTGTATTGATTACCGCCTTCTAAATAAAATCACAGTCAAATTTCAGTACCCCTTGCCGCTGCTATCTGATTTGTTTGCTCGGATTAAGGGGGCTAGTTGGTTCACCAAGATAGATTTTCGTGGTGCGTATAATCTTGTGCGTATTAAACAGGGCGATGAATGGAAAACAGCATTTAATACGCCCGAGGGCCATTTTGAGTACCTGGTTATGCCATTCGGGCTTTCTAATGCTCCATCAGTATTTCAGTCCTTTATGCATGACATCTTCCGAGAGTACCTGGATAAATTCCTGATTGTATACTTGGATGATATTTTGGTCTTCTCGGATGATTGGGAGTCTCACGTGAAGCAGGTTAGAATGGTGTTCCAGGTCCTGCGTGCGAATTCTTTGTTTGTGAAGGGCTCAAAGTGTCTCTTTGGTGTTCAGAAGGTTTCATTTTTGGGTTTCATTTTTTCCCCTTCTACTATCGAGATGGACCCTGTTAAAGTTCAGGCCATTTATGATTGGACTCAGCCGACATCTCTGAAGAGTCTGCAAAAGTTCCTGGGCTTTGCTAATTTTTATCGTCGCTTCATCAATAATTTTTCTAGTATTGCTAAGCCGTTGACTGATTTAACCAAGAAGGGTGCTGATGCGGTCAATTGGTCTTCTGCTGCTGTGGAAGCTTTTCAGGAGTTGAAGCGTCGTTTTTCTTCTGCCCCTGTGTTGTGCCAACCAGATGTTTCGCTCCCGTTCCAGGTCGAGGTTGATGCTTCTGAGATTGGAGCAGGGGCTGTTTTGTCGCAAAGAAGTTCTGATGGCTCGGTGATGAAACCATGTGCCTTCTTTTCCAGGAAGTTTTCGCCTGCTGAGCGTAATTATGATGTTGGCAATCGAGAGTTGCTGGCCATGAAGTGGGCATTCGAGGAGTGGCGTCATTGGATTGAAGGAGCTAAGTATCGCGTGGTGGTCTTGACTGATCACAAGAACTTGACTTATCTCGAGTCTGCCAAACGGTTGAATCCTAGACAGGCTCGTTGGTCGCTGTTTTTCTCCCATTTTGACTTTGTGGTTTCGTACCTTCCGGGCTCTAAAAATGTGAAGGCGGATGCCCTGTCTAGGAGTTTTGTGCCCGACTCTCCGGGTTTGCCTGAGCCGGCGGGTATTCTCAAAGAGGGGGTAATTTTGTCTGCCATCTCCCCTGATTTGCGGCGGGTGCTGCAAAAATTTCAGGCTAATAGACCTGACCGTTGCCCAGCGGAGAAACTGTTTGTCCCTGATAAATGGACGAGTAGAATTTTCTCTGAGGTTCATTGTTCGGTGTTGGCTGGTCATCCTGGAATCTTTGGTACCAGAGATTTGGTGGCTAGATCCTTTTGGTGGCCGTCTCTGTCGCGGGATGTGCATTCATTTGTGCAGTCCTGTGGGATTTGTGCTCGGGCTAAGCCCTGCTGTTCTCGTGCCAGTGGGTTGCTTTTGCCCTTGCCGGTCCCGAAGAGGCCCTGGACACATATCTCTATGGATTTTATTTCGGATCTCCCCGTCTCTCAAAAGATGTCGGTCATCTGGGTGGTTTGTGATCGCTTCTCTAAGATGGTCCATTTGGTACCCTTGTCTAAATTGCCTTCCTCCTCTGATTTGGTGCCATTGTTTTTCCAGCATGTGATTCGTTTACATGGCATTCCGGAGAACATCGTTTCTGACAGAGGTTCCCAGTTTGTTTCGAGGTTTTGGCGAGCCTTTTGTGCTAGGATGGGCATTGATTTGTCTTTTTCCTCGGCTTTCCATCCTCAGACAAATGGCCAAACTGAATGAACCAATCAGACCTTGGAAACATATCTGAGATGCTTTGTTTCTGCTGATCAGGATGATTGGGTGTCCTTTTTGCCTTTGGCTGAGTTCGCCCTTAATAATCGGGCCAGCTCGGCTACTTTGGTTTCGCCGTTTTTCTGCAATTCTGGTTTCCATCCTCGTTTCTCTTCAGGGCAGGTTGAGTCTTCAGACTGTCCTGGTGTGGATACTGTGGTGGATAGGTTGCAGCAGATTTGGACTCATGTAGTGGACAATTTGACATTGTCCCAGGAGAAGGCTCAACGTTTCGCTAACCGCAGGCGCTGTGTGGGTCCCCGACTTCATGTTGGGGATTTGGTTTGGTTGTCGTCTCGTTATATTCCTATGAAAGTTTCCTCTCTTAAGTTTAAGCCTCGTTTCATTGGTCCATATAGGATTTCTGAGGTTCTTAATCCTGTGTCTTTTCGTTTGACCCTTCCAGCTTCTTTTTCCATCCATAATGTATTCCATAGGTCATTGTTGCGGAGATACGTGGCACCTGTGGTTCCATCCGTTTATCCTCCTGCCCCGGTTTTGGTTGAGGGGGAGTTGGAGTATATAGTGGAGAAGATTTTGGATTCTCGTATTTCGAGATGGAAACTCCAGTACCTGGTTAAGTGGAAGGGTTATGGTCAGGAAGATAATTCCTGGGTCTTGGGCTCTGATGTTCATGCTGCCGATCTGGTTCGTGCCTTTCATTTGGCTCGTCCTGGTCGTCCTGGGGGCTCTGGTGAGGGTTCGGTGACCTCTCCTCAAGGGGGGGCGTACTGTTGTGAATTCTGTGGTCGAGCTCCCTCCTGTGGTCATGAGTGGTACTTCGGCTGGTTCTGTCTATGAGCTTCCTCTGGTGGATGTGAGTGGGGCTGCGGCTTCTGAGTTTCCTTCCTCAGGTGACGAGGTTAAGTCGTTAGGTGCTGCTCTATTTAACTCCACCTAGTTCTTTGTTCCTGGCCTCCAGTCAATGTTCCAGTATTGGTCTTGCTCTCTCCTGGATCGTTCTTGTGGCCTGCCTGCCCTGCATAAGCTAAGTTCTGCTTGTGTTACTTTTGTTTGCTATTTTTTCTGTCCAGCTTGCTATATTGGTTTGTCTTGCTTGCTGGAAGCTCTGGGACGCAGAGGGAGCACCTCCGTACCGTTAGTCGGTGCGGAGGGTCTTTTTGCGCCCTCTGCATGGTTGTTTGTAGGTTTTTGTGCTGACCGCAAAGCTATCTTTCCTATCCTCGGTCTATTCAGTAAGTCGGGCCTCACTTTGCTAAAATCTATTTCATCTCTGTGTTTGTATTTTCATCTTTACTCACAGTCATTATATGTGGGGGGCTGCCTTTTCCTTTGGGGAATTTCTCTGAGGCAAGGTAGGCTTATTTTTCTATCTTCAGGGCTAGCTAGTTTCTCAGGCTGTGCCCGAGGCGCCTAGGTCTGGTCAGGAGCGCTCCACGGCTACCTCTAGTGTGGTGTGATAGGATTAGGGATTGCGGTCAGCAGAGTTCCCACGTCTCAGAGCTCGTCCTATGTGATTAGTAACTTTCAGGTCATATTGTGTTTCTGAACCACAAGTTCATAACAACCCTGGCTCCGTTTCCACACCCCACATATTGAGTGGACCTCTGGGTGGATATTGGGTTGGAGTTAGTCTTGTAAGGGCAGATGTGTGAGAGAGTGCGTACAGGTTTCCACTACCGAGATACCCGCAGATCTTTCTTCCCTTCCCAAGTGCTATTGGAGCTATGCAGACGTCTTCTCCAAAAAGGCTGCAGAGACCCTTCCACCTCATCGCCCCTATGACTGTCCTATTGATCTCATGCCTGGAGCTGAACCTCCTCGGGGACGGGTCTATCCCCTCTCTCTCCCTGAGACGGAGGCTATGTCTCAATACTTCCAGGAGAATTTGGCAAGAGGGTTCATTAGGAAGTCAGTGTCACCTGCAGGGGTGGGGTTCTTCTTCGTGCAGAAGAAGAATGGAGAATTACATCCATGCATCGATTACAGGGGTCTTAATGCCATCACCGTTAAGAATAAGTACTCGTTGCCCCTGATTTCTGAGCTCTTTGACAGCCTAAGGGGAGCAATGGTATTCACCAAATTAGATCTGCGGGGTGCTTATAACCTGATTCTCATCCGTGAGGGGGACGAATGAAAGACGGCTTTTAATACCAGGGATAGGCACTATGAGTATCTGGTGATGCCCTTCGGGCTCTGTAATGCCCCAGCCGTTTTCCAAGACTTTGTCAACGATATCTTCCGGGATATGCTCTCCACACCGGTCGTAGTCTATCTGGATGATATTCTCATCTTCTCTCCAGATATTGACTCCCACCGGAGAGATGTTGGCAGAGTCTTCGACCTCTTACGGGCAAATTCCCTCTATGCAAAATTGGAGAAGTGTGTGTTTGAACAGGAGTTTTTACCTTTCCTGGGCTATATCATCTCTGCCCAGGGATTGGCTATGGATCTTGCCAAACTACATGCTTTGATGGACTGGCAAGAACCCCATTCTCTTAAAGCGGTGCAGCGCTTTATGGGGTTCATTAATTACTATCGCCAGTTCATTCCCCACTTCTCCACTTTGGTAGCTCCCTTGGCAGCCCTCACCAAGAAGGAAGCAAATCCCAAATTGTGGTCTGAAGAGGTCTCCAAGGCCTTCACCTCTATTAAGCCTCATTTTGCTAGCGTTCCCATCCTACATCGTCCTGATGTTGATAAGCCATTCAAAATGGAGGTGGATGCCTCATCCATTGGTGCTGGAGCAGTCCTCTTCCGAAAGGATGCTCAAGGTCGGAAGCATCCTTCCTTCTTCTACTCCAAGACCTTCACCCCAGTGGAGAGGAATTATTCCATTGGGAATAGGGAGTTGCTAGCAATGAAGTTGGCCTTCTCGGATTGGAGACATCTTTTGGAGGGAGCTCGCTTTCCCTTCCAAGTCTTCACGGACCACAGAAATTTGGTTTATTTACGTACAGCCCAGCGGCTGAATTCTCATCAGGTCAGATGGTCCTTGTTCTTCTCCCGGTTCCACTTCACTCTCCATTATCTCGCTGGGGAGAAGAACATTCGTGCTGACACCCTCTCTCGCTCCATTGTGTCATCTGAGGAGGAGGAAGCGGAGCCTCGGCTTATTGTCCCTTCTGAGAGCCTGAGAACTGTAGCTCCGGTTTCGTTAGAGTCTGTGCCTCCAGGCAAGACTTTTGTACCCATTAATTTGCGACCGGAGATTCTCTCTTGGGCTCATTCGTCCAGAGTGGGTGGACAATTTGGGACAAAGAGGACATCTGAGCTGCTGGCGAGAACGTACTGGTGGCCACATATGACCTGTGACATCGGAGACTATATTCAGGCGTGTGTCTCCTGCACCAAAAATAAGTCTCCTCGACAATGGCCAGCTGGGTTATTATATCCCCTGCCGGTGGCAGACAGGCCCTGGGAGATGGTCGGGATGGACTTTGTGGTGGTTTTGCCCAAGTCTCGTGGCTGTACCATCATTTTGATCATCACCGATCATTTTTCTAAAATGGTGCACTTGGTGCAGCTTCCACGGCTACCTTCTGCACGCGCCTTGGCAGTGTTGTTTATAAAACACATCTTCCGCCTACATGGTATGCCGGACAAAATTGTCAGTGACCGGGGTCCCCAGTTTGCATCTAGGTTCTAGAGAGAACTTTGTCATCTTCTCAGCATTGAGGTAAATCTCTCTTCTGCATATCATCCCGAGACGAATGGGTTGGTAGAGAGGGTCAACCAGACCTTGGTCACATATCTGCGATATTTAGTCTCAGCCAGGCAAGATGACTGGGCATCTCTGCTATCGTGGGCGGAGTTTGCGCTGAACAATGCTGTAGCCGACTCCACTGGACAGACTCCATTCCTTCTTAACTATGGTCAGCATCCGCGGGTACCTGTGCCCATGCCCATGTCTTCCGCCGACTCCAGGGTGGCAGACTGGGCTGTGGAGGCACGGGACATTTGGGACCACACTCAGGATGCCATTCGGGCCTCCAAGGAGAGAATGAGGTCCTCCGCCGATGCACATCGGCACCCTGCTCCGATCTTTGCTCCTGGCGATTTAGTGTGGCTCTCCGCCCGTAACATCAGGCTTTGAGTTGAGTCCACTAAGTTTGCACCTCACTACTTGGGTTCTTTCAAGGTCCTCGAACAAGTTAACCCTGTGGTCTACCGTTTAGCCCTTCCGCCATGCCTGGGTATCATGAACACCTTTCATGTGTCCCTCTTGAAGCCCGTATATATGTCCCGGTTTTCCGAGTCATCTGCCGGGACATCGGGTTCGTCTACGGACGATTACGAGGTAAATGCTATTTTGGGGTGCAAGGTTGTACGTGGCAAAAACTTTTTTGGGGTGGACTGGAAGGGTTGTGGTCCTGAGGACAGGTCCTGGGTGCCTGCTGAGCACATTCGGACTCCGCAGCTCATTGCTGCCTTCGAGCGTGGCGAGGTCCAGGGGGGTGGCCCTAGGAGGGGGGGTAATGTTAGGGGTTGAGTTCCCGCCTCTGCAGGGGGGAATCTCGGGCCATCTCCGCTGCGGTCTCCCATTCTTCTTCTGCCGCAGTGAAGCCTGCTCAGCGGAGACGTCGGTCCCAGCATCTTGCTCAGTCTCACTCTGCGCGAAGGGTTACTGCTGCTTTTTCAGCTTCTGCCATTGAAGCCAGTGCTGGGCAATGGCGAGCAGACGCTTTTGGGACTAAGTCCTGCTTTTCTCCTTCTGAGCATGCCCAGGGCAAGATCTCCCATTGGAGATTGAGGGTCACGTGCTCAGATGCTGCAGCAGATCTTATTGGTCCTCCAGGAAGGTGCTGAAGGTGCTCAACTTCTGTGGCAGCCTCCCATTGGTCCTTCTGGGAAGGTCCTGTACATGCTGCAGCTATAAAAGGTTTGCATGACCGCACGGCCATGCGCTAGTGTACATTTGTATTTGTGTGTGTGTTGATGAGTGCAAGTCGTTCTTTAAAAATCCCCTCCCTATTGTATGACTGTTCGCATATGGTGTATGGCTGCTATCTAGCGCCCGGCTGAACTGTCAGCATTATAACACACGAAACAGCGTCTACTGCTGTGACCGCCATTGCGGCGCCACGCACCATTAGAGCGCTTCCTTAGCCCAAGTTTGGGTGGTTATTGGCGTCCGCCAGTACAGCACAGCTCGCACTCTTGTACTCAAAACTATTATTTCAGTTTATCTCTTACACCCAGTAGTGGTGTCGAGTGCAAGTAGTCTAGACGGACTAAAATCCTGAGTCTTGGGATTAAGTTCGGTGACTCCTTGCTTGCACTCTTAGTGCGGTATCGTGGCCCTGTGACTTAACAGAGTTCGCTTCCACTGCCATACAGCACTACCATTTGCTAGCAGAAGGTTCTCTCCTGCACGGTGGACCCCGGACTGCGAACGCACCTAATAACGTCTCACTATTTACTCAGTGCGTTCCGCCAGTCCTAACGCTAAGCTTTTTAAGATTGCTACAGAAGCAAGGACTAGGGGAAACTATATGCACATTGGTAAGGAATTGGCTAACTGACAGAAAACAAAAAGTTGTCATAAATGGTACATTCTCTAAATGGGATCAGTGGGGACTGCAGGGATCTGTACTGGGAGCAGTAGGGTACCGCAGGGATTTGTGCTAGGGCTGATTCTTTTTAACCTATTTATTAATGACCTAGAGGATGGAATTGAGAGTAAAGTGTCAAGATTTGCTGATGATACCAAACTATGTAGGATACTAAATCTGACCTTGACTTTACAATATTGCAAAACAATCTGGATGAGATGTCTGAATGGGCAAACCCTTGGCAAATGAGGTGCAATGTAGATAAATGTAGAGTAATGCATTTAGGATGAAGTAATCCTATTGCTGCATATGCATTAAATGGGACTACAGAACAGGAGAAGGACTTTGGTATTCTGGTTAAAAGTAAGCTGAGCAGCAGTACTCAATGTCAAACAGCAGCCGCAAATGCAAACAAGATTTTAGGACATATAAAAAGAGAGATTAAATTCTGTGATCCCAGCATATTGTTACGTCTTCATTAATCCGTGGTGACTAGTCCAGATCTAGAAAATGGGATCCAGTTTTGGGCTCCACATTTTAAATAGGACATTCAGACTTAGAATCAGTTCCAAGGCGGTAACAAGATTATTACAAGGGATGAGACCTCATATGATGAGAGGTTGGAAAAGTTGGGCTTGTTTAGCTTAGAAAAAAGATGCCTCAGAGGGGATTTCATTTATATGTATACAATGGGTACGGAAATCAGACCCCTTTAAATTTTTCACTCTTTGTTTCACTGCAGGCATTTGGTAAATTAAAAGAAAATCATTCTTTTTCACATTATTGTACATTCTGCACCCCATCTTGACTAAAAAAACAGAAATGGAGACATTTTTGCAAATTTAATATAAAAGAAAAACTTAACTATCACATGGTTATAAGTATTCCGAGCCTTTGCTCAGACACTCATATTTAAGTCACATGCTGTCCATTCCCTTGTGATCCTCCTTGAGGTGGTTCTACTCCTTCATTGGAGTTAAGCTGTGTTCAATAAAAATGATAGGACTTGATTTGGAAAGGCACACACCTGTCTATATAAGACCGCACAGCTCACAGTGCATGTCAGACGAAACGAGAATCATGAGGTCAAAGGAACTGGCCAAGGCACTCAGACAGAACTGTGGCAAGGCACAGATCTGGCCAAGGTTACAAGAGAATTTCTGTAGTACTCAACGTTCCTAAGAACACAGTGGCCTCCATAATCCTAAAATGAAAGAAGTTTGGGACCACCATAAGTCTTGCTAGACCTGGGCATCCAGTCAAACTGAGCAATCATGGGAGAAGAGCCTTGGTGAGAGAGGTAAAGAATAACCCCAAGATCACTATGACTGAGTTCCAAAGAAGCAGTAGGGAGATGGGAGAAAGTTCCACAAAGTCAACTATCACTGCAGCCCTCCACCAGTCGGGCCTTTATGGCAACGTGGCCTAATGGAAGCCTCTCCTCAGTGCAAGACATATGAAAGCCCGCATAGAGTTTGCTGAAAAACACATGAAGGACTCCCAGACTATGAGAAATAAGATTCTCTGGTCTGATGAGATGAAGATAGACCTTTTTAGTGATAATTCTAAGTGGTATGTCTGGAGAAAACCAAGCACTGCTCATCACCTGCCCAATACAATCCCAACAGTAAAACATGGTGGTGGTAGCATCATGCTATGGGAGTGTTTCTCAGCTGCAGGGACAGGATGACTGGTTGTCATTGAAGGAAACATGAATGCGGCCAAGTTCAGAGATATCCTGGATGAAAACCTCTTTCAGAGTGCTCTGGACCTCAGACTTGGCGGAAGGGTCACCTTCCAACAATACAATGACCCTAAGCCCACAGCTGAAATAACAAAGAAGTGGCTTCAGAACAACTCTGTGACCATTCTTGACTGGCCCAGTCATAGCCCTGACCTAAACCCAATTGAGCATCTGTGGAGAGACCTGAAACTGGCTGTCCACCAACATTCATCATCCAACCTGAAGGAACTGGAGAGGATCTGAAAAGACGAATGGCAAAGGATCCCCAAATCCAGGTGTGAAAAATAGGTTTTAGGGTGTCAGTGGTCCCCTTATCTACTGGAAAACAGTACAGATTGCACATATGATGTTTCTGTTAATATACAAGCAGCGTGCACATGTTATCTGTGAAGAAACCGTAGAATCCAGACCAATTTATATTATTAGTGACATCTGATATCAGGAGATAAATCAGCTGCCATCAAAGACAGATTACTGTTGATGAATCCTAATGTAATTGTAATAATAATAATAATAATCTTTATTTATATAGCGCCAACATATTCCGCAGCGCTTTACAGTTTAACAGTTTCAAACACAAAAGTCATAAGTAACAACGTTAACAATACAATAATTAAAGCAAAATAAGACGACCCTGCTCGTGAGAGCTTACAATCTACAATGAGGTGGGGGAGATGCAAAGTATAGGTGTGTATTTACAATGATGCATTTACAATGATGGTCCAGCCATCTTCAGGGGTTGGGGAATAGATGGGGATAGTGAATGGGCTACACACACACACAAACATAAAATTACTTTGATTAGTGAACGTGATAGGCCGCTCTGAACAAATGTGTTTTGAGCGAGCGCCTAAAACTATGCAAATTATGGATGGTCCTAATATCTTGGGGTAGAGCATTCCAGAGGATTGGCGCAGCACGGGAGATGTCTTGGAGTCGGGAGTGGGAGGTACGGATTAGTGCAGAGGTTAATCGAAAGTCATTTGCAGAGCGCAGTGGTCTGTTAGGCTGATAGACAGAAATGAGGGAGGAGATGTAAGGGGGTGCCGCACTGTGGAGAGCTTTGTGGGTGAGAACAAGTACTTTGAATTGTATCCTGTAATGAATGGGTAGCCAGTGTATAGAGCGTTACAGTAGTCCAGGCGGGAGTGGATCAGGGCGACAGTGAGGGTTTTAGCTGTCTCCATGGTGAGAAAAGGGCGGATTCTAGAGATGTTCTTTAGGTGTAAGCGGCACGAGCAGGCAAGAGATTGTATATGGGAGGTGAATGAGAGATCGGAGTCAAACATAACACCCAGACAGCGCGCCTGCTGCCGGGGTGTTATTATGGTGCCACCCACGGAGAGGGAAATGTCAGATTTAGGGAGGTTAGTAGATGGTGGGAGCAGAAGAAGTTCAGTTTTGGAGAGGTTGAGTTTCAGATAGAGAGCGGACATGATGTTGGAGACTGCGGACAGACAGTCAGTGGCGTTCTGTAGTACAGCGGGGGTAAGGTCAGGGGATGACGTATATAGTTGTGTGTCGTCGGCATAAAGATGGTACTGAAAGCCAAATCTGCTGATGGTCTGTCCAATTGGGGCCGTGTAGAGAGAGAACAGAGAATATTTTATCTAACTTTGGTTCCTTTCTTCTTTATATTCTACTTTATTGCAACTATTCCTCAATAAAATTGCAAAACCAAGAAAGAAAGGTAGTGGAATTTTAGAAATCTCAGAATCCAATGACATGCTAATGATATTCATATGACAAAAAAGGAAACAACATTTTTAAAACATCTTGATTTATTAAAAGCCAAGAATGAGTGCCACACCCAGAAACCCTGATACTTACAGCCTTGACTGCCATCAATGAGGTTATTAATGGTTGCCTGGCATGCTTAATTTACTTGGCCAAATCATTAAGATCTGCTGCTGACAGCTCTCTTTACAATTGTCAACCAATGAGGTTCCAGATGTACTCAATGAGAGGCAAGTCCTTAAATGGTATGGTAGCACATTTAGGTCATGCAGGTTGCTCACAGTAAAATTGGGAACGTGTGACCTGGAATTATCCTGTTGAAAAATGGCTTTGGGATACTTTGGAAAAATGGCTGCACCACTGGTCCTACAACCAAATCAATATTATGCCAAGCTGTTATGTTACCTGGAACAAAGACGCCTTACATTATGCCCACCCACTATACTCCAAGACAAAAGTTTGACTCGTCGCTTAAGAGGATAGACATCCATTTAAGCCTACATTGCTCCATTCCATCCTCTGGTATCCATGTGGACTACATGGGCAATGCCATGAACAGGCTTTGACGAGGGAATGTCACGTTGATCCTACTTCCAAAATTATGTTGTGGGCTGACAATATATGGCAGTGGTAATTTCAGGAACGGCATTGCATTTACTTGGTTGGAGAACCTGTGTGGTCAATGAGAACCTCCAGCATCTCTTGACTTGTCTCCCATTTAGCAAGTCTAGGACATCATTAGTCAGCAATTGTAAAGGGAGCTGCCAGAAGTGGATCTTGATGATTTACAGTCCAAGTACATACAGCGAAGTGGAACATTCCTCTTACAACCATTAATAACCTCATTGATAGCAGTCAAGGCTGTAAGTGTGGGGATTTCTGCACATGATGCTCATAATATTTGATACTGGATAAATCAAACTGAAGTGAATATATTCAAGCAGACACTGCCAGAAGAATTAACCGGTCATTTCTTGTATCGCTTTAAGGCTTTCAAAACCTTTTTTTGACAGGTTTGTTAAGTTGGTTCTAAGCAGAATCCGCTAAAAAAAATTGACCTTTACCCTTATTATAACTTCAATGCTGTTATGTGATGTAAAATAGAGGGAGTATATATACAAGGAAAAATGTGGTGTATACTATATGTAACCAGTCAGCATAAGTGTGCAATATAAATCACCATATATCAATAGCGGTCATTGTCTCCATGTAGACAAGTGTCACCCACATATGGAGGAAGCAAAGCCGTTAAAGTGCATATAGAGAGCAAACCATCTTACCCATGGTATGAATGACCAGTGCCTGGGACCCTGGATAAATCCCCCTAGGGTCCCAGGCACTGGTCATTCATACCATGGGTAAGATGGTTTGCTCTCTATATGCACTTTAACAGCTTTGTTTCCTCCATATGTGGGTGACACTTGTCTACATGGAGACAATTACCGCTATTGATATATGGTGATTTATATTGCACACTTATGCTGACTGGTTACATATAGTATACACCACATTTTTCCTTGTATATATACTCCCTCTATTGTGGGTGACACTTGTCTATATATAAGCAATTGCTGCTATTGATATATGGTGGTGTGTAGGGTTGAGCGACCTTCACTTTTATAGGATCGGGTCGGGTTTCACGAAACCCGACTTTTGGAAAAGTCGGGTCGAGTGAAATCGGCCGATCCTATAAAAAAGTCGGGGTCGGCCGAAACTCGAAACCCAATGCAGTGCATTGGGTTTCCATGGTTCCCAGGGTCTGAAGGAGCGGAAACTCTCCTTCAGGCCCTGGGATCCATATTTAAGTGTAAAATATAGAATTAAAATAAAAAATATCCTTATACTTACCCTCTGACGCGCCCTGGTACTAACCGGGAACCTTCCTTCCTTAGAATCAGCCTTCCAGGACCTTCGGTGACGTCGCGGGTGACGTCGCGGCTTGTGATTGGCCGCGCGGCCGCCCATGTGACCGCTCGCGCGGCCAATCACAAGCCGCGACGTCACCCGCGACGTCACCGAAGGTCCTGGAAGGGCTGATTCTTAGGAAGGAAGGCTGTCGGAAGGAAGCAGGGCGCTTCCGAGGGTGAGTATATTCCTATTAGGTATATACTCACCCTCGGAAGCGCCCTGCTTCCTTCCGACAGCCTTCCTTCCTAAGAATCAGCCCTTCCAGGACCTTCGGTGACGTCGCGGGTGACGTCGCGGCTTGTGATTGGCCGCGCGAGCGGTCACATGGGCGGCCGCGCGGCCAATCACAAGCCGCGACGTCACCGCGACGTCACGGCAAGGTCCTAGAAGCGCGGATTCGAAGGAGGAAGGCTGCCGGTTAGTACCAGGGCGCGTCAGAGGGTAAGTATTGCAATATTTTTTATTTTAATTCTATATTTTACACTTTAATCTGAATTCCGATACCAATTCCCGATATCTTAAACATATCGGGAATCGGGATCGGAATTCCGATTCCAGATTCAAAAGATCGCCGACTTCATGGCCGACCCCCCACTGGGGTCGGGTCGGGTTTCATGAAACCCGACCTTGCCAAAAGTCGGCGACTTTTGAACAATTTCGACCTGTTTCGCTCAACCCTAGTGGTGTGTATTGTGTGTTATTGTCGGCTAGTTACATATAGTATATAACATATCTCTCTTTAGATTTATATATGGGTGCTTTTTTACTAATACCATGGTTTTAGCACAATTTTTTGTGCCTGGGGCTAGGATGTTTCTGTACTAGGGTCTCCTGGCTTCCATTTTGTTTATGTATGATTTACTCTTTATATGTAATTAATAAAATATATTTGTATGTATTATTCTCGTATGGAACTCCATTTTTTCCTTTGTTGTTTTAAATGCAGTTCAAAATTGGTAACAGGACTAACCAGGGGGCATTGCTTTGTTCAGTGGAGTGCAACTGTAATGAGACACAGTGAGTAGGCCTAAATCAGTAAGTAGGCTAAATGCAGTTCCAAATTGGTAACAGAAGTAAACAGGTGGCACTGGTTTGTTCAGTGTAGGAGAACATCAAGGAGCGGCAGACACTGTTATAGTGTTATATTAAAAACAATTTAACGAGAGCCTGAAGATAGAAGCTAGGGAAAGGCAACCTGGAAAACACCTTGGAGCGGAACACACCGTTTGTAAAACCCAGACCCAACTTGTAGGCCTAATGCAGTATGCTTTCAACAACTACTTAACGAGAGCTTGAAGATAGAAGCTAGGGAGAGGCAACCTGGAGAACACCTTGGAGCGGAAGACACCGTTTGTAGAACCCAGACCCAACTTGTAGGCCTAATGCAGAGTTGTTTCAACAACTACTTAACGAGAGCTTCAAGATAGAAGCTAGGGAGAGGCAACCTGGAGAACACCTTGGAGCGGAAGACACCGTCTCTACAACCAAGACCCAACTTGTAGGCTTAATGCAGTGTTGTTTCAACAACTACTTAACGAGAGCCTGAAAATGGAATTTCAGGACAGGAAACCAGGAGAACAGCACGGAGCAGCATACACCGTTAGTAGGCCCCAACCAAACTAGTAGCCCCACTGCAGTTGTTTGATTAAAAAACTATTTAACAAGAGCCTGAAGATTGAAGCTCAGGAAAGGCAACCAGGAGAACACCATGGAGCGGCAGACACCATTAGTAGGCCCCAACCAAACTAGTAGCCCCACTGCAGTTGTTCGATTAAAAAACTATTTAACAAGAGCCTGAAGATTGAAGCTCAGGAAAGGCAACCAGGAGAACACCTTGGAGCGGCAGACACCGTTAGTAGGCCCCAACCAAACTAGTAGCCCCGCTGCAGTTGTTCGATTAAAAAACTATTTAACAAGAGCCTGAAGATTGAAGCTCAGGAAAGGCAACCAGGAGAACACCTTGGAGCGGCAGACACCGTTAGTAGGCCCAACCAAACTAGTAGCCCCACTGCATTTGTTCGATTAAAAAACTATTTAACAAGAGCCTGAAGATTGAAGCTCAGGAAAGGCAACCAGGAGAACACCTTGGAGCGGCA
The DNA here is from genome assembly GCF_032444005.1 of Ranitomeya imitator. Taxonomy (NCBI): domain Eukaryota; kingdom Metazoa; phylum Chordata; class Amphibia; order Anura; family Dendrobatidae; genus Ranitomeya; species Ranitomeya imitator. The sequence goes on from NC_091282.1 coordinate 680,522,744, forward strand.
GACACCATTAGTAGGCCCAACCAAACTAGTAGCCCCACTGCAGTTGTTCGATTAAAAAACTATTTAACAAGAGCCTGAAGATTGAAGCTCAGGAAAGGCAACCAGGAGAACACCTTGGAGCGGCAGACACTGTTAGTAGGCCCCAACCAAACTAGTAGCCCCACTGCAGTTGTTGGATTAAAAAACTATTTAACAAGAGCCTGAAGATTGAAGCTCAGGAAAGGCAACCAGGAGAACACCTTTGAGCGGCAGACACAACCAAGACCCAACTTGTAGGCCTAATGCAGTGTTGTTTCAACAACTACTTAACGAGAGCTTCAAGATAGAAGCTAGGGAGAGGCAACCTGGAGAACACCTTGGAGCGGAAGACACCGTTTGTAGAACCCAGACCCAACTTGTAGGCCTAATGCAGTGTTGTTTCAACAACTAGTTAACGAGAGCTTCAAGATAGAAGCTAGGGAGAAGCAACCTGGAGAACACCTTGGAGCGGCAGACACCGTCTCTACAACCCAGACCCAACTTGTAGGCCTAATGCAGTGTTGTTTCAACAACTACTTAACAAGAGCTTCAAGATAGAAGCGAGGGAGAGGCAACAGAGAGAACACCTTGGAGCAGAAGACTCAGTTTGTAGACCATAACAAAACTTGTGGCCCCAATGCAGTTTTATAATTCTGACAAGCTGAAAATCAGCCTTTTTTTTTTAAGAAGAGGACAGCTGTATTAAGTGGCGCAGACAGACACTGCTAGTAGGCCTTACACCACAAAGTAGGCTCACTGCAGGTTGAAAAAAAGTTACATGGGTACACGGTTGGCATTGTTGTGCTCAGCGGAGGACAAATGGAAGGAGGGACCGCAGACAGACTTAGTAGGCCTAAAATTTTAAAAAATAGGCTCAAAGCAGTTTGAATTATCTTGCAGGGGTACACAGGCAGCATTGGTGTGGTCAGCGGAGGACGATTGGAAGGAGTGTCTGACACAGTTAGTACTCCCAAAAAATAAATAGATGTTAATGTCTCGCAAAACAACAAAACCAAAAAACAAAAGGGTGGCATACTTAGGTACAGGGGTGGGCTCCTCTGCTGAGTTTCAGACATAGTAATTTGGCGCTAAAGGTACCTTCACACTCAGCAACTTTACAACGAGAACGACAACGATCCGTGACGTTGCAGCGTCCTGGATAGCGATCTCGTTGTATTTGACACGCACCAGCGATCTGGATCCTGCTGTGACATCACTGGTCGGAGCTAGAAGTCCAGAACTTTATTTGGTCGTCAGATCAGCGTGTATCGTCGTGTTTGACAGCAAAAGCAACGATGCCAGCAATGTTTTACATGGAGCTAATGACCTGTGACGACCTGTGAGAACGATAAGTGAGTAACCCTTATTTCACTGGATCGCTCCTGCATCGTTCTGGAGCTGCTGTGTTTGACATCTCTACAGCGACCTAAACAGCGACGCTCCAGCGATCTGCTCGTTGTCTATATCGCTGCAGCGTCGCTGAGTGTGACGGTACCTTAAGTATTTACTGGTGTCAATATAGGACACTGACCCTGACTATTTTAACTAGCATCATACATGTCAACAAATTGGTATTGTCAGTGTCAGGCATTGAAGGATGTCAGCGCATAGACTAAACATTGGTGGAGCTGTGAGAGATAATTTTGCAAGTGGTAGAGCAGTGTTTGAGCTGGGGGGAAACTCTCTTGTGGCCGGCGGTACAGGCCCAGGGCCCCTCATGTTACAATGGTGTGTCTGACGTTGGTTGCGCGCCACCACCGCCAGAGACACTTTATTGTACTATGAGGGACCCAGTGGCAGTGCCGTCGACCAAAAGCGGGCACACCCACCTCTTCAGACAAACGGCACTCTCACGGGTGCTTGCACCAAGTGGCGAGACCACGGCCCCGTGAGTGAGTTAGCCCATTTAGGAAGGTGTAAACATGTTGTATGCTGGACAAACAGATGCTGCAAATTAAGAGATTGGAACAGTCAGTAAGACCAGTCCACAAGCAAGACCTTTTTATAGGAAAGCTAGGTGTCAGCCGGGAAAGGTGGGGCAAAATAATTCAAAATCCATGAGTGGTTCATTTTAATGAAGGTTAGATCATCAACATTTTGGGTAGCCAGACTAGTCCTTTTTTCGGTCAATATTGAACCAGCAGCACTGAATACTCTTTCTGATAGCACACTAGCTGCTGGGCAAGCAAGCTCCTGCAATGCATATTCTGCTAATTTGGATGCCCAGTAATCAAATGGGAATGACGGTTGAGTGAGAACATTGATAAGGGATGAAAAATAGTTAGTAACCATACTGGACAAATGTTGTCTCCTGTCACTTTGAATTGATGCTGCAGTACCTGTCCTTTCTGCGGTCATTGCGAAATCACTCCACAACCTGGTCAGAAAACCCCCTGTCCAACGCCACTTCTGATTTGTGCACCTCTAACACCTCTGCCCTGTTGCCCCCTGCAGCTCGAGGGAGAACCATCACCGGCGCTGTGTGCTGGGAATGCCTGAATCAAACGGTCTACCAGAGTTGCTTGTTTGGTTGCTAATATTTGTTCGAGGTTCTCATGTGGCATGAAATTTTGCAATTTGCCTTTATAGCGAGGATCAAGGAGGCAGGCCAACCAGTAATCATCATCGGTCATCATTTTAATAATGCGTGGGTCCCTTTTGAGGATACGTAAGGCATAATCCGCCATGTGGGCCAAAGTTCCAGTTGTCAAATCTGCGGTTGTGCTGGGTTGAGGGGCAGTTTCAGGCAAATCTACGTCACTTGTCTCCCTCAAAAAACCTGAACCCGGCCTTGCAATGCCACCAGTTTCTATTGGCCCCGGAGAAGCTTCCTCATTCAGAAAATAATCATCCCCATCATCCTCCTCGTCCTCTTCCTCTTCGCCTGCTACCTCGTCCTGTAGATTGCCCTGACCAGACAATGGCTGACTGTCATCAAGGCTTTCCTCTTCCTCGGCTGCAGACACCTGCTCCTTTATGTGCGTCAAACTTTGCATCAGCAGACGCATTAGGGGGATGCTCATGCTTATTATGGCGTGTTCTGCACTAACCAGCCGTGTGCATTCCTCAAAACACTGAAGGACTTGGCACAGGTCTTGTACCTTCGACCACTGCACACCTGACAACTCCATGTCTGCCATCCAACTGCCTGCCCATGTATGTGAATCCTCCCACAAACACATAACAGCACGCCTCTGTTCGCACAGTCTCTAAAGCATGTGCAGTGTGGAGTTCCACCTTCTTGCAACGTCGATGATTAGGCGATGCTGGGGAAGGTTCAAAGACCGCTGATGGTTCTGCATACGGCTGGAGTGTACGGGCGAACGGCGGATATGCGTGCAAAGTTTGCGCACTTTGAGGAGCAGGTCGGGTAACCCCGGATAACTTTTCAGGATGCACTGCACCACCAGTTTTAAGGTGTGAGCCAGGCAAGGAATGTGTTTCAGTTGGGAAAGGGCTATGGCAGCCATAAAATTCCTTCTGTTATCACTCACTACCTTGCCTGCCTCAAGATGTACAGTGCACAGCCATGACTGAGTTTCTTTCTGCAAGAACTCGGACAGAACTTCCGCGGTGTGTCTGTTGTCACCCAAACACTTCATTGCCAATACAGCCTACTGACGCTTGCCACTAGCTGTCCCATAATGGGACACCTCGTGTGCAACAGTGGCAGCTGCGGATGGAGTGGTTGGGCGACTGCGGTCTGTGGACGAGCTCTCGCTTCTGCAGGAGGACGAGGAGGAGGGGGGGGCGAACGCCTACAGCCAACTGTTTCCTAGACCGTGGGCTAGGCAGAACTGTCCCAATATTGCTGTCCCCTGTGGACCCTGCATCCACCACATTAACCCAGTGTGCCGTGATGGACACATAACGTCCCTGGCCATGCCTACTGGTCCATGCATCTGTTGTCAGGTGCACCTTTGTACTCACAGATTGCCTGAGTGCATGGACGATGCGGTCTTTTACATGCTGGTGGAGGGCTGGGATGGCTTTTCTCGAAAAGAAGTGTCGACTGGGTAGCTCGTAGCGTGGTACAGCGTAGTCCATCAGGGCTTTGAAAGCTTTGCTTTCAACTAACCGGTAGGGCATCATCTCTAATGAGATTAGTCTAGCAATGTGGGCGTTCAAACCTTGTGTACGCGAATGCGAGAATGAGTACTTCCTTTTCCTAATGAGAGTCTCATGTAGGGTGAGCTGGACTGGAGAGCTGCAGATGGTGGAACTAGCGGGGGTGCCGGTGGACATGGCAGACTGAGAGAGGGTTGGAGATGGTATTCTTGCAGGTGCCCTACATGCAGTGTTTCCTACTACGAACCTGGTGATTCCCTGACTGCTTTGGCCTGGCGACAAAACCTGCACATTTACTGCACGTGGTGCGGGAAATGGTGGGCTTACAGTGAGGGAAGGGATGTAGCGTTGCTGACTAGCTTCATTGGCCGAGGTTGCTACAACCTTAAGGGACATTTGGTAGTTAGTCCAGGCTTGCAAATGCATGGTGGTTAAATGTCCACGCATGCAACCTGTATTTAGACTTTTAAGATTCTGACCTCTGCTTAAGGTAGTTGAACATTTTTGACAGGTGACTTTGCGCTGATCATTTGGATGTTGTTTAAAAAAATGCCAGACTGCACTCTTTCTACTATCGGATACCTTTTCAGGCATTGCAGACTGAGCTTCTTTAACCGGATGGCCACGCTGTCCTACAACTGGTTTTGGTTTTGCCACGCGTTTTTGGCCAGATACGGGCCCGGCTGATGGAACCTGTTGCGATGTTGATGCCTGCTGCGGCTCCTCCTCCTCCGCTTCAGAACTACTGCTGCCTGCACCCTGTTCCCCCAATGGCTGCCAATCGGGGTCAACAACTGGGTCATCTATGACCTCCTCTTCTATCTCGTGTGCAACTTCGTCTGTGTCACCGTGTAAGCCTGTGGTATAGCGTTCGTGACGGGGCACCATAGTCTCATCAGGGTCTGATTCTGAATCAGTACACTGCGAGGGCAATGTTCTGCTCTGAGTCAAAGGAACAGCATAGTAATCTGGCTGTGGCTGTGCATCTGTGCACTCCATGTCCGATTCAACTTGTAATTGACATGGCCTGATAACTGTTTCACTTTCTAACCCAGGAACGGTATGTGTAAAGAGCTCCATGGAGTAACCCGTTGTGTCGCCTGACGCATCCTTCTCTGGCTGTGGGTGGTCATTGCCAGCTGGTAATGATGGTAGTGGTGGTGGAGAATCAGGTGGTCATGGGAAAAGCAATATAGCACCTAAGTCTCGAGTTGTTGAGCCAGGTTCGTCGTCTGGCTACACAAGGCCTCGAATGCTCCCTTTTCTGGGAGTAGGAAAACCGCTTTTAAAGCCGGAGCAGCAAGAACAAGTTTTGGCTTTCCTTGCTGACTCAGCCTCTAGCTCTTTCGCCTCCTCTTCTGAAACTGCTAAATGTAAAAGCAGCGCGTTGTTAGTGGATGCTCACGGTCAGGGACAAGTCGCTTCCTTGTCTTCTTCACCTCTTCCACCAGACTTCCTCATTGTTGGAAAAACGTAACCCAACTAATGGTATTTGTTACTGTAAAACCAGTTACAAGGTGAACTCAAACTTCTGTTGGATTTATATATCCCTTTATAGGTGGGTGAGACTGCAGGGAAAATCAGGCCCAATGTATAACAGTACACAGCTTCAGTGGCAGACAGATATGCCACTAACAGGACTGACGCTGATGCAGACACTACCAATAAAAATCTCCCCCTTTTTATTTTTTCTGGGAGAATATTGAAGAAATGTGGCCCACTCTTATACAGTATATGTTCTGTGGCACAAAATTAGAGACAGATGCCACACGCAGCACTGGCACTGAAGCAGAAATGCCAATCTTAATCTCCCACTATTTTTTTTTTCAGGGAGAATTGAAAAGAAATCTGGCCCAGTATTACACACTAGGTTTAATGTGGCACACAATTTGAGACAGGTGGCACACACAGGAGTGGCACTGAAGCAGAAATGCCAATCTTAATCTCCCACTATTTTTTTTTCAGGGAGAATTGAAAAGAAATCTGGCCCAGTATTACACACTAGGTTTAATATGGCACAAAATTTGAGACAGGTGGCACACACAGGACTGGCACTGAAGCAGAAATGCCAATCTTAATCTCCCACTGTTTTTTTTTTCAGGGAGAATTTAAAAGAAATCTGGCCCAGTATTACACACTAGGTTTAATGTGGCACAAAATTAGAGACAGATGCCACACACAGCACTGGCACTGAGGCAAAATTGCCAATCTTAATCTCCCACTATTTTTTTTTTTATTCATGGGAGAATTGGCAAGAAATCAGGCCCACTGTTAGACTGTATGTTTTCTGTGCCAGAAAATGAGACACAGATGCCATACACAGGACTGCCACTGATGCAGATTTGCCAATTTTAATCTGCACCCTTATTTTCTTCAGGGAGACTAGTGAATAAATCTGGGCCACTGTATTAGAGTACATTTTCTGTGGCAGAAAGTGGCTTGAAGAGATATAACGAAACAAAAAAAAAGGGACTGTCCTACAATTACTATCTCCCTGCAGTAATCTCAGCAAAGTATGGTAGGCAGCAATAACAAGGAAACAAGGAGTGGACTGCTGCACAAAAAAGTCAAAAGTGTGGACAAACAAACAAGATAGCTGTGCAGAAAGGAAGGAGCAACAGGATTTGTGCTTTGAAAAAAGCAGTTGGTTTGCACAGCGGCGTACTAACAGCAATGCAGCTATCAGGGAGCCTTCTAGGGCAGCCCAATGAGCTACAGCGCTGAGGGAAAAAAAATGTAGCCTCCACTGTCCCTGCAAACAAAAGGTGGTGTTAGACAGTGGAAATCGCTACAGCACAAGCGGTTTGGGGGTTAATGTACCCTGCCTAACGCTATCCCTGCTTCTGACGAAACGGCAGCAACCTCTCCCTATGCTCAGATCAGCAGCAGTAAGATGGCGGTCGGCGGGAACGCCCCTTTATAGCCCCTGTGACGCCGCAGAAAGCAAGCCAATCACTGTAATGCCCTTCTCTAATATGGTGGGGACTGATACCTATGTCATCACGCTGGCCCACACTCTGCGTCCACCTTCATTGGCTGAGAAATGGCGCTTTTCGCGTCATTGAAACGCGACTTTGGCGCGAAAGTCGCGTACCGCATGGCTGACCCCACACAGGGATCGGGTCGGGTTTCATGAAACCCGACTTTGCCAAAAGTCGGCGACTTATGAAAATGACCGACCCGTTTCGCTCAACCCTAGTCATAATCATGGGGTCAGTCACATGATGGAAAGAGTCACATGGTCTGGGGTTTAAATAACTGGGCTCTAGAGGTAGTCTTTTTGTCAGCAAGACTGGAGAGAGGAGTCTCCAGTGGTTTTTGTGTCTTGTGGTGGAAATACTGAACGTGTGTTTCTCCAGAGCGGGATGTTACCCGCCAGGCATGTCCTCTGAAAGCCGGAGGAGAGACTGCTCCAGTAAGGAGGGAAATAGGAGAGCAGGGTAGGCCAGACAGGTGCTGGTAGTGGGGGACTCAATTATTAGGGGAACAGATAGGGCAATCTGTCACAAAGACAGGGATCATCGAACGGCGTGCTGCCTACCTGGCGCTCGAGTCCGACACATCGGTGATCGGGTGGACAGATTATTGGGAGGGGCTGGTGAGGACCCAGCGGTCATGGTGCACATTGGCACTAATGACAAAGTTAGAGGTAGGTGGAAGGTCCTTAAAGATGATTTCAGGGAATTAGGCCGCAAGCTGAAAGCAAGGACCTCCAACGTGGTATTTTCCGAAATACTGCCGGTACCACGTGCCACGCCAGAGAGGCAACGGGAGATTAGGGAGGTTAATAAGTGGCTCAAGAATTGGTGTAGGAAAGAGGGGTTTGCGTTCCTGCAGAACTGGGCCGACTTCTCAGTTGGCTACAGGCTCTACGCTAGGGACGGGCTGCACCTCAATGGGGTGGGTGCAGCTGTGCTGGGGGAGAGAATGGCTAGAAGGTTGGAGGAGTGTTTAAACTAGGAATTGGGGGGGAGGGTATTCATTTTATAGGAGGGGAAGATAGTGCAGACAGAGACCTGGGCACAAATAAGGAAGTTGGGGGTGGCGGTGGCATGGGGGTTGGGGTCAGAACAGTTAATAATTTAAGAAATAAAAGTACAGAGAGGAACATCAAGTGCATGTATACTAATGCCAGAAGCCTCGCCAACAAAATGGACGAATTAGAACTAATGTTGTTGGAGCATAATTATGACATGGTGGGGATATCTGAAACGTGGCTGGATGAGAGCCATGACTGGGCTGTTAACTTGCAGGGCTATAGCCTGTTCAGAAATGACCGTACAGATAAGCGAGGGGGAGGGGTGTGTCTATATGTAAAATCATCCTTAAAACCCATCCTGCGCGATAATATAGGTGAATTTAATGAAAATGTAGAATCCCTGTGGGTGGAGATAAGGGGAGGGGGAAAAAATAATAAATTACTGATAGGGGTTTGTTATAAATCTCCAAAAATAATGGAAGCAATGGAGAATATCCTCGTAAAGCAAATAGATGAAGCTGCGACTCAAGGAGAAGTCATTATTATGGGGGACTTCAACTACCCTGAAATAGATTGGGGAACAGAAACCTGCAGTTCCAGCAAAGGTAATCGGTTTTTGACAATTATGAGAGACAATTACCTTTCACAACTGGTTCAGGACCCAACAAGAAGGGGGGCACTGCTAGACCTAATATTAACCAACAGGCCAGACCGCATATCAAATATAAGGGTTGGAGGTCACTTGGGAAATAGCGATCACAAAATAATAAGTTTTCATGTATCCTTTAAAAAGATATGTAGTAGAGGGGTTACAAGGACACTAAACTTCAGGAGGGCAAATTTCCAACGGATGAGAGAGGATCTTGGTGCAAATAACTGGGACGATATCCTGAGACACAAAAATACACAAAGAAAATGGGAGACGTTTATTAGCATCCTGGATAGGACCTGTGCACAGTATATACCGTATGGGAATAAACATACTAGAAATAGGAGGAAACCAATATGGCTAAATAGAGCTGTAAGGGGCGCAATAAGTGACAAAAAGAAAGCATTTAGAGAATTAAAGGAAGTAGGTAGTGAGGAGGCATTAAATAAATACAGAAAATTAAATAAATTCTGTAAAAAGCAAATCAAGGCAGCAAAGATTGAGACAGAGAGACTCATTGCCAGAGAGAGTAAAAATAATCCTAAAATATTCTTTAACTACATAAATAGTAAGAAACTAAAAAATGATAGTGTTGGCCCCCTTAAAAATAGTCTGGGTGAGATGGTGGATGAGGATGAGGAAAAAGCCAATATGCTAAATGACTTTTTTTCATCAGTATTTACACAAGAAAATCCCATGGCAGACAAAATGTCTAGTGATAAAAATTCCCAATTAAATGTCACCTGCTTAACCCAGCAGGAAGTGCGGCGGCGTCTAAAAATCACTAAAATTGACAAATCTCCGGGCCCGGATGGGATACACCCTCGAGTACTGCAGGAATTAAGCACAGTCATTGATAGACCATAATTTTTAATCTTTAAAGACTCCATAATAACAGGGTCTGTGCCACAGGACTGGCGTATAGCAAATGTGGTGCCAATATTCAAAAAGGGAACAAAAACTGAACTCGGAAATTATAGGCCAGTAAGCTTAACCTCTACTGTGGGTAAAATCCTGGAGGGCATTCTAAGGGACGCTATACTGGAGTATCTGAAGAGGAATAACCTCATGACCCAGTATCAACATGGGTTTACTAGGGACCGTTCATGTCAGACTAATTTGATCAGTTTCTATGAAGAGGTAAGTTCCGGATTGGACCAAGGGAACCCAGTGGATGTAGCGTATATGGACTTTTCAAAAGCTTTTGATACGGTGCCACACAAAAGGTTGATACATAAAATGAGAATAATGGGGATAGGGGAAAATATGTGCAAGTGGGTTGAGAGCTGGCTCAGGGATAGGAAACAAAGGGTGGTTATTAATGGAGCACACTCGGACTGGGTAGCGGTTAGCAGTGGGGTACCACAGGGGTCAGTATTGGGCCCTCTTCTTTTTAACATATTTATTAATGAGCTTGTAGGGGGCATTCAGAGTAGAATTTCAATATTTGCAGATGACACTAAACTCTGCAGGGTAATCAATACAGAGGAGTACAATTTTATATTACAGGATGATTTATGTAAACTAGAAGCTTGGGCTGATAAATGGCAAATGAGCTTTAATGGGGATAAATGTAAGGTCATGCACTTGGGTAGAAGTAATAAGATGTATAATTATGTGCTTAATTCTAAAACTCTGGGCAAAACCGTCAATGAAAAAGACCTGGGTGTATGGGTAGATGACAAACTTAAATTCAGTGGCCAGTGTCAGGCAGCTGCTACAAAGGCAAATAAAATAATGGGATGCATTAAAAGAGGCATAGATGCTCATGAGGAGAATATAATTTTACCTCTATACAAGTCACTAGTTCGACCACACTTAGAATACTGTGCACAGTTCTGGTCTCCGGTGTTTAAGAAAGACATAGCTGAACTGGAGCGGGTGCAGAGAAGAGCGACCAAGGTTATTAGAGGACTGGGGGGTCTGCAATACCAAGATAGGTTATTACACTTGGGGCTATTTAGTTTGGAAAAACGAAGACTAAGGGGTGATCTTATTTTAATGTATAAATATATGAGGGGACAGTACAAAGACCTTTCTGATGATCTTTTTAATCATAGACCTGAAACAGGGACAAGGGGGCATCCTCTGCGGTTGGAGGAAAAAAGGTTTAAGCATAATAACAGACGCGGATTCTTTACTGTAAGAGCAGTGAGACTATGGAACTCTCTGCCGTATGATGTTGTAATGAGTGATTCATTACTTAAATTTAAGAGGGGACTGGATACCTTTCTGGAAAAGTATAATGTTACAGGGTATATACACTAGATTCCTTGATAGGGCGTTGATCCAGGGAACTAGTCTGATTGCCGTATGTGGAGTCGGGAAGGAATTTTTTTCCCCAATGTGGAGCTTACTCTTTGCCACATGGGTTTTTTTTTGCCTTCCTCTGGATCAACATGTTAGGGCATGTTAGGTTAGGCTATGGGTTGAACTAGATGGACATATAGTCTTCCTTCAACCTTAATAACTATGTAACTATGTAACTATGCAATGCATGGACTCTGCTACAGCATTTTGTTTTCTTCGTTGTTTTCTTGTTTTTGGCCTAAGGGCTGTGTTTGCTTTCCACTCTTAGTTGGTTAAAGGCCCCTTCACATTAAGCGACGCTGCAGCGATACCGACAACGATCCGGATCGCTGCAGCGTCGCTGTTTGGTCGCTGGAGAGCTGTCACACAGACCGCTCTCCAGCGACCAACGATGCCGGTAACCAGGGTAAACATCGGGTAACTAAGCGCAGGGCCGCGCTTAGTAACCCGATGTTTACCCTGGTTACCATGCTAAAAGTAAAAAAAAAAAACACTACATACTTACCTAACGCTGTCTGTCCTCCAGCGCTGTGCTCTGCTTCTCTGCTCTCCTCCTGTACTGTCTGGGAGCCGGAAAGCAGAGCGGTGACGTCACCGCTCTGCTTTCCGGCTCACAGACAGTACAGGAGGAGAGCAGAGCACAGCGCTGGAGGACAGACAGCGTTAGGTAAGTATATAGTGTTTGTTTTTTTTTACTTTTAGCATGGTAACCAGGGTAAACATCGGGTTACTAAGCGCGGCCCTGCGCTTAGTTACCCGATGTTTACCCTGGTTACCAGTGAAGACATCGCTGGATCGGTGTCACACACGCCGATCCAGCGATGTCAGCAGGAGTCCAGCGACGAAATAAAGTTCTGGACTTTATTCAGCGACCAACGATCTCCCAGCAGGGGCCTGATCGTTGGTCGCTGTCACACATAACGATTTCATTAACGATATCGTTGCTACGTCACAAATAGCAACGATATCGTTAACAATATCGTTATGTGTGAAGGTACCTTTATGCTGCCTTATAATAAACCAACTGAAGACTTAAAGAGACAGTGTTCCTGTTTTTTTCTTCCTCCGTGTACTGCCACGTGAGTTGACTTGCCACGGTACGTATTTATGGTAGTACTGTTCTTAAGAACATTAGACCATTCATTCATAACACCCAAATCTTTGTTTAATGAACCTCTTGTCTAGTGGTTGGCATGACATTTAAACCTCCCCCCTTCCACTTCCCCTTTACACTCCTTGAGAAAACCACCAGGCGAAACGTACATTGGAGTCACTGGAGCCACTAAGGTACTTACAACTGGTAATTAAACTTGCTTTATTTTCTCCCCTTTTGTAATGTTTAGTGCCTACCTCAATACTTGACTCATATATATTATCAAACATTATGTCCTAACATATATGTGTATGCACTTCTCTATAAGTACCTTTGCCATGGGCCATGTTTATGGAAGTGTTAATTTCGTATAGCCTTTATACGGACTACCAACATTTTTTGCAGTGAGTTCCCTGTACAGGACTTGTTTTCCGCTCTCTCTGATTTCACCATTTTCTTTGTTTTATCTGTTAATTGAAAAAAAAAATATTTTTATTTATCTACCTTTGCGTTTATTCACTTTCTTGAGTAGATATAAACATTTTTTACGTAGGTTCTAAGCAAAATCTGCTCAAAAAAGATGTCGTGTGCGCATACCCATATGTTATTTGTATAATTTGAATTGTTTTTTTAATATGGATGAACATGCCCAAGTAATATTTTTATATATCTTTGTACATGCACTAATACATGTAAAGCTGGTTTATTATTGGATTATGAAATTATTAAGCCGCAAACTAAATGCGTTCATTTTTCAACACCAAGTGATTATTCTGTCAGGAGTATGACAGATTTATCTTAATAGTCTTTTAAGGTTAAAGGAAAAATGAAGATTTATGTGTTGATTAATTTAGTTCTATAAAAGTGATCTAATTGTTATCTACTGTACACAATTTTTACAGTAGACATAAGTGCCGTAGACTGATATATGTATATTGTTCTGCTAAGAGTAAATGTTGTAACTCTTTACTGTGTATTGTCATCAAACCTTTATGATCACACTAATCTGATAAGTAAATTGAATTTGGATGATGAATAGCCGGTGATTTCTAGGGCCATATGGTAAGGCTACTGGATTTTTCCCATTGACAATTGACCTTTACCCTTATTATAATTGCAGTGCTAGTATGTGATGTAAAATGGTCCCAGATCTTCAGTCATTGGAATGTATTCACTCATGTTTTATGCTTGGAAATGAAAAACATAGGAGTGAAGTGTAATTTTGCCGAATGAGAACGTTCACTCAATTGTATTTTTTGTGCTGTATGTCTGCACAATGGACCATATCCAGACAGCACTTGGACCAATACAACACTACGTGCTAGTACTCAAGGGATATTAGGGTCTTCATGAAAAAAAAATCACATTATGTGCTAGTCTGATCGGATTTATGGACCAGATTAGTGAGTGTAAATAGCTCCTGCACTCGTCCGCCTCACAGGCGAGCACACGGAGATGCACATGGAGCCAGACATGTCCATTAAGTCTCTTCTGAGTTTAGCCTTTCTGTAAGTATTTTGTATCAGGGTAGGGCAGGTAATTGTGGGGACAGGTTGCACGTTCTTGTGTACTTTATTCTTAAAGAAGCACTCCCATCAAAGTTTTCATCCTCTTGATAGATTAGTCATCATATTATATAGCACTGTGTACTTCCAATTTTTCATTTTGCCTTTCTACCCAGTTACTTATTCTATTTTCTTTGCTCTATGCAGAAAAAAGGAGTATCTTATCCCTGCATGATTCATTCTTATCTTCAACTCCTGACCCAGTTGCTCCACTATTCCGCCTGCCCGGGACTTTTTGCAGTGACTCATGACTCATACAGAGAAAATTGACCTCCTGACTCCTGTTTCTTCATGGACCTTAGAAGAGTTCAGATAGCCAGTTATTAATCATGTGATATCATAGACCTAATGGAAAAGAGAAGAATTACCTGGACAGAAGGCAAAATGAGCAATTGTAAGTACACAGTGCTATATAATACCTGATTGCTATATATTAAGAGGATATGTTTTTTGATGGGAGAAGGAGTGCTTCTTTAATGACCGCTGATGCACCTTTTTTATGGTGGCCATTAAAGGTCCTTATTCCAAAGTTATGCTGTGCATAGGAATAAGTACATGACGACCCATCATGGGTACAAGTTGAGGGGATGTACTCTGTATAATGCACAGGGTTAAGGCAAATTTGAGTAATAAATTCTTGAAACCATTTTGGGGCTAAAACATTTTAGTGGTAATTTTTCATTTTCATAGCCCAATGTTATAAAATTCTGTAACATACATCTGGCTTTATAATGCTCAGCACACCCCCTAGGTAAATTCTTTGAGAGGTTTAGTTTCTAAAATTCTATTTTGGCACCTCAGGAGCTGTGCAAATGTGACACCTCAGGAGCTCTGCAAATGTAACACCTCGGGAGCTCTGCAAATGTGACACCTCAGGAGCTCTGCAAATGTGACACCTCAGGAGCAGGGCAAATGTGACACCTCAGGAGCAGGGCAAATGTGACACCTCAGGAGCAGGGCAAATGTGACACCTCAGGAGCTCTGCAAATGTGACACCTCAGGAACACTGCAAATGTGACACCTCAGGAGCTCTGCAAATGTGACACTTCAGGAGCTCTGCAAATTGCATCCACAACTTATTCCATCCACAATTGATAAATATAATAAAAATAATAAAAAAAATTATCCTTACTTTCCGAGCCCTAAGGTTCAGTTCCACAATTAATTTTTGGTGACTTTTTGAAGCTACATATTTTCACCGCATCAAAATTGCTGCATCTTAAGATTCCAATAAAGTTGATGGGATATATGGAAATTTCATGCTCATTGTGTTTTTTTATGCTGCTGACCTACGGTGCTTGTTGAAATCCACAACACGTCAATTTCTCTTGCAGGTAAGTTGGGGTTTTGTTAGCGTATCTTACTCATAGACTTGCATTAGATGTGGAAAATCTGCAAGTAAAAAATACATGCAATTAAAAAATTAAGTTTTGTTAAAGCCAAATACCAGGATCAGCTTTACGTTTTACGTTTCACGTTTTTTTCCTGAAGTGGTTTTGCCATGGAAAACTCAATGGTTCCACCTGCGTCTTAAAGAAGCCATGTACATATGTCCTTAATGTAGTAAAAAAGTGTAAGTGTGCTCTCTTAAAAGATGTTTTTGTTGCAATTATCAGATGTATTAATCCAATGGTGCAGAGTTATGCGTCATTCAGACGTCCATAATGAATCCACCTGAAAAAGACATTGTGCGCACATACCCTTACTGCATATACAGAATACAATAATTTCTTCCCTACCTGAAAAAGTCTGTAAATTTGATCTCTTCTTCCTCATAAAGCCCTTTAAAAGTCTATTCACACCTTTTATATAGTGGTCCTAATACCACCTTCCTCAGGAAGGAGCCGCTATAGTGCTCCGAAACGCGCGTCGGGGTGGGCTCTGGATCCCCCCATGCTGGCGCACTTATAGGTAATTGTCTGGGTTTCATTTGTGGCCATCTTTTTTATGTACTGGTGACTACATGGGATGAGCTATGGACATAATGGGTGTTCATGCCCATCTGCATTAGCAGTGTATTTATTGCTCTTGTGCATGGCTTATCCCTAGTTTTGGTTACATCTACTAGATAATATTACTATTCTGGCCTGTATTCCCACACTAATTATGGATTGATAATAACGGTATTATTTACACTATATTTTTTGTGCGCTTATGGGGGACACCATGTAGCCCTTGTTTAATGGTGTTATTTAGTTGGTCTTTCCAACCCCATTCTTTACTGAATGTACCTGTTCCGATGTTTTGTGTTTTATATATATATTTATATTTGAATAAAGATTGATATTTTATGGGACATAGTGGCTGTGTTCCTCTTGTGATGTATTAGGATTCCTGTTTCACAGTTGTCCCTAGTATGTTGGTCCTTATATGCACACGTATCACATTACATTATATTACAGACATTTACTATCTGATATTTTAGTGTGTGATTTAGATGTGTAATATGTGTACTACAATTGTTTCATCAACTTTTATATAGTGGGTAGAAATACAAAGTTTCGTGTAAGATCCCTGCAATTCGAGTCCATTGGCACAATGCAATTCTAAAGCTTGTAATTGTAGGTTTTAGAAAATGTGGTGCAAATCCTTCAGAAAATTAGCATTTAGCCTGAACAACATGTTTTTATTAAAGAGTACCTAAATTTGGACATGGAAAGTTATAAAACTTTGCAAATCCCTTTATTAAACAAATTATCTTCATTGCTTTAAAACAAAGCTCCATGGCTTCACACTCCAAATTTTCCCCAGTGTGCGGTATTTCCCTACCTTCAGCTGCATTGAAATCAGAAAGTACTCCTTTTGAGTACAGATAATGGCACTGATGGGGCAGCTTAGCATCGGCGTCTAACTCTGGAGATAAGCGACTACAGGAGATTCTTCTAATGAGCACAACACACAGAGGAGGAGTCAGGTGCTGAGCCATCACTGCCATCATCTGTACTCCAAATGAGCACATTCTAATATCAATGCAGCTGGAGGCAGGAAAATAGACTGGAAAGAAGCAGGCGTTTAGCCAGTTACATGCCATTTTTGACAGGAATCGAAACAAATTCTCAATCTAAGGCTAAAACTGGTATCGGAGATATCCATGTCCGTGTGTCATGTGCATAATACGTGCGGCACACATGTGGCAAACATGTGCCGCATCAGTATCACACGGACGGCCACTGGGGAAGAAGCGTTAGAGTAAGCGCTGTTCCCCGGGTGGCTGGTGCTGAAGACAGCTCTCATCATTCTCCCCTGATCTGCCGGCGATCAGCGCGAGCAGACGAGAATGATGAGAGTTAACTTAAAGTCCAGATGATGACAGCAGGTAGGGGCTTTTGGGACTCTTACCCCCATCTTCCTACACCTGTGCCGCTAATAACAGTGACAGCAGGAGTGTGGGGACACCTCTATTCTTGCTAACCAACCTTGCAGAAGCTGACAGCTGATGTCAGCAGCTCTCAGCTGTGAGTATTGCCTGGTTGGTTTAAGAAAATAGGCATCCGTGTGCGGTATGTGTTTACACAGACCCAGTGACTTGAATGGGTCCGTGTGATCCGTGCAGCTGCACAAAAACGGTCATGTCGATGTGTGGCTCACTCGGACACAGTCCGTGAAAAAACACAGATAAATGGGTCTACATGTCTCAGTGTCTCCAGTACGTGTGAAAACTGTCACCACAAGTACTGGAGACACTGACGTGTGAAAGAGGCCTAAAAGTGATTTTCAAAGTTTCATAACTTTCCTTGTTGGCTAAAATTATATATACAAAAATGATAAATGATAGTTTACTTACTTTTTCAAGTGTTTACAGAAGAAAACTTGTGTGAACACATTAGTAAATAAACGTGTCCTTCGATGTCCGCCCTTTGTACAGGAAGAAACTACTAAAATACATAGGATGACAAGTGTAAACATAACAATTCTTTAGGAAGTGTTTTTGTGAATCGCAAAAAGTCTGGTAAGCCGCATTTCTGAAAAAAGCAGCTATAGACTGGTTCATGTACGTGCAATCCTTCATTCTGCTGACTGTGTTATCTGCAAACATTATTGTCTGAAAATGAAAACAAGAGAATCCAACCAATTTTAGTCTCTGAGATTTTGGCTCTCCTGTATATACAGCTCATTATCTGAGCTGGCCAATTTAAAGAGAATACACACTAAATTGTAAAATAATTTATATTTTTTGAGTCTTAACTCTTAACCCCTTTACCCCTGAGGTTGGTTTGCACGTTAATGACCAGGCCAATTTTTACAATTCTGACCACTGTCATTTTATGAGGTAATAACTCTGGAACGCTTCAACGAAATTCAACTGACTCAAAGATAGTTTTTTTCGTAACATATTATACTACATGTTAGTGGTAACGTTTATTCAGCACAATTTTACATCAGCACAATTTTTGAAACAACATTTTTTCGGTTAGGAAGTTGTAAGGGTTAAAAGTTGACCTAATGATTTCTCATTTTTCCAACAAAATTTTCAAAATCATTTTTTTAGGGATCACCTCACATTTGACTTTGAGGGGCCTATATGATAGAAAATAGCCAAAACCAACACCATTCTAAAAACAAAAATATGTACCCACAACTCCAGCGCCCTTAGTGACAGAGGCAACCCGGAAATAATTTTATATAGGATATAGAAAAGGCTGCTGGCAAAGCTCAGGATCCTGTGTGTAAAATCCCGTACATAAAAAAAACTAAATAAATACAAACGTTTTCCCGCCCTAATCCTTACAATGGTCACCTAATCCCCCCAAAAAGGTATCCAAATTTTGTCTATAAACAATAGGCAGTATATTCCAAATCTCACAACAAGAGGTCCACATAAACAGTGAAAGCAAACAAAATACAATATAATGAGTCCTCTGCTGCAATAGCAGTATATATAGCTCCAGAAACTGTGCGATACGCCACAAGTTGTTTACAGTGACACTAGGCAATAGGCGATACACATACTTGCCTCAAGAAATCAATATACGTAGTACAAACAATATACACAGTCCAAACAAATGGTCTGCTGCTGAAATAACAAAGTGTGCAGCTTTAACAGCTACTGACCTGCTGAATGACTAATCCCCATTCCCTCACTGGAGCTACAGGTTGCAACAGTTAGACTCGAAGAAAGACTATGAGGCTCCAAGGCAATGGAAAAATGGCCGACAGAGGCTGGCCGGCATGTGACGTCACAGCCCTACGGAATGTGCAAATGGCCAAAAGAGTTACCGATGCGTTTCGGGGAATACACGGTTCCCCTTCCTCAGGGTGTCTGCGTGCATTAGCACCAGACACTGCTTTATAGCCTGGCACACCGATAGTTACCACCCAGCATATCGAAAAAAAACTTTTTCTCTCCTGATCCACCAATGTTAGCTTAAAAGTAGTATTTTTAATAGAAATTGTGCTCAATGTGCATGATGAGACATTTAAATTTTAATGATTATATTAAAAGTGAAATTAAAATATGTATTTAACTATACTAACACAAAGATGTTTTATTATTTTTTATTAATAAATAATTCAACTAAAAAACTGAATGAACACTAAAACAACATACTACGCCTTAACCTTTCTTGTGTATATTGATCAAAGACTATACAAACCCCATACTGAAATAAATACATATAAAACTATTTATATAAAAAAATACATATGTGAAAAATATGTAAAAAAATACACATTAAATATCTAAAAATCTTTTGCGTGTGTACATCAAATTAAATGTACTGGGCAATTAGATTTGGGGGCGTAATAACATGGGGGTCAGATAAGCTATTAAAAAGCATATAATTCCAAATCAAAATTCAAGCTATTTGGGGCTAAACTATTAATTAAAAATATCCAACTTTATTCTGCCCACGGCATCTGATTGATATAATTCCCTCTGAGCCAATTTTTGCGCACCACTTCAATACCCCAAAAAGACAAACCCTTATGGGATTGATTATGGTACTTTTTGAAATGTCTGGATAAGGAGTGGCCTAAAAATCCCTTTTTAATGTTGCTCAAATGCTCACTTATTCTCTCCTTTAGTTTCTTTATTGTTCTACTAACATACAATTTATTGCAAGGACATCTTACTACATAGATCACTCCCCTTGTAGAGCAGGTTATACTATCCCTGATAGGAAATTCTTCTGCACCTTCTGAATTACTAAAGGATTGTATTCTCACTCTTTTATTGGAGCATTGCCTGCAACATGAGCAAAATGGGCATGGCTGTGCATGGGGTAAAACCACATTGGTCTGAATGGCTTACATTGGGCCTATTCCCTAAAGTTGTAATTCTTTTGCTTGTTGATGCTACCTTTGAGCCCAAAGTTGGGGCTCACCTATAAAAAAATCTAGGTTGATGGGGTTAAAAGTCTCCTATTAGGTTGTCTTGTTATAAAATGTGTCAGTGCTTCTGTATAATGTTCACAAAAGGCCTATTGTTGATATGATACTGGGTAATAATCTGGATTTTGTTAATTTGTTCAATTAGATTAGGTGGGGGTAGGGACACCTTGTTGTTATAAACTAAGTTACTCCTAGTCATATTCTGGACATCATTCATGTTTTTTTCTAAAGAAGTGTTGGAATATCCCTTGTTCAGAAATTGTTTTTTGACAAATTGGGCCTCCTCCATGTAATCCGAGAGTTTTGTACACTTTCGCCTCAGGCGGATGAACTGGCTCTTAGGGATGTTGGTCAACCATGTTGGAAGGTGGCAACTATCCATAAGGATATAACTATTTGAGTCCACTTCCTTTCTATAACTTTTAGCGATAAGTTGGCCCTCATTAACCATTATTGTCAAATCCAAAAAATTTACACTATTGCAACTCATTTTAGGGGTAAAGGTTAGACAGTAGTCATTAATATTCAGACTATCAAGGAACTTCAATAATTTAGAATGTGACCTTTCTAAATAAAAATTATGTCATTGATAAAACGGTTCCATAAAACCAGTTTCTTATATGTTGCCCGTCCTTAAAAATAATTGAGTCCTCCCACTTGGCATATCGCACTGCAATCAGTTTCTGGAGCTATATATACTGCTATTGCAGCAGAGGACTAATTATATTGTATTTTATTTGCTTGCACTGTTTATATTGACCTCTTGTTGTGAGATTTGGAATATACTGTCTATTGTTTACAGACAAAATTGGGATACCTTTTTGGGGGGATTAGGTGGCCATTATGAGGATTAGCGCGGCAAACCGTTTGCATTTATTTACCATTCTAAAAACTGCACCCCTCAACACGTCAGGTCATGCTTCACAGGAATTTTTGGAATGTGAAAAAAAAAAGAAATGAACATTTACCTTTATTTCATACAAAAGTTACTTTAGACCCAAATTATTTTATTTTCACAAGGGTAACAGGAAAAATGTACACTAAAATGAGCTGTGTAATTGCTCCTGAGCATGCTGATGCCCCATATATGGGTGAAAACCACTGTTTGGGTGCACAGCTGTGCTCGGAAGGGAAGGAGCGCCATTTGATTTTTCAAATGCAAAATTTGCTGGAATATAGCTGAAAAGAGGCAGCACTGCTTACCTGTCCAGAACTCTGAACAAATGCACTACCTGGGCAGGTAAGTGGTCCTGCCCCTTTTCAGCTGTATTTTTTAATTTTTGGAGGATTTTCAGGACTCTTTTGAGGCTTTGCTACTAAGTTTAAAATTAGCTCGAACAATTAGCTGACTCCATGTTCCAATTGGAGAGGCAATGAAATGCCTCAACAATGGAAACCCCCACAAGTGAAACCAATTTGCAAACTACTAGACCACTCAAGGAATGTATTTAGATGTTTTGTGAGCACCTTGAACCTCCCAGGTGCTTCACAGAAGTTTATAACTTTGAGCTGTGAAAATAAAAAAATTTAAAACATCACATTTTCCCCACATTTCGCATTTTCATGAGGGTAACAGGAAAAATTACACCATACAATTTGTTGTGCAATTTCTCCTAAGTTGAACAGGAGACAAAGGCAAAGAACATGCTACAATGGAGATCACCAAATAGTAAACAATTATTTACTTTATTCAACTGTGCTTACAGACCAAAAAACATTAAAAACAATTAAAAACCAAAAAGCATCCCCAATAGATGGAGCCAGCCACATGAGACCACACAATTATTTAAATATCCCAACATCACAATAACAGAAAAGTAGAACAGTAGACGGTCTGATGATGCAATTAGCAGATTTGGCACCTGGTAAGGAAAGTTGTTCACCACTCAATGCCTATTCTTATCAATTTTATAGCATTCAAATAGCAATAGCCAGTATATCAATTTTCGGGCTACTGCATCATAATAAATGCTTAAATGTAACAAGGTGAATAGAAATGCATTTTAGAAAGCCAACAAAATTATAATCATCCAAGTATCAATCGTACATGCCATGATGCCAAGATATAAGCATATACCCATATGACAGATGAAGTTGAGAAATTACAACTAATAAAGAGTTTAAGTAGATACTACCTATTGAGTATGACCAGCTAATGATGATAATGTAGGAAAACAGGATTTCCAAATCAGCGACACTTCTGCCCCTGACGAAGCCACCATGTGTGGCGACACGCGTTGGGCTTTATAGCCCCATGGACACTATCGGCATCTCGGACAAACTGCTCTGATTTGGTGTATCTCATTGCATTGGCACTCTAAGTACGGCACCCTCTTCGCTGATTTGGAAATCCTGTTTTCCTCCATTATCATCATTAGCTGGTCGTGCTGTAAGTACTGTGGAAACTCCTATATTTCCATTAACAGATGATGGACCTGAGTGGGGACCTTCTTTTTTTGTGGATTGATTTGAAGCTTTTATTGGCATGATTTCACATAACGTTTGGGATCACATTTATCCGGCACTCTACGATGAGCACTTATAGGAGCTTCTCACAAAATTAGAATATCATGAAAAAGTTAATTTATTTCAGTTCTGCAATACAAAAAGTGAAACTCATATTATATAGAGTCATTGCAAACATAGAGATCTATTTCAAGTGTTTATTTCTGTTAATGTTGTTGATTATGGCTTACAGCCAATGAAAGCCCAAAAGTCATTATCTCAGTAAATTGAATACTTTATAACACCAGCTTGAAAAATTATTTTAAAATCTAAAATGACCTACTGAAATGTATGTTCAATAAATGCACTCAATACTTGGTCAGGGCTACTTTTGCATTAATCACTGCATCAATGCGGCGTGGCATGGAGGCAGTAAGCCTGTGGCACTGCTGAGGTGTTATGGAAGCCCAGATTGCTTTGATAGCAGCCTTCAGCTTGTTTGCATTGTTGGGTCTGATGTCTCTCCTCTTCCTCTTGACAATATCCCATAGATTCTCTATGGTGTTAAGGTCAGGCGAGGTTGATGCCAAGTCCTGCTGGAAAATGAAATTTCCATCTCCAAAAAGCTTGTCAGCAGAGGGAAGCATGAATTGCTCTAAAATTTCCTGGTAGACAGATGCGCAGACTTTAGTCTTGATAAAACACAGTGGACCTACGCCAGCCGATGACTTAGCTCCCCAAACCATCACTGATTGTGGAAACTTCACACTGGACCTCAAGCAGCTTGGATTGTGGCCTCCACTCTTCCTCCAGACTCTGGGACCTTGATTTCCAAATGAAATGAAAAATTTACTTTCATCTGAAAACAACACCTTGGACCACTGAACAACAGTCCAGTTCTTTTTCTCTTTGGCCCACGTAATACGCTTCTGGCGTTGTCTATTGGTCATGAGTGGCTTGACACAAAGAATGCGACACTTGTAACCCATGTCCTGGATACGTCTGTGTGTGGTGGCTCTTGAAGCGTCTAACTGCTGTGACCGCCAGTGCAGCGCCGTGCGCTATTAGAGCACTTACCTTACCCAAGTCTGGGTGGTTAGTGGCGTCCGCTAGTGTGGCACAGCATGCACTTCTGTGCATATTAGTTACCTCTGATACCCCAAATGTGTTGTCAATCGCAAGAGGTCTACACTAACTCTAATCCTGTGTCCTGGCATAGAGTTCTGTGGTTCCTTGCTTGCGCTCTATGTGCGGTACCGCGATCCTGTGACTTAACAGGGATCACTTTCTTCATACAGGGTGAAGTTAACCCATGTGTGTATCCTCATTGTACCGCCATATAGTCCGTCATTACTTAGCAACAGGTTCCATCTCTGCACGGTGGACCCCGGGCTGCGAACGCACCTTATTATATCTATTTAATTATTTGGTGCGTTCCGCTAGCCCTAACAGTATATGCATTGTATATATGGGCAGGTGGAATTGATTGAATTGAAATATCCACCAATGAAAGTCTCAGAGGAAACTACTTAATTGTAATACCTTGCTTCTAATGCAGATCATCACTAAAACCACCAGGTCAAAACGCGTAGATCGTCATTAGGTTCTATAACCAGTGTGCACTGAGTGCTGGATACCATATATGGATATATTTTTAATTTCTTTTCAATAAAAGTATTTTTTACCTTCGCCACTCACTGGACACACCCGCTTTTCTGTTGGATTGATTGTGGCTACTTCACCCTGGTCCGTGCGAAGTGTTTGGTGATCACACAGGAGGTTAAGATAAAAGACATGGTGAGCTGATTTTTTTCCTCTACTTCAAAAAATTTTTTCCGCTCATGGTCAGTGGTTGGGTGAAGCCATTTATTTTCAAACTACTGTGTTTTCTCTTTTTAAATCATAATGACAACCCAAAACATCCAAATTGTTAGGGTGAGCAGATTGCGCTAAATAAAATAAATAATAAAGCGCAATCACAACCCGGGGTCCACTGCGCAGAGATGGAAAACTGCTGCTAGTAAACAATGACGGAACACACGGCGAGCGATTACCTGTACACACTGGGTTAACGCCACGTAGTGTGAACAGGACGCTGAGTTTCAAACTCTGTTACTCCACAGGAAGGAACAGTACAAATGAGTACTAAGTGCTTTGTCATGTTAAACGGCACAGGGCAAGCACGTGAACTGAACTCGCATACAGAAGCGAAATTGATGCTCTGCAACTGAGCTGTGTCACTCGCACACAGAAACTAAACTGATGCTCTGCAACTGTGCTGTGTCACTCGCACAACGAAATTGATGCTCTGCAACAACAAAATAAATGTGTTTGGTATTGTTGTAATTGTACTGATCAGGTGTATAGTGTTATCAGGTCATGTCAGAATTTTGGAACAGTTTTCACCATTTACCTAACTTGGAACTTTTTCTCCAATTTTTTTTAAGTACATTATATGTACTGAAAAAAATGGGACTGTTTGAGCTGGATTACCTACTTGATATAAAAAAATAAGCTCTCATATGTTGTTGACGAAAAAATAAAAATGTTACAGCATCTGAAAGAAGTGGAGAAACAAAAACAAAAAAACAAAATTACTCAGCACCTCAATGACATATAGGCTGGAGTCACACACAATGTATAAAAAAATGTGTCGGATTTTGTCTGCTGAGAATCTCACAAATGTTCTCCATATGGTGATCCATATCTCATCCGGGTGCAATGCCAGAATGCATTTTTTTCTCAAAAAAGTATCCGTGTGTCATCAGTATCTCATCCGTATGGTGAGATTTTCTCACACACTTGCAAAATGAGCAAATAATGGCTGAGACTTTCCTGTTACCTGTCCAATGCCTGAGAATTTCTCGCAAGTCACACTGATGGTCCGTGTGCTGTGCTATTTTTTCTCATACCCATAGACTTGCATTGGCGTTTCTCAGCTGAGATATGCGGACAATCGCAGCATGCTGTGATTTCACTTGCAAGTGTAATATGGACGATAAAAAAACGGATGATGGGAGCTGCCCCATAGATTACCATTGGTCCGAGTTCTATGCGAGTTTTTACCGCATAGCACTCGTCCGTATTACAGACTAGTGTGACTCCGGCAATACAGTTGGTATGAAAAGTATTCAGACCCCTTTACATTTTTTACTCTTTGTTTCATTGCAGCCACTTGGTAAATTTAAAAAAAAGTTCATTTTTTCTCATTAATGTACACTCTGCACTCCATCTTGACTGAAAAAAACAGAAATGTAGTAATTTTTGCAAATTTATTAAAAAAGAAAAACTGAAATATCACATGGTCATAAGTGTTCAGACCCTTTGCCCAGTATTGAGTAGAAGCAAACTTTTGAGCCTGTACAGCCATGAGTCTTCTTGGGAATGATGCAAAAAGTTTTTCACATCTGGGTTTGTCGATCCTTTGCAATCATTCCTTGCAGAACCTCTCCAATTCCTTCAGGTTGAATGGTGAACATTGGTGGACAGCCATTTTCAGGTCTCTCCAGAGATGCTCAATTGGGTTTAGGTCAGGGCTCTGGCTGGTCCAGTCATGAATGGTCACGGAGTTGTTCTGAAGCCACTCCTTTGTTATTTTTGCTGTGTGCTTAGGGTAATTGTCTTGTTGGAAGGTGAACCTTCGGCCAAGTCTGCGGTCCAGAGCACTCTGGAATATTTCATCCAGGATATCTCTGTACTTGGCCTCATTCATGGTTCCTCAATGGCAACCAGTTGTCCTGTCCCTGCAGCTGAAAAATACCCCCATAACATGATGTTGCCACCACCATGTTTCATTGTTGGGATTGTATTGGGCAGGTGATGAGCAGTGCTTAGTTTTCTCCACATATACCGCTTAGAATTATCGCCAAAAAGGTGTATCTTCATCTCAACAGACCAGAGAATCTTATTTCTAATAGTCTGTGAGTCCTTCATGTGTTTTTTAGCAAACTATGTGGACTTTCATATGTCTTGCAGAGAGGAGAGGTTTCTGTCAGTCCACTCGGGTGGACTGGTGGAGGGCTGCAGTGATAGTTGACTTTGTGGATCTTTCACCCATCTCCCTACTGCATCTCTGGAGCTCAGCCACAGTGATCTTGGGGTTTCATTTTTACCTCTCTCACCAAGGCTCTTTTCCCGCAATTGCTCAGTTTGGCAGGGCGTCCAGGTCTAGGAAGACTTCTGGTGGTCCCAAACTTCCTCCATTTAAGGATTATGAAGTCCACTGTGCTCTTAGGAACCTTGAGTACTGCAGACATTCTGTTGTAACCTTAGCCAGATCTGTGCCTTGCCACAATTGTCTCTGAGCTCCTTGGCGAGTTCCTTTGACCTCATTTGGTCTGACATGCACTGTTAGCTGTGAGGTCTTATATAGACAGGTGTGTGCCTTTCCAAATCAAGTCCTATCAGTTTGATTAAACACAGCTGGACTCAAATTAAGAAGTAGAACCATCCAAAGGAAGATCACAAGAAAATGGACAGCATGTGACTTAAATATGAGTGTCTGAGCAAAGGGTCTGAATACTTATGACCATGTGATAGTTCAGTTTTTTTAAAATAAATATGCAAACATTTCTACATTTCTGTTTTTTTTCAGTCAAGATGGGATGCAGAGTGTACATTAATGCGAAAAAATGAACTTTTGTGAATTTACCAAATGGCTGCAATGAAAAATTTAAAGGGTCTGAATACTTTCCGTACCCACTGTACATAGTAAGGTGCATGAACATAGTGATCACTTAGCCTAAAACTCTGTTCATAAGTGTATTGTAGCTTCTATTTATAAAGAAAACCTTAAAGCAGGGATATCTAACTCAAATGAGAAGGGGACCATAATTAAAAACTTGGACAAAATCGCGCGTAGAGATGAGCGAACTTGTTTGGAAAATGTTCACCAATCTCAAATTCGGCACGAACGTTGCACATTTGGATTTGTGTTCGGTCTCGAGAGCATTTTTCCTCATAGTTGGCAAAACTCGGTCACAGTTCGGTAAATCATCGCATTTCCAATAATGTTTTTGTTAGGACTTTATGATGAGCTGGACAGACGTGGGGACGTGTTTGATGAGGGGAGAGGGTGTGGATAGGATAGAGGAGAGGAGGAGTGTTTTTTTTTTATTAACCTAATGTGTGTAATTTTGTAATGGCTTACAAATGGCAAAGACTAGTATAATAATTTTTTATCCA
This sequence comes from Ranitomeya imitator, assembly GCF_032444005.1. NCBI lineage: Eukaryota > Metazoa > Chordata > Amphibia > Anura > Dendrobatidae > Ranitomeya > Ranitomeya imitator. Next base: position 680,550,385 of record NC_091282.1, read on the forward strand.
CACTGCTCGTACAGACACGGATGCACAATACACACAGCGGCTTTTGGGCACAGTACTCCCACAGGTGGGTTTGCAGAGTACACACAGTGGCTTTTTGGCACAGTACTCCCACAGGCGGGGTACGCACAGTACTCCCACAGGCGGGGTACACACAGCTGCTAACCTTGGCATGGCTGTGATGACCACAGACTATAAGATTGTTAATTGGCTGTGCTTCAGCCTTTCAACAAATTTTACAAATCATCCGAACCTCAACAGAAAACCTGACCTCCTGTTAAAAATCAGTGTTCAGGGTTTGGTACTGAACACTACGTGTCCGGTACGGCTCCTGAACCTTACAGTAAGGTTTCACTCACCCCTATTCTCTGATGCATAAAAAAGCAACATTCTCCTCATCTTTTAAGGATGTGCAGTCTCCTATAGCAGGCACAGATGCCAACAGCTGACATCAGTGTGCCTGTTATAGGCCATGTTAACATCACTGCCATGTGCCGCCTGCAAACATCAGCTGCTGGCCTTTCATTCACTGGTGACCTGTACAAGCAGGGATATCTAACTCAAATGAGAAGGGGACTATAATTAAAAACTTGGACAAAATCGCGGGTAGAGATGAGCGAACTTGTTTGGAAAATTGTTTGGATTCACTAGGTCCTTTCATCACAATGATGAAAGGACCTAGTGAATCTCAGCGCCACAATAGATTTCAGTTGAATGTGAGTCATCAGAAGCACATCCACCTGAATCAGGTGTTGGCATTGGCGCCCCCTCCCTCCTGCATGGTCCCGGTTGTGATTGCACCCTCTGCGACAACAATCGTTATGCCCCTGTCTGCAGGTTAATAGCGTTTGAGAACGTGACAGGTTCCCTTTAAATTAAGTATATGTATTTTGTCCCATTTGGAGGTTTTCTGTTATTGTGAAGGAAAAGTAAATCTCAATTTCCATTTTACGTAGTAATTATTACTGCTGTATTTCCATACATATTCTCAGGTGGTAAACGACAGGATTATCAAAGAAAATAATAACCTGATGTGTACGTTATAGGCATTACTATCAGCTGTATTTTAAGGTGGGGTTAGCAGATGGTTATTGACTCAACAAGAGACTCATGAAAACATCTAAACCGGCCCAGTCACTTAAAACAATGTGGCAGACTGTTAAAAGAAAAATGAAAGATGTTTGTGTTTTCCAAATGTGGGCAGAAATTAAGTCACCAGTTGAGAAATGAGTTTTGTGACACATTTATTTGAAATTTAAATTATGTGATAAGTTTAAAATAAAAGAAAGTTTCACAATGTTATTTCCCATTTTCTTGCAATTTTCAATATATCACTTTGCTTTGGAAATTACAAAACGCCTCAGTTTAGAATCACGGGCTGCAAACCTCCTACATTATTAACTATGCTCTCAGTTTAGAAGTAGATATACATAGTTGTATCCACTCTATAGAGCTAGACTGCAAATGTATTTAGCAAACAAGAGCATTACCTTGACTGGATACAATTTTATCAACTATTCAGCTTGGAGAGACTGCACAAACTTAGGTTAAGCATGATGGTGAGAAGCTTTTCAAAGTATGTTTTCTTTTTAGAATAAAACATGAAAACTTTACTCAAAATATGTATTTTTCAGGGTTCTAAAGCCAATATCATGTAAATACCCTATGTCTAAAAACACTTTTATTAATAAAACCAAGGCAAACTATATCAACTGTAGTGACAATAAACAACCAAAAATAACCGCGCTAAAACCTCAAATACCGATAACCTAATGGATGGTACTAGAAATCCCTAGATAAGGCGCCTAAATTTGCCCCTACCTGGCTGCGGAGGTTGACGTCCTAGGGGGGGAACGTATTGGCGCCCCTGCTCCACAATGGCTAACCCTATAGGCCCTGATGCACCCTGCAGCCACTAGTGAGATCCTCTACCCATAACCTAGAGGAACCCCTGCCACTAGACATAGGTAGTACTGTGTGTGATGCAGTGACCCCTGTTATAGCTAGGGGGCGCTGTATGTGCTCCCAAGGACATGCATGGAGGCGTAATGAGGATAGTGAGACAGTGTCCGGCATTGTGGTGAAAGGCCGGTATGTGTCGCAGAGGAGGAAGTCTTCAGCGCTGTAAGTCTCCCTTGATATGGGGAGATGCTCCCTTCAATGCAACCCGGAGTATTTGGTCTTTGGTGCACATGAGCACTAAGATGTTGTTTAGTGAATCTGGGTCCGGGTTGTGGGTAGCTATGAGAGATGGGAGGGTCTGGCTACCCATATACCTCACCACTGGGTGTGGGTGCTCACTGTACCCCTTTTTCCTATTCGGCAGTGCGGGTGTTTGAGGACCTGCAATGATGTCAGGATCACGTGACCATCCCATGTGATCCATACCTCACCTGTGGGAGTGGTTACAGGTACATAATGTGACCAGGCTGTGGGTCACATGTTCCTGTAGCTTCCTGTATGCTCTCCGAGTGTGGACCTGAGTGGTTCTGTGCTGGAAGGTCCTGGAAGCCTAAGTGTTGGGAGTAGGGTTGAGCGAAACAGATCCGACTTTGCCAAAAGTCGGCGACTTTTGAAATTGGCCGGTTTCGTTAAACCCAACCCGATCCCACCGTGGGATCGGGTCGGCGATCTTTTTTCCAAAGCCGGGTTTCATTTAATATATATATATATATATATATATATATGTCATAGAGACATGGGAGCGCGGGAGCCCACGCCAAGTTTTTCCGCGATTTAACCCTTAAATTTAATAGCTAGAGCGCCGAAATTTTGCACATACACACTACTAACATTAGTAGTGTGTAATATGCAAAAAAATGGGGATATGACATGGTTTACTGTATGTAAACCATGTCTCATATCATGTCGGGTTTAGGCAGGAGAAATGAAAAGCCGGCAATTGAATTACCGGCTTTTATGCTATATCGCGCTGAAGTAAATATAAAAAAAAAAAAATTCCCATTGACTTTGCATTGGGTTTCGTGTTTCGGCCGATCCCCGACCCCGACTTTTCAATAAGATCGGCCGATTTCACTCGACCCGACTTTTGAGAAAGTCGGGTTTCGCGAAACCTGACTCGACCTCAAAAAGTCGCTCAACCCTAGTTGGAAGTGTTGACTCCCTGAAGAGCACGTGGTGGGACTCTGGTACTGGTGGCTTAGGGTGTTGGACGGTCCAGCCGGGCGACGGATGTCCTGAATATCACCCAGACAGGTCACCTGTGGTGAGGACCATGGACTGACGAGGAGTCAGCCTGTGGAGCAGCAGCTCCTACGAGGTAACCCCGGGTATGGGGAAAGGACTATGTGCCTTAATGAAGGTCTGTTACTGAACTGTGCGGCATGCAGTCACCCAGGACAATTGGACAAAGTAAGGTCCTGCATGTTTACTGACTGTGCTTCAAAGCCGTATACTGTGAAGTGCTAAGTATTATGTGAGGTCTGTGATGTGGAACATGGCCTTCCGTGGTTTATGCTGAGTGGATAATAAACCACATGGACTATTTATGTGAAAAAAAGTGCCTGTCTATGTTTATCCTGCTGCCAAGCAAGTATTCCCCAATACGCTAGTGAGCGCTATCTCACATATGGTGCTAGACCGCGGGCAAAGGCCCAGGAGGCACGTGTGGAGTTAATTGCTGTGGCGCGGCGGGGCCATGAAGATTGCGTCTAGCTGTAACTCAGCGGGGTTACTAAGCTGATAAGCATCTTGCTGTGGATCGGCGGGTCCACGAAGGTGACAAGCGGCTTGCTGTGGATCGGCGGGTCCACGAAGTCTGCAGTAGAGCCTTGTAGAGTGTAGCTGCAGTTGCAGCAAGAAGTTCTGCAGCAGCTGCTTGTGATCGGCAGCTGGAGGTGCCGGCGTTTGTGGCTGCAGCAGGAGCTGTGGTAAAACCAGCAGGAGCTGGTGCTGAAGTGACATAAAAAAAAAAAATTCCCCCAGATTGTGCAGACTCTTAAAGGGCCAGTGCGACCTAAAGAGACGTTTTGGGCACTGTGCGAACTGGTGCCTAAGAGTACTGTGGGAGTCCACAAGGTGTACCCCAGAGAAGGGATGGTGGCCCTGAAAGAGGTGGTGTCCCTAAAAGTGGGCGGTGACCCAAACGGGGATGGTTGCCCAAAAGGGGGTGGAGTCCCAGAAAGGGGCGGTACCCCGAAGAGGGGTAGTAGCCAAAAAAGAGGTGGAATTTTGGGAAATGGTGGTTTCCCAAAAGGAGGCGGAACAGACAAATTGGTGCCCAGGGCATGTAAGTTTTGTGTGTCCGGTATGCTGTGTGAACTATCCACCTGATGAAAGTTTACGGTGGTGTACCCTGCGGATGCATGAGATGGAAATGTACGGACTGGTCGATTCTGGGGGCCCGGTGACTCTAGTGAGGGTTGCACCTGAGGGATTCGAAATACCCGGTAGGAAGGTCAGGGTCACCTGCATCCATGGGCACACTTAGGGCTATCTAGTGGCCAGGGTGGTCCTCGAGACATCCAAGGACAGTACAATCCATGATGTGGCCATAGTCTCAACCTTACCCTGCCCAGTGATAATTGACTGGGATTCTGGGTTGTTCGCAGACTTGTGGGAGAAGGGAGCTTCTTTACAACAGCAGAATGGAGGGCTCTCGGCTGGTGGGGTTGCGTACACTAAGGCGGTAATACCTTCCAAAATTGACGGGTCAGATGTAAGGGTGACCAGAAAAAGGGTTACGCCTACCCAACTTACTGACCTGACGTCATCTGAGGGGTACCCCAATGTGAACAAGAGGGATGTAGTTGTTAAACAGAGTGGAGCCGACACCCAGATAGAGTGTGACTTGGGGTTCACCATGCTGTGGGGTGTGACACAGACTCCGGGGGTGACTGTGACTCTGAAAAAGTAAGGGGGTACAGTAAAGAAGAGCCCCACAAGAAGAGCAAGTCCTCCAGTTGCCGGAGGAACAAAAACCACAAAGTAGTTATTCAAGTGACTCTGGCTAAAGAGATCAGGAAGGAAGGGGTCATGTCGTTGCCCCCAACAACCGCTAGGTTAAAGTTGGATGACCGGCCAGTTGATAGTGCTGGTGGAGTGAAAATCCACAGAAGTCATGAGGAACTGACCTGTGGTACACCCACATCTGCGGTGACAGAGAGGGATGAAATAGTGGAGTATGGTGAAGGCTCCATAGTACCTGAGGCAGAAGAGCTGGGGTACTCAGTCACCCAAGAGAGGACTGACGCGGATAGTGCTGAGTCCGAGGGTGCAGAAGTGGAGGAGGCCACCAAAGGAGTGGGGTCTGAAGAAGATACCCGGTGGAAGCAAGAGGAGCTTTGGAGACAGGCTGCTGAATGCCGTGTGGGTGCCTTGGAGAAAGAGGTGGCAGAGCTCAGAGGTCACCTGTCAAAGTGGCAAATTGTGACCAAGGCCCTAAAGGAAGACATGGAAGTGCTCAGAGAAGCACTAAAAGTCCCTCTACAAGAGAAAGAGGTGGTGGTCGCAGACTTACCGTGCCGGTACCAGAGTGGTAACGAGTTGAAGCTGCTAATGCCCATCTTGACCAGGGGTCTGGAAGAGGGTAAAGCTGAAGAAGAGTGTGCGCTAAGAGCGGAACAAGACGGTCACCGGGTGGTGGCAGAGGTCTTGATGAAAAGGGCCATGGCAAAGCAGGAGCCATCTGTCCTTGAAGAGAGTGAGACCCCGCTTTTCAAGAGCATAATAGAAGTACCCGAAGACACAGTTACTGAACTGTGTGGCATGCAGTCACCCAGGACAACTGGACAAAGTAAGGTCCTGCATGCTTACTGACTGTGCTTCAAAGCCGTATGCTGTGAAGTGCTAAGTATTATGTGAGGTCTGTGATGTGGAACATGGCCTTCCGTGGTTTATGCTGAGTGGATAATAAACCACATGTGAAAAAAACGTGCCTGTCTATGTTTATCCTGCTGCCAAGCGAATATTCCCCAATACGCTAGTGAGCGCTTTCTCACATGTGCTAAGGATCAATTAGACCCCCAAAGTATAAAAACAAAACATGAACACATATGGCGATATACGGTGTTTAGATAAACAATTCATATCTGTTGACAGTGGAACATACTTTTCCAAAAGATGTGGTTGGTGTTTAATACAAATAGCCAACCTCCACCTAGATGTCCATGATATAAACTGCCTAGATTTCCATATTCATTTCATTGGTGTCTTTAAATGTTTCTAATCCGGGGGTCCCCCCTTCTCTCATTTAGACACATTAGTAGCCAGAAGATATCTCAGATATACAAATACCACCCCGGTATGGATTCACAATGAATCATAGCAGATACCATCATGCATGGAAACCATTGATACTCATCTGTTGCCTGTCCATCTGTCATTCACCATTCGCCATATAACATTAGCACCTCAACGCGCTTTGCCTGCTTAGGCTCATCAGGAGGCCTGATATCGCGATAAATTGTATCACAATAGATACATATAGCTATATGCCAGCCGATGCCATCCTCATTTTATATTTACCGCCATCCAGGCCAAATCAGCATCCCTCCCCTTCATTTCCTGGGGCATTTTCCCTGTGGCAGAATATCGCCACATCCTCTCCTCGGTGCGCATGCCCATCCTGGAATGCACAGGACCCTGTTCGATACCTTGATTCATGACTAGTGTTGAGCATTCCGATACCGCAAGTATCGGGTATCGGCCGATATTTGCGGTATCGGAATTCCGATACTGAATTCCGATACTTCCCGCGTATCGGATACCGGAATCGGAAGTTCCCAGAATTCAAATTGAACGCAGCAGCCAATGAGGAATGAATGAAAGTGTGGGCACATCCTGTTTAGCATGGTGGGCATGTAAGTACTGGCAAGGCTGGGATTGGCTGCTGAAATGATGTCACTCTGCACTATAAAAAAGCGCTGCCGCCATTTTGCGCTCACTCTGCTGTGATTTCAGTTAGGGACAGGACGCTGTGTTCTAACTGAGGGCCAGTTGAGCTAGCTAATTGCTTTATTTTCCTTTCCAAAGGCTAATTTAGCAAAACGCTGTGTGTTCTTCACTGTTCACCTTGCTCTTGCCTTGCAGCGCTGTTTTAACAGCGTTCTGCAAGGTCTCTGTGTGTGTGTGTGTGTGCAGCTCACTCTGTAGTCTGTGTGCAGCCATATACCCGGTTGTATTCAGCTCAGGGGGGGTTCACACTGCCTCACACAGTTGTTCTTTTTTGCTCTTAGTGCAGCCTGCTGCACATTTTTTCTCAAATTTCCTATTAGTGTTTTTCCACCAGTCTCCAGCTCTATTGTGGAAAAACACTACATAGGATAACCTAGAGGGGGGTTTTTGGGCCTTGCAGCGCCGTTTACGGCTGTCTGCACGGTCTCCGTGTGAGCCCAGCTCGCCCTGTAGTCTGTGTGCAGCCATAGCCGGTTGGATTCAGCTCAGGGTTCGTTACTGGCTCATACCTTGAGAAAAATTTTCCTTTTTTTCAAATAGTGCAGCCTGTTTAAAATTTGAAAAAAAAAATTCCTATTAGTGTCTTTCCACTCGTATCCAGCTAAATAGTGGAAAAACACTATATAGGATAACCTAGAGGAGGGTTTTTTGGCCTTGCAGCGCCGTTTACGGCTGTCTGCACGGTCTCCGTGTGAGCCCAGCTCGCCCTGTAGTCTGTGTGCAGCCATAGCCGGTTGGATTCAGCTCAGGGTTCGTTACTGGCTCATACCTTGAGAAAAATTTTCCTTTTTTTCAAATAGTGCAGCCTGTTTAAAATTTGAAAAAAAAAAAAATTCCTATTAGTGTCTTTCCACCAGTCTCCAGCTCAATTGTGGAAAAACACTACATAGGATAACCTAGAGGTTTTTTTGGGGGCCTTGCAGCGCCGTTTACGGCTGTCTGCACGGTCTCTGTGTGAGCGCAGCTCGCCCTGTAGTCTGTGTGCAGCCATAGCCGGTTGGATTCAGCTCAGGGTGCGTTACTGCCTCATACCTTGAAAAACAATTTCCTTTTTTTCAAATAGTGCAGCCAGTTTAAAATTTGAAAAAAAAAATTCCTATTAGTGTCTTTCCACTTGTATCCAGCTAAATAGTGGAAAAACACTATATAGGATAACCTAGAGGAGGGTTTCTTGGCCTTGCAGCGCCGTTTACGGCTGTCTGCACGGTCTCCGTGTGATTTAAACTAGCTCTGTAGCCCGATCTGCACCAAAAAAAAGGTTAAGTTCACCAAACACAACTTACACTTGTGTAGGCCACATTTGAAAAATAATAAAGTTTAGTCCACAATTTACAACATTAGTGTTTCTTACACCTGTTAGGAGGAGCATTACAGGAATAAGCACACTAAGGCCTTAGTACTTTTCTGCTTATCTTTATCTGTCAACCAAGATGAAGAGGGCAGGGAGTAAGGCACGTGGGCGTGGGCGCGGAGCAGGGAGAGGAGCAGGGAGAGGACGTGGTGATTCTGTGCCTGCTGCGGGCGCCGGTGACTCGTCGTCACTCAGTTTCAGCAGGGAACAGTCCTTCATGCGCAGCTTTGTCGGAGAGCGCCGTGCACCGCTGCTGCGTGAAGACCAAATTGAAGCCGTTGTCGGGTGGATGGCAGCTAACGCCTCGGCATCGACTTCAGTTAGTGCCACATCCTCTCAGGCACAGAGCACTGGAGAGCAGCCATCTGTCTCTTCACCACCTGCCAAATTGGCCAGGCAGTCAGAGAGCCCAGGACAGGAGCCGTCTCTACTTCTGTTCTCTGAATCTCTTGGCTTGGAAACAGGGGGCCAGCCAAGCAGCATTGGAGAAATGGAAGAAGAGGCAGTGTGCAGTGATGCCCAAAAGCTTTATCTCTCTGACTCTGAAGAGGCAGGTGGGCCAGTGCCTCCGGTGACCACAGCGCAGTACGCATCTGATGATGAAACTCAGGTGCCGCTTTCTCGTGCGTACTGTGCTGCTGAGACTACCCAGGAGGAGCAGTTGGTGGCAGAGGGTAGTGGAGATGATGAGGTCCTTGACCCATCGTGGCGTGAGGAACAGGAAGGTGGTGGGAGCAGCTCAGAGGAAGAGCTTCCTCTTACGGGCCAAAGAGGGAGAGGGAGGGGGAAGACTGCGGAGCCTGTAGCCTCCACTTTGGCACCCGTTAGGAGCCTGTCTCTTTCCAAAGCCAAAAAGGGCGCTCCCAAGACTTGCAGTGCCTGGTCCTTTTTTGACACAGTTGCAGATGACATTTGTTTTGTCAAATGCAAGCTGTGTCATCATAAAGTAAAAAGAGGGAAAAATGTCAGCAACCTCAATACCACAAATATGTGGAAACATGTGCGGACCAGGCACGCGGTGGAGTTACAGAAACACACTGAAGATGTAGGCCAACCAACAGCGGCAGCTACCACCTCTTCAGCTCGTGTTGCCTCTTCCTCCAGCTCACGCACAGCTGGTTTGGCTTCCTCCCAGAGACCTTGTGTAATTCCACCCACAGCACCACCTTCCCAGTCATCCTCACACTCCCAGTCTACTCTACAGCCATCGGTAGTACAGGCATGGGAGAAAAGGCGGGCATTCTCGGCCAACCACCCCCGAGCACAGGCTCTGAATGCAGGCATTGCCAAACTGTTGTCCCTGGAAATGCTCTCGTTCAGGCTGGTGGAGACTGACAGCTTCCGTGACTTGATGGCATTGGCAGTCCCACAGTACAAGGTGCCCAGCCGCTTTTACTTCAGCAGGCAGGCTGTCCCTGCCCTGCACAGGCATGTTGAGGCAAACATAAAACATGCGCTACTGAACGCCGTCAGTAGCAAGGTCCACCTCACCACCGATGCGTGGACCAGTCAGCATGGACAGGGGCGATATGTTTCCCTCACTGCCCATTGGGTTAATGTTGTTGAGCCAGGTACAGATCGTGCGAGTGGCGCAGGACGTGTCCTGCCCACTCCAAGGATTGCAGGAATCCAGTCTGTACGCATCGACTCCTCCTCTTACACCAGTTCCTCTGATTCCTCTCTGCAGGATCCGTCACAGTCCACCCCCACATGGACCCGTGAACGTTTACCTATGACCGACATGAGCACAGCCGTGGCCAAACGTCAGCAGGCCGTCTTGAAACTAGTTTCATTGGGGCATCGAAGCCACACAGCGCAGGAGCTCTGGAATGCCATAAAGCAGGAGAGCGATGTGTGGTTACTGCCAGCGAATCTCCAGCCAGGCATGGTAGTGTGTGACAATGGCCGAAATCTGGTGGCAGCTTTGGCCCTTGGCAACCTCACTCACATCCCATGTCTGGCACATGTGCTCAATTTGGTTGTGCAGAGTTTTCTGAGGGACTATCCGGATCTTGATGCCCTGCTGCACAAGGTCCGCCTAGAGTGTGCTCACTTGCGGCGTTCCAGCTTGGCCAGATCCCGCATTGCTGCTCTGCAGCGCCGATTCCGCCTTCCGGAACACCGCATCATATGTGACCTACCTACCCGGTGGAATTCCACGTTACATATGTTGGAGCGGTTGTGTGAGCAGCAGCAAGCAGTTATGGAGTACCAGCTGCATCAGGCGCAAAGAAGTCGCAGTCAGCGCCGATCAGACTTCACAACCACAGAGTGGGCCACTATGAAGGACGTCTGCCAGGTTTTGCGTCCTTTTGATTATTCCACGCGGATGGCAAGTGCAGATGATGCACTAGTCAGCATGACTGTCCCCCTTATCTGCCTGCTTCAGCAAACTTTGCAAGGGTTAAGGGATGATGTGGTGGAAGAGGTGGAGGATGAGGAGTCACCTTTTCCATCAGCTTCTGGAGAGTCAGCGCCACGTGGTTCCTCACAAAGGGGTACGCAGGGGCCAATTTGTGAGGAGGATGAGGAGGAGTCAATGGAGGAGGAAGAGCTCCGTCCAGAGGAGGGAGCGACACAATTGTCCAGTGGTCAGTGTGTACAGCGAGGGTGGGGTGATGACGAGCGGGCAGAGATCATGTCTCAAGCAGGGGACAGCGTTTCTGGGCCGGTTGGCACTCTGCAGCACATGGTGGATTTCATGCTGCAGTGCCTGAGAAACGACCGCCGCATCGACCACATTCTCAACATGCCTGATTATTGGGTGTTCACCCTCCTCGATCCTCGCTACCGGGACAACGTCCAAAACCTCATCCCTGCGTTGACCCGGGAGCGTAAATTGCGGGAGTACCACGACACACTGGTGAATTCCATCATCTTCTCCTGTCCAACTGAGAGGAGTGCTGCTAGTGCTTTACAAAGCAGCTCAGTGCGTCGAGGCAGTGGGGGAGGCTCTGCCCAAAGAGGGAGCAGAAGCAGTGCCTCTGCCCAAGGCAAGCCCAGTATGGCACAACTCTGGCACACTTTTGTGTGCCCGCCCCAAATGTCTACACCATCACCGGCGGCTCCAGTCAGCAGGAGGCAACGGTTCCGTCAGATGGTGACAGACTACATGGCTTGCCCTCTTACTGTACTCCCAGACGGCTCTTCCCCGTTCAAGTTTTGGGTCTCTAAGCTGGATACATGGCCAGAGCTAAGCCAGTATGCATTGGAGGTGCTGGCTTGCCCTGCGGCTAGTGTCTTATCGGAACGTGTCTTTAGTGCCGCAGGTGGTGTACTAACAGACCGTCGCATGCGACTATCCTCCGATAACGTTGACCGGCTTACTTTCCTGAAAATGAACCAGGCCTGGATCTCGCAGGAATTTGCCACTCCTCTGCCTGATTAAGTAATTGGGTGTCATCCAGGTCTCCTGCTGTGTTCATCTTTCTACCACCTGAACTGCTATTCCTGGGCTCCAACACCGCCAGTTGCGGCTCAGAAGTGCAGGCTGCACAGTAAAAACATACGACCCAGTGTTATTGGGTTTCAGTAACGTCAGCTGATCCCCAGCTGTGTAGCCGGCAATGTGTCCTGCGACCGCCACGCTGGCACAACAACCTAAATGTAAGGGAACCTGTCCCCCCCCCCCCCGTCGTTTGTTACTGAAAGAGCCATCTTGTGCAGCAGTAATGCTGCACAAGGAAAAGGTAGCTCTTTTTTTTTAGCTCTTTGCACACGCAGAACTTAACACTTATAAAATGTGTTCACTGATACCGTTATACCGTCCCGGAGCTGGGACTTTCCTTCGTAATGTGACGCAGCACAGCCGTCATTCCTACCCCCTTGGTGCCATGCGCTGCCTCCTCAGCGTTGTTTTAAGCTGTCACGGAGCCTGCGCTGTTCTGTTATCCCTTGGGCATGCCCTATTTGTGCTGCCTGTCTTCTGACATAATTTGGTGTCAGGCTGGCTGCGCCTGTGCGGCCGCGGTGCCCGAGATCCCGCCTCGCAGTGTCTTCTGATTGAGTCACACTGCGGGCCTGGGATCCATGGGCATGCGCAGTGCATATCTTCCCCTCGGGCTCTCGCTCATTTCCCTCCGCCTTCTTTAGACTGTGCGCCGTCAGCTGATCCCTAGCATGCCACGGCCGTGACACCGCACAGTCTGAAGAAGAGGGAAGGAGGGGAGTGAGAGTCGAGGTTATGCACTGTGCATGCCCATGGTTCCAAGGCCCGCAGTGGGATTACGTTAGATGAGACTGCGAGGTGGGATCTGGAGCAGCGTGGACGCACAGGCACTGACAGCCTGACACCAAATTATGTCAGAAGACAGGCAGCGCTAATTGGGCATGGCCAAGGGCTAACAGAACAGCGCAGGCTCCGTGGCAGCTTAAAACAACGCTGAGGAGGCAGCGCACGGCATCAAGGGGATAGGAATGACAGCTGTGCTGTGTCCCATTACGAAGGAAATTCGCACCTCCGGAACGGTTTAACGGTATAAAGGGACACATTTTTAGTGTTTACTTCGGTGTTTGCAAGGAGCATAATTAAAAGAGCAACCTTTTCCTTTTGCATCCTTAGTGCTGCACAACATGGCTCTTTCAGCTACAAACGTCTTGGGGGGGGGGGTTAAAGGTTTCCTTTCAACTTGCTCCAATCAGGCTTCGGCCTACACTCTGTTCCTCTGCTCCTCCTGCTGTCCCTGGGCTCTAACACCGCCAGTTGGTGCCTGGAAGTGCTGTGTGCACAGTCAACAGTCGCTCCTCTGTTATTGGGGTTCAGTAACGTCAGCTGATCCCCAGCTGTGTGTGCGGCAATACCTCCAATCTGCTCCTCCTGCTGTCCCTGGGCTCTAACACCGCCAGTTGGTGCCTGGAAGTGCTGTGTGCACAGTCAACAGTCGCTCCTCTGTTATTGGGGTTCAGTAACGTCAGCTGATCCCCAGCTGTGTATCCGGCAACGTGTCATGCGACCGCCACGCTGGCACAACTAAAATGTAAGGGGACCTGTCCCCCCCCCCCCCCTAGGCGTTTGTTACTGAAAGAGCCACCATGTGCAGCACTAATACTGCACAAGGGAAAGGTCGCTCTTGAAATTATGCTCCTTGCAAACGCTGAACTACACACTCATGTAATGTGTCCCCTCACACCGTCCAACCGTCCCGGAGGTGGGACTTTCCTTTGTAATGTGACGCAGCACAGCCGTCATTGCTACCCCCTTGGCACCGTGCGCTGCCTCCTTAGCGTTGTTTGATTCCGTCATGGACCCTGCGCTGTTATGTTATCCCTTGGCCATGCACAGTTTGCGCTGCCCGTCCTCTGACATCATTTGTTGTCGTCCTGGCTGCGCCTGTGCGTCCACGCTGCCCGAAATCACACCTCGCAGTGTCGTCTAATGTGATCCCACAGTGGGCCTGGTATCCATGGCCATGCGCAGTGCATATACTAGCCTCTCACTCCCCTTCTTCACGCTTCTTCAGACTAGGCGGCGTCAGCTGATCCCTAATAGCATGCCACGGCCGTGACGCCGCACAGTCTGAAGAAGCAGGAAGGAGGTGAGTGAGAGGCGATGATATGCACTGCGCATGCCCATGGATCCCTGGCCCGCAGTGGGACTACATTAGATGACACTGCAAGGTTGGATCTCGGGCAGCTTGGACGCACAGGCACTGCCAGCCTGACACCTACATGATGTCAGAAGACGGGCACCGCTAACTGTGCATGGCCAAGGGATAACATTACAGTGCGGGCTCCGTGACAGAACCAAACAACGTTGAGGAGGTGGTGCCCGGCACCAAGGGGGTTGGAATGACGGCTGTGCTGTGTCACATTACAAAGGAAAGTCCCACTTCCGGGATGGTTTGACGGTGTGAGGGGACACATTATATGAGTGTGTACTTCAGCGTTTGCAAGGAGCATAATTTTCGGAGCCACCATTTTCCATGTGCAGTATTACTGCTGTACAAGATGGCTCTTTCAGCAACAAATGCCTGGGGGGGGGGGGGTTAAAGGTTCCCTTTCAACTTGCTCCACTGCAGGCTTCGGCCTACACTCTGCTCCTCTTTGATTCCCTGGGTTTCAACACTGTCATTTGCCACCTTGAAGTGTTGTCTACACAGAAAAAAAGACTAGGTGATGTGTCAGTGGGGTTCAGCACCGCCAGCTGTTCCCCTGCTGTGTAGTCGGCAACGTGTCCAGCACAAGCCACGCTGGCACAACAGAACAAAAGCTGCCACCAGTGCAGGCTTCGGCCTACACTCTGCTCCTCTCCTCCTCCTGCTGACCCTGGGCTCAAACACCGCTAGTTTTTGCCCGGAAGTGCTAGCTGCACAGAGAAAAACACCAGCCAATGTGTTAGTGGGGTTCAGCAACGCCAGCTGTTCCCCTGCTGTGTAGCCGGCAACGTGACCTGCAAACGCCACGCAGGCACATGAACTGAAATTAAAGGGAACCTGGCCCCACCCCCCCAGGTGTTTCTATGTATAACAGCCACCTAGTACAGCAGTACTGCTGCATTTGTACAAGGTGGCTGACTTTTTCTCCTTGCCCACGTGAAACTCAACACGTAAAAAATGTGTCTCATTGAGACCATTCCACTGTCCCTGAGGTGTGACTTTCCTTTGTAATGATACGCAGCACCCCCCTTGGTAGCGTTTCCCGTCTTTTGTCATCATGGTTAGCTGGCTGCGCCTGTGCATCCGCCCTGCTAGAAACAACGCCCCTCGTTGTCATATTTATTTTGTCAGCGAGGGTGTGGTTTATGGGCACGAGCAGTGCATATGTTCGCCTGTCTTAACTCATCTCCTTCCGCCTTCTTCAGACTGTGCGGCCTCCTGGCCGTGGTAGGCGATAAGGGATCAGCTGAGGCCGCCCAGTCTGGAGCAGGTGTAAGGACATGTGTAAGCGGCAAACCTATTTACTGCACAAGGCCACGAATCCCAGCCACGCAGTGTGATTTTTTGAAAACACACTGTGGGTCTGGGATTCATGTCCATCGCTAACCGCAACGGCCGACATGAAATGAGGTCAGAAGACAGGAAGCGCTCACAGCGCATGGCCAAGGGATCACAATAGCGCAGACTCCTGTACAGCAAATAACAACGCTCAGGAATCTGCGCCCAGTACCTAGGTGCAAATTTTTACACCTGTGCTGCGTCTCGTTAAAAAGACAAGTCACGCCTCCACAACTGTTTGACAGTATAATGGGCTAAATAGTGTACGTGTTTTAGTCAGCGTGTGCAAGGAGCAAAACAAATAGAGCAACCTTTTACTTGTGCAGCATTAATGCTGCACAAGGTGTGGCTCTTGTACCTTGCAACACCTGAGGGGGGGGTTAAAGGTAACCTTTGAAATTGGTTCAACTAGGCTTCGGCCTACACTCTGCTCCTCTACTCCTCCTGCTGACCCTGGGCTCAAACACCGCTAGTTTTTGCCCGGAAATGCTAGCTGCACAGAGAAAAACACCAGTCAATGTGTCAGTGGGGTTCAGCAACGCCAGCTGTTCCCCTGCTGTGTAGCTTGCAACGTGACCTGCAAACGCCACGCAGGCACATGAACTGAAATTGAAGGGAGCCTGCCCCCCACCCACAGGTGTTTCTATGTATATCAGCCACCTTGTACAGCAGTACTGCTGCATTTGTACGAGGTGGCTGACTTTTTCTCCTTGCCCACGTGGAACTCAACACGTACAAAATGTGTCTCATTAGAGACCATTACAATGTCCCTGAGGTGTGACTTTCCTTTGTAATGACACGCAGCACCACCCTTGTTAGCGCTTCCCGTCTTTTGACATCATTGGTTAGCTGGCTGCGCCTGTGCATCTCCCCTGCTCGAAACAACGGCCCTCGGTGTCTTATTTTTTTGGACAGCGAGGGTGTGATTGATGGGCATGTGCAGTGCATATGTTTGCCTGTGTTCACTCATCTCCTTCCGCCTTCTTCAGACTGGGTGTCCTCATGGCCGCGGCAGGCGATAAGGGATCAGATGAGGCCGCCCAGTCTGAAGCAGGTGTAAGGACATGTGTGAGCGGCAAACATATTTAGTGCACCAGGGCACAAATCCCAGCACCGCAGTGTGATTTTTTAAAAACACACTGTGGGTCTGGGATTCATGTCCATCGCTAACCGCAACGGCCGACATGAAATGAGGTCAGAAGACAGGAAGCGCTCACAGCGCATGGCCAAGGGATCACAATAGCGCAGACTCCTGTACAGCAAATAACAACGCTCAGGAATCTGCGCCCAGTACCTAGGTGCAAATTTTGACACCTGTGCTGCGTCTCGTTAAAAAGACAAGTCACGCCTCCACAACTGTTTGACAGTATAATGGGCTAAATAGTGTACGTGTTTAATTCAGCGTGTGCAAGGAGCAAAATTAAATAGAGCAACCTTTGACTTGTGCATCATTAATGCTGTTCAAGGTGTGGCTCTTGTACCTTGCAACACCTGAGGGGGGGGTTAAAGGTAACCTTTGAAATTGGTTCAACTAGGCTTCGGCCTACACTCTGCTCCTCTACTCCTCCTGCTGACCCTGGGCTCAAACACCGCTAGTTTTTGCCCGGAAATGCTAGCTGCACAGAGAAAAACACCAGCCAATGTGTTAGTGGGGTTCAGCACCGCCAGCTGTTCCCCTGCTGTGTAGTCGGCAACGTGTCCAGCACAAGCCACGCTGGCACAACAGAACAAAAGCTGCCACCAGTGCAGGCTTCGGCCTACACTTTGCTCCTCTCCTCCTCCTGCTGACCCTGGGCTCAAACAACGCCAGTTTCTGCCCGGACATGCTAGCTGCACAGAGAAAAACACCAGCCAATGTGTTAGTGGTGTTCAGCACCGCCAGCTGTTCCCCCGCTGTGTAGCCGGCATCGTGTCCAGCACAAGCCACGCTGGCACAACCGACCAAAAGCTGCCACCAGTGCAGGCTTCGGCCTACACTTTGCTCCTCTCCTCCTCCTCCTGCTGACCCTGGGCTCTAACACCGCTAGTTTTTGCCCGGACATGCAATGTGCACAGAGAAAAACACCAGTCAATGTGTCAGTGGGGTTCAGCAACGCCAGCTGTTCCCCTGCTGTGTAGCTTGCAACGTGACCTGCAAACGCCACGCAGGCACATGAACTGAAATTGAAGGGAGCCTGCCCCCCACCCCCCCAGGTGTTTCTATGTATAACAGCCACCTTGTACAGCAGTACTGCTGCATTTGTACAAGGTGGCTGACTTTTTCTCCTTGCACACGTGGAACTCAACAAGTACAAAATGTGTCTCATTACAGACCATTACAATGTCCCTGAGGTGTGACTTTCCTTTTTAATGACACGCAGCACCCCCATTGTTAGCGCTGCCCGTCTCCTGACATCATTGGTTGGCTGGCTGTGCCTGTGCGTCCCCCCTGCCCGACACAACGCCCCCCGTTGTCTCATATATTTTGACTGCGAGGGTGTGATTGATGGGCACGAGCAGTGCATATGTTCCCCTGTTTTCACTCCCCTCCTTCCGCCTTCTTCTGACTGTGCGGCCTCATGGCCGCGGCATGCGATAAGGGATCAGCTGAGGCCGCCCAGTCTGAAGCAGGTGTAAGGACATGTGTGAGCGGCGAACATATTTACTGCACAAGGCCACGAATCCCAGCACCGCAGTGTGACTTTAGGAAAAGCCACTGTGGGTCTGGGATTTATGGCCATCGTTAACCGCACCGGCCAACATGAAATGAGGTCATGAGACGGCCTGCACTAACAGGGTATTGCCAAGGGATAACACAAGAGCGCAGACTCCTGTACAGCAAATAACAACGCTCAGGAATCTGCGCCCAGTACCTAGGTGCAAATTTTGACACCTGTGCTGCGTCTCCTTAAAAAGACAAGTCACGCCTCCACAACTGTTTGACAGTATAATGGGCTAAATAGTGTACGTGTTTAATTCAGCGTGTGCAAGGAGCAAAATTAAATAGAGCAACCTTTGACTTGTGCATCATTAATGCTGTTCAAGGTGTGGCTCTTGTACCTTGCAACACCTGAGGGGGGGGTTAAAGGTAACCTTTGAAATTGGTTCAACTAGGCTTCGGCCTACACTTTGCTCCTCTACTCCTCCTGCTGACCCTGGGCTCAAACACCGCTAGTTTTTGCCCGGAAATGCTAGCTGCACAGAGAAAAACACCAGCCAATGTGTTAGTGGGGTTCAGCACCGCCAGCTGTTCCCCTGCTGTGTAGTCGGCAACGTGTCCAGCACAAGCCACGCTGGCACAACAGAACAAAAGCTGCCACCAGTGCAGGCTTCGGCCTACACTTTGCTCCTCTCCTCCTCCTGCTGACCCTGGGCTCAAACAACGCCAGTTTCTGCCCGGACATGCTAGCTGCACAGAGAAAAACACCAGCCAATGTGTTAGTGGTGTTCAGCACCGCCAGCTGTTCCCCCGCTGTGTAGCCGGCATCGTGTCCAGCACAAGCCACGCTGGCACAACCGACCAAAAGCTGCCACCAGTGCAGGCTTCGGCCTACACTTTGCTCCTCTCCTCCTCCTCCTGCTGACCCTGGGCTCTAACACCGCTAGTTTTTGCCCGGACATGCAATGTGCACAGAGAAAAACACCAGTCAATGTGTCAGTGGGGTTCAGCAACGCCAGCTGTTCCCCTGCTGTGTAGCTTGCAACGTGACCTGCAAACGCCACGCAGGCACATGAACTGAAATTGAAGGGAGCCTGCCCCCCACCCCCCCAGGTGTTTCTATGTATAACAGCCACCTTGTACAGCAGTACTGCTGCATTTGTACAAGGTGGCTGACTTTTTCTCCTTGCACACGTGGAACTCAACAAGTACAAAATGTGTCTCATTACAGACCATTACAATGTCCCTGAGGTGTGACTTTCCTTTTTAATGACACGCAGCACCCCCATTGTTAGCGCTGCCCGTCTCCTGACATCATTGGTTGGCTGGCTGTGCCTGTGCGTCCCCCCTGCCCGACACAACGCCCCCCGTTGTCTCATATATTTTGACTGCGAGGGTGTGATTGATGGGCACGAGCAGTGCATATGTTCCCCTGTTTTCACTCCCCTCCTTCCGCCTTCTTCTGACTGTGCGGCCTCATGGCCGCGGCATGCGATAAGGGATCAGCTGAGGCCGCCCAGTCTGAAGCAGGTGTAAGGACATGTGTGAGCGGCGAACATATTTACTGCACAAGGCCACGAATCCCAGCACCGCAGTGTGACTTTAGGAAAAGCCACTGTGGGTCTGGGATTTATGGCCATCGTTAACCGCACCGGCCAACATGAAATGAGGTCATGAGACGGCCTGCACTAACAGGGTATTGCCAAGGGATAACACAAGAGCGCAGACTCCTGTACAGCAAATAACAACGCTCAGGAATCTGCGCCCAGTACCTAGGTGCAAATTTTGACACCTGTGCTGCGTCTCCTTAAAAAGACTAGTAGTCACGCCTCCACTACTGTTTGACAGTATAATGGGCTAAATAGTGTACGTGTTTAATTCAGCGTGTGCAAGGAGCAAAATTAAATAGAGCAACCTTTGACTTGTGCATCAATAATGCTGTTCAAGGTGTGGCTCTTGTACCTTGCAACACCTGAGGGGGGGTTAAAGGTAATCTTTGAAATTGGTTCAACTAGGCTTTGGCCAACACTCTGCTCCTCTACTCCTCCTGCTGACCCTGGGCTCAAACACCGCTAGTTTTTGCCCGGAAATGCTAGCTGCACAGAGAAAAACACCAGCCAATGTGTTAGTGGGGTTCAGCACCGCCAGCTGTTCCCCTGCTGTGTAGTCGGCAACGTGTCCAGCACAAGCCACGCTGGCACAACAGAACAAAAGCTGCCACCAGTGCAGGCTTCGGCCTACACTTTGCTCCTCTCCTCCTCCTGCTGACCCTGGGCTCAAACAACGCCAGTTTATGCCCGGACATGCTAGCTGCACAGAGAAAAACACCAGCCAATGTGTTAGTGGGGTTCAGCACCGCCAGCTGTTCCCCTGCTGTGCAGCTTGCAACGTGACCTGCAAACGCCACGCAGGCACATGAACTGAAATTGAAGGGAGCCTGGCCACCACCCCCAGGTGTTTCTATGTATAACAGCCACCTTGTACAGCAGTACTGCTGCATTTGTACAAGGTGGCTGACGTTTTCTCCTTGCCCACGTGGAACTCAACACGTACAAAATGTGTCTCTTTGAGACCATTCCACTGTCCCTGAGGTGTGACTTTCCTTTCTAATGATACGCAGCACCCCCCTTGGTAGCGCTTCCCGTCTTCTGACATCATTGGTTGGCTACTTGCGCCTGTTCGTCCGCCCTGCCTGAATAAAATGCTCCTCGTTGTCTTAATTATTTTGACTGCGAGGGTGTGATTGATGGGCACGAGCAGTGCATATCTTCGCCTGTCTTAACTCATCTCCTTCCGCCTTCTTCAGACTGTGCAGCCTCATGGCCGCGGCATGCGAGAAGGGATCAGCAGAGGCCGCCCAGTCTGAAGCAGGTGTAAGGACGTGTGTGAGCGGCCAAAATATTTACTGCTCAAGGCCACGAATCCCAGCACCGCAGTGTGGCTTTATGAAAAGACACTGTGGGTCTGGGATTTATGGCCATCGTTAACCGCACCGGCCAACATGAAATGAGGTCATAAGATGGGCAGCGCTAACAGGGCATTGCCAAGGGATAACACAAGAGCGCAGACTCCTGTACAGCAAATAACAACGCTCAGGAAGCTGCGCCAAGCACCAAGGCGTTATTTTGGACACCTGTGCTGCGTCTCATCAAAAAACCAAGTCACGCATCCACTACAGTTTGACTGTAGAATGGGGTAAATTGTGTATGTCTTTCATTCAGCGTGTGCAAGTAGACAAATTAATAGAGCAACCTTTCACTTGTGCAGCATTAATACTGCACAAGGTGTGTCTCTTGTACTTTGTAACACCTGAGGGGGGGGTTAAAGGTTTCCTTTGAAATTGGTTCAACTAGGCTTCGGCCTACACTCTGCTCCTCTCCTCCTCCTCCTGCTTCAACACGGGCTCTAACATCGCAAGTTTTTGCCCGCAAGTGCTAGCTGCACAGATAAAAACACACGCCATTGTGTTAGTGGGGTTCAGCAACGCCAGCTGTTCCCCCAGTGTGTAGCCGGCAAAGTGTCCTGCAAACGCAACGCAGACACAAAGCTGCCTCCAGTGCAGGCTTCGGCCTACACTCATCTCCCCCTGCTTACCCTTTGCTCCAACACCGCTAGTTGGGGCTCTAGGAAGACAATCTTTAATAGGCAAGGCAACGCATCCGGGTTCCAGCACCGCCAGCTGGTTCTCGGCAGTGTTCTTGTCACAGGTACTCCCTCGTGCCAAGCCTGGTTTCAGCACCGTCAGCTGTTTCCGGGTTGTGTCAACTTCACTGAGACGCCTATGCTTGCCCCGTCGTGGGGCGGTCGAGTTAGCCAACTCCAGGGTGCCTCCAGTTTAGGAGCTTCCTATGTGGGCTGCGTGAACTGGTAGTCAAGGCTGGTTCTGTAGTGCCAGTAGGCCCAGCTCCCCCTGTAGGACTGTTGGGGTTCGGTAACTGCGGCTGCCTCGCGGCCTAGCTGTTCTCTCCTCTCCTGTGGGCCTTGGGGTCCACCACCTGGTTCCAGCACCGTCAGCTGGTTCCGGGCCGAGCCTTTGGCTTAGGTGCCTCCTCCTGGGTAGCCGAGTTCCGCCAACGTTAGGCGGTCCTTGGTAGTGCTTTTAAGCGCGGGCACCTACAGCTTAGTAACCGGGTTCCAGCACCGTCAGCTGGTCCTCGGTCGTGCCATTGGCTCTTGCACACTGGGGCAACGCATCTGGGTTCCAGCACCGCCAGCTGGTTCTCGGCAGTGTTTTTGTCACAGGTACTCCCTCGTGCCAAGCCTGGTTTCAGCACCGTCAGCTGTTTCCGGGTTGTGTCAACTTCACTGAGACGCCTATGCTTGCCCCGTCGTGGGGCGGTCGAGTTAGCCAACTCCAGGGTGCCTCCAGTTTAGGAGCTTCCTATGTGGGCTGCGTGAACTGGTAGTCAAGGCTGGTTCTGTAGTGCCAGTAGGCCCAGCTCCCCCTGTAGGACTGTTGGGGTTCGGTAACTGCGGCTGCCTCGCGGCCTAGCTGTTCTCTCCTCTCCTGTGGGCCTTGGGGTCCACCACCTGGTTCCAGCACCGTCAGCTGGTTCCGGGCCGAGCCTTTGGATTAGGTGCCTCCTCCTGGGTAGCCGAGTTCCGCCAACGTTAGGCGGTCCTTGGTAGTGCTTTTAAGCGCGGGCACCTACAGCTTAGTAACCGGGTTCCAGCACCGTCAGCTGGTCCTCGGTCGTGCCATTGGCTCTTGCACACTGGGGCAACGCATCTGGGTTCCAGCACCGCCAGCTGGTTCTCGGCAGTGTTTTTGTCACAGGTACTCCCTCGTGCCAAGCCTGGTTTCAGCACCGTCAGCTGTTTCCGGGTTGTGTCAACTTCACTGAGACGCCTATGCTTGCCCCGTCGTGGGGCGGTCGAGTTAGCCAACTCCAGGGTGCCTCCAGTTTAGGAGCTTCCTATGTGGGCTGCGTGAACTGGTAGTCAAGGCTGGTTCTGTAGTGCCAGTAGGCCCAGCTCCCCCTGTAGGACTGTTGGGGTTCGGTAACTGCGGCTGCCTCGCGGCCTAGCTGTTCTCTCCTCTCCTGTGGGCCTTGGGGTCCACCACCTGGTTCCAGCACCGTCAGCTGGTTCCGGGCCGAGCCTTTGGCTTAGGTGCCTCCTCCTGGGTAGCCGAGTTCCGCCAACGTTAGGCGGTCCTTGGTAGTGCTTTTAAGCGCGGGCACCTACAGCTTAGTAACCGGGTTCCAGCACCGTCAGCTGGTCCTCGGTCGTGCCATTGGCTCTTGCACACTGGGGCAACGCATCTGGGTTCCAGCACCGCCAGCTGGTTCTCGGCAGTGTTTTTGTCACAGGTACTCCCTCGTGCCAAGCCTGGTTTCAGCACCGTCAGCTGTTTCCGGGTTGTGTCAACTTCACTGAGACGCCTATGCTTGCCCCGTCGTGGGGCGGTCGAGTTAGCCAACTCCAGGGTGCCTCCAGTTTAGGAGCTTCCTATGTGGGCTGCGTGAACTGGTAGTCAAGGCTGGTTCTGTAGTGCCAGTAGGCCCAGCTCCCCCTGTAGGACTGTTGGGGTTCGGTAACTGCGGCTGCCTCGCGGCCTAGCTGTTCTCTCCTCTCCTGTGGGCCTTGGGGTCCACCACCTGGTTCCAGCACCGTCAGCTGGTTCCGGGCCGAGCCTTTGGCTTAGGTGCCTCCTCCTGGGTAGCTGAGTTCCGCCAACGTTAGGCGGTCCTTGGTAGTGCTTTTAAGCGCGGGCACCTACAGCTTAGTAACCGGGTTCCAGCACCGTCAGCTGGTCCTCGGTCGTGCCATTGGCTCTTGCACACTGGGGCAACGCATCTGGGTTCCAGCACCGCCAGCTGGTTCTCGGCAGTGTTTTTGTCACAGGTACTCCCTCGTGCCAAGCCTGGTTTCAGCACCGTCAGCTGTTTCCGGGTTGTGTCAACTTCACTGAGACGCCTATGCTTGCCCCGTCGTGGGGCGGTCGAGTTAGCCAACTCCAGGGTGCCTCCAGTTTAGGAGCTTCCTATGTGGGCTGCGTGAACTGGTAGTCAAGGCTGGTTCTGTAGTGCCAGTAGGCCCAGCTCCCCCTGTAGGACTGTTGGGGTTCGGTAACTGCGGCTGCCTCGCGGCCTAGCTGTTCTCTCCTCTCCTGTGGGCCTTGGGGTCCACCACCTGGTTCCAGCACCGTCAGCTGGTTCCGGGCCGAGCCTTTGGCTTAGGTGCCTCCTCCTGGGTAGCCGAGTTCCGCCAACGTTAGGCGGTCCTTGGTAGTGCTTTTAAGCGCGGGCACCTACAGCTTAGTAACCGGGTTCCAGCACCGTCAGCTGGTCCTCGGTCGTGCCATTGGCTCTTGCACACTGGGGCAACGCATCTGGGTTCCAGCACCGCCAGCTGGTTCTCGGCAGTGTTTTTGTCACAGGTACTCCCTCGTGCCAAGCCTGGTTTCAGCACCGTCAGCTGTTTCCGGGTTGTGTCAACTTCACTGAGACGCCTATGCTTGCCCCGTCGTGGGGCGGTCGAGTTAGCCAACTCCAGGGTGCCTCCAGTTTAGGAGCTTCCTATGTGGGCTGCGTGAACTGGTAGTCAAGGCTGGTTCTGTAGTGCCAGTAGGCCCAGCTCCCCCTGTAGGACTGTTGGGGTTCGGTAACTGCGGCTGCCTCGCGGCCTAGCTGTTCTCTCCTCTCCTGTGGGCCTTGGGGTCCACCACCTGGTTCCAGCACCGTCAGCTGGTTCCGGGCCGAGCCTTTGGCTTAGGTGCCTCCTCCTGGGTAGCCGAGTTCCGCCAACGCCAGGCGGTCCTTGGTAGTGCTTTTAAGCGCGGGCACCTACAGCTTAGTAACCGGGTTCCAGCACCGTCAGCTGGTCCTCGGTCGTGCCATTGGCTCTTGCACACTGGGGCAACGCATCTGGGTTCCAGCACCGCCAGCTGGTTCTCGGCAGTGTTCTTGTCACAGGTACTCCCTCGTGCCAAGCCTGGTTTCAGCACCGTCAGCTGTTTCCGGGTTGTGTCAACTTCACTGAGACGCCTATGCTTGCCCCGTCGTGGGGCGGTCGAGTTAGCCAACTCCAGGGTGCCTCCAGTTTAGGAGCTTCCTATGTGGGCTGCGTGAACTGGTAGTCAAGGCTGGTTCTGTAGTGCCAGTAGGCCCAGCTCCCCCTGTAGGACTGTTGGGGTTCGGTAACTGCGGCTGCCTCGCGGCCTAGCTGTTCTCTCCTCTCCTGTGGGCCTTGGGGTCCACCACCTGGTTCCAGCACCGTCAGCTGGTTCCGGGCCGAGCCTTTGGCTTAGGTGCCTCCTCCTGGGTAGCCGAGTTCCGCCAACGTTAGGCGGTCCTTGGTAGTGCTTTTAAGCGCGGGCACCTACAGCTTAGTAACCGGGTTCCAGCACCGTCAGCTGGTCCTCGGTCGTGCCATTGGCTCTTGCACACTGGGGCAACGCATCTGGGTTCCAGCACCGCCAGCTGGTTCTCGGCAGTGTTTTTGTCACAGGTACTCCCTCGTGCCAAGCCTGGTTTCAGCACCGTCAGCTGTTTCCGGGTTGTGTCAACTTCACTGAGACGCCTATGCTTGCCCCGTCGTGGGGCGGTCGAGTTAGCCAACTCCAGGGTGCCTCCAGTTTAGGAGCTTCCTATGTGGGCTGCGTGAACTGGTAGTCAAGGCTGGTTCTGTAGTGCCAGTAGGCCCAGCTCCCCCTGTAGGACTGTTGGGGTTCGGTAACTGCGGCTGCCTCGCGGCCTAGCTGTTCTCTCCTCTCCTGTGGGCCTTGGGGTCCACCACCTGGTTCCAGCACCATCAGCTGGTTCCGGGCCGAGCCTTTGGCTTAGGTGCCTCCTCCTGGGTAGCCGAGTTCCGCCAACGCCAGGCGGTCCTTGGTAGTGCTTTTAAGCGCGGGCACCTACAGCTTAGTAACCGGGTTCCAGCACCGTCAGCTGGTCCTCGGTCGTGCCATTGGCTCTTGCACACTGGGGCAACGCATCCGGGTTCCAGCACCGCCAGCTGGTTCTCGGCAGTGTTCTTGTCACAGGTACTCCCTCGTGCCAAGCCTGGTTTCAGCACCGTCAGCTGTTTCCGGGTTGTGTCAACTTCACTGAGACGCCTATGCTTGCCCCGTCGTGGGGCGGTCGAGTTAGCCAACTCCAGGGTGCCTCCAGTTTAGGAGCTTCCTATGTGGGCTGCGTGAACTGGTAGTCAAGGCTGGTTCTGTAGTGCCAGTAGGCCCAGCTCCCCCTGTAGGACTGTTGGGGTTCGGTAACTGCGGCTGCCTCGCGGCCTAGCTGTTCTCTCCTCTCCTGTGGGCCTTGGGGTCCACCACCTGGTTCCAGCACCGTCAGCTGGTTCCGGGCC
This sequence comes from Ranitomeya imitator, assembly GCF_032444005.1. Lineage (NCBI taxonomy): Eukaryota > Metazoa > Chordata > Amphibia > Anura > Dendrobatidae > Ranitomeya > Ranitomeya imitator. The sequence goes on from NC_091282.1 coordinate 680,576,525, forward strand.
GAGCCTTTGGCTTAGGTGCCTCCTCCTGGGTAGCCGAGTTCCGCCAACGTTAGGCGGTCCTTGGTAGTGCTTTTAAGCGCGGGCACCTACAGCTTAGTAACCGGGTTCCAGCACCGTCAGCTGGTCCTCGGTCGTGCCATTGGCTCTTGCACACTGGGGCAACGCATCTGGGTTCCAGCACCGCCAGCTGGTTCTCGGCAGTGTTTTTGTCACAGGTACTCCCTCGTGCCAAGCCTGGTTTCAGCACCGTCAGCTGTTTCCGGGTTGTGTCAACTTCACTGAGACGCCTATGCTTGCCCCGTCGTGGGGCGGTCGAGTTAGCCAACTCCAGGGTGCCTCCAGTTTAGGAGCTTCCTATGTGGGCTGCGTGAACTGGTAGTCAAGGCTGGTTCTGTAGTGCCAGTAGGCCCAGCTCCCCCTGTAGGACTGTTGGGGTTCGGTAACTGCGGCTGCCTCGCGGCCTAGCTGTTCTCTCCTCTCCTGTGGGCCTTGGGGTCCACCACCTGGTTCCAGCACCGTCAGCTGGTTCCGGGCCGAGCCTTTGGCTTAGGTGCCTCCTCCTGGGTAGCCGAGTTCCGCCAACGCCAGGCGGTCCTTGGTAGTGCTTTTAAGCGCGGGCACCTACAGCTTAGTAACCGGGTTCCAGCACCGTCAGCTGGTCCTCGGTCGTGCCATTGGCTCTTGCACACTGGGGCAACGCATCCGGGTTCCAGCACCGCCAGCTGGTTCTCGGCAGTGTTCTTGTCACAGGTACTCCCTCGTGCCAAGCCTGGTTTCAGCACCGTCAGCTGTTTCCGGGTTGTGTCAACTTCACTGAGACGCCTATGCTTGCCCCGTCGTGGGGCGGTCGAGTTAGCCAACTCCAGGGTGCCTCCAGTTTAGGAGCTTCCTATGTGGGCTGCGTGAACTGGTAGTCAAGGCTGGTTCTGTAGTGCCAGTAGGCCCAGCTCCCCCTGTAGGACTGTTGGGGTTCGGTAACTGCGGCTGCCTCGCGGCCTAGCTGTTCTCTCCTCTCCTGTGGGCCTTGGGGTCCACCACCTGGTTCCAGCACCGTCAGCTGGTTCTCGGCAGTGTCTTTTGCTCTTGTACCTTCTGCTCCCCATCCTGGTTCCAGTACCGTCAGCTGGTTCCGGGCAGAGCCTTTGGCTTAGGTGCCTCCTTCTGGGTATCCAAGTTCCACCAATGTCAGGTGGTCCTTGGTAGTGCTTTCAGGCACGGGTACCTCCTGCTTAGTAACCGGGTTCCAGTAACGTCAGCTGGTCCTTGGTAGTTCCATTGGCTCTTGGACATTCGGCTACCCATCCGGGTTCCAGTACCGTCAGCTGGTTCTCGGCAGTGTCTTTTGCTCTTGTACCTTCTGCTCCCCATCCTGGTTCCAGTAACGTCATCTGGTTCCGGGCAGAGCCTTTGGCTTAGGTGCCTCCTTCTGGGTATCCGAGTTCCGCCAACGTCAGGCGGTCCTTGGTAGTGCTTTTTAGCACGGGTACCTCCTGCTTAGTAACCGGGTTCCAGTAACGTCAGCTGGTCCTCGGTAGTTCCATAGGCTCTTGAACCTTCGGGTAGCCATCCGAGTTCCAGTTCCATCAGCTGGTTCTTGGCATTTTCTCAGCCTTCTTGTACCTTCTGCTACATTTCCAAGTTGAAGACCCTAACGTCGACAACCCGGAAGACCACCCCGATGACGACGACCCGGAAGACCACCCCGATGACGACGACGACGACGACGGCGGAGACGACGACGGCTGAGACGACGACGGCGGAGATGACGACACTGGAGACGAAGACCCTGGAGACGACAACATGGAAGACCGAGAAGCAGAAGAACAAGAGGCTGCAGAACAAAGAGCAGAAGAACATTAAGCATAAGACTTAATATCAGAGCAAAAGATATTATCTAAATTATATGCAGAAGAAGACTAAGCAGTGTATGGGGGTGAGTCCGTTCCTCCTCGTGGTGCCCCTGGATAAAGCCTGATGCTGCAGGCCAAACTGAACGCGGACAAATGTAACTTTTGTGACTGGCAGAACGGAAGGTGTAATCTTCCAACTTTTATAGACAACAACTACGGGAATGCCTGTCACAAATGAGAATATGATGAAGAAGTAGAATAGGAAGAATAATAACAGTGGAATAAAAAGAATATGTAGAATAGGAAGAATAATAATAGTTGAAGAAAATGAATATGAAGAATGTAATAAAAAAAAAAATAGGTAGAAGATGAAGAAGAAGATGAATAAGGTGAAGAAGTTGATGTCAAGGATGCTGATGATGATGAAGATGAAAGTGTGGGAAAAGAAAAAAAAAAAAAAAAGAAAAAAAAGAAGGGGAAGGGCGTGGAATAGTGAAACATCAATATCTGACAAAATAAAAAAAATTTACATACTCAATATCTTTTTCAATCCGAACTTCTTTAAAAAAAAAAAAAAAACATGCTATTCTATTTGATTGGACTAATCCTCATTGCCTTTAATGTCTCCGCCACCTCCCCCATACATCCTACATTATTCTTAGTTGTTTTCCTTCAGGTAGAATGAACCTACAAGGAAAGAAAGGGTTTATTTTAATTCCGATATTTTGGTCCCATTGACTTGCATTGGGATCGGGTATCGGTATCGGCGATATCCGATATTTTTTGAATATCGGCCGATCCAAACCGATACCGATACTTTCCGATATCGGAAGGTATCGCTCAACACTATTCATGACGCATCCAGCTGACCATTTCCGGTCTAGGTCACACACTATGGAATCACTTCTTAGTTGCCGTATTGTCACGTGCACATCGCCTAACCGCACATGTTCTTCATTGCCTGGTAACCACCGAAGTGAACCGCCAAGTAGCCACACTGCGTTCCACAGACTCTGTCGGGCTCATAGCATAGGTAATTCCCCCGTGCACTATTTCCATTATGCAGAACCCAAAGCCAGGGGAGCCCATTGCAAAAATTAATAATAAATAATAATATTTTATGGACAAACTCATTGGCGATTTTGGTTGGTAGCTGCCACACATGCATTGGAAACATGACCCTCTCCTACCAGTGTCCACTACACTGGGATAAGAGCAGAATGCTTTAACTCCAGCAAATAAAGAGAATAGGCTGTATATATACAAATATTTGTCAACCAGAGCACGTAGAGCCTATTCACCAACAAGATACGGGCTCAATTGCATTTTCTGTTGGCAACCCCCATAAATCTCTTGGACACACAACCAGCACTTCCGGTGCCAATTTGAGAGCATAAAATTACAACATGATGCATAGTGTCCTCTATAAATATATATCAACTAGATGGTGGCCCGATTCTGACGCATCGGGTAATCGAGAATATGCATGTCCATGTAGTATATTGCACAGTATATTGCACTATATTACCCAGCCACATAGTATATTGCCCAGTGACGTAGTATATTGCCCAGCCACATAGTTTATTGCCCAGTCACGTAGTATATTGCCCAGTCACATAGTATATTGCTTAGTCATGTAGTATATTGCCCAGTGACGTAGTATATTGCCCAGCCATAGTATATTGCCCAGTCACGTAGTATATTGCCCAGCCACGTAGTATATTGCCCAGCCACGTAGTATATTGCCCAGTCACGTAGTATATTGCCCAGTCACGTAGTATATTGCCCAGCCACGTAGTATATTGCCCAGCCACGTAGTATATTGCCCAGTCACGTAGTATATTGCCCAGTCACGTAGTATATTGCCCAGCCACGTAGTATATTGCCCAGTCACGTAGTATATTGCCCAGTGACGTAGTATACAGCACAGAGCTACATAGTATATTTCCCAGTGACGTAGTATACAGCACAGAGCCACGTAGTATATTTCCCAGTGACGTAGTATACAGCACAGAGCCACGTAATATATTGCCCAGCCACGTAGTATATTGGCCAGTCACATAGTATATTGCCCAGCTACGTAGTATATTGCCCAGCCACATATGTCACAGGTTAAAAAATAAACATAAACATATACTCACCTTCCGAGGGAGCCCTTGTAGTCATGTCGCCTGTGTATGGTGCACTCGGCAGCTTCCGGTCCCAGGGTTGGTAGCACAGGACCCGTGATGAAGTCACGGTCACATGACTGTGACATCATGGCAGGTCTTTCTCACGCAGGCACGCAGGACCTGTGATGAGGTCACCGTCACATGACCGTGATGTCATGGCAGGTCCTTGTCGCATACCATCCTTGCCACCGGAACCTGCCGCTTGTATGGAGCGGTTACCGGAGCGTGGCGAGGAGCGGGAATGGTGGCGGAAGGTGAGTATATAATGATTTTTTATTTTTTTAATTATTTTTAACATTAGATCCTTTTACTATTGATGCTGCATAGGCAGCATCAATAGTAAAAACTTGGTCACACAGGGTTAATAGTGGCGGTAACGGAGTGAGTTACCCGTGGCATAACGCGGTCCGTTACCGCCGGCATTAACCCTGTGTGAGCGGTGACCGGAGGGGAGTATGTGGGCGCCAGGCACTGACTGCGGGGAGTAAGGAGCGGCCATTTTCTTCCGGACTGTGCCCGTCGCTGATTGGTTGTGGCTGTTTTGCTGCGACCAATCAGCGACTTGGATCTCCTTGACAGACAGAGGCCGCGACCAATGAATATCCGTGACAGACAGACAGAAAGACAGACAGACGGAAGTGACCCTTAGACAATTATATAGTAGATATAATGCCATTAAAAATATATATACTGTGTGCAGAATTATTAGGCAAGTTGTATTTTGATCATCAGATACTTTTCAAACATGTTGTCCTACTCCAAGCTGTTCAGGCTTGAGAGCCAACTACCAATTAAGTAAATCAGGTGATGTGCATCACTGTAATGAGGAGGGGTGTTGTCTAATGACATCAAAACCCTATATAAGGTGTGCTTAATTATTAGGCAACTTTCTTTCCTTTGGCAAAATGGTTCAGAAGAGAGATTTGACGGGCTCTGAAAAGTCCAAAATTGTGAGATGTCTTGCAGAGGGATACAGCAGTCTTGAAATTGCCAAACTTTTGAAGAGTAATCACCAAACAATCAAGCGTTTCATGGCAAATAGCCAACAGGGTCGCAAAAAGCGTGTTAGGCAAAAAAGGCGCAAAATAACTGACCATGATTTGAGGAAAATCAAGCGTGAAGCTGCCAAGATGCCATTTGCCACCAGTTTTGCCATTTTTCAGAGCTGCAACATTACTTGAGTAACAAAAAGCACAAGGTGTGCGATACTCAGGGACATGGCCAAGGTAAGGAAGGCTGAAAAGCAACCACCTTTGAACAAGAAATATAAGATAAAATGTCAAGACTGGGCCAAGAAATATCTTAAGACTGACTTTTCAAAGGTTTTATGGACTGATGAAATGAGAGTGACTCTTGATGGGCCAGAGTCTAGATCAGTAAAGTGGAGAGAGTTCCACTCCGACTCAGACGCCAGCAAGGAGGAGGTGGGGTACTGGTATGGGCTGGTATCATCAAAGATGAACTTGTGGGACCATTTCGGGTTGAGGATGGAGTGAAGCTCAACTCCCAGACCTACTGCCAGTTTCTGGAAGAAAACTTCTTCAAGCAGTGGTACAGGAAAAAGTCAGTATCGTTCAAGAAAAACATGATTTTCATGCAGGACAATAATAATCTTTATTTTTTATATAGCGCTAACAATGCTCCATCACATGCCTCCAACTACTCCACAGCGTGGCTGGTCAGTAAATTTCTAAGAAGAAGAAATAATGACATGGCCCCCTTGTTCACCTGATCTGAACCCCATAGAGATCCTGTGGTCCCTCATAAAATGTGAGATCTACAGGGAGGGAAAACATTACACCTCTCGGAACAGTGTCTAGGAGGCTGTGGTGGCTGCTGCACACAATGTTGATCGTAAACAGATCAAGCAAATCTATTGGATGGAAGGCTGTTAGTGTCATCATAAAGGAAGGTGACTATATTGGTTACTAATTTTGGGGGGTTTTGTTTTTGCATGTCAGAAATGTTTATTTCTAATTTTTTTGCATTTACATTTACATTTTGCATTTTTCTGACAATGAGTGTACAAAGGGGAGCAGACTGTCAGTGGGAAGATCAGGCAGCACAAGGGGAGCAGGGTGTTAGTGGAAGAAGACAGTGCAAAGGGGGAGCATGCTGTCAGTGGAAGAGCAGGCAGAACAAAGGGGAGCAGGCTGCCAGTGGAAGGAGAAGGCAGCACAATAGGAGAGCAGGCTGTCAGTGGGAGGAGCAGGCAGCACAAAGGGGAACAGGCTGTCAGTTGGAGGAGCAGGCAGCACAAAGGGGAACAGGCTGTCAGTGGGAAGAACAGGTAGCACAAAGGAGAGCAGGCTGTCAGTGGGAGGAGAAAACATTGCAAAGGGGGAACATGCTGTCAGTGGAATGAGCAAACAGCTCAAAAGAGGGAGCAGGCTGTCAGTGGAAAAGCAGGCAGAACAAAGGGGGAGAGCAAGCTGTCAGTGGGATGAGCAGGCAGTCAGTGGGAAGGGCAGGCTGTCAGTGGGAGGAGAAGTCAAAGCAAAATAGGAGCAGGCTGTAAGTGGGAGGAACAGGCAGCACAAAGAGGGAGCAGGCTGTAAGAGAGCATAAAGAGCAGCCTGTGTTTTCATTATTTTATCATGTCAAAAAAGAAGATTTAATATATAGCTTTTTATTCTTCAAACATGAAGGTAAATCCTGAGGTTAACTGGACTTAATTAAAATGGCATCAACTCAAGTACATGATAGCATCAGTTAAATGTAGAGTATCTGTACCTTTTTCCTAATAGCTGTACCCATGGTTTATTAGTGAAATTACCATTGTTTGCACTATCGCCTAGTATATCCAATGTTATCACAGAGATACTATTACAGAGCATTAACCAATCGAAGACACAGAGTCAAGTGAAAGAGAAATGTTAAAATGAATTATTTTCCTGCACACAGTTCATTTTGTTTCCGTTTCATATTTAAAATTAAAAGGCATCTGGGACAGAAGTCAAGGATCCACATATTTACTCTATAAAAGACAAACTAATATAATTCTGTAACTGCGATGAGGGATTTATCAATGATAAATGTGCAATACTATGATGTGATTATTTGGTTTTCTTGATGGCTGGTTTCCCTTGTTTGTCTTCGAGGTGTAACCATGCATTTTTGGACAACTGGCAGCTGGGATAATCAACCTCCGCATTCTTTCAGCACTGGGTACCATTCAACTCTAAGAACATTATTACATCTTTTGGGGAAGGAAGGAAATCAAACAGCAGGAAATTAGCTAATTGGTTTTTAACAGTATACCCAGCCAGTCCCGTTTCAGAATTATTAATCAGACATAGAGTGCAGACTACAATGCATATCGTACCCACAAATCTGCCTTCTACACAACTTATTTTATGTCCTTTCAACAGTAGCAGTGATAACCACGCAAAACACAGGATATTCTCACTTCTAATTTTTTCATTCCCACATCTTCTAGCACTTTCAGCCTTGAATATTGACGCTCTAAAAATCATGTGAAGCAGATACAAGTGTTTGTAAAAAGCAATAGTCAAGTAACAGCTACTTAGCAAACTGTTGAGCCAGATGTTTCAACACTGTGCCAAAATTTTAAAATGTGAAAGATGCAACTTTGTATTCTACGCTTGGAGGTAAATTGAACATTAGGTATTTTAGATCCTTTAGTTCTCTGTTTAAACTGGTGCCATAATTTCACTTACAATACAGAATGCACTCTTAATGGGGGTTTACTGTAATTGTAAATCCATTCTGTTCCAAAAACCTTTGAAAACAATCAACTTTCCAAATATTATTCCAAAGTCCTTTCTGTATGCTTCATGTCAGATGCCTTGTTGTTGAGAAATCATCTTTTATCACTTTATATAAATGACCTCTTCCACGGTATGGGGAAAATGGTGTCTGGAAGATAACTCTGCCTCCAGAGCTTATTTTACCATAAATGGTGAGTTACGAGTGTGATTTGCGATGGCAGCTCGCTGCTCTCCTGATCTCACGCAGAGCTGTGTGTGATTAAACCTGACACTAACAGCTGCAAGTTTCTGTGAGCTTCAGCTTCCATCTCACAGGAAGACAGGGTTGTAATATTGTTGCAATACAGCAGAGCTGAGAGAGAAGCAAACAATGTGTTTGCAAGAAGATACATTTCATTTCTCCTGTTCTGTGTTAGTTACTTGTCTCACTGGTAACTTCCCTTCATGTAAAATAAGCTCTGGAGGCAGAGTTATCTTCTAGGAAGTATCCTCCCCAGAGCCTGATAGCAGAGAGATCAGGTGTACAATGATGAGAATATCCATTAGACAGCTCCTGTGCTATAAATTAGTAAAATATAAAAATGGGGTGGAGTCCCCGTTATTCTTGCTAACCAAAGCAGGCAAAATTGACAGCTCTGGGCTGCGACCCTCAGCTGTCAGTATTATCTCGGCTGGTTATCAAAAATAGAAGGTTCCCCACTAGGGCTGAGCGACTTTTCATTTTTTGAGGTCGAGTCGGGTTTCACGAAACCCGACTTTCTCAAAAGTCGGGTCGAGTGAAATCGGCTGATCTTATTGAAAAGTCGGGGTCAGGGATCGGCCGAAACACGAAACCCAATGCAAAGTCAATGGGAATTTTTTCTATATATATTTGCTTCAGCGCAATATAGCAGAAAAGCCGGTAATTCAATTGCCGGCTTTTCATTTCTCCTGCCTAAACCTGACATGATATGAGACATGGTTTACATACAGTAAACCATGTCATATCCACCTTTTTTTTGCATGTTACACACTACTAATGTTAGTAGTGTGTATGTGCAAAATTTCGGCACTCTAGCTACTAAATTTAAGGGTTAAATCGCGGAAAAAATTGATGTGGGCTCCCGCGCAATTTTCTCCGCCAGAGTGGTAAAGCCAGTGACTTTACACCAAGAGATGTGGAGGGGCTATAGGAGGGCAACAACTCGGGAAGCAGGACTGCTACCTCAGCCTTTGTGCAAGAATAAACAGGAGGAGCACTGCCAGAGCCCTGCAAAATGACCTCCAGCAGGCCACAAATGTGCATGAGTCTGCACAAACTGTTAGAAACCGACTCCATGAGGATGGTCTGAGTGCCTGACGTCCAAAGATGGGGGTTGTGCTCACAGCCCAACACAGTGCAGGATGCACCACAGACTGTCCAGGAGTTGGCAGATGCTTTAGTCCAGGTCTGGAAGGAGATCCCTCAGCAGACCATCTGCCGCCTCATCAGGAGCATGCCCAGGCATTGTAGGGAGGTCATACAGGCACGTGGAGGCCACACACATTTCTGTTCATCCTTTCCTTGTCTTGAGGCATTTCCACTAAAGTTGGATCAGCCTGTAACTTCATTTTCCACTTTGATTTTGAGCATCATTCCAACTCCAGACCTCCGTGGGATATTAGTTGTGGTTTACGTTGATAATTTTTAGGTTTTATTGTTCTCAACACATTCCACTATGTAATGAATAAAGATTTACAACTGGAATATTTCATTCAGTGATATCTAGGATGTGGGATTTTAGTGTTCCCTTTATTTTTTTGAGCAGTGTATATACAGTGCCTTGCAAAAGTATTCGGCCCCCTGGAACTTTTCAACTTTTCCCACATATCATGCTTCAAACTTAAAGATACCAAATGTAAATTTTTGGTGAAGAATCAACAACAAGTGTATAAATACATTTGCACACATGAGCTAACTGCAATATATATATATATATACTAGCTATTGAACCCGTTCTACGCCCGGGTGGTGTGCATTTATATTAGTATATGGTCTCCATCCTGTCATGTGCTGCACCATCCTGCGTCCCCATCCTGACATGTGCTGCTCCCATCTTGCGTCCCCATCCTGTCATGTGCTGTTCCATCCTGCGCCCCCGTCCTGTCATGTGCTGTTCCCATCCTGCACGCCCATTCTGTCATGTGCTGCTCCCATCCTGCTCCCCCATTCTGTCATGGGCTGTTCCCATGCTGCACCCCCATCCTGTCATGTGCTGCTCCATCCTGCGTCCCCATCCTGTCATATGCTCCCATCCTGCGTCCCCATCCTGTCATGTGCTCCCATCCTGCGTCCCCATCCTGTCATGTGCTCCCATCCTGCGTCCCCATCCTGTCATGTGCTCCCATCCTGCACCCCCATCCTGTCATGTGCTCCCATCCTGCACCCTCATCCTGTCATGTGCTCCCATCCTGCACCCCCATCCTGTCATGTGCTCCCATCCTGCACCCCCATCCTGTCATGTGTGCGCCCCCATTCTGTCATATGCTGCTCCCATCGTGCACCCCCATTCTGTCATGTGCTGCTCCCATGGTGCGCAACCATTCTGTCATGTGCTGTTGCCATCCTGTGCCCCCATTCTGTTGTAATGTGCTGCACCCATTCTGCCTGTTCCTGTTTCCATTCTGCCTGCTCTTGTTTCCATTCTGCCATATGTTGCTCCCATCTTTCTCTCTCCGACTCTACTGCCCGAGTGCGGGTGGCTGTGCTGGGGGCGGCTGTGCGTGGCTGTGCTGGGGGCGGCTGTGCGTGGCTGTGCTGGGGGCAGCTGTGCTGGGGGCGCTGTGTGTGGCTGTGTTGGAGGCGCTGTGTGTGGCTGTGCTGGGGGGGCTGTGCGTGGCTGTGCATGGGGCGGCTGTGCGTGGCTGTGCATGGGGCGGCTGTGCGTGGCTGTGCTGGGGGCTGCTGTGCGTGGCTGTGCTGGGGGCGGCTGTGCGTGGCTGTGCTGGGGGCGGCTGTGTGTGGCTGTGCTGGGGGGCGGCTGTGCGTGGCTGTGCTGGGGGCGGCAGTGCGTGGCTGTGCTGGGGGCGGCTGTGCGTGGCTGTGCTGGGGGCGGCTGTGCGTGGCTGTGCTGGGGGTGGCTTGCGTGGCGGGGGCGGCTGTGCGTGGCTGTACTGGGGGCGGCTGTGCGTGGCTGTGCTGGGGGCGTCTGTGCGTGGCTGTGCTGGAGGCGGCTGTGCGTGGCTGTGGCTGTGCTGGGGGCGGCTGTGCATGGCTGTGCTGGGGGCGGCTGTGCGTGGCTGTGCTGGGGGCGGCTGTGCGTGGCTGTGCTGGGGGCGGCTGTGCGTGGCTGTGCTGGGGGCGGCTGTGCGTGGCTGTGCTGGGGGGCAGCTGTGCGTGGCTGTGCGTGGCTGTGGCTGTGCTGGGGGCGGCTGTGTGTGGCTATGCTGGGGGCAGCTGTGCGTGGCTGTGCTGGGGGCAGCTGTGCTGGGGCGGCTGTGCTGGGGGCGGCTGTGCGTGGCTGTGCTGGGGGCGGTTGTGCGTGGCTGTGGCTGTGCTGGGGGCTGCTGTGCTGGGGGCGGCTGTGCGGGGCTGTGCTGGGGGCGGCTGTGCGTGGCTGTGCTGGGGGCAGCTGTGCGTGGCTGTGCTGAGGGCGGCTGTGCGTGGCTCTGGCTGTGCTGGGGGCGGCTGTGTGTGGCTGTGCTGGGGCGGCTGTGGCTGTGCTGGGGGCGGCTGTGCGTGGCTGTGCTGGGGGCAGCTGTGCGTGGCTGTGCTGAGGGCGGCTGTGCGTGGCTCTGGCTGTGCTGGGGGCGGCTGTGTGTGGCTGTGCTGGGGCGGCTGTGGCTGTGCTGGGGGCAGCTGTGCGTGACTGTGCTGGGGGCGGCTGTGCGTGGCTGTGGCTGTGCTGGGGGTGGCTGTGCGTGGCTGTGCTGGGGGCGGCTGTGCGTGGCTGTGGCTGTGCTGGGGCGGCTGTGCGTGGCTGTGGCTGTGCGTGGCTGTGCTGGGGGCGGCTGTGCATGGCTGTGGCTGTGCTGGGGGCGGCTGTGCGTGGCTGTGGCTGTGCTGGGGGTGGCTGTGCGTGGCTGTGGCTGTGCTGGAGGCGGCTGTGCTGGGGGCGGCTGTGCTGGGGGCGGCTGTGCTGGGGGCTGCTGTGCGTGGCTGTGGCTGTGCTGGAGGCGGCTGTGCTGGGGGCGGCTGTGCGTGGCTGTGGCTGTGCTGGGAGCGGCTGTGCGTGGCTGTGCTGGGGTGGCTGTGCGTGGCTGTGCTGGGGCGGCTGTGCTGGGGGCGGCTGTGCGTGGCTGTGGCTGTGCTTGGGGCGGCTGTGCGTGGCTGTGGCTGTGCTGGGGTGGCTGTGCGTGGCTGTGCTGGGGCGGCTGTGCGTGCCTGTGCTGGGGGCGGCTGTGCTGGGGGCGGCTGTGCGTGGCTGTGCTGGGGTGGCTGTGCGTGGCTGTGCTGGGGCGGCTGTGCGTGGCTGTGCTGGGGCGGCTGTGCGTGCCTGAGCTGGGGGCGGCTGTGCGTGCCTGTGCTGGGGGCGGCTGTGTGTGGCTGTGGCTGTGCTGGGGTGGCTGTGCGTGGCTGTGCTGGGGCGGCTGTGCGTGCCTGTGCTGGGGGCGGCTGTGCTGGGGGCGGCTGTGCGTGGCTGTGGCTGTGCTGGGGTGGCTGTGCGTGGCTGTACTGGGGCGGCTGTGCGTGGCTGTGCTGGGGCGGCTGTGCGTGGCTGTGCTGGGGCGGCTGTGTGTGGCTGTGCTGGGGCGGCTGTGCGTGCCTGTGCTGGGGGCGGCTGTGTGTGGCTGTGGCTGTGCTGGGGCAGCTGTGCGTGCCTGTGCTGGGGGCGGCTGTGCTGGGGGCGGCTGTGCGTGGCTGTGGCTGTGCTGGGGTGGCTGTGTGTGGCTGTGCTGGGGCGGCTGTGCGTGGCTGTGCTGGGGTGGCTGTGCATGGCTGTGCTGGGGCGGCTGTGCGTGGCTGTGCTGGGGCGGATGTGCGTGGCTGTAGCTGTGGCTGTGCTGGGGCGGCTGTGCTGGGGGCGGCTGTGCGTGGCTGTGGCTGTGCTGGGGGCGGCTGTGCGTGGCTGTGGCTGTGCTGGGGTGGGTGGCTGTGCGTGGCTGTGCTGGGGCGGCTGTGCGTGCCTGTGCTGGGGGCGGCTGTGCTGGGGGTGGCTGTGCGTGGCTGTGGCTGTGCTGGGGCGGCTGTGCGTGCCTGTGCTGGGGGCGGCTGTGCGTGGCTGTGCCTGTGCTGGCGTGGCTGTGCATGGCTGTGCTGGGGCGGCTGTGCGTGCCTGTGCTGGGGGCGGCTGTGCTGGGGGCGGCTGTGCGTGGCTGTGGCTTTGCTGGGGTGGCTGTGCTGGGGCGGCTGTGCGGGGCTGTGCTGGGGCAGCTGTGCGTGGCTGTGATGGGGCGGCTGTGCGTGGCTGTGCTGGGGCGGCTGTGCTGGGGGCGGCTGTGCGTGGCTGTGGCTGTGCTGGGGGCGGCTGTGCGTGGCTGTGGCTGTGCTGGGGTGGCTGTGCGTGGCCATGCTGGGGCGGCTGTGCGTGCCTGTGCTGGGGGCGGCTGTGCTGGGGGCGGCTGTGCATGGCTGTGGCTGTGCTGGGGTGGCTGTGCATGGCTGTGCTGGGGCGGCTGTGGGTGCCTGTGCTGGGGGCGGCTGTGCTGGGGGCGGCTGTGCGTGGCTGTGCTGGGGCGGCTGTACGTGGCTGTGCTGGGGCGGCTGTGTGTGGCTGTGCTGGGGCAGCTGTGCGTGGCTGTGGCTGTGCTGGGGGCGGCTGTGCTGGACGTGTAAAACACGTACCGCACACGGGCATTGTCCGTGTGCAGTCCGTGTGTCGTGCAGGAGACAGCGCTACATTAAGCGCTGTCCCCCCCACTGGTGCTGAAGCCGCGATTCATATGTTCCCTGCAGCAGCGTTTGCTGCAGGGAACATATGAATATTAGTGTTTAAAATGCAGATCCAGGTCCAAGTGACCGCATACAGGAGAGGCTGCGGCCAGAAGAGGACGCTGCGGCGAGGGATCCGGAAGCTAGGTGAGTATTTTAATCACAGCGGGGAGGGGGGCCCACGGGGGGGGGGGGGGGACGCACAGGAGGTGGGAGGGGGATGCGCACAGGGGGTGGGAGGGGGGTGGAGCCTCCACGGCCGGTATATTATGGGGGGGATAATTAAGTTCGGCTGCGTCACTCTGGTCCAGACTGCGCAGGTGCGGTGCGTCGCGCTTGCGCAGTCTATAAAGGCTTCGGACAGAGTGACGCTCCCACCGTTATATTATAGATATATACACACATACACACACACGCACGCACGCACGCACACACACACACACACACACGTGCATCTCACAAGATTAGAATATCATCAAAAAGTTCATTTATTTCAGTTCTTCAATACATATTGGAACTCATATATTATGTAGAGTCATTACAGAGTGATCTATTTCGAGTGTTTATTTCTGTTAATGTTGATGTGTGGCAATGCAGGAGTTCAGGTACCACAGTGGTATTGACTTCCTCTCGGGGAGGGTGATGCCATGCCTGGAAACGAGGAGAATCCCTTTGGCAGGTAAGCTGTACATTCAACACATTCTGACTCCAGGCCAGAAGGGGGAGCTCTGAACGCAGTTTTCAGGGGAGCTTCCCTAGATAATATACATTCTGTTCTAGAGGAGGAGTTAAGTAGTCTGGTACAGACAAGGAACAGAGGAGGAACACAGGAGAAGTCAAGAGCTAGAGGAGAGCTGCGAGTGGGCTCCCTATAAGCTAGAGCACAGAAATCAGGCACGAGGAGCCCGAGGCTGTGAAGAACTACAAGTCCCAGAGCAGAACCAGAGGGCAGGAAACTGAAAGGGACTTGCCCACATTACACCTGATGTACAACAACAACCAGAGCCCGGAGTCACCGTGAATAGAGACCCCAAGAAAATGGCTCGAGTTGCCTACTGTGCAGGTACTGTCCCAGGACAGGAGAGAAAGAGTACCTTGCCAGAAAGCTGCAGGCAGCAAGGGACTAAAATTCTGTACATAGTGGAAGGCTCCCAATCTGACCTGACCAAGGGGGTGTAATCTGTTTCGAGGCTGCCTGGACTCCACCATCACCTGTTGCTAGTACTCTGGACTGAAACTGACTACCAACAGTAACCAAATCCTGCTAGAGAATTACATTTTCAACTACAACAAGCTCGTTGACAGAGGGAAGCATGAAATGCTCTAAAATTTCCTGGTAGACGGCTGCACTAACTTTGGTCTTGATAAAACACAGTGAACCTACACCAGCAGATGACATGGCTCCCCAAACCATCACTGATTGGGGAAACTTCACACTAGACCTTAAGCAGCTTGGATTGTCTATCGATCCACTCTTCCTCCAGACAATGTAACCTTTATTTCCATGACTAATGTGAAGAATCCACAATTAATGATGGTTTCAGGAGCCATGTCATCTGCAGGTCTGGGTCCACTGTGTTTTATCAGGACCAAAGTTAGCGCAGCCATCTACCAGGGAATTTTAGAGAACTTCATGCTTCCCTCTGCCGACAAACTTATTTTAGATGGAAATTTCATTCTCCAGAAGGAACTGACACCTGTCCACACTGCCAGAAGTACCAAAACACCTCAGCAGTTCCACAGGCTGATTGCGCCCATGCCATGCCGCATTGATGCAGTAATTGATGCAAAAGGAGCCCTGATCAAGTATTGAGTGCATTTACTGAACATACATTTCCGTAGGTCAACATTTCGGATTTTAAAATAATTTTTTTAAGCTGGTGTTATAAAGTATTTTAATTTACTGAGATAATGACTTTTGGGTTTTCATTAGCTGTAAGCCGTAATCATCAACATTAACAGAAATAAACATTTGAAATACATGACTGTTTTTAAAGAGTCTATATAATATATGAGTTTCACTTTTTGTATTGAAGAACTGAAATAAATTAACTTTTTGATAATATTCTAATTAGATGCACCTGTATGTACATTTTGTGGCACTTCCCATCTACAATACGTAAAACTCTTGGCCAAACCAAGCATTCTTGTGTCCAAGAGTGTCATGAGGAAAATAAAATTCCTTTTTGCATTTTTAACTTGGAAAAAAATCTATATTAAAAAAATCACTTCAATCTAAAAAATTCCTATGATGCACGGCCGGACTGGCCATCGGGCACTTCTAGCAATTGCTACAAAGGCCGGTGCCAGTAGTGGGCCGCTCGATCCGCCTCCCCCCGCCGCCGCCAACTCACCCCCCCACCGTCGCATTCAACCATACCGGCTAGACGCCGGTACAGTTGAATGCAATGATGGAGGAGAGAGCATCTACAGACGCTCCCTCTACCATCATTCCCCGCTTTGCCTCTGACACTGCGGGTGTGCTATGACGTCATATCATCACGCACCTGCTGTGTCCCGGGCAGACTGCAGCCGCTGAGACAGGAGCAGGAAGCAACGCGGGGCACAAGGAGAGGTGAGGAGTGTGTTTTTTTTGTTTTTACTGGACTGTGGGGCCATTCTCGGGGAAGGGGGGGAGGAGTAGAAGAGATGCGGGCTGTGCTGTATACTACTGTGTGGGCTGTGCTGTGCTGTATATAGTACTGTGTGGGCTGTGCTGTATATAGTACTGTGTGGGCAGTGATGTATATACTACTGTGTGGGCTGTGCTGTATACTACTGTGTGGGCTGTGCTGTATATAGTACTGTGTGGGCTGTGCTGTATATACTCCTGTGTGGGCTGTGCTGTATATAGTACTGTGTGGGCAGTGATGTATATACTACTGTGTGGGCTGTGCTGTATATACTACTGTATGGGCTGTGCTGTATATAGTACTGTGCGGGCTGTGCTGTATATAGTACTCTGTGGGCTGTGCTGTATATAGTACTGTGCAGGCTGTGCTGTATACTACTGTGTGGGCTGTGCTGTATACTACTGTCTGGGCTGTGCTGTATATAGTACTGTGTGGGCTGTGCTGTATATACTACTGTGTGGGCTGTGCTGTATATAGTACTGTGTGGGCTGTGCTGTATATAGTACTCTGTGGGCTGTGCTGTATATAGTACTCTGTGGGCTGTGCTGTATATAGTACTGTGCAGGCTGTGCTGTATACTACTGTGTGGGCTGTGCTGTATATAGTACTCTGTAGGCTGTGCTGTATATAGTACTCTGTGGGCTGTGCTGTATATAGTACTCTGTGGGCTGTGCTGTATATAGTACTCTGTGGGCTGTGCTGTATATAGTACTCTGAGGGCTGTGCTGTATATAGTACTGTGTGGGCTGTGCTGTATATAGTACTGTGTGGGCTGTGCTGTATATAGTACTGTGTGGGCTGTGCTGTATATAGTACTCTGTGTGCTGTGCTGTATATAGTACTGTGTGGGCTGTGCTGTATAAAGTACTGTGTGGGCAGTGCTGTATATACTCCTGTGTGCGCTGTGCTGTATATAGTACTCTGTGGGCTGTGCTGTATTATTATTATTATTATTATTTATTGTTATAGCGCCATTTATTCCATGGCGCTTTACATGTAAGGAGGGGTATACATAATAAAAACAAGTACAATAATCTTAAACAATGCAAGTCATAACTGGTACAGGTGGAGAGAGGACCCTACCCGCGAAGGCTCACAATCTACAAGTATATAGTACTGTGTGGGCTATGCTGTATATAGTACTGTGTGGGCTGTGCTGTATATAGTACTGTGTGGGCAGTGATGTATATACTACTGTGTGGGCTGTGCTGTATATAGTACTGTGTGGGCTGTGCTGTATATACTACTGTGTGGGCAGTGATGTATATACTACTGTGTGGGCTATGCTGTATATAGTACTGTGTGGGCAGTGATGTATATACTACTGTGTGGGCTGTGCTGTATATAGTACTGTGTGGGCTGTGCTGTATATAGTACTGTGTGGGCTGTGCTGTATATAGTACTGTGTGGGCTGTGCTGTATATAGTACTGTGTGGGCTGTGCTGTATATACTCCTGTGTGGGCTGTGCTGTATATAGTACTGTGTGGGCAGTGATGTATATACTACTGTGTGGGCTGTGCTGTATATAGTACTGTGTGGGCAGTGATTAATTAGATCAGAGCCACAAAGACGTCCAATCAAGGACAGACAAAACTCCCAATAACAGCATAAACAATTAGAAAAAAGGAGTCCAAACGCTGCCAAATAGATCAATAAAATATTTCAAACATTTATTAAGTAGTAACATACAATCAAAAAAGCAATTAGTAAAATTCTATAATACATGTAGGGTTACTTATGTGAAGGGTACAGGTAACAATCACGTACCACACCAAAAAGTTAGTACGACTTAAGGTCCAAGGTTCAAAGCACAAGATAAGTATATCAAAAGTGAAAAAACTCTCATTTAGTCCCACTGGGAACCTATGTGAAAATAGCTGTCACGGAAGGCATACAGGACTGGACCTTACCCATGTCATTCGTGGTGTGGATGTGAGGATTGCCAGCCCCTACGCGCCTTTCGCGTAGGCTTCTTCGGGGGGCCGTACAGCGTGTGTCACTACCCGGATATTTACAGTGCCTACAAGTAGTATTCAACCCCCTGCAGATTTAGCAGGTTTACACATTTGGAATTAACTTGGCATTGTGACATTTGGACTGTAGATCAGTCTGGAAGTGTAAAATGCACTGCAGCAAAAAAGAATGTTATTTCTTTGTTTATTTTTTTTTTTTAAATTGTGAAAAGTCTTTTCAGAGGGTCATTTATTATTCAACCCCTCAACCCACCAGAATTCTGTTTGGTTCCCCTAATGTATTAACAAGTAGTTCAGGCACAAAGAACAATGAGCTTCACATGTTTGGATTAATTATCTCTTTTTCCAGCCTTTTCTGACTATTTAAGACCCTCCCCAAACTTGTGAACATCACTCATACATGGTCAACATGGGAAAGACAAAGGAGCATTCCAAGGCCATCAGAGACAAGATCGTGGAGGGTCACAAGGCTGGCAAGGGGTACAAAACCCTTTCCAAGGAGTTGGGCCTACCTGTCTCCACTGTTCGGAGCATCATCCGGAAGTGGAAGGCTTATGGAACTACTGTTAGCCTTCCACGGCCTGGACAGTCTTTGAAAGTTTACTCCCGTGCCGAGGCCAGGCTTGTCCGAAGAGTCAAGGCTAACCCAAGGACAACAAGGAAGGAGCTCCAGGAAGATCTCATGGCAGTGGGGACATTGGTTTCAGTCAATACTGAAGTAACGTACTCCACCGCAATGGTCTCCGTTCCAGACGAGCCCGTAAGGTTCCTTTACTTTCAAAGCGTCATGTCAAGGCTCATCTACAGTTTGCTCATGATCACTTGGAGGACTCTGAGACTGACTGGTTCAAGGTTCTCTAGTCTGATGAGACCAAGATTGAGATCTTTGGTGCCAACCACACACGTGACGTTTGGAGACTGGATGGCACTGCATACGACCCCAAGAATACCATCCCTACAGTCAAGCATGGTGGTGGCAGCATCATGCTGTGGGGCTGTTTCTCAGCCAAGGGGCCTGGCCATCTGGTCCGCATCCATGGGAAGATGGATAGCACGGCCTACCTGGAGATTTTGGCCAAGAACCTCCGCTCCTCCATCAAGGATCTTAAGATGGGTCGTCATTTCATCTTCCAACAAGACAACGACCCAAAGCACACAGCCAAGAAAACCAAGGCCTGGTTCAAGAGGCAAAAAATCAAGGTGTTGCAGTGGCCTAGTCAGTCTCCTGACCTTAACCCAATTGAAAACTTGTGGAAGGAGCTCAAGATTAAAGTCCACATGAGACACCCAAAGAACCTAGATAACTTGGAGAAGATCTGCATGGAGGAGTGGGCCAACATAACTCCAGAGACCTGTGCCGGCCTGATCAGGTCTTATAAAAGACGATTATTAGCTGTAATTGCAAACAAAGGTTATTCCACAAAATATTAAACCTAGGGGTTGAATAATAATTGACCCACACTTTTATGTGTAAAATTTATAAAAATTTAACTGAGCAACAAAACTTTTTGGTTTGTAAGATTTATGCATCTGTTAATAAATCCTGCTCTTGTTTGAAGTTTGAAGGCTCTAACTTATTTGCATCTTATTAAACCTGCTAAATCTGCAGGGGGTTGAATACTACTTGTAGGCACTGTATAATGCCACCACACCTGGAAATCATTGCGGAGACGTGTATATTGCGCATGCGCTGCCGACGTCAGCGCCGAAACTAGCATCGTCGCACGGCTTCCCGAGTGCTGCGAGACGTCAGAGAAGCCAAAACCATGGCAACAATGACAGCCCCGCCTCACCCAATGGGCGCCGGCAAAGATGCACCGTCACGCCGACGTCACAGGCTCACAATCTACAAGTATATAGTACTGTGTGGGCTACGCTGTATATAGTACTGTGTGGGCTGTGCTGTATATAGTACTGTGTGGGCAGTGATGTATATACTACTGTGTGGGCTGTGCTGTATATAGTACTGTGTGGGCAGTGATGTATATACTACTGTGTGGGCTGTGCTGTATATAGTACTGTGTGGGCTGTGCTGTATATACTACTGTGTGGGCAGTGATGTATATACTACTGTGTGGGCTGTGCTGTATATAGTACTGTGTGGGCAGTGATGTATATACTACTGTGTGGGCTGTGCTGTATATAGTACTGTGTGGGCTGTGCTGTATATAGTACTGTGTGGGCTGTGCTGTATATAGTACTGTGTGGGCAATGATGTATATACTACTGTGTGGGCTGTGCTGTATATAGTACTGTGTGGGCAGTGATGTATATACTACTGTGTGGGCTGTGCTGTATATAGTACTGTGTGGGCTGTGTTGTATGTAGTACTGTATGGGCTGTGCTGTATATAGTACTGTGTGGGCTGTGCTGTATGTAGTACTGTGTGGGCAGTGCTGTATATAGTACTGTGTGGGCTGTGCTGTATACTACTGTGTGGGCTGTGTGCTATATAGTACTGTGTGGGCTGTGCTGTATATAATACTCTGTGGGCTGTGCTGTATATAGTACCCTGTTGTGAATTCTGTGGCAGAGTTCACTCCTGTGGTCACAAGTGGTACTTCGGCTGATTCTCTCTGGCATCTTCCGTTTGTGGAGGAAAGTGGTACTGCAGCTTCTGAGTTTCCTCCCTCAGGTGATCTGGTGAGCTTGTTAGCTTCTTCTCTACTTAACTCCACCTGATGCTTTGATCTATGCTTCCTGTCAATGTTTCAGTGTGGGACTTGTTTTTTCCCTGGATCATTCCTGTGGCCTGCTGCTCTGCAAAGCTAAGTTTTGCTTATGTTATTTTGTTGCTTTTTTTCTGTCCAGCTTGCTTTATTGTTTTTTCTCGCCTGCTGGAAGCTCTGAGACGCAGAGGGACCACCTCCATACCGTTAGTCGGTGCGGAGGGTCTTTTTGTCCCCTCTGCGTGGTTTTTTGTAGGTTTTTGTGCTGACCGCAAAGTTATCTTCCCTATCCTCGTTCTGTTCAGCTAGTCGGGCCTCACTTTGCTGAATCTGTTTCATCTCTATGTTTGTGTTTTCATCTTACTCACAGTCGTTGTGTGTGGGGGGCTGCCTTTTCCTTTGGGGAATTTCTCTGGGGCAAGGTAGGCTTATTTTTCTATCTTCGGGATTAGCTGGTTTCTCGGGCTGTGACGGGGCGCCTGGGTTCTGGTCGGGGGCGCTCCACGGCTACCTTTGGTGTGGTTTGATGGGCTTGGGGATTGCGGTCTGCGGAGTTCCCACGTCTCAGAGCTCGTTCTATTATTTTGGGTTATTGTCAGTTCACTGTATGTGCTCTGACCTCCATGTCCATTGTGATTCTGAATTGCCTTTCATAACAGTACAGGAAGCCAAAAGTGCTAATGATTCTCAATAGAGGGAAAAAAGAAGTTCTGAGACCATTTTTTTTTCTTTGCACTGTGTTTTGTCTTTTTTTTCCCCTAGACATTTGGGTGGTTCAGGACACAGGTGTAGCAATGGACATTAAAGGTCTGTCTTCATGTGTGGATCAGCTCACGGCAAGAGTTCAAAATATTCAAGATTTTGTGGTCCAGAATTCTTTGCTTGAACCGAGAATTCCTATTCCAGATTTGTTTTTTGGAGATAGAACTAAATTTCTGAGTTTCAAAAATAATTGTAAACTATTTCTGGCTTTGAAACCTCGCTCTTCTGGTGACCCAATTCAACAGGTTAGGATCGTCATTTCTTTTTTGCGCGGCGACCCTCAGGACTGGGCGTTTTCTCTTGCGTCAGGAGATCCTGCATTGAGTAATATCGATGCGTTTTTCCTGGCGCTTGGGTTGCTGTACGATGAGCCTAATTCAGTGGATCAGGCAGAAAAAAATTTGCTGGCTCTTTGTCAGGCTCAGGATGAGATAGAGGTATATTGTCAGAAATTTAGAAAGTGGTCAGTGCTCACTCAATGGAATGAATCTGCGCTGGCAGCAATATTCAGAAAAGGTCTCTCTGAAGCCCTTAAGGATGTCATGGTGGGATTTCCTATGCCTGCTGGTTTGAATGAGTCTATGTCTTTGGCCATTCAGATCGGTCGACGCTTGCGTGAGCGTAAACCTGTGCACCATTTGGCGGTATTACCTGAGCTTAAACCTGAGCCTATGCAGTGTGATAGGACCTTGACCAGAGTTGAACGGCAAGAACATAGACGTCTGAATGGTCTGTGTTTCTACTGTGGTGATTCCACTCATGCTATCTCTGATTGTCCTAAGCGCACTAAGCGGTTCGCTAGGTCTGCCACCATTGGTACTGTACAGTCAAAATTTCTTCTGTCCGTTACCTTGATCTGCTCTTTGTCATCATATTCTGTCATGGCATTTGTGGATTCAGGCGCTGCCCTGAATTTGATGGACTTGGAATATGCTAAGCGTTGTGGGTTTTTCTTGGAGCCCTTGCAGTGTCCTATTCCATTGAGAGGAATTGATGCTACGCCTTTGGCCAAGAATAAGCCTCAATACTGGACCCAGCTGACCATGTGCATGGCTCCTGCACATCAGGAGGTTATTCGCTTTCTGGTGTTGCATAATCTGCATGATGTGGTCGTGTTGGGGTTGCCATGGCTACAAGCCCATAATCCAGTATTAGATTGGAAATCCATGTCGGTGTCCAGCTGGGGTTGTCAGGGGGTACATGGTGATGTTCCATTTCTGTCAATTTCGTCATCCACTCCTTCTGAGGTCCCAGAGTTCTTGTCTGATTACCGGGATGTATTTGATGAGCCCAAGTCCAATACCCTACCTCCGCATAGGGATTGTGATTGTGCTATCAATTTGATTCCTGGTAGTAAATTCCCAAAAGGTCGATTGTTTAATTTGTCCATGCCTGAGCACACCGCTATGCGCAGTTATGTGAAGGAATCCCTGGAGAAGGGACATATTCGCCCGTCATCGTCGCCCTTAGGAGCAGGGTTCTTTTTTGTAGCCAAGAAGGATGGTTCGCTGAGACCTTGTATAGATTACCGCCTCCTTAATAAGATCACGGTTAAATTTCAGTACCCCTTGCCATTGTTATCTGATTTGTTTGCTCGGATTAAGGGGGCTAGTTGGTTCACAAAGATAGATCTGCGTGGTGCGTATAATCTGGTGCGAATTAAGCAAGGTGATGAATGGAAAACTGCATTTAATACGCCCGAGGGTCATTTTGAGTATCTCGTGATGCCGTTCGGACTTGCCAATGCTCCATCAGTGTTTCAGTCCTTTATGCATGACATCTTCCGAGAGTACCTGGATAAATTCCTGATTGTGTACTTGGATGACATTTTGATCTTCTCGGATGATTGGGAGTCTCATGTGAAGCAGGTCAGAACGGTTTTTCAGGTCCTGCGTGCTAATTCTTTGTTTGTGAAGGGATCAAAGTGTCTCTTTGGTGTGCAGAAGGTTTCATTTTTGGGGTTCATCTTTTCCCCTTCTACTATCGAGATGGATCCTGTTAAGGTCCAAGCCATCCATGATTGGACTCAGCCGACATCTCTGAAAAGTCTGCAAAAGTTCCTGGGCTTTGCTAATTTTTATCGTCGCTTCATCTGCAATTTTTCTAGTATTGCTAAACCATTGACCGATTTGACCAAGAAGGGTGCTGATGTGGTCAATTGGTCTTCTGCTGCTGTGGAAGCTTTTCAAGAGTTGAAGCGTCGTTTTTCTTCTGTCCCTGTGTTGTGTCAACCAGATGTTTCTCTTCCGTTCCAGGTCAAGGTTGATGCTTCTGAGATTGGAGCAGGGGCTGTTTTGTCGCAGAGAGGTTCTGGTTGCTCAGTGATGAAACCATGCGCTTTCTTTTCCAGGAAGTTTTCGCCTGCTGAGCGCAATTATGATGTGGGCAACCGAGAGTTGCTGGCCATGAAGTGGGCATTCGAGGAGTGGCGTCATTGGCTTGAAGGAGCTAAGCATCGCGTGGTGGTATTGACTGATCATAAGAACTTGACTTATCTCGAGTCTGCCAAGCGCTTGAATCCTAGACAAGCTCATTGGTCGTTGTTTTTTGCCCGTTTTGACTTTGTGATTTCGTACCTTCCGGGCTCTAAAAATGTGAAGGCGGATGCTCTGTCTAGGAGTTTTGTACCCGACTCTCCAGGTTTATCTGAGCCGGCGGGTATCCTCAAGGAAGGAGTAATTGTGTCTGCCATCTCCCCTGATTTGCGGCGGGTGCTGCAAAAATTTCAGGCTAATAAACCTGATCGTTGCCCAGCGGAGAAACTGTTTGTCCCTGATAGGTGGACGAATAGAGTTATCTCTGAACTTCATTGTTCGGTGTTGGCTGGTCATCCTGGAATCTTTGGTACCAGAGAGTTAGTGGCTAGATCCTTTTGGTGGCCCTCTCTGTCGCGGGATGTGCGTTCTTTTGTGCAGTCCTGTGGGATTTGTGCTCGGGCTAAGCCCTGCTGTTCTCGTGCCAGTGGGTTGCTTTTGCCCTTGCCGGTCCCGAAGAGGCCTTGGACACATATCTCTATGGATTTTATTTCTGACCTTCCTGTTTCTCAAAAGATGTCAGTCATTTGGGTGGTCTGTGATCGCTTTTCTAAGATGGTCCATCTGGTACCCTTGTCTAAATTGCCTTCCTCCTCTGATTTGGTGCCTTTGTTCTTCCAGCATGTGGTTCGTTTGCATGGCATTCCAGAGAATATTGTTTCTGACAGAGGTTCCCAGTTTGTTTCAAGGTTTTGGCGAGCCTTTTGTGGTAGGATGGGCATTGACTTGTCTTTTTCCTCGGCTTTCCATCCTCAGACTAATGGCCAGACCGAGCGAACCAATCAGACCTTGGAAACATATCTGAGGTGCTTTGTTTCTGCTGATCAGGATGACTGGGTGTCCTTTTTGCCTTTGGGTGAGTTCGCCCTTAATAATCGGGCCAGCTCGGCTACCTTGGTTTCACCTTTTTTCTGCAATTCTGGGTTCCATCCTCGTTTCTCTTCTGGACAGGTTGAGTCTTCGGACTATCCTGGTGTGGATACTGTGGTGGACAGGTTGCAGCAGATTTGGACTCAGGTAGTGGACAATTTGACTTTGTCCCAGGAGAAGGCTCAACTTTTCGCTAATCGCAGGGTCCCTGACTTCGTGTTGGGGATCTGGTTTGGTTATCTTCTCGTCATATTCCTATGAAGGTTTCCTCTCCTAAGTTTAAACCTCGTTTTATTGGTCCGTATAGGATTTCTGAGGTTCTTAATCCTGTGTCTTTTCGTCTGACCCTTCCAGATTCTTTTTCCATACATAACGTATTCCATAGGTCATTGTTGCGGAGATACGTGGCACCTATGGTTCCATCTGTTGAGCCTCCTGCCCCGGTTTTGGTGGAGGGGGAATTGGAGTATATTGTGGAGAAGATTTTGGATTCTCGTGTTTCAAGACGGAAACTCCAGTATCTGGTTAAATGGAAGGGTTATGCTCAGTAGGATAATTCCTGGGTTTTTGCCTCTGATGTCCATGCTCCCGATCTTGTTCGTGCCTTTCATGTGGCTCATCCTGGTCGGCCTGTGGGCTCTGGTGAGGGTTCGGTGACCCCTCCTCAAGGGGGGGTACTGTTGTGAATTCTGTGGCAGAGTTCACTCCTGTGGTCACAAGTGGTACTTCGGCTGATTCTCTCTGGGATCTTCCGTTTGTGGAGGAAAGTGGTACTGCAGCTTCTGAGTTTCCTCCCTCAGGTGATCTGGTGAGCTCGTTAGCTTCTTCTCTACTTAACTCCACCTGATGCTTTGATCTATGCTTCCTGTCAATGTTTCAGTGTGGGACTTGTTTTTTCCCTGGATCATTCCTGTGGCCTGCTGCTCTGCAAAGCTAAGTTTTGCTTATGTTATTTTGTTGCTATTTTTCTGTCCAGCTTGCTTTATTGTTTTTTCTCGCCTGCTGGAAGCTCTGAGACGCAGAGGGACCACCTCCGTACCGTTAGTCGGTGCGGAGGGTCTTTTTGTCCCCTATGCGTGGTTTTTTGTAGGTTTTTGTGCTGACCGCAAAGTTATCTTCCCTATCCTCGTTCTGTTCAGCTAGTCGGGCCTCACTTTGCTGAATCTGTTTCATCTCTATGTTTGTGTTTTCATCTTACTCACAGTCGTTGTGTGTGGGGGCTGCCTTTTCCTTTGGGGAATTTCTCTGGGGCAAGGTAGGCTTATTTTTCTATCTTCGGGATTAGCTGGTTTCTCGGGCTGTGACGGGGCGCCTGGGTTCTGGTCGGGGGCGCTCCACGACTACCTTTGGTGTGGTTTGATGGGCTTGGGGATTGCGATCTGCGGAGTTCCCACGTCTCAGAGCTCGTTCTATTATTTTGGGTTATTGTCAGTTCACTGTATGTGCTCTGACCTCCATGTCCATTGTGATTCTGAATTGCCTTTCATAACAGTACCCCTTTACTTAAAAAGCCATCCCTGGACCAGAACTGCCCGGCTAACTACAGACCTGTCTCTAACCTTTCCATCATCTCTAAACTCCTGGAACGCTTGGTCCACTCCCGTCTAATCCGCTATCTCTCGGATAACTCTCTTCTTGACCCCTTACATTCTGGTTTCCGCTCTTTACACTCCACTGAAACTGCCCTCACTAAAGTCTCTAATGACCTAATAACAGCTAAATCCAAAGGTCATTGCTCTCTGCTGATTCTCCTGGATCTATCTGCCGCATTTGATACTGTGGATCACCAGCTCCTTCTCACCATGCTCCGCTCCATAGGCCTCAAGGACACAGCCCTCTCCTGGTTCTCCTCCTACCTCTCTGAACGCTCCTTCACTGTATCTTTTGCCGGCTCCTCTTCCTCTCCTTGTCCCCTTACTATCGGGGTTCAACAGGGCTCAGTCCAGGGCCCCCTCCTCTTCTCTCTATACACTGCCCTTATTGGACAAACAATCAGCAGATTTGGGTTCCAGTACCATCCCTATGCTGACGACACCCAATTATACACTTCTTCCTCCGACATCACCCCTACCCTAATTCAAAATACCAAGGATTGTCTGTCTGCTGTCTCTAACATCATGTCCTCCCTCTATCTGAAACTAAATCTCTCCAAAACTGAACTACTTGTGTTTCTCCCTTCTACTAAACTCACTCTACCCAACATCGAAATTACCCTGGAGGGTTCAACCATAACTCCCAAACAGCATGCCCGCTGTCTTGGGGTCATATTCGACACCGAACTTTCCTTTACTCCCTATATCCGATCACTCACTCGCTCTTGTCACCTGCATCTTAAAAACATCTCCAGAATCCAACCTTTTCTCACCTTTGAAACTGCTAAGACTCTCACTGTTGCCCTTATTCATTCCCGTCTGGACTACTGCAACTCTCTTCTGATCGGTCTCCCTCTTTCAAAAACTTTCTCCTCTCCAATCCATCTTGAATGCGGCAGCCAGGGTCATATTTCTGTCCAACCGCTTCACCGATGCCTCCATCTTTGTGCCAGTCATTACACTGGCTACCCATTCGCTACAGGGTCCAGTATAAACTCATCTCTCTCACCCACAAAGCTCTCCGCAGTTCTGCACCGCCTTATATCTCCTCTCTCATCTCCGTCTATCACCCTACACATGCCCTCCGTTCTACAAATGACCTAAGACTAACATCCCCCGTAATCCGAACCTCTGTCTCCAAGACTTCTCTTGTGCTGTGCCAGCTCTCTGGAATGCACTTCCCCAGACGATTAGACTAATACCTAGCCCCGACCTGTTCAAGTGCGCTTTAAAAACCCATCTCTTCAAACAAGCCTACCACATCAACTACTCAGTAAACTAACTTTGTCCTGTTCCCTCCTTCCAAATATTATCTGCATGTGAATCTCCACCCTACTATTCCTCTGTCTCCACACCCTCCATGCACACGATAACTGCACTTGATACTTGACTATTGCACTTAAGGTACCATCACACTGAACGATATCGTTAACGATATCGTTGCTTTTTGTGACGTAGCAACGATATCGTTAACAAAATTGTTATGTGTGACAGCGACCAACGATCAGGCCCCTGCTGGGAGATCGTTGGTCGCTGGGGAAAGTCCAGCACTTTATTTTGTCGCTGGATCTCCCGCAGACATCGCTGAATCGGTGTGTGTGACGCCGATCCAGCAATGTCTTCACTGGTAACCAGGGTAACCATCGGGTTACTAAGCATACTTACATACTTACTCTGGTCATGTCCCTCGCCTTCAGCTTCCCGCACTGACTGGTGAGCGCCGGCCGGCCGTAAAGCACGCTGTGCAGCGGTGACGTCACGTTTACGGTCGGCGCTCAGTCAGTGTGGGAAGCTGAAGGCGAGGGACATGACCAGACACCGGAAATGTAAGTATGTAGTGGGTTTTTTTTACATTTACAACGGTAACCAGGGTAAACATCGGGTTACTAAGCGCGGCCCTGCGCTTAGTAACCCGATGTTTACCCTGGTTACCCGGGGACTTCGGCATCGTTAGTCGCTGGAGAGCTGTCTGTGTGACAGCTCTCCAGTGACCAAACAGCGACGCTGCAGCGATCGACATCGTTGTTGGTATCGCTGCAGCGTCGTTTAGTGTGACGGTACCTTAAAACACATGGGCTGATGACCGGATCATGCAGCTTCATATGAAAATCCCTATTTATTATAATTGCCTGACCTGAAATAACAAGCACTATTCACCTATTGTGTCCCCCCATTTCCTTGTAGATTGTAAGCTTGAGAGCAGGGACCTCACCCCTAATGTCACTGTTTAAATTGTCTTAACTTATACTGAATTTATTGTCTGTACATTTCCCCGCTTAATTGTAAAGTGCTGGCGCTATATAAATAAAAATTATTATTATTATTACTGTGTGGGCTGTGCTGTATATAGTACTGTGTGGGCTGTGCTGTATATAGTACTCTGTGGGCTGTTCTGTATATAGTACTGTGTGGGCAGTGCTGTATATACTGAGCTGTGCTGTATATAGTACTGTGTGGGCTATGCTGTATATAGTACTGTGTGGGCTGCTCTGTATATAGTACTCTGTGGGCTGTGCTGTATATAGTACTGTGTGGGCTGTGCTGTATATAGTACTGTGTGGGCAGTGCCTTATATAATACTGTGTGGGCAGTGCTGTATATAGTACTGTGTGGGCTGTGCTGTATACTACTGTGTGGGCTGTGCTGTATATACTACTTTGTGGGCTGTGCTGTATATACTACTGTGTGGGCTGTGCTGTATATACAACTGTGTGGGCTGTGCTGTATACTGCTACACGGGCTGTGCTGTATACTACTAGACGGGCTGTGCTCTATACTGCTGTGTGGGCTGTGCTCTATACTGCTGTGTGGGCTGTGCTGTATACTGCTGTGTGGGCTGTGTGGGCTGTGTTATCTATTATGCAGGCTGTGTTATATTATGCAGGCTGTGCTATATACTATGCGGGTTGTGCTATATACTATGCGGGCTGTGCTATATACTGTGGGGAGTATATTATAATCTATGTGGGAGGCCATGTTATGTACTATGTGGCTGTGTTATATACTCCTGTGGGGGTATATTCTATTATATGGGGGCGGCTGTGTTATATACTATGGGGGGCTGCATTATATTTTATGGGGGGGGCTACATTATATATTATGGGGAGGTGGGCTGTATTACATTCTATTTGGGGTTACATTATACTCTGGGGTGGCTGCATTATACTCTGTGGGGTGGCTGCATTATATTCTGTGGGGTGGCTGCATTATACTCTGGGGTGGCTGCATTATACTCTGGGGTGGCTGCATTATACTCTGTGGGGTGGCTGCATTATACTCTGGGGTGGCTGCATTATAGTCTGTAGGGTGGTGGCTGCATTATACTATATGTGGGCTGCATTATACTGTATTGAGGACTATGGGGAATACGTTATACTATATGAAGAACAATGGGGTGCATTATACTATGGGAAGTGAATTGTACTACATTGATGACTATGTCGGTGCATTATACTATATGGAGCACTATGAGGAGTGTATTATGCTATATGGAGGACTATGAGGAGTGTATTATACTATGTGGAGGACGGAGCAGTGTATTTTAATATATGGAGGACTATAGGGAGTGTATTATACTATATGGAGGACTGTGGTGCACATTATAATATATGGAGGACTATGGGGTGTATTTTACTAAACAAGTAAAATGCTGCATATTCAGATTGCTTTTGCTGGAACAAAAATCCTTGTTCTCAGCAGCACATCGCCGGTGTAAACTGTAGATGTGCTGCCGATAGCATGATACTGTATGGTGATCTGTTAGTGATCTATTAGTGATCGTTTTGTCCCATCATTATTCCTCAGCTGGTGAAAAGAGGCTGGGAAACAAGCATTGAATAACTTCAGTATTGTTGATCAAACTCATTTAGCGGCCTGAGATCAGCATTTGTAAACACAACCAAAATGCTTTTGTGTGATGTGCAATATGTTAGCATTTGGGGCCCCATTTTAAACTTTGCCTAGGGCCCCATTTTGCCTAAAACCGGCCCTGCCTACAAGTATACAAATAAATTATACATTCACCATGTGACAAGTGGGCCTGTGTAACTTCAAATGCCAGGGCTGAATTTTAGTCCCAGTCCGGCCCTGCTATGATGTAATATAAAAAAAAAGTGATCTAATTTCAGAAACAACAAGCCTCAAGGCATTCATCTAATGGTGTAGTAAGCAATTTCCCTGCATAGGTATTTTCCAGAAATTACTGCGCAATTCATGTTGCAAAATTAAACAAAAAAATTACATTTTTCCTTAGATGTGCCCAATATGCTTTGCCCAAATTATGGCACCCTGAAAGAAAAATTCACTAATATTTATGCTGTTTCCCATGGCCATAATATTTTTGGATGGAAACAGGTTAAGGATGGTCAGCATTATTAGAACATACCTGTAGTGCAGTATTATGCAATTAAGAAAAGTTACTATAAACCAAAAAATTGGACTTAAGTAAAATAAAAACCTGCTTACATCGACACACACAATAAAAAAGTATAACGACTCTAAAGAGCCAGTCCTTCAAATACAGAGAGAAGGTCAGGATATGCAAGTAGAGCATTTTACTGCTCCCTTGTGCAGCTTCATCAGGGGCAAGGATTTCTGGCATATGGCATATCTTTGTGTAAATCACCAAATTAGGTTTCAAGTGTGCACGGTGCCCTTTCACTCCTCAGCCCCATCATATGTTTATCTATAAAGATTAGCACACACACTCAGTAATTGCAGATTGGTAAACACGAGTAAAATGTCTATTATTAAATACTAAATAAGAGTATAACGTAGCATAACCTCTAGTATTTGCCGGTGCTCAAGTAGGGTCCCAAACCTTTACAATAAATTGAATGAAAACTTGGCACACAAGCGGATGCAAAGTTGAACTATTTTAAAGTGGTCCAAACGTCAGTGCAATAACATAAACGTTTCGGTCATACAACTGCAAATTTCCTCAGTGTACTATAAAGCTAAATTAGTATATTGTGCCAATTAAAAAACGAATCAAAATATATCAAAATAGAACATTCAATGAAAATTCATTTCTTGAGGAAAACAACTAAAGCATATAATATCTGCAAAATTGGCACTCAATTTGGTCACTCGTATTAGTGACTCAATACTTTTATAATCACTTCTATACAATGTGTGTAGGGAATGGGAAAGAGGATGAAGAGAAAGGATAAGGAATAAACCTACCTGACTGCTTTTATCATATGTCTGGAATCAGGGCTGCCACTAGGAATTTTGGGGCCCCATACTGGCAAAATTTTCAGGGCCCCCCTACAGACTCCGCCCAGGCTCCACCCCAGCCCTGCCTCCACCCCTCGAACCATCCACAGTCCCATTGCCCTCTTTTGGAAAAACTCCACTTCTGCACCACATCCTCACCAATCACACATTTACATTTCCCATCACCACATACATGGAGTGCAGCTTTTGTTTTGGCCAAAAGATTTTTTTAATCCACCACCAAGACAAGGTAGACTCTTCTGGCCAGACTCTACTGTAACTTACTAAACGTTTGTTAAAATATCCAATACAATTTAGGTATATTTTTATTTATTTTCCAATTTTTAAATTGACCAATAATATGACAAACAAGGAAAAATACCACCACACCATGATCAGACACCATATTACTACCACATAGTGACCTATAATACCACATGCAAGGAAAAAATACCGCCACACCATGTCCAGATCACATATTACCACCACAATGACAGAATAATAGCACATACAAGGAACAAATACCACGGCACCATGTCCAGATCACATATTACCCCCCACATGGTGACCAATAATACCACATACAGGGAACAAATGCCACCACATCATGACCAGACCACATATTACCACCACAGTAACCAAATAATAGCACATACAAGGGACAAATACGGCCACACCATGGCCGGACAAAATATTACCACCACATAGTGACTGAATACTGCAATACTGATCATTAATAAAAAAAACACAATACTATCACCATAAGTGCCATTATACACAAGAGAGCTGTACATAGTATACAGTGTATAGTGTCTGTGTATAGGTAACACACTAACTCACCAGCGACATCTCTAGGTGAAGTCCTTCAGCCTTCGCCTTCCATCTTCATCCAGCACAGACCGCCATCACATCTTCCAGCCAGAACTAATTTCTGCAGGAAATAACATAGTTATCTAGAGCTCTGCTTGCAGAACATATTGCTTAATTTTTTCCCGACTTCTACACTACACCAGATGAAGAAAAAAAGGTGACCTAGTGTCGCTCTGCACAGTAACAAGACCACCCCCCCCCCCATTTAAAACAGTATCCTCAAAAAATAAAATAAATACATCACTGCAGTAATATTATCCCTTAATTAGCCCCTGTGGTAATAATATCCCCCATCCTGGCCCGTGTATCTCATTCCTGGCTCACATCCTGCCCTCATGAGTATCCATTCTGCCCAAGCCCCCTTATGATCTCCCCATCCTGACACATCTGTCCCATGATCCTGCCGCCCCATCCGTCCCATGATCCTGCCGCCCCATCTATCCCATGATCCTGCCGCCCCATCTGTGTCCATCGTATCCATCCTGCCCCGTGATCCTGCATCATGTGTCTCCATCCTGCACCATGATCCTGCCCCATCTGTCTCCATCCTTTGTCTCACAACCTGCCCCTGTCTCACATCCTGCCCCCTGTATCTCACATCCTGCCCCGTGTCTCACATCCTGCCCCCTGTGTCACAAATTCTGCCTCGTGACTCACATCATGCCACCTGTCACACATTCTGCCCCCGTGTCTCACATTCTGCCACCTGTCACACATTCTGCCACTGTGTCTCACATTCTGCCCCGTCACACATTCTTCCCCCCTGTCTCACATTCTGCCCCCCTGTATAGTTTCCATTCCTGCCCCAAGTGTTGTTTTCATTCCTGCCCCCATTGTTGTTTTCATTCCTGCCCCGTGTTGTTATTCCTGAATCCTGCCCCATGTTGTTTTCATTCCTGCCCTTGTTGTTTTCATTCCTGCCCCATTTTCATTCCTGCCACATTTTCATTCCTGCCCCGTTTTCATTCCTGAATCCTGCCCCGTTTTCATTCCTGAATCCTGCCCCGTGTTGTTGTTGGAATGTGCAGTCACCCCTGGGCCCTATTGGAATGTGCAGCAGCCCCCGGGCCCTGTTGGAATGTGCAGCAGCCCCCGGGCCCTGTTGGAATGTGCAGCAGCCCCCTGGGCACTGTTGGAATGTGCAGCAGCCCCCGGGCCCTGTTGGAATGTGCAGCAGCCCCCCGGGCCCTGTTGGAATGTGCAGCAGCCCCCGAGCCCTGTTGCAATGTGCAGCAGCCCCCAGGCCCTGTTGGAATGTGCAGCAGCCCCCTGGGCACTGTTGGAATGTGCAGCAGCCCCCCGGGCCCTGCTGGAATGTGCAGCAGCCCCCCGGGCCCTGTTGGAATGTGCAGCAGCCCCCCAAGCCCACTAATAGAAAGAAGGTATAACCGGCGCTAAAGGTTGGCTGTTTTATTCAGTCTGCAATGAGACCAAAAGAAATGTCTCAGTGGACTTAAAATCCAGAAGCTCATTGCTAATCACCGTATTTGCATATAGTCATAGGGACTTAGTGGTATCTTATTCTTATTCTCGTGCTCTCATAGGACGTGGTATCCACCCTTTGTCCTGTGGTAGCGTGTATCTATTTCCTGGTATTATAAAAATGGCTGTGAGTTACCGGTGGCCGGATGTGATGTGACCCGTCGCTTCTGGAGCCAGACAGGAAGTGCTGTGACGTGTGCATTACACCTCTATGGAGGCCAGAAGGCATGCGTTCCACCGCGCTGGGAGCTAGTAACCAGATATAGCGTAGGGGAAAATATGTCAAAGTTTGCGTTTCACGTAATTTAATGAAGTTCCGGCTTGCGTTCCATTGTGGGCATATCCTATTACAAGGTAAATCTGTCGCCCAATATGGCATTAAATACGTCTCTCGTTTATGCAGTCATATGAGAGAAAAAGAGGAAGGGTTTGGAATCCAGGAGAGGAACACATGGTAGTAATTTGAATGACGTAATTCAGTATAGCTGGCTCTGAAATAAGGATACATACTGTAGTTAGTATCATATGTTAACCATTGAGTTCCCACAGAAGGCCATAGTTGCATCTAAGGAACTGATTACTAATTATGAAGCTTAACTTGCTACAATGGGCACTGTAGAGGAACTACAGACCTTGAAAACAAGGATTCAAGCAAACATTGACCAACACAGGAGAGATACAGAGATGAAAAAAAGGAATACATTTGAACGCAATGCAGAAGGTCATGAACTATATCGGGTTTACTATTGGCAGGATACAACAGATTCCAGAAGAGGTTATACACGCACATTCAACCGTTCTTCAACCGATGTATCGACCTCAGGCTCCAAGGCCAACAAATGGGAGACACAAGGGGGATCAGGACGTTTTTTAGGACAGCCAAGAAGATATACAAGAAGAAGAGGAAGACCAGGGGGGCAAACATCCCAAGGCCCAATACGGACCCAATCAGAGGGACTCGTTCCCAGGTATATGTCCCCTGGTGGTCAATATTTCCTCTAAAACACTTGATATTGCAGAATGTAACTTATTACAAAAAGGTTTGGCCTTTTTTCCATCCTATAAATTAAAAACATTTACTATGGAGATGGAACTCCAACGTTTTTATAAAAATCTAAGATAAAGGGTACATCTTGCTAAAATACCGGATTCTTTACCTCCTAAAATGACTACTGATTCATTCATTAGATTTCCCCCCTAATATAGCCGCTTCAGAACGACAGGCATTACGAGCATTACAAG
Source organism: Ranitomeya imitator (assembly GCF_032444005.1). NCBI lineage: Eukaryota > Metazoa > Chordata > Amphibia > Anura > Dendrobatidae > Ranitomeya > Ranitomeya imitator. The sequence continues at coordinate 680,611,952 of NC_091282.1, forward strand.
ATGACAGAGATTTAATAATGAGATTTAATAATAAAACCGGCTGATAAAGGGGGTGCAGTCATAATAATGAAAATAACAGACTATGTACAGGAAATACAACGCAAACTTAGGGATGATACTGTGTACCAGAAATGACCCAGAGACCCACACAATCTTTGAAGGAGTTAATTTGCAATGTCCTAACTGAATACCATATAAAGGGGGATTATTGACACTCATACAAAGGAGTATCTCACTAAGAATTATCCCATAATTCCAGTGTCCACCAGGGAGACACATTGTAGCATCAACAGAATCTATTTTATCCCCATTATCTATTTTTTAGAGAAAATTCTTACTCCTTACATTGAGAAGACCCCATCTTTTCTGTTGGACCCAGATAACTTCCTGAGGGGCATCAGGGATCTTGGCCCTGTCCCTAAGAACTCAAATTTAGTGACCCTTGATGTAAAGGATCTTTACAGTTCTATCCCACATACACAAGGGATTGAATGTGTACGACATCTATTGATGTCAACCAAGATGGTTTCAGAAAAAGTACAATTCTGTTTAGAACTCCTTACACTGGTTCTCACTAAAAATTATTTCTTATTGGAAGATTGATTTTATCTGCAAATTAAGATAACAGCAATGGGGTTCTAATGTGGCTCCTCCGTATGCCAATTGTTTTATGGTGCACTTTGAGGACATTGTGGTCTATAATGATCCCTTTTCAAAGAAAACGTGATTACTTGGAAGCGCTTCATAGATGATATTTTTTGCGTGTGGGGCAGCTCACCTGAATCCCTCGATACATTTCTTTTAAGACTCCATTCATCTTGGCAAGGCTTCCAATTTACTATGACGAGAGATTTCCATCAGATCAACTTTCTAGATATTACGGTACTGAAGGACACACAGGGATCTTTGAGCACTGATGTATGTACGAAACCAACAGACTGTAACAGCCTGTTATACTACACAAGTGCACATCCAGCCAATATGAAAAATTCTATTCCCAGGTCACAATTTGGAAGAGTTCATAAAATAGTTCATGATCCAACATTATTGAAACAAAGAATTAGCGAAATGCGGCAGAAAATTGAAGAACGGGGTAACCCATCATCTGTACTGAATAAAGCAATTACTACTACCACCCCGACACCTAAAGAGAGGCTAAAACAGATACCATTCATACATATGTATCACCCCTACTGCTATCTCATTCACAGGACAATCAGGAGACACTAGGATCTGTTATGGACGGCACACCCAGATATACCAGAGTTCCAACAACCATTTTTACCTTGTTTTAAGCTGGCCCCCAACTTTAGGGACTCATTGATTAGGGCCGATATAGGCACAACAAGGACTACCCTGATGCAACGATTCTTACACAAAACAAAGACTGGCACATTCCCCTGTTTACAGTGTCATCAGTCTAATAATGATTTAAACGGTAACATGGTACATCATCCACACTCTGCGAAACAATATCCCATAAAAGATTTTTTCACTTGCCATACATCCTATGTTGTATACATTATTAAATGTCCATGTGGTTTGTTATATGTAGGGGAAACTACGTAGGCTATCAAAGATAGGATATCTAAGCACAAAAGTACTATTTTACTACCAATACCCTACCATTTTCCCACAGCGGGTCACGGTGTGTGACAACAACGTTTTCAGGTTATTGAGAGGATTCCAAACATGAGACGGGGTGGGGACCGTATCAAGGCCCTGAAGTGCAGGGAATCATTCTGGATACATGAACTCCAAACTCTAAAACCTGAGGGTCTAAATAGAGAGTATGACCTGCTTTCTTTTATTTGCTCTCACAGTTTCTTATATGTTTAAATCTAAGTTTTATACCATATAATAGTTACATTTACCGTAGGGATCAATGGGCATAATGTAGCAACATAACCATGTCTATATGCCATAAGGAAACATTCCTATAGTGTTTGTTTATCGGAATTGTGTGGTTATAATGGATTTAACATATGATACTAACTGTATGTATCCTTATTTCAGAGCCAGCTATACAGAATTACATCATTCAAATTACTGCCATGTTTTCCTCTCCTGGATTTCCTAACCCTTCCTCATTTTCTCCCTTATGACTGCATAAACGAGAGACGTATTTAACGCCATATTGAGCGACAGATTTACCCTGTAATAGGATATGGCCGCAATGGAACGCATGCCGGAACTTCATTAAATGATGTGAAACGCAAACTTTGACATATTTTCCCTTACGCTATATCCGGATACTAGCTCCCAGCGCGGTGGAACGTATGATTTCCAGCCTCCATAGAGGTGGAACGCACACGTCACAGCACTTCCTGTCTGGCTCCAGAAGTGACCCGTCACATCACATCCGGCCACCGGTAACTCACAGCCATTTATATAAACCAGGAAATAGATACATGCCATCACGGGACAAATGGTGGATACCACATCCTATGAGAACACGAGAATAAGACTACGACACCAGTAAGTCCCTATGACTGTATGCAAATGTGGTGATTAGCAGTGAGCTTCTGGATTTTAAGTCCATTGAGACATTTCGTTTGGTCTCATTGCAGATTGAATAAAGCGGCCAACCTTTAGCGCCGGTTATACCTTCTGCCATAAGGCCATAGGTTGGTATACACAACTTGCTTACTTTCTACTAGTGGGCTTATACACTAATTAAAAATGAAAATTAATACAGTATACAGATGGGCCTCTCTTTACACTCCAGACATATGATAACAGCAGTCGGGTTCCTTATCCTTTTTCCTCATCCTCTTTCCCATTCCCTAGACACATTGTATAGATGTGAATATTAAAGTATTGAGTGAATTTTCATTGAATATTCTATTTTGATATATTTTGATTAGTTTTCTAATTGACACAATATACTCATTTTCCTTTATAGTACACTGATGAAAGTCTCAGTTGTATGACCGAAACATTTGTTATTGTACTGAAGTTTGGACCACATTAAACTAGTTCAACTTTGCATCCGCTTGTGTGCCAAGTTTTCATTCAATTAATTATTAAATGCTGTGAAATAAATAGAAATAAAAAAAGATAAGTAAGGACCATAGACCATAACAATTAGCAAAGAAAATACTCTGGAGAGCAGCGGACAGAGAATAACAAAAGCCAACAACTTTATTTTAATTTGTTAATGCATTTTAGGAGTTTACCTTGAATATATAACTGTACAATTTGCATAGAAACGTCTTTGAACTTATCGATCTTATGCCTATTGACGTTACAATTTTAAATTGAACATAATTTCTACGAATTTTTGTTTGGGTTTTTTGCCATGACATTATCTATATCTATGGGCTGAAAATCAATAAAAAAATAAAGGGTTTTTCATGAAATGCTACATTAAAGACTTATGAGACACAAAAAACCTACAAGAAGCAAAAGGAGCAAAAACCCTGCTGAAACTAAATAAGTAAAAAGAAAAAGTGCATTTGAATAACTCAGGGTTCTTAGTAATACTGTTTTCGATCAAAAATAGCATAAAAGCCATCCCACCGTCGACACTGTGTGCAAATTTGTCTTTAACAGAATGGCGTCGGAGATCACGCTATGCGCAGGCGTTGACTCCGGTGCCACACTTCACCTCCAGCTTCGCTGGAGATCGTAGTACGTTCTCATGTTGCCAAAGATTGTGATATGCGGTCAGTACCCACACATATCGCGATTTCCCACGCTATGCTCCTCCATCCTTTTCCTGCTCCCTGTCACCGCTGGATGTGTCCTTCTGAGTCCAGCCCTGGCGCAGTCTATAGAGACTTCAGACAGAAGGACGCATCCAGCATTATATTATGAACATAATATTCCCAGATAACCCCAATAAGAAGATTAGACATAGGAATATGTATAATCATATGATTAAAATACACTCCTCAAATTTGCAAGTGCAAAACCAAGAAGGAAAAGTTGTGGAATTATGTAAATCACAAGATTATTAAACATGATAATTGTATGAAAACAATGAAAAATGGAAACAAAGTGTTCAAAATATTTTGATTTCTTCAGTATGGAGAATCTGGGTATTGTGAGACAAAGCGACCGTGACCACATTAGAGGTGTCTGTTAGCATTTTGGTGAAATGTGATGGATTTAGCAATAACCAAAGTGGTACTAGTAAAAGTTAGTTAGTTTTCTATCAGGTCACACTGCCACTAGAACATACAGGAGCTCTTTAGCTGAGGCTAATCAGTGTGGCAGGGTTGAGCTGCATTACAAACACAAACCAATGGCATTCATTTTTAAAAGCCCTTTTAACCTCTTAGTGACCGAACCAATTTTGACCTTAATGAAGAAGCCAATTTTTACAATTCTGACCACTGTCACTTTTTTACGAGGTTATAGTTCTGGAACGCTTTAACAGATTCCACAGATTCTGAGACTGTTTTTTCTTGACATGTTGTACTTCATATTAGTGAAAAAAATTCTTCAATATAACTTACGTTTAGATATGAAAAAACAGAAATTTGGCAAACATTTTGAACATTTTGCAATTTTTAAACTTTTAATTGTGTGCCCTTAAATCAAGACACACAAAATAGTTAATAACATTTTCCACATTTCAACTTTACATCAGCACAATTTGGAAACAATTGTTTTTATGTTAGGATGTTATAAGCAGGGCCGGCGTCAGTACCCGGCGTACACGGGCAAGTGCCGGGGCCCTGGTGAGACAGGGGGGGCCCATTCAAGGCCGGCGTTAGGGGCAGGCAGCTGCCTAGGGCCCCCGCTCCCCCAGGGGCCCTCAGCTAGCAGCACATCAGCAGCCATTATGGGGCCTCTGTGAGGCAGGGGGGCCCGCCTGTCGCCAGCGCCAACTCCCCCTACCGCATTGAACTATACCGGCATCTGCCAGTAAATTTCAAAGCAACTGATGGTGGAAAGAGCATCACCTGACGCTCCCTCTCCCATCATTCCCCACTCTGCCTCTGACACTGCTGCTGTGGGTGCGCGATGACGTTATCGCGCACTCGCTGTGTGTCAGGCAGTGCAGCGGCAGCCGCCGAGACCGGAGCAGGGAGCAGCGCAGGCACGTTGAGAGGTGAGGAGTGTTTTTTTTTCTGTAACTATGACAGTGAGTACTGGACTATGGGGCCATTCTTGGGGGGAGGGGGGCTGTGCTGTACACTACATGTCTGTGCTATATACTACATGGCTGTGTTATATGCTACGTGGGCTGTGATATATACTACATTGCTGTTCTATATACTAGGTGAGCTGTGTTATATACTATGTGGCTGTGCTATCTATATATATAATTGTCAAAGGGGTACTTCCGTCTGTCTGTCTGTCTTTCTGTCGGCAACTTCCGTCACGGAAATCCCGCGGCGCTGATTGATGTCGCCAGCTGCCTGTCAGGCTGCCGCGACCAATCAGCGACAGGCACAGTCCGATTAGTCCCTCTGTACTCCCCTGCAGTCAGTGCCCAGCGCCCACATACTCCCCTCCAGTCACCGCTCACACAGGGTTAATGCCAGCGGTAACGGACCGCGTTATGCCATGGGTAATGCACTCCATAACCGCTGCTATTAACCCTGTGTGACCAAGTTTTTACTATTGATGCTGCCTACGCAGCATCAATAGTAAAAAGATCCAATGTTAAAAATAATAAAAAAACAAAAAACCTGCTATTCTCACTTTCCGTAGTCTGACGATGCACTCGCGCCTGCCGCCAGCTTCCGTTGCCAGAGATGCATTGCGAAATTATCCAGCAGACTTAGCGGTCTCGCGAGACCGCTAAGTCATCTGGGTAGGTTCGCAATGCATCCTGGGAATGAAAGATGGCAGCAGCCGTGCCCGCATCGCCAGAGCTTCGCTGGATCCCACCGGCGGGTGAGTATATAACTATTTTTTATTTTAATTATTTTTTTTAATAGTGATATGGTGCCCACACTGCTATATACTACGTGGGCTGTGTTAGATACCGCGTGGCTGCTATATACTACCTGGCCAATGTTAGATACTATGTGGGCTGTGTTCTATACTGCATGGGCTGCGTTATATACTACATGGCTGCCATATACTATGTGGGCAGTGTTATATACTACGTGGCTGTGCTATATACTACGTGGGCTGTGTTCTATACTGCGTGCTATATACTACGTGGCCACTGTTAGATACTATGTGGGCTGTGCGATATATTACATGGCCAGTGTTACATACTATGTGGGCTGTGTTATATACTGCGTGGGCTGTGTTATATACTACATGGGCAGTGTTATTTACTGCGTGGCCTATATTCACGCATAGGGTATTCTACAATATGTATGTATGTATATAGCAGCCACATGGTATATACCACAGGCCACGTAGTACTCCTATATACTACGTAGCCTGTGCTATATACTATGTGGCTGCGATATACATATATACATACATATTCTAGAATACCCAATGCGTTAGAATCGGGCCACCATCTAGTATACTATATGGGCTGTTATCTGCTATGTGGGCTGTGCTATATACTACATGGCTGTTCTATATACTACGTGGGCTGTGTTATATACTATGTGGCTGTGCTATATACTATATGGGCTGTTATATGCTACGTGGGTTGTGCTATATACTTCATGGCTGTTCTATATACTACGTGGGCTGTCTTATATACTACATGGGCTGTTATATGCTACATGGGCTGTGCTATAAACTAGATGGCTGTTCTATACACTACGTAGGCCGTGTTATATACTACGTGGGCTGTGTTATATAATATGTGGCTGTGCTATATACTATATGGGCTGTTATATGCTACGTGGGCTGTGGTATATACTATGTAGCTGTGCTATATACTACGTGGGCTGTGCTATATGCGATCATGAATCGTGGTATGTGTTATAGGGGGGGACCCACTGAGATTCTTTCACCCAGGGCCCTCAAAAACCTGGAGCCGGCCCTGGTTATAAGGGTTAAAGTTGATCATTTTTCCATAAAATTTACAAAACCATTTTTTAAGGGACCACATCACATTTGAAGTGAATTTGGGGGGTCAATATGACTGAAAATACCCAAAAGTGACAGTATTCTATCAAATGTACCCCTCAAGGTGCGTAAAACCACATTCAAGAAGTTTATTAACCTTTCAAGTGCTTCATAGGAACTAAAGCAATGTTGAAGGAAAAAATTAACATTTAACTTTTTTCACAAAAATTATACTTTAGACCAAAACTTTATTTTCACAAGGGTATCAGGGGAAAATGGACCACAAAATTAGTTGTGCAACTTCTCCTGAGTACGCCGATGCCCCATATGTGGGCCCCATGGCAGGGCTCAGAAGGGAGGGAGCACAGTGTGACTTCTTGAACTCAAAATTGGCTGAGATCAATGGCGGGCACTTTGATGCATTTGGAGACCCTCTGATGTGCCTAAACAGTAGAAACTACCTAATTCTAACTCCAACCCTAACACAGCCTTAACCCCAACACACCCCTAAACCTATCCACAACCGTAACCCAACACTAACCCCTAACCCCAACATAACTAACACGACCATAACCCTTGATCCCTTAGTGACAGAGCCAATTTGGTACTTAATGACCGAGCCAATTTTTACAATTCTGGCCACTGTCACTTTATGAGGTTATAACTCTGGAACGCATTAACAGATCCCACTGATTCGGAGAATGTTTTTTCATGACATATTGTACTTCATGTTAGTGGTAACATTTCTTCAATATTACTTGCAATTATTTATGAAAAAAAGGAAATGTGGCAAAAAAATTTAAAATTTTGCTATTTTCAAACTTTGTATTTTTATGTCCTTAAATCAGAGAGATATGTCACTATTTTTTAAGTAGTTAATAAATAACATTTCCCACATGTCTACTTTACATCAGCACAATTTTGGAAACAAATTTTTTTTTTGTTAGGGAGTTATAAGGGTTAAAAGTTGACCAGCAATTTCTCATTTTTACAACACCATTTTTTTTAGGGACCACTTCACATTTGAAGTCATTTTGATGGGTCTATATGATAGAAAATAACCTGTCACCATTCTAAAAACTGCACCCCTCAAGGAGCTCCAAACCACATTCAACAAGTTTATTAACCCTTTACAGGAACTGAAACAATGTGGAAGGAAAAAATGAACATTTAACTTTTTTTGCAAACATTTTACTTCAGAACCATTTTTTTTATTTTTACAAGAGTAAAAACAGAAATTTAACCATTAATTTTGTTGTGCAATTTCTCCTGAATACACCGATACCCCGTTTGACTTTTTCAATGCAGAATTGGCTGGAATTGAGATCGGACGCCATGTCATGTTTAGAGAGCCCTTGATGTGCCTAAACAGTGGAAACGCTCCACAAGTGACCCCATTTTGTAAACTAGACCCCTTAAGGAACTTATCTAGATGTGTGGAGAGCACTTTGAACCCCCAAGTGCTTCACAGAAGTTTATAACGTAGAGCTGTGAAAATAAAAAATCCTTTTTTTTTTTCATCAAAAATAATAATAGCCTGCAATTTTTTATTTTCTCAAAGGTAACAGGAGATATTGGACCCCACAATCTGTTGACCAGTTTGTCCTGAGTATGCTGATACCCCATATGTGAGGGGGGCACTGTTTGGGCACCCATCAGGGCTCGGAAGGGAAGGAGCGCCGCTTGGAATGCAGACTTTGATGGGATGGTCTGCGGCCGTCATGTTGCATTTGCAGAGGTCCTGATGTACCTAAACAGTAGAAACCCCCCACAAGTGACCCCATTTTCGAAACTAGACCCCCCAAAGAGCATATCTAGATGTGTGTTGAGCTCTATGAACCCCCAACTGCTTCACAGAAGTTTATAATGTAGAGCCATTAAAATAAGTCATATTTTTTCCACAAAAATTATCTTTTCACCCCCAAATTTTTACTTTCACAAGGATAACAGGAGAAATTGGAACCCAAAAATTATTGTGCAATTTATGCTGAGTAGGCTGATACCCCATATGTGGGGGGACCACTGTTTGGGCGCATGGCAGAGCTCGGAAGGGAAGGAGCGCCGTTTTGGAATGCAGACTTTGATAGAATGGTCTGCGGGCGTTATGTTGCGTTTGCAGAGCCCCTGATGTACCTAAACAGTAAAAACCCCCCACAAGTGACCCCATTTTGGAAAGTAGACCCCCCAAGAAACGTATCTAGATGTGTAGTGAGAACTTTGAATGTCCAAGTTCTTCACAGAAGTTTATAATGCAGAGTCGTGAAAATAAAAAATATATTTTTTTCCACAAAAAAGATTTTTTAGCCCCCAAGTTTTTATTTTCACAAGGGTAACAAGAAAAATTGGACCCCAAAAGTTGTTTTCCAATTTGTTCTGAGTATGCTGGTACCCCATTTGTGGGGGGGGACGGACCACTGTTTGGGTGCACGGCAGAGCTTGGAAGGGAAGGAGCGCCGCTTTGGAATGCAGAATTTGATAGTTTAGTCTGCGGGCGTAATGTTGCGTTTGCAGAGCCCTTGATGTACCTAAACAGTAGAAACCCCCCACAAGTGACCCCATTTTGGAACTAGACCCCCCATGGAACTTATCTGGATGTGTGGTGACAACTTTGAATGCCCAAGTGCTTCACAGAAGTTTATAATGCAGAGTCGTGAAAATAAACAATATTTTTTTTCCACAAAAAAGATTTTTTAGCCCCCAAGTTTTTATTTTCACAAGGGTAACAGGAGAAATTGGACCCCAAAAGTTGTTGTCCAATTTATCCCGAGTACCCCATATGTGGGGGTAAACCACTGTTTGGGCGAATGGCAGAGCTCAGAAGGGAGGGAGCACCATTTGACTTTTTGAGCGCAAAATTGGCTGTCATGTTTGGAGACCCCCTGATGTACCTAAACAGTGGAAACCCCCCAATTCTAACTCCAACCCTAACCCTAACCCGATCCATAATCCTAATCACAACCCTAACGATAATCACAACCCTAACCCCAAAACAACCCTAATCTCAACCCTAACCATAACCCTAATCAAAACCCTAAATCCAACACATCCCTAATCCTAATCTCAACCCTAACCTCAAACCTAACCCTAATCCCAATACACCCCTAACTCTAATCCCAACCCTAACCTTAATCCTAATCCCAAACCTAACCCTACTCCCAAGCATAACCCTAATGCCAACCCTAACCCTAATACCAACCCTAATCCAAACCCTAACCCTAATCCCAACTCTAACCCTAACTTTAGCTGCAACCCTAGCCCTAACTTTAGCCCCAACCCTAACCCTAGCCCTAACTTTAGCCCCAACCCTAGCCCTAGCTCTAACCCTAAATTTAGCCCCAATCCTAACCCTAGCCCTAACTTTAGCCCTAACCCTAACCCTAGCCCTAAGGCTACTTTCACACTTGCGTCGTGTGGCATACGTCGCAATCTGTCGTTTTGGACAAAAAACGGATACTGCAAATATGCCCGCAGGATGCGTTTTTTGCCCATAGACTTGTATTGCCGACAGTATGTGACGGATGGCCACACATCACGTCCGTCGTGCACTGGATCCGTTGTGTTTTGGCGGACCGTCGTCACAAAAAAATGTTCAATGTAAGATTTTTTTGTACGTCACGTCCGCCATTTCCGACTTCGCATGCGTGGCCGTAACTCCGCCCCTTCCTCCCCAGGACATAGACTGGGCAGCGGATGCATTGAAAAACTGCATCCGCTGCCCACATTGTGCACAATTTTCACAATGTGCATCAGTACGTCGGGCCGACGCATTGCGACTGCCCCGTACCGACGCAAGTGTGAAAGAAGCCTAACCCTAGCCCTAACCCTAGCCCTATCCCTAAATTTAGCCCCTATCCTAACCCTAAATTTAGCCCCAACCCTAACCCTAAATTTAGCCCCAACCCTAACCCTAAATTTAGCCCCAACCCTAACCCTAAATTTAGCCCCAACTCCTCTAGCTGCCGGTCGGCAGATCATGTCGGGCGCACTGCGCATGCGCCCACCATTTTCTTATCAGATGAAGAAGCCGGCGGGCAGGAGGGGACGCAGGAGGACCCAGGTACACGGTAAGTATAACAGGGTCCCCGAATCCCCCTATTTCTCTGTCCTCTGATGTGCGATCACATCAGAGGACAGAGAATGACACAGCTTTTTTTTTTTTTTTCGGCCGCCGGTAAACACCAACCCCGTTCATGTTCTTTGGGGTCTCGGCTACCCCTGGCAGCCGAGACCCCAAATATCTTCCGGATACCGGCCATTTTTTGGCCGGAACAAGATGGCGGTGCCCATCGGGAGCCATGAGGAGCACCGGGGGAGACAGGTAAGTATCGGGGGCTATCGGGGACCCCATTTCTCTGTCCTCTGATGTGCGATCACATTGGAGGACAGATAAATTAAATGGGAAATTGCGTTTTTTGGGGGGGTTTTGCGACCGCCGTTAAACGGTTAATTACCGGCGATCGCAACCCGGGGGTTGGTAAAAAAAACCTGAATCATGTTCTCTGGGGGTCTTGGCTTCCCCCGGCAACTGAGAACCCAGAGAAAATTATTCCAGGTGCCTTCTGGGAAAAGCGAAGAGTCTCCCTAAGCAAGAAGATCGTTGGGTACAGCCGGGACCAGCTGCTTGGAAAGCATCACTAAACCAGGGATTCAAGCTTGAGGAGGATAATTTGCATATTCCAGGTGCCTTCTGGGAAAAGCGAAGAGTCTCCCTAAGCAAGAAGATCGTTGGGTACAGCCGGGACCAGCTGCTTGGAAAGCATCACTAAACCAGGGATTCAAGCTTGAGGAGGATAATTTGCATATTCCAGGTGCCTTCTGGGAAAAGCGAAGAGTCTCCCTAAGCAAGAAGATCGTTGGGTACAGCCGGGACCAGCTGCTTGGAAAGCATCACTAAACCAGGGATTCAAGCTTGAGGAGGATAATTTGCATATTCCAGGTGCCTTCTGGGAAAAGCGAAGAGTCTCCCTAAGCAAGAAGATCGTTGGGTACAGCCGGGACCAGCTGCTTGGAAAGCATCACCAAACCAGGGATTCAAGCTTGAGGAGGATAATTTGCATATTCCAGGTGCCTTCTGGGAAAAGCGAAGAGTCTCCCTAAGCAAGAAGATCGTTGGGTAGAGCCGGGACCAGCTGCTTGGAAAGCATCACCAAACCGCGCGCCGTAATTTTTGCCTGTAGGACATTATTGCAAGAAAGCTTGGCTGAGTAGATTACACAAGAAGGAAAACACACAGCAAGTCAGCAGGATCTAGAGGCAACATGGCAGATGTGACAACCTACATGGTGAGCTGCAGCATGTGCTACATGTTCACAGATCGACCAGAAGAAGAATCCAATTTCACCTGTCAGAAGTGTAGACTAGTGGCCCTTTTAGAAGAAAAGGTGCGGGATCTGGAAGAAAGAATAGCAACTTTGAAACTCATCAAAGAGAATGAAGACTTCCTAGACAGAACAGAAGCATCTCTACTGGTCACAGAAGGTGAAAAAAGTGTCAGAGAACCTCCAAAAGCAGATGAGTGGAAGCATGTGACCAAAAGAAGCAAGAAGACCATGGAGAAATCACCAACCACACAACTGAAGAACCGATATCAAATCTTTGTAGAGGATGAAGATGGCACACCTAAGGATGAAGCAATACCAGCAAGCAAAAAAGTAAAGGGCACACAGCAACAAGTGACAGTAAAAAGTACAGCCAAGAAGCAACAAAGAGTGGTGGTGGTGGGAGACTCACTACTGAGAGGCATAGAAGCAGCCATCTGCAGACCGGACATAACCGCAAGAGAAGTATGCTGCCTTCCAGGTGCGATGATCAAGGATGTGACCGATAGGATACCAAAGCTCTTCAGCTCCAAGGACGTCCACCCATTTCTTCTGATACATGTTGGCACCAATGACACGGCAAGGAAGGACCTACCGACAATCTGCAAGGACTTTGAAGAGTTGGGGAAGAAAGTAAAGGAACTGCATGCACAGGTAGTTTTTTCTTCTATCCTTCCAGTAGACGGGCATTGCACCAGGAGATGGAACAGGATCCTTGATGCGAACAACTGGCTAAGACGATGGTGCAGACAACAAGGATTCGGATTCCTGGACCACGGTGTGAATTACTTGTACGATGGACTCCTCGCCAGAGACGGACTACACCTCAACAAACCTGGGAAACACACATTCGCCAGAAGACTTGCTACACTCATCAGGAGGGCGTTAAACTAGAAGAAGAGGGGACGGGAAGAAAAACATTAGGCTCGAACAAAGAAGACCCAGGAAAACATACTCAGAAGGGAGGTAAGAACATTTCTAAAACAATCCACAGCGAGGAGATTGGAACAAAACAAAATCCTCTAAACTGCATGCTCGCAAACGCCAGAAGCCTGACAAACAAGATGGAAGAACTAGAAGCAGAAATATCTACAGGTAACTTTGACATAGTGGGAATAACCGAGACATGGTTAGATGAAAGCTATGACTGGGCAGTTAACTTACAGGGTTACAGTCTGTTTAGAAAGGATCGTTAAAATCGGAGAGGAGGAGGGGTTTGTCTCTATGTAAAGTCTTGTCTAAAGTCCACTTTAAGGGAGGATATTAGCGAAGGGAATGAGGATGTCGAGTCCATATGGGTCGAAATTCATGGAGGGAAAAATGGTAGCAAAATTCTCATTGGGGTCTGTTACAAACCCCCAAATATAACAGAAATCATGGAAAGTCTACTTCTAAAGCAGATAGATGAAGCTGCAACCCATAATGAGGTCCTGGTTATGGGGGACTTTAACTACCCGGATATTAACTGGGAAACAGAAACCTGTGAAACCCATAAAGGCAACAGGTTTCTGCTAATAACCAAGAAAAATTATCTTTCACAATTGGTACAGAATCCAACCAGAGGAGCAGCACTTTTAGACCTAATACTATCTAATAGACCTGACAGAATAACAAATCTGCAGGTGGTCGGGCATCTAGGAAATAGCGACCACAATATTGTACAGTTTCACCTGTCTTTCACTAGGGCGACTTGTCAGGGAGTCACAAAAACACTGAACTTTAGGAAGGCAAAGTTTGAGCAGCTTAGAGATGCCCTTAATCTGGTAGACTGGGACAATATCCTCAGAAATAAGAATACAGATATTAAATGGAAAATGTTTAAGAACATCCTAAATAGGCACTGTAAGCGGTTTATACCTTGTCGAAATAAAAGGACTAGAAATAGGAAAAACCCAATGTGGCTAAACAAAGAAGTAAGACAGGCAATTAACAGTAAAAAGAAAGCATTTGCACTACTAAAGCAGGACGGCACCATTGAAGCTCTAAAAAACTATAGGGAGAAAAATACTTTATCTCAAAAACGAATTAAAGCTGCCAAAAAGGAAACAGAGAAGCACATTGCTAAGGAGAGTAAAACTAATCCCAAACTGTTCTTCAACTATATCAATAGTAAAAGAATAAAAACTGAAAATGTAGGTCCCTTAAAAAATAGTGAGGAAAGAATGGTTGTAGATGATGAGGAAAAAGCTAACATATTAAACACCTTCTTCTCCACGGTATTCACGGTGGAAAATGAAATGCTAGGTGAAATCCCAAGAAACAATGAAAACCCTATATTAAGGGTCACCAATCTAACCCAAGAAGAGGTGCGAAACCGGCTAAATAAGATCAAAATAGATAAATCTCCGGGTCCGGATGGCATACATCCACGAGTACTAAGAGAACTAAGTAATGTAATAGATAAACCATTATTTCTTATTTTTAGGGACTCTATAGCGACGGGGTCTGTTCCGCAGGACTGGCGCATAGCAAATGTGGTGCCAATATTCAAAAAGGGCTCTAAAAGTGTACCTGGAAATTATAGGCCAGTAAGTCTAACCTCTATTGTTGGTAAATTATTTGAAGGGTTTCTGAGGGATGTTATTCTGGATTATCTCAATGAGAATAACTGTTTAACTCCATATCAGCATGGGTTTATGAGAAATCACTCCTGTCAAACCAATCTAATAATTTTTTATGAAGAGGTAAGCTATAGGCTGGACAACGGTGAGTCATTGGACGTGGTATATCTCGATTTTTCCAAAGCGTTTGATACCGTGCCGCACAAGAGGTTGGTGCACAAAATGAGAATGCTTGGCCTGGGGGAAAATGTGTGTAAATGGGTTAGTAACTGGCTAAGTGATAGAAAGCAGAGGGTGGTTATAAATGGTATAGTCTCTAACTGGCTCGCTGTGACCAGTGGGGTACCGCAGGGGTCGGTATTGGGACCTGTTCTCTTCAACATATTCATTAATGATCTGGTAGAAGGTTTACACAGTAAAATATCGATATTTGCAGATGATACAAAACTATGTAAAGCAGTTAATACAAGAGAAGATAGTATTCTGCTACAGATGGATCTGGATAGCTTGGAAACTTGGGCTGAAAGGTGGCAGATGAGGTTTAGCAATGATAAATGTAAGGTTATACACATGGGAAGAAGGAATCAATATCACCATTACACACTGAACGGGAAACCACTGGGTAAATCTGACAGGGAGAAGGACTTGGGGATCCTAGTTAATGATAAACTTACCTGGAGCAGCCAGTGCCAGGCAGCAGCTGCCAAGGCAAACAGGATCATGGGGTGCATTAAAAGAGGTCTGGATACACATGATGAGAGCATTATACTGCCTCTGTACAAATCCGAAGACACAAAAGAGAATAGTAAAACCAAAAACACTCAGTTTGAAAAAATGTTGCAGTAATCCGCAAGTGCTAGTAAAAGATGTAAAAAACAGGGTATTTGGTTGATACGTTTTTTGCAAAAAATGTATACTAAGCTGCTCTACCAATCTTCACGGTATACCCTTATCAGAGCAGTCCTAACTAATGTATGCAATCCCTATCTGATGTATTTAAAAACCTGATCATCTGTATATAACCTGTGTGAACAGGGTTCAGAGAGGAAAAATCCATGTGTGCATACAGGGTAGAACAGCTATTGTGCAGATAGCCCAAGAGGAGTGGTGGAACTCCCCAGTCTTGTAGACACAAGAGAACAATTATGGAAACAGGAACACATGGGCTACTTGCACAGTGAACAAGTCTGTATGATCATGTTCACACACCACCAAGAAACCTGAAGACACAAAAGAGAATAGTAAAACCAAAAACACTCAGTTTGAAAAAATGTTGCAGTAATCCGCAAGTGCTAGTAAAAGATGTAAAAAACAGGGTATTTGGTTGATACGTTTTTTGCAAAAAATGTATACTAAGCTGCTCTACCAATCTTCACGGTATACCCTTATCAGAGCAGTCCTAACTAATGTATGCAATCCCTATCTGATGTATTTAAAAACCTGATCATCTGTATATAACCTGTGTGAACAGGGTTCAGAGAGGAAAAATCCATGTGTGCATACAGGGTAGAACAGCTATTGTGCAGATAGCCCAAGAGGAGTGGTGGAACTCCCCAGTCTTGTAGACACAAGAGAACAATTATGGAAACAGGAACACATGGGCTACTTGCACAGTGAACAAGTCATATTCATTAATGATCTGGTAGAAGGTTTACACAGTAAAATATCGATATTTGCAGATGATACAAAACTATGTAAAGCAGTTAATACAAGAGAAGATAGTATTCTGCTACAGATGGATCTGGATAGCTTGGAAACTTGGGCTGAAAGGTGGCAGATGAGGTTTAGCAATGATAAATGTAAGGTTATACACATGGGAAGAAGGAATCAATATCACCATTACACACTGAACGGGAAACCACTGGGTAAATCTGACAGGGAGAAGGACTTGGGGATCCTAGTTAATGATAAACTTACCTGGAGCAGCCAGTGCCAGGCAGCAGCTGCCAAGGCAAACAGGATCATGGGGTGCATTAAAAGAGGTCTGGATACACATGATGAGAGCATTATACTGCCTCTGTACAAATCCCTAGTTAGACCGCACATGGAGTACTGTGTCCAGTTTTGGTCACCGGTGCTCAGGAAGGATATAATGGAACTAGAGAGAGTACAAAGGAGGGCAACAAAATTAATAAAGGGGATGGGAGAACTACAATACCTAGATAGATTAGCGAAATTAGGATTATTTTGTCTAGAAAAAAGACGACTGAGGGGCGATCTAATAACCATGTATAAGTATATAAGGGGACAATACAAATATCTCGCTGAGGATTTGTTTATACCAAGGAAGGTGACGGGCACAAGGGGGCATTCTTTGCGTCTGGAGGAGAGAAGGTTTTTCCACCAACATAGAAGAGGATTCTTTACTGTTAGGGCAGTGAGAATCTGGAATTCCTTGCCTGAGGAGGAGGTGATGGCGAACTCAGTCAAGGGGTTCAAGAGAGGCCTGGATGTCTTCCTGGAGCAGAACAATATTGTATCATACAATTATTAGGTTCTGTAGAAGGACGTAGATCTGGGGATTTATTATGATGGAATATAGGCTGAAC
The DNA here is from genome assembly GCF_032444005.1 of Ranitomeya imitator. Taxonomy (NCBI): domain Eukaryota; kingdom Metazoa; phylum Chordata; class Amphibia; order Anura; family Dendrobatidae; genus Ranitomeya; species Ranitomeya imitator. The sequence goes on from NC_091282.1 coordinate 680,629,319, forward strand.
TGGATGGACAAATGTCTTTTTTCAGCCTTACTATGTTACTATGTTACTATGTAAAATCTGACTCTGGGGGGCGCTATTCACTTTTTCCACACCGCCGTTAATTAACAGCGCTGTGGTTTAAGTACTCTTAACTGCCGCCGTTAAAAGGCGTATTGGCAGTCGTTAAGGGGTTAAACAACCCTAACCACAGCTTTAACCCCAACCCTAGCCGCAAGGAAGGTAAAAAAAAATTTTTTATTATTTTTATCTAATTAATGTGATGAGAAAGGGAGGTTTGATTTACTATTTTTTTAGGGTCTATCACAGTGATCAAAATGAACCAATGTGAAAAATCTCCTATTGTTGCTGGATACTGACCAACAGATCTCAGCGGGCGCAATGCATATGCCCCTGCTATTTTCTTCCAGGAAGATGATGCAGATGTCTGGGAAACAAAGCAGAAGAGGAGGTACCGGGGGGGGGGGGAGCTTGGAGGACCCTATTTCTCTCTCCTCTGATATGCTAGATCATTTCAGAGAAGAGAGAAATTAATGGAAAATCTGACTTTTTTTGTGATCGCCGTTATTCATTATTCAGCTACATGCATATATTACCCCCTTTCACAAATTTACATATGTCTCTTAATAGTAAAAATAACAACAAGCATGGCTGTTTGTTGAGTCAATGATGAGATGCTACTTTTGTCTGTACACAGTGAATAAAATGTATTGCGCCAACTGCTGCTTATGTTGGCTTAGTCCGCAGAGGGGCCCAGCGGGGAATTTAGCTGTTCGCCCCATGGGCCAGTCCAAGCCTGAGTTGCAACATGCAATTCATATTAAATGAGTGTTGATCAACTAATACAGTAAATATCTGCTGGGGTGTAAAAAGATCTTACATAGCTTCTATAAACGTAGAAAACTTTTGTGAAAACAAACAAATGTTTCTTGTAAAAAAAAAAACATCCTGGGTTTTAGGACAACATGTTTTTCTTAGTCTTAGTTACATGTCCGGAACAGGAGTAAATCAAAATGAACTATAAAGGAAGTACTTGTATTGTTTCTCTTCGGCGTCTTACACAGGGTGGGCTTTAGGCCCAGGGAGAGAGTTAGTACTACACGTACTTTTACTCCACTTCTGTTGCTAGAATATACTGCAAGTTTCTCTTGTGTTTTATCCTATAATATACCTCATAAAACGCAATATACCATATTAGCAAGTCTAAGCAAACACAAGTGCTTGGATAAAACCCAGCCGACACCTTAAAAAATGAATTCAGTGCTCTCCCTGAGGATTCCTGCCACACACTTCTGTTTACAGTCATCATTCTTGTAAAACAAAGCAGGCTAAAGTCTCGGAGGTCTCGAAGGAGTCACTTAAAAGCTTCATGGATCTCCAGAGGTCTGTAACTGACCGAATGCATGTAAAGAATATACTGTAGTACTAAGATCGTGAAGGTGAGGGAATGGGAACTAGGTCGGATGAGCTAATAACACCAAATACTAATTTATTTTTTTTGCCACTATTTTGCAAGAAAATTAATGTTTACAGCTGGTGCTACCACTGGTTGCCTGTATGACCATGAAAATGGTCTTCAGGAGAAATAAAATGTTGTCAAAATGTTAGTAATGAGCGACAGCAGAGACCAACGTTTTAACGCTTACCAATGGTGGTCCTCCTACTGCCTCCAAATAACACATCATGCAGTATGCTGATCACCGGACTCCTGGTAGACATGTCAGCCTTCACCTCCACCGCAACATCTCCAAAGTGACCATCAACTGTCAGCTGTGACATGCCATAAGGAAGTATCAGTTTTTATGCCCTAAAAACACATTTCTTTAGACTGGCCTATCAAATCACTTCACTAATAGAACTATTCACTGTTCTCCCTGCTTACATTTTCTTCAGAAATCACACCCTCCATGCACGCTTTAGGTATTTCAATCTATACTTGTACAGGTACTGACTGATAATTGGTTCATGCAGCATTATTTCAATGCACCTATGTCTCATTGTGATGACTGTATCATACACGAGAATCATTCTTTACCTTTTGTATCTGATAGACTGACAGCTTAAAAGTAGGACCCTCACTCCTCCTGTTATGTGTTGAATTATGGGTTATACTTGTCTGTAAATATCCCCTCTGAATTGTAAAATTCTGCAGAATAAGTTGGCGCTATATCAAGATTAGTAGTAGTAAGAAACTATCGGGGAACAAAACTAAAAAGGTGGTCAAACATTTTTATTTTTTTTAAATTCTAACTGTAAGAGACTGCAAATTATTTTTAAGTGGAGTCCGTCACCCGTGAAATGCAATCTAAACTAAAAATCAAACATTGTACAGGGACTAAGTCCTTATAAAGATCATGTTAGCAGTATACATCTCATTGTTGTAATTAGTTTGACATTTTATAGTCCATATGCAAATGATGGGGCTTCTGTGCACCCTTGGCGTGGCCAAGAGCTTGATGCATTGTTATGCGCCCGCCATTTGCATAATGAGTATCTCGCTGACCATTATTGAAAGCGCATGCTTGGCCAGAATAAGCGCTCCACAAACAATAACCATGGCACTATTTAAAAAAACATTAATCATCCACAATCCAATGGATACCAGTTCCCACTGGTCTGTATTTTTAAGGTCACGTCCTTGGACTTTTAAAAAAGGGTCAGAAATAACTGCCCATCCAGTCACTGACCGCTGCCGTGAACTCATTGCATTTTTAGTGTGTCCACGACAAAAATAAGCCAACTGTAAGCACTGGAAGGTGAACAGTGCGGATTCTTAAAATGATTCATTTTTCTTTTAAATACTCAGATTACTTAAAAATAATTTCCAGAAACCAAGTATAACGAAAAAAAAAAAAATTAAGAATAAAAAAACTAAATATATATATATATATATATCTTACTTAACTTTGGAAATTAATTCATTTATCCTCTGTAAAATGACAAGTTTAAAGTGTGCACTTGACTTTACGTAGAAGTACTTTTCAGGTCATGATCTTCCCATAAACACCTCATGTTAGAAATGCTTTTCTTCCATTATGTGACGTTTACTTTGTGGTTTCCTGCCTGTTTTCATTTCTCTCATTACATCACTTCCCGATTCAGAGTGCTTTTCCTCAAGCGATCACAAGACTAGACAGGTTACTATGTCCCACACGTTTCAGGCGTACTAACTACTTGGAAAGTTTCAAGCTTCTTGGCTACTGGTTGTTCTCTTCCCGGCTACATTCAGGAAGACAAGACGTGAAGAATAACGAGTCCAGTCTGATATAGATTATGCTAACGATTTTATTAATTTATTGGGAGAGAAAAACATTAGTGTGGATATAGCAGAATATGTAATAACCGCTGTAGGAATGATTTCACATCTAATAAATAAATATAATAATAATTTTACTTATATAGCGCCAACATATTCCGCACATGAAGCCTCACATAACGGCTACTTGACATTATTATTATTATTATACTTTGATTATACAGTACATTACTACAATTATGATAGCCTTAATGAAATTTTCACCTTTACCAGAGGCGGTTGCAAAGCAACAGAGAATTAGATTTCCCCAGCAGCACTGCAGACTTAGCTTTTGGATTGGCACCTGCTCGTAAATAAACAGATCTTAATAACAGTATGACATTATATTATGGTTGTGCTCACTATAGGTGAAGCAGCCCTGTAATAGGGAATCCTATTAGTGTCATAGATCACGACTCTCACCAGCACAGTCTCAAAATGTTGAAAATACATAGCATTTTAGAATATCTGCTATAAACCGTAAAATGTAAAAATATACTTGCGATGTGTAAAAGAATTGAATTTCCTAAAATTTGCTTTTTCATGTGAATTCGAGAACTTTGAAATTCGATATGTGGTTGAGAAATCAAATTACTTGTCCGGCATTATCTCTCACACTGCTGAAGCATAAGAGAGCGAGCTAACATCATGCTGCGCGGCCACGTAAGACTCCTAATGCCCTACATCTATGACATCTAGCGGATTATCAAACCTTGTACAGTAGTGGTCAGTGCCGGGGTCATCACAGATCAGCAGCTCCCAGTGGAGCACAGTTCATATAGCAGAGTCGTTTTGTATCTCCAGAGTCATTGGGTAAGTCTTAGTGATGAGCAAATACTTAAATATTCGGATTTGAGAAAATCGGCACTAATAATTTCTAACATCCTTGTATTCGAATAACAAATCCAATGAAAGTCAATGGGAAAGCCGAATATTTATTTTGCTGGACCCAACAAACAGGTCTGGGGGTAAGAAAAAAAGCTGAAATTGATGGGAAAGAGTAAAGACTAAATGGGAACAGCATGAAGAAGATGCCTGCATGCCTTTCTTACTCACATATGGTATCTGGGAATAATGTCAGACTATTGCGCCGGTTTTAAAAAGACCTACCAAACAAAACCTACATTTTTTTTTAAAGGGAAAAATGCTAAGAAACATTTTTTTCCTTCATAATTACATGTACTGTATATAGCACAAAATAAAAATAAAAAACTATACCTCCTCTTTAGCATATGTTCACAAGGAGCGTTTTGGCTTTAGTTTTTCCTTTAACATTTGTGAGGGCTCTCACTCCTACATTTGGGAGGACCCTCCCTCATGCCATATAGTTAAAGGAAACCTGTCACCTGAATTTGGCGGGACCGGTTTTCGGTCATATGGGCGAAGTTTTCAGGTGTTTGATTCACGCTTTCCTTACCCGCTCGCTGCATGCTGGCCGCAATATTGGATTGAAGTTCATTCTCTGTCCTCCATAGTACACGCCTGCGCAAGGCAATCTTAGACGCGGTATCCACCGCTAGTCGGAGCCGCGTCTCTGACTGCCACGCCGGCACGCCGTTCACCTGGGCTCCTGTTGTGAATTCTGCTCTTGTGTTCCCTCCAGTGGTTGTAGGTGGGAATGCAGTTGTCTCTGAGTCACAGTCCTGGCCAGGTGTATCTGCTAATTGCTGTTCTGACTGGGATATTTAAGTGTGCAGGATTCATTAGCCCTTGCCAGTTGTCAATGTTCCTTGTGAAGTGTTGGATCACTTTCTGGCTTCTCCTGCTAGCTGCCAAATTCAGCAAAGATAACTGTTTGTTTTTTTGTTTCTGTGGCACACTGCTGTGTGCTTGTTTTTGTTTATATTCCTGCTCTGATTGTAGGATTAGCTGGAGATGCAGATATACGCTCCACATCTTTAGTTAGATGTAGGAAGTTTTTGTATATTCTGCTGTGGATATTTTTGAAGGGTTTTAATACTGACCGCACAGAACTCTGTCCTATCCTGTCCTATTTAGCTAGAGTGGCCTCCTGTGCTAAATCCTGTTTTTTCTGCCTGTGTATGTTTTTTCCTCTCCGACTCACCGCCAATATTTGTGGGGGGCTGTCTGTCCTTTGGGGATCTGCTCTGAGGCAAGATAGTATTCCTATTTCCATCTTTAGGGGTATTTAGTCCTCTGGCTGTGACGAGGTGTCTAGGATTGTTAGGTACACTCCACGGCTACTTCTAGTTGCGGTGTTAAGTTCAGGATTGCGGTCAGTATAGTGACCACCTTCTCCAGTGAAAGTTCTCAAGCTGCTCCAAGGTCACCGGATCATAACAGGCTCCCATGCATTACCGGTTACCCGGTCTTTGGACATTTCGCTTCCCTGCAGATTCACTCTGCTACAGTGCTGATGTGGGACACTTTTACATGCGGTCATTCACGCATATCTCTAACCCTGCACATTGTTACTGAAGAAGGCCGTCTATTGTGGCCGAAACGTTTAATTTGATGACTACATTAAATCATAAAATTCCGCAAAGTTGAGTGCCTACGTTTATTTTCTCTTGTATCCCGTACACAGACCTTGCCTCTCACGGTCAGGGCAGATTTGTTAATGTAGTCGGCCGTGTCAGCAGTCTTGTAAACGTCCGTGATGTAAGAGGGACAGCGGTGTTAGCGTGAACAGCGGTATCTCCGGTGTGTCAGTGGAACCCTGTCGGCTCCTGTCAGCGCGTCCTCTCATCCCCGGCTCCAGTCAGCGCCATCCCGTTGCCTCACAGCTGATCTTCTCTGACAGGACCCTCTCGATCGCGCCCTACAGAGACGAACATGTGGCACGTCTTTCCAGACCACAGCATGTCAATTTATCATGTGGAGACGCTCAGTCTCCACAAGATAAATGTCCCCGTACAATGTATTGGGTGCAGTGATTCCGCACAGTTCAAAGAACACATGCGGAATTACCTACATTCAAAAGCTGGTAGTGCTTTGGACGGGGAGGACGTGTGCTGCATCCAAAGTGCTATCAGTTACTGACCGTGGGAACTTAGCTTCATTTGGACGAGGATTGCAATGCAATGGTCAAACTGGCCAGCAGCTCTACCCACCCAAGCGTGACAAAATGTATTTCTAAGAAGCTGTCACGCTTGGGTCGGGAGAGCCGCCGGTCAGTCCGAGCATTGTTGCGATGCTTGTCCGAGTTATACGGCCATCTGACTCTCATTTTAGACAGTTATTTGAAATGTTGGTGTCTGTCCCTGCTTCATCCTGTGGTTCATGAGATGTATATGACACAGCAGAAATAAGAAATACAGCACCTCCAGCTCCATACATGCATGTGTGGAATAATGGTGGCTTTTCTTCTCCTGTGTTCAGTTATTAGGACTGGGAGCAAATAAAAGATATCAGCTATATTAGTTCTTATAGGGTTAAATCTTCACCTGACCACACCTAGCAAACCAATAAGTATTGCTTGTGCCCTAAAAGAACTGGCATTCCTTCAAAAGGAAGACTAAAGTAAAGGAAAACATTTTCTCATCTACCGCAATTTGTGCAGAAAGATGGAGTTAAAATGCAGAATGTGTGTGTTCTACCATTGAATAACCTGTAAACTCACTTTATAAATGTGGTACTAATAATTATAAATATAGATAAGAATAATGTCGCTTATCCTTACATAAGACAATAGTAGATGACTGCTGCCTTGTAATAATAAAAATACAAACAGAAAAACAATAAGGGTTCGGTCACAGTTATAAATTAGCAGCAAAATAAATGCAATGTCTAAAATCTTATCCACACTGTGTTTTCATTCCCTGAAATTTTTTTAAAAGGCCAGCATGTCAATTCTTTTAGACTTTTTGTGGTGTTTTTTTAATTTAATTTTATTTTTTTACACAGCTGAGTGCATAAAAAAAATGCATGAATAATACATAAAATAACTGCATGTAAAACATGCCTACTGTATGCAGCGTTTGTACTGCCTATATTCTGCATTTTTAACGCAGGAAAAAATTGCAGCAAAAAAGCACCATCTGAACATACGCAGCACCCCAGGTAACCGATTGCTGCAGTGATGTTGCCTTTCCTTCAGGGAAAGTAATGTCATGCTCAGAGGCAATGGGGTTCTCTTCACCAGGTAAGGCACACACATGCGACACATTCTGAATCCAGGCCAGTAGGGGGAGCTCAAGACACTGATTCAGGGGAGCTTCCCTTAGCTATATGTATCCTGACCTGGAGGAGGAGTTAGGCTAGTTGGACAGAGAGACTGAAGTGGAAGGACATCTGGAGCAGACGTGAGAGGCCTGGCAGCCACGAGAGAGCTGCAGACTCTGAAAGGACAAATAACCTGGAAGGGTTGTATGTCGAGAAGCGGAAGGAAAGGAGCAAAGGAGAGGAACAGGGCTCAGAGGGGAAAAGCGATAGGACACCCTCAGAGCCATAGTGCAGAAGCCGGGTACCGGGAGCCCGAGGCCTTAGTGGAACTGTACGACACTTGGCAGAACCGGAGTGCATAAGATCATACAGACATTGCCCACACCACACCTGAGATGCAGCAGCACCTGAGGAGCCCGGGGCATGATAGAGTCCCTGTAAAAAGGCTCAAGCTGCCCGTCATGCAGGTACCTGTCTCAGGACAGGGGGAATAGAGGACTCTGCAGAAAGTTTCAGGCAGCAGGGACATCATATACAGCAGGCGCTAGTTGGAAAGGCTCACGGACCTCTACTGGAAAAGGGAACCCTCCATTGCCTCTGGGCTGGCCAGACCACCATCATCCGTGCCTGGTACCCTGGACTGTGGCCTGCCAAATACAGTAAGCCAGGTAAAGACTTACAACTTGTGTCCTCCACTTATTCGTCAGCATTCACCACCTTGCCACACACCTTAGGACCCCTGGGGACCCCACTTCACCTGTGGGAAGTGTACCATCAGTGCTGCAGTAACATCCCCCAGAGGACCCCTTTAACGCAGCGTCGGTCCCACTATTGACCGAAAACCACAGGTGGCATCACAAATAGACTACATCATAAGAAACCCCTTTAATTGAGTCCCAGGGCCACGGACCGGGTCGCAGCCACCATCACATCCCCTTTAAGACCGGACCCGGTACCGAGTACCCCAGGCCCTGGTAGAGCGACTCACATACCCTAAAGGGACATAATATACTATGCTAATGTGATGCATATACTATGTATTAATAACTCTGGTGGTGACTCAAGCTCTTCACTTCCACCAGCTTCTGCATAATCCACGGTCTGTTGACCTGGCAGAGGAGTATGGCTGATGTCCCTGGTGATGGACAGACACTTTCCTGCCCCCCAAGGTCCAGACAAATGTCAGGGAGCAGATAATGTGGTAAAGGACGACCGTGGAGAAGGAAATATGGGGCATCAGGAAGAGGACTGCAGTCTTTTCTTATCTCGTGATTTGAGGAGGTTGTTCAAGCAAAATTCAAATTTTAAAATTGAAATTTCACCCGTGGCTACTCCCCAGCCGTCACATACCTGGATCCTCTCCACTCACAGTAGGACCACTTTGTCCTGTGACTAGCGGCCAATGTCCTGCTTAAGTCACCTGAACATCCACGCTCTTCTGGATCCAAGCAAGTGACAGGAGATGAGTGTAGATTGGTTCCTTATTTTTAATGCACAAAGACAACAGCAACATTTTCATTTTGCCAGACAACCCCCTTATTTCTTGGCTTGTATTGGCAGTGTGCACTCTGGTTTCTGATTGGTAGACAGATGCCACTGCTTGACCAATAAGCGTTGTGTTCATCCTTTTTCTAAATTTTTGCCAAACTATAGCTCCCTTGGAGTATATAAACACCCTGAGGAAAAATACCAGATTTAATTATTTTTACTGTTGGCTGGCGCTACCCCCACAAGGCCCCACCGTATGCACTGGACCTCAAGTGTCTAAGGGTAAATATGGCCCTCAAAACTCACAATTTGGAGATACTCCCACCCAGGGTTTTAGCCATCCCAATTTGGCCCTTGTCTGTAGTAGTGTGCGGTATTTTGGACATACTGAATATTTTTTGTATTCCTTCTCTATTGCAAATTTTGGCCATTTACACTTAAAAAGAAACTGTCACCAAGTTTTTGCCACCAAATCTAAGAGCGGCATAATGTAGAAACAGAGATTCCAGTGATGTATCACTTACTGAGCTCCTTCCTGCAGTTTTCATAAAATCCCTGTTTTATCAGCAGACGATTATCACTAGAGGTCTAATAACCTTCTGCCATGTAGTCCTCCATGGTCATGAGCCGTGTATAACCCTGCCCCACCACTGATAGGCCACTTTCTGCCTGTGCACTGTGAAACCTGTCAATCAGGGGTGTGGGTGGGGTTATACACAGCTCAACATTCAGATCACTGCTATATCTTCAGCTAAGAAAACAGTGATTTTGACAAAACTACAGCAAGCAGGCCAGTAAGTGACACATCACTGGAATCAGTGTTTCTGCCCCTAGATCATGCTGCTTTCAAATCGGATAGCAAAAACCTGGTGACAGATTCCCTTTAAACTGAATATAAGTATCCTGCAAAAACTTCCTGTTTAGACAATTGTCCAGACTATCTAAGTAAAGCATAAAGAAATATGCAAGTTCTTGCTTTCATGTGGCCTATCATGAAGATATACAAGATGATTGGTTACAGGCTGCAGCACATGTGTGTAATTCTTTCATTTTTTTAGGTAATTAACTCCAAATAGATGGAAATGACTTATTTCAGGGGCTGTGGAACTGTACAACTGTAAATTAGGAGCATGGAGGGAGTGAGGTAATGATTTCCTGAAATTAGACATTCTCATGGCGGCGGGCTCTGCTGTCCGTAAACAAGGCTAAGGACCAGGCCTCCGTAATAGAGCTTGTGTGAGCGCTCTCTTCTATATGGACATGACACACGAGCCGAGAACTAGCTTGGTGAGAGCGCACAGGGACCGCGTGCAATGTTTAGACACAGGCACTTAATATCTTTTCTACACATATGGTTTAGGTTGTCGTCATCTACAATAGGGGTGCACAAACATTTCTTAGCCTGAGCAAGGCATTGACATCTTTACTGTAAAAGGTTGTAATAAGACAAACTGCTGACTGTCATATTATTATGGCATTGGTGCCCAAGTGGTGGCTAAATAATGAAATGTTCACATATATTCATTTTAGAGTTGCTCATTATTCCCCTATCTGCTGCTGTTCAGGTCATTTTCTATTCAGTGGTACGTATATCACTTACTTAGCAGACACACACCGCACACAGACACCGCTCACATATCAGACACATGCAGCAGACACACTGCACACATATCAGACACATGCAGCACAGACACCGCTCACATATCAGACACATGCAGCACAGACACCGCTCACATATCAGACAGACACATGCAGCACAGACACCGCTCACATATCAGACACATGCAGCACAGACACCGCTCACATATCAGACACATGCAGCACAGACACCGCTCACATATCAGACACATGCAGCACAGACACCGCTCACATATCAGACAGACACATGCAGCACAGACACCGCTCACATATCAGACACATGCAGCACAGACACCGCTCACATATCAGACACATGCAGCACAGACACCGCTCACATATCAGACAGACACATGCAGCACAGACACCGCTCACATATCAGACACATGCAGCACAGACACCGCTCACATATCAGACACATGCAGCACAGACACCGCTCACATATCAGACACATGCAGCACAGACACCGCTCACATATCAGACACATGCAGCACAGACACCGCTCACATATCAGACACATGCAGCACAGACACCGCTCACATATCAGACACATGCAGCACAGACACCGCTCACATATCAGACACATGCAGCACAGACACCGCTCACATATCAGACACATGCAGCACAGACACCGCTCACATATCAGACAGACACATGCAGCACAGACACCGCTCACATATCAGACACATGCAGCACAGACACCGCTCACATATCAGACACATGCAGCACAGACACCGCTCACATATCAGACAGACACATGCAGCACAGACACCGCTCACATATCAGACACATGCAGCACAGACACCGCTCACATATCAGACACATGCAGCACAGACACCGCTCACATATCAGACACATGCAGCACAGACACCGCTCACATATCAGACACATGCAGCACAGACACCGCTCACATATCAGACACATGCAGCACAGACACCGCTCACATATCAGACACATGCAGCACAGACACCGCTCACATATCAGACACATGCAGCACAGACACCGCTCACATATCAGACACATGCAGCACAGACACCGCTCACATATCAGACACATGCAGCACAGACACCGCTCACATATCAGACACATGCAGCACAGACACCGCTCACATATCAGACACACACCGCACAGACACCGCTCACATATCAGACACATGCAGCACAGACACCGCTCACATATCAGACACATGCAGCAGACACACTGCACACATATCAGACAGACACATGCAGCACAGACACCGCTCACATATCAGACACATGCAGCACAGACACCGCTCACATATCAGACAAACATGCAGCACAGACACCGCTCACATATCAGACACATGCAGCACACACACCTCTCACATATCAGACAAACATGCAGCACAGACACCGCTCACATATCAGACACATGCAGCACAGACACCGCTCACATATCAGACACATGCAGCACACACACCTCTCACATATCAGACAAACATGCAGCACAGACACCGCTCACATATCAGACACATGCAGCACACACACCTCTCACATATCAGACAAACATGCAGCACAGACACCGCTCACATATCAGACACATGCAGCAGACACACTGCACACATATCAGACAGACACATGCAGCACAGACACCGCTCACATATCAGACACATGCAGCACAGACACCGCTCACATATCAGACACATGCAGCACAGACACACTGCACACATATCAGACAGACACATGCAGCACAGACACCGCTCACATATCAGACACATGCAGCACAGACACCGCTCACATATCAGACACATGCAGCACAGACACCGCTCACATATCAGACACACACCGCACAGACACCGCTCACATATCAGACACACACCGCACAGACACCGCTCACATATCAGACACATGCAGCACAGACACCGCTCACATATCAGACACATGCAGCACAGACACCGCTCACATATCAGACACATGCAGCACAGACACCGCTCACATATCAGACACATGCAGCAGACACACTGCACACATATCAGACAGACACATGCAGCACAGACACCGCTCACATATCAGACATATGCAGCACAGACACCGCTCACATATCAGACACATGCAGCAGACACACTGCACACATATCAGACAGACACATGCAGCACAGACACCGCTCACATATCAGACACATGCAGCACAGACACCGCTCACATATCAGACACATGCAGCACAGACACCGCTCACATATCAGACACACACCGCACAGACACCGCTCACATATCAGACACACACCGCACAGACACCGCTCACATATCAGACACATGCAGCACAGACACCGCTCACATATCAGACAAATGCAGCACAGACACCGCTCACATATCAGACACATGCAGCACAGACACCACTCACATATCAGACACATGCAGCACAGACACCACTCACATATCAGACACATGCAGCACAGACACCACTCACATATCAGACACATGCAGCACAGACACCGCTCACATATCAGACAAATGCAGCACAGACACCGCTCACATATCAGACACATGCAGCACAGACACCACTCACATATCAGACACATGCAGCACAGACACGACTCACATATCAGACACATGCAGCACAGACACCACTCACATATCAGACACATGCAGCACAGATACCGCTCACATATCAGACAAATGCAGCACAGACACCGCTCGCAAAACAGACACATGCAGCACAGACACCACTCACATATCAGACACATGCAGCACAGACACCGCTCACATATCAGACACATGCAGCACAGACACCTCTCACATATCAGACACATGCAGCACAGACACCTCTCACATATCAGACACATGCAGCACAGACACCTCTCACATATCAGACACATGCAGCACAGACACCTCTCACATGTCAGACAAATGCAGCACAGACACCGCTCGCAAAACAGACACATGCAGCACAGACACCACTCACATATCAGACACATGCAGCACAGACACCACTCACATATCAGACACATGCAGCACAGACACCTCTCACATATCAGACACATGCAGCACAGACACCGCTCACATATCAGACACATGCAGCACAGACACCGCTCACATATCAGACACATGCAGCACAGACACCACTCACATATCAGACACATGCAGCACAGACACCGCTCACATAGCAGACACATGCAGCACAGACACCACTCACATATCAGACACATGCAGCACAGACACCACTCACATATCAGACACATGCAGCACAGACACCGCTCACATATCAGACACATGCAGCACAGACACCGCTCACATATCAGACACATGCAGCACAGACACCACTCACATATCAGACACATGCAGCACACACACCTCTCACATATCAGACAAACATGCAGCACAGACACCGCTCACATATCAGACACATGCAGCACAGACACCGCTCACATATCAGACACACACCGCACAGACACCGCTCACATATCAGACACATGCAGCACAGACACCGCTCACATATCAGACACATGCAGCAGACACACTGCACACATATCAGACAGACACATGCAGCACAGACACCGCTCACATATCAGACACATGCAGCACAGACACCGCTCACATATCAGACACATGCAGCACACACACCTCTCACATATCAGACAAACATGCAGCACAGACACCGCTCACATATCAGACACATGCAGCACAGACACCGCTCACATATCAGACACACACCGCACAGACACCGCTCACATATCAGACACATGCAGCACAGACACCGCTCACATATCAGACACATGCAGCAGACACACTGCACACATATCAGACAGACACATGCAGCACAGACACCGCTCACATATCAGACACATGCAGCACAGACACCGCTCACATATCAGACACATGCAGCACAGACACCGCTCACATATCAGACACACACCGCACAGACACCGCTCACATATCAGACACACACCACACAGACACCGCTCACATATCAGACACATGCAGCACAGACACCGCTTACATATCAGACACATGCAGCACAGACACCGCTCACATATCAGACACACACCGCACAGACACCGCTCACATATCAGACACATGCAGCACAGACACCGCTCACATATCAGACACATGCAGCACAGACACCGCTCACATATCAGACACATGCAGCACAGACACCGCTCACATATCAGACACATGCAGCAGACACACTGCACACATATCAGACAGACACATGCAGCACAGACACCGCTCACATATCAGACATATGCAGCACAGACACCGCTCACATATCAGACACATGCAGCAGACACACTGCACACATATCAGACAGACACATGCAGCACAGACACCGCTCACATATCAGACACATGCAGCACAGACACCGCTCACATATCAGACACATGCAGCACAGACACCGCTCACATATCAGACACACACCGCACAGACACCGCTCACATATCAGACACATGCAGCATAGACACCACTCACATATCAGACACATGCAGCACAGACACCACTCACATATCAGACACATGCAGCACAGACACCGCTCACATATCAGACACATGCAGCACAGACACCACTCACATATCAGACACATGCAGCACAGACACGACTCACATATCAGACACATGCAGCATAGACACCACTCACATATCAGACACATGCAGCACAGATACTGCTCACATATCAGACACATGCAGCACAGACACCACTCACATATCAGACACATGCAGCACACACACCACTCACATGTCAGACACATGCAGCACAGACACCGCTCACATATCAGACACATGCAGCACAGACACCTCTCACATATCAGACACATGCAGCACAGACACCTCTCACATATCAGACAAACATGCAGCACAGACACCGCTCATATATAAGACACATGAAGCACAGACACCAATCACATATCAGACACATGCAGCACAGACACCACGCACATATCAGACACATGCAGCACAGACACCGCTCACATATCAGACACATGCAGCACAGACACCGCTCACATATCAGACAAACATGCAGCACAGACACCGCTCACATATCAGACACATGCAGCACAGACACCACTCACATATCAGACACATGCAGCACAGACACCACTCACATATCAGACACATGCAGCACAGACACCGCTCACATATCAGACACATGCAGCACAGACACCACTCACATATCAGACACATGCAGCACAGACACCACTCACATATCAGACACATGCAGCACAGACACCTCTCACATATCAGACACATGCAGCACAGACACCGCTCACATATCAGACACATGCAGCACAGACACCACTCACATATCAGACACATGCAGCACGCACATATCAGACACATGCAGCACAGACACCGCTCACATATCAGACACATGCAGCACAGACACCTCTCACATATCAGAAACATGCAGCACAGACACCTCTCACATATCAGACAAACATGCAGCACAGACACCGCTCACATATCAGACACATGAAGCACAGACACCGCTCACATATCAGACACATGAAGCACAGACACCACTCACATATCAGACATATGCAGCACAGACACCGCTCACATATCAGACACATGCAGCACAGACACCACTCACATATCAGACACATGCAGCACAGACACGACTCACATATCAGACACATGCAGCATAGACACCACTCACATATCAGACACATGCAGCACAGATACCGCTCACATATCAGACACATGCAGCACAGACACCACTCACATATCAGACACATGCAGCACACACACCACTCACATGTCAGACACATGCAGCACAGACACCGCTCACATATCAGACACATGCAGCACAGACACCTCTCACATATCAGACACATGCAGCACAGACACCTCTCACATATCAGACAAACATGCAGCACAGACACCGCTCATATATAAGACACATGAAGCACAGACACCAATCACATATCAGACACATGCAGCACAGACACCACGCACATATCAGACACATGCAGCACAGACACCGCTCACATATCAGACACATGCAGCACAGACACCGCTCACATATCAGACAAACATGCAGCACAGACACCGCTCACATATCAGACACATGCAGCACAGACACCACTCACATATAAGACACATGCAGCACAGACACCACTCACATATCAGACACATGCAGCACAGACACCGCTCACATATCAGACACATGC
The DNA here is from genome assembly GCF_032444005.1 of Ranitomeya imitator. NCBI lineage: Eukaryota > Metazoa > Chordata > Amphibia > Anura > Dendrobatidae > Ranitomeya > Ranitomeya imitator. The sequence continues at coordinate 680,645,984 of NC_091282.1, forward strand.
AGCACAGACACCACTCACATATCAGACACATGCAGCACAGACACCACTCACATATCAGACACATGCAGCACAGACACCTCTCACATATCAGACACATGCAGCACAGACACCGCTCACATATCAGACACATGCAGCACAGACACCACTCACATATCAGACACATGCAGCACGCACATATCAGACACATGCAGCACAGACACCGCTCACATATCAGACACATGCAGCACAGACACCTCTCACATATCAGACACATGCAGCACAGACACCTCTCACATATCAGACAAACATGCAGCACAGACACCGCTCACATATCAGACACATGAAGCACAGACACCACTCACATATCAGACACATGCAGCACAGACACCACGCACATATCAGACACATGCAGCACAGACACCGCTCACATATCAGACACATGCAGCACAGACACCGCTCACATATCAGACAAACATGCAGCACAGACACCGCTCACATATCAGACACATGCAGCACAGACACCACTCACATATCAGACACATGCAGCACAGACACCACGCACATATCAGACACATGCAGCACAGACACCGCTCACATATCAGACACATGCAGCACAGACACCACTCACATATCAGACACATGTAGAACAGACACCACTCACATATCAGCCACATGCAGCACAGACACCACGCACATATCAGACACATGCAGCACAGACACCTCTCACATATCAGACACATGCAGCACAGACACCTCTCACATATCAGACACATGCAGCACAGACACCGCTCACATATCAGATACATGCAGCAGAGACGCCACTCACATATCAGGCACATGCAGCACAGACGCCGCCCACATATCAGACACATGCAGCAGACACACTGCACACATATCAGACACATGCAGCACAGACGCCGCCCACATATCAGACAAACATGCAGCACAGACACCGCACACATATCAGACACATGCAGCACAGACACCACTCACATATCAGACAAACATGCAGCACAGACACCGTTCACATATCAGACACATGCAGCACAGACAACACTCACATATCAGACACATGCAGCACAGACACCACGCACATATCAGACACATGCAGCACAGACACCGCTCACATATCAGACAAACATGCAGCACAGACACCGCACACATATCAGACACATGCAGCACAGACATCGCTCACATAACAGACACATGCAGCACAGACACCACGCACATATCAGACACATGCAGCACAGACACCACTCACATATCAGACACATGCAGCACAGACACCGCTGACATATCAGGCACATGCAGCACAGACACCACTCACATATCAGACACATGCAGCACAGACACCCCTCACTGTTGTGAATTCGGTTGTCGGGCTCCCTCCTGTGGTCATGAATGGTACTTCGGCTGGTTCTGTCCATGGACTTCCTCTGGTGGGTGTTTCTGAGTTTCACAGGTGACGAGGTTAATTCGTTAGCTGCTGCTCTATTTAACTCCACTTAGATCTTTGCTCCATACCACCTGTCAATGTTCCAGTATTGGTCTAGTTCACTCCTGGATCGTTCTTGTGACCTGTCTTCCCATCAGAAGCTAAGTTCCAGCTTGTATTTCTTTGGTTTGCTATTTTTCTGTCCAGCTTGCTATTTAATTTGTTGTCTTGCTTGCTGGAAGCTCTGGGACGCAGAGGGAGCGCCTCCGCACCGACTCACGGTGCGGAGGGTCTTTTTGCGCCCTCTGCGTGGTCTTTTTGTAGGTTTTTGTGCTGACCGCAAAGTAACCTTTCCTATCCTCGGTCTGTTCAGTAAGTCGGGCCTCACTTTGCTAAATCTATTTCATCTCTGTGTTTGTATTTTCATCTTTACTCACAGTCATTATATGTGGGGGGCTGCCTTTTCCTTTGGGGAATTTCTCTGAGGCAAGGTAGGCTTTATTTTTCTATCTTCAGGGCTAGCTAGTTTCTTAGGCTGTGCCGAGTTGCATAGGGAGCGTTAGGCGCAATCCACGGCTATTTCTAGTGTGTTTGATAGGTTTAGGGATTGCGGTCAGCAGAGTTCCCACGTCCCAAAGCTCGTCCTTATTATCAGTAACTATCAGGTCATTCCGTGTGCTCTTAACCACCAGGTCCATTATTGTCCTGACCACCAGGTCATAACAGTACAGGTGGCCCAAAGTACTAATGCATCTCAATAGAGGGATAAGAGAAGTTCTGAGACCATTTTTTTTTCTCTGCAGTGTGTTTTGTCTCTATTTTCCCCTTTACCTCTGGGTGGTTCAGGACACTGGTGTAAACATGGACATTCAAGGTCTGTCCTCTTGGATGGATAATCTCACTACAAGGATACAAAACATTCAAGATTTTGTGGTTCAGAATCCGATGTCAGAGCCTAGGATTCCAATTCCTGATTTGTTTTTTGGTGATAGATCTAAGTTCTTGAATTTCAAAAATAATTGTAAATTGTTTCTTGCCTTGAAACCTCGCTCCTCAGGTGACCCTGTTCAACAAGTAAAGATCATTATTTCTTTGTTACGTGGTGACCCTCAAAACTGGGCATTTTCCCTTGCGGCAGGAGACACGGCATTGCGTGATGTTAATGCGTTTTTCCTGGCGCTTGGATTGCTTTATGACGAACCTAATTCAGTGGATCAGGCAGAGAAAATCTTGCTGGCTCTATGTCAGGGTCAGGATGAAGCGGAGATATATTGTCAGAAGTTTAGAAAGTGGTCTGTGCTCACTCAGTGGAATGAATGTGCCCTGGCAGCAATCTTCAGAAAGGGTCTCTCTGAAGCCCTTAAGGATGTCATGGTGGGGTTTCCCATGCCTGCTGGTCTGAATGAGTCTATGTCCTTGGCCATTCAGATCGATCGACCCTTGCGTGAGCGTAAAGCTGTGCACCATTTGGCGGTACTATCTGAGCATGGGCCTGAGCCTATGCAATGTGATAGGACTTTGACCAGAGCTGAACGGCAAGAACACAGACGTCGGAATGGGCTATGTTTTTACTGTGGTGATTCCACTCATGCTATCTCCGATTGTCCTAAGCGCACTAAGCGGTTCGCTAGGACTGCCACCATTGGTACGGTACAGTCTAAATTTCTATTGTCTGTTACTCTGATTTGCTCTTTGTCATCCTATTCTGTAATGGCATTTGTAGATTCAGGCGCTGCCCTGAATTTGATGGACTTGGAGTATGCTAGGCGCTGTGGTTTTTTCTTGGAGCCCTTGCAGTATCCTATTCCATTGAGAGGAATTGATGCTACGCCTTTGGCCAAGAATAAGCCTCAGTATTGGACCCAATTGACCATGTGCATGGCTCCTGCACATCAGGAGGATATCCGCTTTCTGGTGTTGCATAATCTGCATGATGTGGTCGTTTTGGGGTTGCCATGGCTACAGGTTCATAATCCAGTATTGGACTGGAAATCTATGTCTGTGTCCAGCTGGGGTTGCCAGGGGGTACATGGTGATGTTTCATTTTTGTCTATTTCGTCTTCCACTCCTTCTGAAGTTCCAGAGTTTTTGTCGGATTATCGGGATGTATTTGATGAGCCCAAAGCCAGTGCCCTACCTCCTCATAGGGATTGCGATTGTGCAATTAATTTGATTCCTGGTAGTAAGTTTCCGAAGGGCCGATTGTTCAATTTATCTGTGCCAGAACACGCCGCTATGCGGAGTTATATAAAGGAATCCTTGGAGAAAGGCCATATTCGCCCGTCGTCATCACCGTTAGGAGCAGGGTTCTTTTTTGTGGCCAAGAAGGATGGTTCTTTGAGACCTTGTATTGATTACCGCCTTCTTAATAAAATTACTGTCAAATTTCAGTATCCTTTGCCGTTGCTGTCTGATTTGTTTGCTCGTATTAAAGGGGCTAGTTGGTTCACCAAGATAGATCTTCAAGGGGCGTATAATCTTGTGCGTATTAAACAAGGCGATGAATGGAAAACAGCATTTAATACGCCCGAGGGCCATTTTGAGTACCTGGTTATGCCATTCGGGCTTTCCAATGCTCCTTCAGTATTTCAGTCCTTTATGCATGACATCTTCCGAGAGTACCTGGATAAATTCCTGATTGTGTATTTGGATGATATTTTGGTCTTCTCGGATGATTGGGAGTCTCATGTGAAGCAGGTCAGAATGGTGTTCCAGGTCCTTCGTGCGAATTCCTTGTTTGTGAAGGGGTCAAAGTGTCTCTTTGGAGTTCAGAAGGTTTCATTTTTGGGGTTCATTTTTTCCCCTTCTACTATCGAGATGGACCCTGTTAAAGTCCAGGCCATTTACGATTGGACTCAGCCGACATCTGTGAAGAGCCTGCAAAAGTTCCTGGGCTTTGCTAATTTTTATCGGCGCTTCATCGCTAATTTTTCTACTGTTGCTAAACTGTTGACTGATTTGACCAAGAAGGGTGCTGATGTGGTCAATTGGTCTTCTGCGGCTGTAGAAGCTTTTCAGGAGTTGAAGCGTCGTTTTTCTTCTGCCCCTGTTTTGTGCCAGCCAGATGTTTCGCTTCCGTTTCAGGTTGAGGTTGATGCTTCTGAGATTGGAGCAGGGGCTGTTTTGTCGCAGAGAAGTTCTGATGGCTCGGTGATGAAGCCATGTGCTTTCTTTTCTAGAAAGTTGTCACCTGCTGAGCGTAACTATGATGTTGGTAATCGTGAATTGTTGGCCATGAAGTGGGCATTCGAGGAGTGGCGTCATTGGCTGGAAGGAGCCAAGCATCGCGTGGTGGTCTTGACAAATCACAAGAATTTGACTTACCTTGAGTCTGCCAAATGGTTGAATCCGAGACAGGCTCGATGGTCGTTATTTTTCTCCCGTTTTGATTTTGTGGTTTCGTACCTTCCGGGCTCTAAGAATGTGAAGGCTAATGCCCTGTCAAGGAGTTTTGTGCCTGACTCTCCGGGTGTTCCTGAGCCGGCGGGTATTCTCAAAGAGGGGGTAATTTTGTCTGCGATCTCCCCTGATTTGCGGCGGGTGCTGCAAAAATTTCAGGCTGATAGACCTGACCGTTGCCCAGCGGAAAAACTGTTTGTCCCTGATAGATGGACTAGTAGAGTTATCTCTGAGATTCATTGTTCAGTGTTGGCTGGGCATCCTGGAATCTTTGGTACCAGAGATTTGGTGGCTAGATCCTTCTGGTGGCCGTCTTTGTCGCGGGATGTGCGTTCTTTTGTGCAGTCCTGTGGGACTTGTGCTCGGGCTAAGCCCTGCTGTTCTCGTGCCAGTGGGTTGCTTTTGCCCTTGCCGGTCCCGAAGAGGCCCTGGATGCACATTTCTATGGATTTTATTTCGGATCTCCCCGTCTCTCAAAAGATGTCGGTCATTTGGGTGGTTTGTGATCGCTTTTCTAAGATGGTCCATTTGGTACCTTTGTCTAAATTGCCTTCCTCCTCTGATTTGGTGCCATTATTTTTCCAGCATGTGGTTCGTTTACATGGTATCCCGGAGAACATCGTTTCTAACAGAGGTTCCCAGTTTGTTTCAAGGTTTTGGCGATCCTTTTGTGCTAGGATGGGCATTGATTTGTCTTTTTCCTCGGCTTTCCATCCTCAGACAAATGGCCAAACCGAACGAACTAATCAAACTTTGGAAACATATCTGAGATGCTTTGTTTCTGCTGATCAGGATGATTGGGTGTCCTTTTTGCCGTTGGCTGAGTTCGCCCTTAATAATCGGGCCAGCTCGGCTACTTTGGTTTCGCCGTTTTTCTGCAATTCTGGTTTCCATCCTCGTTTCTCTTCAGGGCAGGTTGAGTCTTCAGACTGTCCTGGTGTAGATACTGTGGTGGATAGGTTGCAGCAGATTTGGACTCATGTGGTGGACAATTTGACATTGTCCCAGGAGAAGGCTCAACGTTTCGCTAACCGCCGGCGCTGTGTGGGTCCCCGACTTCGTGTTGGGGATTTGGTTTGGTTGTCGTCTCGTTATGTTCCTATGAAGGTTTCCTCTCCTAAGTTTAAGCCTCGTTTCATTGGTCCGTATAAGATTTCTGAGGTTATCAATCCTGTGTCATTTCGTTTGGCCCTTCCTGCTTCTTTTGCCATCCATAACGTGTTCCATAGGTCGTTATTGCGGAGATACGTGGCGCCTGTGGTTCCATCCGTTGGTCCTCCTGCCCCGGTGTTAGTTGAGGGGGAGTTGGAGTATGTGGTGGAGAAGATTTTGGATTCTTGTGTCTCGAGACGGAAACTCCAGTACCTGGTCAAGTGGAAGGGTTATGGTCAGGAAGATAATTCCTGGGTTTTTGCCTCTGATGTTCATGCTGCCGATCTGGTTCGTGCCTTTCATTTGGCTCATCCTGGTCGGCCTGGGGGATCTGGTGAGGGTTCGGTGACCCCTCCTCAAGGGGGGGTACTGTTGTGAATTCGGTTGTCAGGCTCCCTCCTGTGGTCATGAATGGTACTTCGGCTGGTTCTGTCCATGGACTTCCTCTGGTGGGTGTTTCTGAGTTTCACAGGTGATGAGGTTAATTCGTTAGCTGCTGCTCTATTTAACTCCACACCATATAAACCCAGACTCATAATAGAACAGTGGCCAGAGAACATATCTCGGCTCACTTCACAAGCTACTCCCCATATAACGATATACATATAGGAGGACAACGGGAGTTTTTAGAAAAAGACACATATTTATTAGCAAACTAGTAAAAAAAATGAACACACAATTAAAAAACACCAATGAAACATACCAGAGGGACATACATGTAGATATATATAAAGTGTGGACCAAATGTAACCATACTCAAAATATGACACAAATAAGATCCTAAATCTCCTAAGCGACCCCCAGGAGCGGAGAAAAATACCTCCTAATGGCAAAACAACCTACACACCCCACGTCCTGCAAGTATAGCCACTGTGGCTGTGTGCATGTGGGAAGGTAATGAATGCAATAAAGGGAGACACATCCTACCGCAAACAAGGGTGGAGATAAAGTGTGTCCCAGGGAACCATATGTGTCTAACACCAAAAATCACTGTAGAAATCTCTCCTGGGACCCCACATAAACCAAGGATCTTACCACATGAAGATGCCCCCTGGATTGGGTGCTACCCCCGACGCACGTTTCGCTACCATTATACATCCCCTTGAGAAAGCAGTATAACGGCAGCGAAACGTGCGTCGGGGGTAGCGCCCAATCCAGGGGGCATCTTCATGTGGTAAGATCCTTGGTTTATTTGGGGTCCCAGGAGAGATTTCTACAGTGATTTTTGGTGTTAGACACATATGGTTCCCTGGGACACACTTATCTCCACCCTTGTTTGCGGTAGGATGTGTCTCCCTTTATTGCATTCATTACCTTCCCACATGCACACAGCTACAGTGGCTATACTTGCAGGACGTGGGGTGTGTAGGTTGTTTTGCCATTAGGAGGTATTTTTCTCCGCTCCTGGGGGTCGCTTAGGAGATTTAGGATCTTATTTGTGTCATATTTTGAGTATGGTTACATTTGGTCCACACTTTATATATATCTACATGTATGTCCCTCTGGTATGTTTCATTGGTGTTTTTTAATTGTGTGTTAATTTTTTTTTACTAGTTTTCTAATAAATATGTATCTTTTTCTAAAAACTCCCGTTGTCCTCCTATATGTATATCTATTTAACTCCACTTAGATCTTTGCTCCATGCCACCTGTCAATGTTCCAGTATTGGTCTAGTTCACTCCTGGATCGTTCTTGTGACCTGTCTTCCCATCAGAAGCTAAGTTCCAGCTTGTATTTCTTTGGTTTGCTATTTTTCTGTCCAGCTTGCTATTTAATTTGTTGTCTTGCTTGCTGGAAGCTCTGGGACGCAGAGGGAGCGCCTCCGCACCGCGAGTCGGTGCGGAGGGTCTTTTTGCGCCCTCTGCGTGGTCTTTTTGTAGGTTTTTGTGCTGACCGCAAAGTAACCTTTCCTATCCTCGGTCTGTTCAGTAAGTCGGGCCTCACTTTGCTAAATCTATTTCATCTCTGTGTTTGTATTTTTATCTTTACTCACAGTCATTATATGTGGGGGGCTGCCTTTTCCTTTGGGGAATTTCTCTGAGGCAAGGTAGGCTTTATTTTTCTATCTTCAGGGCTAGCTAGTTTCTTAGGCTGTGCCGAGTTGCATAGGGAGCGTTAGGCGCAATCCACGGCTATTTCTAGTGTGTTTGATAGGTTTAGGGATTGCGGTCAGCAGAGTTCCCACGTCCCAGAGCTCATCCTTATTATCAGTAACTATCAGGTCATTCCGGGTGCTCTAAACCACCAGGTCCATTATTGTCGTGACCACCAGGTCATAACACCTCACATATCAGACACATGCAGCACAGACACCACTCACATATCAGACACATGCAGCACAGACACCGCTCACATATCAGACACATGCAGCACAGACACCACTCACATATCAGACACATGCAGCACAGACACCACTCACATATCAGACACATGCAGCACAGACACCGCTCACATATCAGATACATGCAGCAGAGACACCACTCACATATCAGACACATGCAGCACAGACACCGCTCCCATATCAGACACATGCAGCACAGACACCACTCACATATCAGACACATGCAGCACAGACACCGCTCACATATCAGACACATGCAGCACAGACACCACTCACATATCAGACACATGCAGCACAGACACCACTCACATATCAGACACATGCAGCACAGACACCGCTCACATATCAGACACATGCAGCACAGACACCACTCACATATCAGACACATGCAGCACAGACACTGCTCACATATCAGATACATGCAGCAGAGACACCACTCACATATCAGACACATGCAGCACAGACACCACTCCCATATCAGAAACATGCAGCACAGACACCACTCACATATCAGACACATGCAGCACAGACACCGTTCCCATATCAGACACATGCAGCACAGACACCACTCACATATCAGACACATGCAGCACAGACACCGCTCACATATCAGACACATGCAGCAGACACCGCACACATATCAGACACACATGCAGCACAGACACCACTCATAAATCAGACACATGCAGCATACACACCACTCACATAAACCCCCTTCATCACTCCCTTAGTTAGGGAAAAATAATAAAATTTTAAAAATGTATTTATTTCCATTTTCCCATTAGGGTTAGGGTTGGGGCTAACGTTAGGGTTAGGGCTGCATTTAGGGTTGGGGCTGCAGTTAGCGTTGAGGCTACACTTAGGGATAGGGTTGGGGCTAAAGTTAGGGTTAGGGTTTGGATTACATTTACGGTTGGGATTAGGGTTGGGATTATGGTTAATGGTGTGTCAGGGTTAGGGGTATGGTTAGGGTTATGGTTGGGATTAGGGTTAGGGGTGTGTTGGAGTTAGGGGTGTGGTTAGGGTTGGGATTAGGGTTAGGGGTGTCTTGGGGTTAGGGGTGTGGTTGGGATTAGGGTTAGGGGCACGTTCAGGTTAGGGGTGTGGTTAGGGTTGGGATTAGGGTTAGGGGTGTGTTTGGGTTAGGGTTTCTGTTAGAATTGGGGGTTTCCACACATCAGGGGCTTTCTAAACGCGACATGGCATCCGATCTCAATTCCAGCCAATTCTGCGTTGAAAAAGTAAAACAATGCTCCTTCCCTTCCTAGCTCTCCCGTGCGCCAAAACAACAGTTTACCCCAACATATGGGGTATCAGCGTACTCAGAACAAATTGTACAACAACTTTTGGGGTCCAATTTCTCCTGTTACCCTTGGGAAAATAAAAATTGGGGGCGAAAAGATCATTGTGAAAAAATATGATTTTTATTTTTACAGCTCTACATTATAAACTGTAGTGAAGCACTTGGTAGGTCAAAGTGCTAACTGTTATGACCTGGTGGTGAGAACAATAATGGACCTGGTGGTTAAGAGCACACGGAATGACCTGATAGTTACTAATAATACAGGACAAGCTTTGAGACGTGGGAACTCTGCTGACCGCAATCCCTAAACCTATCACACACACTAGAAATAGCCGTGTAGCGCTCCTGACGCTCCCTAGGCGCCTCGTCACAGCCTAAGGAACTAGCTAGCCCTAAAGATAGAAAAATAAAGCCTACCTTGCCTCAGAGAAATTCCCCAAAAGAACAGGCAGCCCCCCACATATAATGACTGTGAGTTAAGATGAAAATTACAAACACAGAGATGAAATAGATTTAGCAAAGTGAGGCCTGACTTACTGAACAGACAGAGGATAGGAAAGGTAACCTTGCGGTCAGCACAAAAAACTACAAAAAGACCACGCAGAGGGCGCAAAAAGACCCTCCGCACCGACTCACGGTGCGGAGGCGCTCCCTCTGCGTCCCAGAGCTTCCAGCAAGCAAGAGAAAAATCAAAATAGCAAGCTGGACAGAAAAAATAGCAAACAGAAAAACAAGCAGGAACTTAGCTTCTGCTGGGAAGACAGGTCACAAGAACGATCCAGGAGCGAACTAGACCAATGCTTGAACATTGACAGGTGGCATGGAGCAATGATCTAGGTGGAGTTAAATAGAGCAGCCAGCTAACGAATTAACCTCGTCACCTGTGGAAGGAACCTCAGAAGCCGCAGCTCCACTCACAACCACCAGAGGAAGCCCATGGACAGAACCAGCCGAAGTACCATTCATGACCACAGGAGGGAACTTAACAACAGAATTCACAACAGCTAACCACACATCTATATAAGTTCCTTAGGGGGTCTACTTTACAACATGGTGTCACTTGTGGGGGGTTTCAATGTTTAGGCACATCAGGGGCTCTCCAAACATGACATGGCATCCCATCTCAATTCCAGTCAATTTTGCATTGAAAACTCAAATGGCGCTCCTTCCCTTCTGAACTCTGCCATGCGCCCAAACAGTGGTTTACCCCCACATATGGGGTATCAGCGTACTCAGAACAAATTGTACAACAACTTTTGGTGTCCAATTTCTCCTGTTACCCTTGGGAAAATAAAAATTGGGAGCGAAAAGATCATTTTTGTGAAAAAATATGATTTTTATTTTTACAGCTCTACATTATAAACTTCTGTGAAGCACTTGGTGGGTCAAAGTGCTCACCACACATCTAGATAAGTTCCTTAGGGGGTCTACTTTCCAAAATGGTGTCACTTGTGGGGTGTGTGAGGGTGTGATATGCTATGTGGATATAATTTTTGTTTATATTTCTATTTTACTTATTTTCATGGTGTTCTCTTGTAGAAGGAGTTATTTGCTAATTGATGAATGGCTGTTGCTGCCATCTGCTATGAGCCCCACAGCACTGTATTGTTTGCTAATGACATGTTGACCTAGCTTGTTGAAAAAATGAGCTCTTGAGACCTTCCACCTCCTGACCTGTGAATGAGGAGGGAGACTTTAAATATCAGGGACTTTAGACACAGATCTAGTGTGGAACCATGATGTGAAGACAGCACCTCAGAGAGAAAGAAGCGTATATGGACTCTTATCCTCTGCTGGATTGTTGGACTCATCTCCCAGGGCTTTTATCTTCTTACTGAACTACATTCATGTTCTGGACTATTTTATCCTTTGTGTGGTGGATCGTATATCAAACTTTCGTATTTTTGCCTAAATAAAGGTCTTGGGATTGTTCACTCTTCGCTGGCTCTGTGGATTGTGTGATACTGGAGAAGGACCCCGTGACAACTGGTGGCAAGCAGCGGGATCAACAAAGCGTAACCATATGGAGAACCACCCACAGAGTGGGACTGTATCCAGAGTTGGACTGTGTCCAGCTTACAGGAGAGAGCCATAGACCTGGGCCTGAACTATCAGGAACTGACTAAAGAGGCCTTAATTGATCTACTGGTGGGTGCTAGCCAGACCACCTACTCCCATATGTCTGAAGGACAAGCCCAGGAGACGAGGACCCCCACCCCAAAAAGTCAGTGGGTAGTGTGGTATGAAGAAGAGATGGCGGTTCTTGGCCCAGGCGTCTCTCAGGAGTACAAGGAGGAGGCTGCCCGCCGGGCACAGCGGAGACAAGAAGCAATGGAGCTGGAAAGAGGGAGTAATGCAATGTGGAGTGTTAACCCAATGATCTGGGAGCCTGTACCGATCACCTGTACAGAGTTTAAACCATTTGATGAGGCTTCTGGAAATGTGGAGGGGTTCTTCAAGGGCTTTGAGCAGCAGTGTGCTGTGATGGAGGTGCCCCACTCTGGCTGGATACGTTTGTTAGTGGGACTCCTGAATGGTAGCATGGCGGAGGCTTACCGAACCATTGACTGACAGCGGAATCAGTATTATAACATTGTAAAGCAGACTATCCTGGATTATCATGCTATCACCCCAGACTCATATAGGGCCAAGTTCTGAAACCTCCCATGCACCACGGGGGGATCATTTAGGATGTATGCCCATAAGATGTCCCAGGCATGTCGGAGATGGCTGGAAGCAGAAAACGCCTTTACTGTGGAAGATGTTATACAGGCATTCCTTATAGAACAGTTTCTTGCCAAGTGCCCCGCAGAGGTAGGGGAATGGGTCCGGGAGCGCACGCCGTGTACTGTGGATACAGCTGCAGCCTCGGCAGATGAAGCCCTTACTATCCGACAGCAATGGAGGAGGCTTCTGGACAATGAACCACGGCCTTCTCCCGCACCCCATCCCCCTCCGATTATATCTGCCCTTCCACCTAGTCGCAAGCTGATGACAATCATGCCTCACAATCCTGGGCCCCAACAGTTCCAACCACGACCTGGGGGTATCACAGATAGATGTTATGGGTGTGGGCAACCTGGACATTTGCAGTCTGGCTGTCCCTCAAGGATTCGGAGGGAGCCCCACCTCGTCCAGTACATCTTGTGCACTCCATCCCGCCTGAGGAAGAGCTACCACCACCCCCACCAGAGTGGACCACCAACCACAGCACCATAAATACCCCTCCTGGAGTGTACGGATTCCGGCCTTTGTCAATCAGAAATACAGAGCAACGGCATTGCCACCTGCAGGATGTCTTAATTGATGGATACAAAGTGTCGGGATTTAGAGACATGGGGGTATTACTGACTATCGCTGACCCCCGTGTGGTTCAACCTGAGGCAACTCACCAGGGCCCGGGAATTGCCAGTGTCCTGGAGGGGGTGTCCGCAAATATATACAGTGAGCTTTGGTACGTTTGGATTATGGTTTTGGAGAAAAACTGTATTGAATTGGAGTTATGGGAGGACTTCCTGCAGATATCCTCCTTGGAAATGACATTGGGGAGTTACAAAGTCATTTTGTGGGAGCAGAAGGTCCATGGTCCTCTCACTCTTCTGAAAGAACAATTGAAGGGAGATATCGCAGATACCGGAACGCCCATCATTCCCTATGTTCTAGAGTTCAGAGACTGTCTCGCCCAGCTAGCTACCTTGGCTAATGAACATCAGCGAATGGCCCAGTCCAGTCAAAAAGTCTGGTATGACCATAAAGCCAGGACCTGGGAATTTATGGACAAGTGCTCATGATTATTTCAACCCCTGCCACTGTACAAGGAATTATAAACTATTGAGCAATGTGGACTAAAGTGAACAGGCCAGAGGTCTGTGTAGACCTCATAGCGTACTCACTTATTATGAAGGAGGAAAGGTTGTGTTTGTGTGATATACTATGTGGGTATCATTTTTGTGTATATTTCTATTTTATTTATTTTCATGGTGTTCTTTTGTAGAAGGAGTTATTTGCTAATTGATGAATGGCTGTTGCTGCCATCTGATATCAGCCCCACAGCACTGTATTGTTTGCTAATATGCTAATGACATGTTGACCTAGCTTGTTGAAACAATGAGCCCCTGAGACCTTCCCCCTCCTGACCTGTGAATGAGGAGGAAGACTTAAAATATCAGAGAGGTGAGACACACATCCAGTGTGGAACCATGGTGTAAAGACAGCACCTCAGAGAGAAGGAAGCGTATATATATGGACTGTTATTCTCTGCTGGATTGTTGGACCTATCTCCCAGGGCTTTTATCTTCTTACTGAACTGCATTCGTGTTCTGGACTATTTTATCCTTTGTGTGGTGGATCATATATGGACCTTTCGTATTTTTGCATAAATAAAGGTCTTGGGATTTTTCACTCTTCGCTGGCTCTGATGATTGTGTGATACCGGAGAAAGACCCCGTGACAGGGGGTTTCAATGTTTAGGCACATCAGGGGCTCTCCAAACGTGACATGCCGTCCCATCTCAATTCCAGTCAATTTTGCATTGAAAGTCAAATGGTGCTCCTTCCCTTCCAAGCTCTGCCATGCACCCAAACAGTAGTTTACCCCACGTATGGGGTATCAGCATACTCAGAACACATTTTACAACAACTTTTGGGGTCCAAATTCTCCTGTTACCCTTGGTAAAATAAAACAAATTGGAGCTGAATTAAATGTTTTGTGTAAAAAAGTAAAATGTTCATTTTTTTTTGTTAAACATTCCAAAAGTTCCTGTGAAATACCTGAAGGGTTAATAAACTTTTTGAATGTGGTTTTGAGCATCTTGAGGGATGCAGTTTTTAGAATGGTGTCACACTGGGGTATTTTCTATCATATAGATGCCTCAAAGTGACTTCAAATGTGATGTAGTCCCTAAAAAAATGGTGCTGTAAAAATAAGAAATTGCTGGTCAACTTTTAACCCTTATAACTCCCTAACAAAAAAAACATTTTGGCTCCAAACTTGTGCTGATATAAAGTAGACATGTGGGAAATGTTAATTATTAAGTATTTTGTGTGACAGATCTCTGTGATTTAAGGGCATAAAAATTCAAAGTTGGAAAATTGCAAAATTTTCACCAAATTTCCATTTTTTTTCGCAAATAAACGCAGGTAATATCAAAGAAATTTTACCACTATCATGAAGTACAATATGTCACGAGAAAACATTCTCAGAATCATCAGGATGCGTTGAAGCGTTCCAAAGTTATAACCTCATAAAGAAACAGTGGTCAGAATTGTAAAAATTGGCCTTGTCATTAACGTGCAAACCACCCTTGGGGGTAAAGGGGTTAAAACTATGCATCCTCTAATACAACCCCTGGCAAAAATTATGGAATCACCGGCCCTGGAGGATGTTCATTCAGTTGTTTCATTTTGTAGAAAAAAAGCAGATCACAGACATGGCACGAAACTAAAGTCATTTCAAATGGCAACTTTCTGGTTTTAAGAAACACTAAAAGAATTCAAGAACAAAAAATGTGGTAGTCATTAGTGATGAGCGAGTGTACTCGTTGCTCGGGTTTTCCCGAGCACGCTCGGGTGACCTCTGATTATTTATGACTGCTCGGAGATTTAGTTTTCATTGCAGCAGCTGGATGATTTACAGCTACTAGCAAGCTTTATTATATGTGGGGATTCCCTAGCAACCAGGCAACCCCCACATGTACTCAGCCTGGCTAATAGCTGTAAATCATTCAGCTGCCGTGATGAAAACTAAATCTCCTAGCAGGCATGCATACTCGGAGGTCATCCGAGCAGGCTCGGAAAAACCCGAGCAACGAGTACACTCGCTCATCACTAGCAGTCAGTACTGGTTACTTTTTTTAACCAAGTATAGGGAATAAATTATGGAATCACTCAATTCTGAGGAAAAAATTATGGAATCTCCCTGTAAAATTTCATACCCAAAAATAATACCTGCATCAAATTAGATCTGCTCATTAGTCTGCATCTAAAAAGGAGTGATCACAACTTGCTGTTGCACCAAGGGACTGACATGAATCATGGCTCCAACACGAGAGATGTCAATTGAAACAAAGGAGAGAATTATCAAACTCTTAAAGGAGGGTAAATCATCATGCAATGTTGCAAAAGATGTTGGTTGTTCACAGTCAGCTGTGTCTAAAATCTGGACAAATACAAATAACATGGGAAGGTTGTTAAAGGCAAACATACTGGTAGACCAAGGAAGACGTGAAAGCGTCAAGACCAGAAACCTAAAGCAATATGTCTCCAAAACAGGAAATGTACAACAAAACAAATGAGGAACGAACGGGTGGAAACTGGAGTCAACGTCTGTGATCGAACTGTAAAAACCGCCTAAAGAAAGTGGGATTTACATACAGAAAAGCTAAACGAAAGCCATCATTAACACCTTAGCAGAAAAAACAAGGTTACAATGGGCTAAGGAAAAGCAATCATGGACTGTGGATTACTGGATGAAAGTCATATTCAGTGATGAATTGCGAATCTGCATTGGGCAAGGTGATAATGCAGGAAATTTTGTTTGGTGCCGTTCCAATGAGATTTATAAAGATGACTGCCTGAAGAGAACATGCAAATTTCCACAGACATTGATGATAAGGGACTGCATGTCAGGTAAAGGCACTGGGGAGATGGTTGTCATTACATCTTCAATAAATGCACAAGTTTATGTTGATATTTTGGACACTTTTCTTATCCCATCAATTGAAAGGATGTTTGGGGATGATGAAATCATTTTTCAAGATGAGATTGCATCCTGCCATAGAGCAAAAACTGTGCAAACTTTCCTTGAAAAAAGACACATAAGGTCAATGTCATGGCCTGCAAATAGTCCGGATCTCAATCCAATAGAAAATCTTTTGTGGAAGTTGATGAAAATGGTCCTTAACAAGGCTCCAACCTGCAAAGCTGATCAGGCAACAGCAATCAGAGAAAGTTGGAGCCAGATTGATGAAGAGTACTGTTTGACACTCATTAAGTCCATGCCTCAGAGACTACAAGCTGTTATAAAAGCCAGAGGTGGTGCAACAAAATACTAGTGATGTTTTGTAGTGTTTTTTTGTTTGTTTGTTTTTCATGATTCCATAATTCTTTCCTCAGAATTGAGTGATTTCATTATTTTTCCCTATGTTTGGTTAAAAAAAAAATAACCATTATTGACTACTAGTGTTGAGCCACCTCCCAAGTGTTCGGGTTCGGTTCGGTTCGTCGAACAGGGATGTGTTCGACGAATGTTTGTCGAACGTTCGATGAACACCGTCGAACTCCATTGAAACCAATGGCAGGTGTGGAGATCAGACTGAACTAAAGGAATCCGTCTTGTCTTCTTCCTGAGAAATCTCGCTTACAACAAGATACATTTCTGCTGACTTGACATTTCCTTTTATGGAAGTAATCATGTGTGCATTCCTTCTTTCAATAGCAGCCTTTCATTCACCTTCCAGATGATGTAACTTTCTACTGATAAAGACTGGTATAGATTGTTTATGTAAGAGATAGTGAAATATGAGCGCTTGTGCGCATGTCTGTAAAAGAATAATTCTTTTCTATATAAAGGGAGGGCAAAGCCCAGAGAGGGAGATGTGCTCCTGGGCTTCCCTTGTATATGATCACACAATACTTTGTTTGCGTGTCATTTACTCTGGATCCCTACCTCTAGTAAGCCAGGGACTGAGAAGGACTTAACAGCAGGCAAACACCAACACATACAAACACATAGAAAACACATAGAAAAGACCTTAAAAGGGGTCCCAAAGCTGACAAACTGCTTAGAAGACACAACAACACATGGAAAAGTCACAACTACTTATAGTCATGCGAAAAGAAAAGAGGTAGAGGAGTAAAAGGAGGAAGATGTTAGGGACTGGCGGAACGCACCAAGTATAGATGATATGAAACTAGGTGCGTTCGCAGTCCGAGGTCCACCGTGCAGGTATAAACCCTGCTGCTAGTAAGACGGACTATATGGCGGTACTATAAGTATACACGCACGGGTTAACTTCACCCTGCGTGAAGGAAGCGATCCTGTTGCATCACAGGACCGCGGTACCGCACATAGAGCGCGAGCAAGAAGTCAGCGAACACAACCCCCACTCAGGATTGAAGTCCGATTAGACCACTTGCTGGCACAACACCGCAACTGGGTGTGTAAGGAAACTATTAAATAGTGTATAGAGGCACGAGAGTGCATGCGGTGCCGCACTGACGGACGCCACTAACCACCCAGGCTTGGGTAAGGAAAGCGCAGAGGAAGCGCATGGCGCCGTACTGGCAGACACAGCAACTGGACGCTGTGATGTGTGTTGCGTGCAGATGGCTAGTCGGGCGCTAGATAGCTACCATCATCCGCGAGCAGTCAACAACACTAGGGAGGGATACTTAGGAGCTTTCATCCATCGACAAACATCCATCTACACACACACATTATAACAAGACAATACTAGCGCATGGCCGTGCGGTCATGCGCAGTTTATATAGTTGCAGCACAGGAAGCAGCTACAGAAGTTTTGCCCTTTCAGGACCTGCCAAGAGGACCAATGGGATGTGCTGCAGTGCCTGAGCATGTGACCCTCGATCTCCAACGGGAGATCTTGCCCTGGGCATGCTCAGTGTGTGCAAATAAGGACTTAGTCCCAGAGAAGCCCGCTCGCTGCAGATCAGTGCAGGGTACAACAGGAGAGCCAGAAAAAGCAGCAGTAACCCCCTGCACAGAATCAGTCCCAGCAAGACGCTGGGAGCGACGCCTCCGCTGAGCAGAGCCCACTGCGGCCGAAGCAGAATGGGAGACCGCAGCAGACACGGATCGAGATTCCCCCTGTGCAGCAGAGGAAACTCGACTCCTAACATTACCCCCCATCCTAGGGCCCCCCCCCTCCTTGAGCCTCACTACGCTCAAAAGCTGCAATAAGCAGCGGAGCCCGAATGTGCTCCACAGGCTCCCAGGTTCTACCCTCTGGGCCGTGACCCTTCCAGTCCACCAGATAAAATTTCTTGCCACGTACCACCTTGCACCCCACAATAGCATTCACCTCAAACTCATCCGTGGATGAACCCGATGTCCCAGCAGATGACTCAGAAAACCGTGACAAATGAACGGGCTTTAAGAGGGAAACGTGAAAAGTATCGGTGATACCAAGGCGTGGAGGAATAGCCAAACGGTAGACCACAGGGTTGACCTGTTCCAGAACCTTAAACGGGCCAATGTAGCGAGGAGCAAAGTTAGTGGACTCAACTCGCAGCCTGATGTTACGGGCAGAGAGCCACACTAAGTCGCCAGGAGCAAAGACCGGAGCGGGGCGCCGGTGTGTATCAGCCGAAACCCTCATTCTCTCCTTGGAGGCCTGGATGGCATCCTGTGTGCGGTCACAGATGTCACGTGCCTCCACCGCCCAGTCTGCCACCCTAGAATCGGTGGATGACACGGGCATGGGCACAGGGACACGCGGATGCTGGCCGTAATTAAGGAGAAAGGGAGTTTGACCAGTGGAATCGGCTACGGCGTTGTTCAAGGCAAATTCCGCCCAAGGTAGCAAAGATGCCCAGTCATCCTGCCTAGCAGAGACGAAATGTCGCAAATATGTCACCAGAGTCTGGTTGGTTCTCTCCACCAACCCATTCATCTCAGGATGGTATGCAGAGGAGAGGTTTAACTTTATGCTGAGTAAACGGCAGAGCTCTCTCCAAAACCGAGACGCGAACTGGGGACCCCGATCGCTGACAATCTTATCAGGCATACCATGCAATCGGAAAACGTGCTTAATGAACAACACCGCCAAGGCCCGTGCTGAGGGTAACCGAGGAAGCGGCACCAAATGCACCATCTTAGAGAAATGGTCGGTGACAACCCAAATAATGGAGCAGCCACGCGACTTGGGTAAGCCCACCACAAAGTCCATCCCGACCATCTCCCAGGGCCTGTCTGCCACCGGTAGAGGGTAAAGCAACCCAGCAGGCCGTTGCCGAGGAGACCGATTCTGGGCGCAAGAAACGCACGCCTGAATATAGTCCCTGACATCTCGGGCCATATGCGGCCACCAGTATGTTCTCGCCAAAAGCTCAGATGTCCTCTTGGTCCCAAAATGCCCACCCATTCTGGAGGAGTGAGCCCAAGAGAGAACCTCCGGTCGCAAGTTAGCTGGTACGAAAGTCTTGCCCGGGGGCACAGACTCTAGCGAAACCGGAGCTACAGTTCTCAGGCTCTCAGAAGGGACAATAAGCCGAGGCTCCTCCTCCTCCTCCGATGACACTACGGAGTGGGAGAGAGCGTCAGCACAAACGTTCTTCTCCCCGGAGAGGAAATGGAGAGTAAAATGGAACCGGGAGAAGAACAGGGACCATCTAGCCTGGCGAGAATTCAGCCGCTGGGCCGTTTGTAGATATACCAAGTTCTTGTGGTCAGTGAAGACTTGGAAGGGAAAGCGAGCTCCCTCCAAGAGATGTCTCCACTCTGAAAAAGCCAACTTCGTAGCTAGCAACTCCCCGTCCCCGATGGAATAATTCCTCTCCGCTGGTGTGAAGGTCTTGGAGAAGAAGAAGCAAGGATGCTTCCGACCTTGAGCATCCTTTTGGAAAAGGACTGCTCCAGCACCAACGGATGAGGCATCCACCTCCAAGATAAATGGTTTATCAACATCGGGGCGATGTAGGATGGGAGCGCTAGCGAAGTGTGACTTGATCGAGAGAAAGGCTTTGGAGACCTCCTCTGACCACAACTTGGGATTTGCTCCCTTCTTGGTGAGGGCAACCAAGGGAGCTACCAAAGTTGAGAAGTGTGCTATGAACTGGTGATAGTAATTAATGAACCCCATAAAGCGCTGCACCGCTTTAAGAGAATGGGGTTCCTGCCAGTCCATTACAGCCTGTAGCTTGGCAGGATCCATAGCCAAACCCTGGGCAGAGATGATATAACCAAGGAAAGGCAAGGACTCCTGCTCAAACACACACTTCTCCAACTTGGCGTAGAGGGAATTTGCCCGTAAGAGGTCGAAGACTTTGCGAACATCTCTCCGATGGGAGTCAATATCTGGAGAGAAGATGAGAATATCATCCAGATAGACTACGACCGAGGTGGTGAGCATATCCCGGAAGATGTCGTTCACAAAGTCTTGGAAAACGGCTGGGGCATTACAGAGCCCGAAGGGCATCACCAGATATTCATAGTGCCCATCCCTGGTGTTAAAAGCCGTCTTCCATTCATCCCCCTCACGGATGCGAATCAGGTTGTAAGCACCCCGCAGATCTAACTTACTAAATATCCTCGCTCCCCGTAGCCTATCAAACAGCTCAGATATCAGAGGTAATGGGTACTTGTTCTTAACGGTGATGGCGTTAAGACCCCTGTAGTCTATACATGGACGTAAGTCTCCAGTCTTCTTCTGTACGAAGAAGAACCCAGCCCCTGCCGGTGACACTGACTTCCTAATGAATCCTCTTGCCAGATTCTCTTGGATGTACTGAGACATTGCCTCCATCTCCGGGAGAGATAACGGATAGACTCGACCCCGGGGAGGCTCAGCACCAGGCAAGAGGTCAATAGGACAGTCATAGGGGCGGTGAGGCGGAAGGGTCTCCGCAGCTCTTTTGGAGAACACGTCTGCATAGGGCCAATAGTGCTTGGGAAGAGAGGAAAGATCTGCGGGTACCTGTGTAGTAGCAACCTGAACGCACTCCCTCTGACATCTACCCTCGCAGGATTTACTCCATCCCAAAATTCTCCCAGAGGACCACTCAATATGAGGAGAATGGTAGCGAAGCCATGGTATCCCCAACAGGACCTCATCAATTCCCTCAGGAATGACTAATAGGGAGATTATCTCCTGATGTGATGGAGACACAGAAAGCGTGAAAGGAATGGTTTAATGGGTAATCTGTGAGGGTAGTGTTGACCCATTTACCACTCGAACGGTTACAGGCTTGGCGAGCATCACCAAGGGTATTGCGTGACGCTGGGCAAAAGAGGAAGACATAAAATTACCCTCTGCCCCAGAATCCACGCATAGCTCGACCATAAGAGTGGATGGGCCTATGGTAATTGTGCCCTTGAAGGACAACTTTGAGGCAAACGTCGCCGTGTCTAGTGTACCTCCTCCAACTGCCACTAGACGCTGACGTTTCCCTGACCGCTGAGGACCCTTGGAGGCAAGATGTCCTAACTGCTGGCAAACATGACGGACCCTATGTGCACGGGCGGACTGAGATTTGGATCCCGCTCGGGTCACCTCTAAGGCCTCATGTGACTCAGATGCCTGGATTGGAGATTCCAAAGGTTTGGCGAAGGTGGGAGCCAGCCGAAACCTCTGCCTACACTGGGCTCGCTCTAGCCTCCGCTCGTTAAAACGGAGGTCAATACGAGTAGAGACAGTTATTAACTCCTCCAGTGTGGCAGGAATCTCCCTAGTGGCTAGAGCGTCCTTAACGCTATCAGCCAGGCCCCTCCAAAATATGGGGATAAGGGCTTTATCCGACCACTCCAGCTCAGAAGCTAAAGTACGAAGCGGACAGAAAAATGGCTGACCAAGGACTCACCCTGAGTTAATACCAGTAGTTGGAGCGCTGTGTCATGGGTGACTTGAGGTCCTAAAAAGACCTTTTTCAGAGTGCTCAGAAACAACGGAGCACTCTGCACCACATGATCACCACGCTCCCACAGCGGCGTAGCCCACTCCAACGCCCTGTCCGACAAGAGAGAGACAATAAATCCCACCTTAGCCCGCTCTGTAGGAAAACGTGCAGCCAGGAGCTCGAGGTGGATAGAGCACTGACTCACGAATCCCCTACAAGTTTTGCAATCTCCAGAAAATTTTTCTGGCAACGGGAGGCGAGATAATGTCGGAACAGGGGTGGCAGTGGACAAGGTTGCTGCAGCCACGCTAGCAGCCTGTACAGCAACTGCGGTAACATCCACAGCTGAGGTTGAGCTCTCGAGAGCCGTCAACCTACCCTCCAGCTGATGGATATACCGCAAAGATTGCTGAATGTCCGCCATTTACTAGCCAGACCTTGGCGCTAGTATTATGTTAGGGACTGGCGGAACGCACCAAGTATAGATGATATGAAACTAGGTGCGTTCGCAGTCCGAGGTCCACCGTGCAGGTATAAACCCTGCTGCTAGTAAGACGGACTATATGGCGGTACTATAAGTATACACGCACGGGTTAACTTCGCCCTGCGTGAAGGAAGCGATCCTGTTGCATCACAGGACCGCGGTACCACACATAGAGCGCGAGCAAGAAGTCAGCGAACACAACCCCCACTCAGGATTGAAGTCCGATTAGACCACTTGCTGGCACAACACCGCAACTGGCTGTGTAAGGAAACTATTAAATAGTGTATAGAGGCACGAGAGTGCATGCGGTGCCGCACTGACGGACGCCACTAACCACCCAGGCTTGGGTAAGGAAAGCGCAGAGGAAGCGCACGGCGCCGTACTGGCAGACACAGCAACTGGACTCTGTGATGTGTGTTACGTGCAGATGGCTAGTCGGGCGCTAGATAGCTACCATCATCCACGAGCAGTCAACAACACTAGGGAGGGATACTTAGGAGCTTTCATCCATCGACATACATCCATCTACACACACACATTATAACAAGACAATACTAGCGCATGGCCGTGCGGTCATGCGCAGTTTATATAGTTGCAGCACAGGAAGCAGCTACAGAAGTTTTGCCCTTTCAGGACCTGCCAAGAGGACCAATGGGATGTGCTGCAGTGCCTGAGCATGTGACCCTCGATCTCCAACGGGAGATCTTGCCCTGGGCATGCTCAGTGTGTGCAAATAAGGACTTAGTCCCAGAGAAGCCCGCTCGCCGCAGATCAGTGCAGGGTACAACAGGAGAGCCAGAAAAGTCAGCAGTAACCCCCTGCACAGAATCAGTCCCAGCAAGACGCTGGGAGCAACGCCTCCGCTGAGCAGAGCCCACTGCGGCCGAAGCAGAATGGGAGACCGCAGCAGACACGGATCGAGATTCCCCCTGTGCAGCAGAGGAAACTCGACTCCTAACAGAAGAGACACAGATATAGGCATGTCATGCCCTTCTAAAATCAAGAAAGGCTGGAGTAAAAATCTAAAATCACTCTACCAACACCCAGACGTCTTGACAAAAAAAATAAAAAAAGAAATATCTTTAGGTAGAATGGCGGTTGGGTCCATTCAGAACACTTTCCTTAGAAGACGTAGTGGTACCCCCGTTGGGAGTTGTGCCAAAAAATGAACACAATACATTCAGACTAATCCACCATTTGTCTTATCCAAGGGGCAGGTCAGTAAACGACAACATCGACGCAGAACCAAGTACAGTACTATGTACTGTACCTCCTTTGACGAGGCAATCAGGCGGGTCAAGAAGTTGGTAAGGGGCACCCTAATGGCCAAAACAGACATTGAGGGGGCGTTCCGGTTACTACCTGTGCCTCCGAATAGTGTCCTCCCATTGGGCTGCTTCTGTGAAGGAGCATACTACATAGATCGCTGTTTGCCCATGGGGTGCTCCATATCCTGCTCACAATTTGAGGCGTTTAGTTGCTTCCTCGAATGTGTCGTCATGGACGTTTGTAAGGCGGCACATATTATCCATTACCTCGACGACTTCTTATGCCTGTGTCCAAAAGATTCGCCAAAGTGTGAAAACATGCAGTAGTCCACTGGTGAGCTGGAGGGAGAGTGGACACCCCAGAGCCGAGGGGTTAGATTGAGAAAGGAAGAAGGCGGTGTAGCTTGCTTCATGGGTGGGGTACTATACTGAGTAGCAGAAATTGCTACTAGGCCCAAAAGGATTTCCTGGGCCAGATGCCATTAAAAAATAGTACTTAGGTAAACAGGCGGTGTAGCTTGCTTCATGGGTGAAGTACGCTGCTGAGTAGTACCAAATTCTACTAGGCCCAAAAGGATTTCCTGGGCTAGATGCAGTTAAAAATTAGTAATTAGAGCAACAGGTGGTGTTGGTTGCTTCATGGGTGGGGTACTCTGCTGAGTAGCACTAAATTCTACTAGGCCCAAAAGGATTTCCTGGGCTAGATGCCGTTACAAAATAGTAGTTAGGTAAACAGGCAGTGTGGCTTGCTTCATGGGTGGGGTACGCTGCTGAGTAGCACTAATTTCTACTAGGCCCAAAAGGATTTCCTGGGCCAGATGCCATTAAAAATAGTACTTAGGTAAACAGGCGGTGGGTGGCTGGGCTACTCTGCTGACTAGCAGACACTGAAGCTTTGGAGCAGACCTCTGAATCCCAGGCCATAGTATGAGTAAACAACTCTGCAGACGACCCCACCCACCTGGAATTGACAATGGCAATGTCATGTAAAACTCAGCAAGGGGACTAAATAAAGAGTCTCCATTTTTTCCAAAAATTCGGCCACAGACACCACTTAAGTGGCATCAATTTCGCTAGAGTTTTTTAAAACAGTTGGTGAGGTGATTTTCAAAAATCATCAAGCTTTTAGTCTCCCCAAGATGACACAGGGGTAGAAAAGTCCTTGCGGATCCAGGATTTGTTCATCTTGATGAACGTTAATCTATCTACATTGTCACTGGACAGCCACGTGTGCTTATCTGTTAGCACACCACCAGCAGCACTGAACACACATTCAGAGAGAACGCTGGCTGCGGGGCACAACAAGGCATGAGTGGCAAGCTCAGGCCATTTTTCAAGATTGGAAGCCCAAAATGAGCAAGGGTCCAGTTCCACAGTCATGGCATCGATGTTAACTTGGAGATACTCTTGTACCATCCTCTCTGGGCGTTGACTGTATGTCAGACTTCTTGTCTTTTGTGGCCTTGCAAAGGATGGTCTAAAAAAAATCTTGAAACGATTGGAAAAAATTGCTGTTACCACCAGGTACGATGTTACTGTTACGGTTTGAGTGATGACTCGATAGTCCCACGGTTGGCAAGTTAGAACTCAGAGATTCACTATGTGCACCACTGGTGTTTTGTGGAAAAGCAGATGTTAGATTCTGTAACAGTCTCTGCTGATACTCCTGCGTGAATCCCTTTCTATGGCAGGAATTATTTCGCCAAATTTGCTTTTGTACCGGGGATCTAAGAGTGTGGCAACCCAGTAGTCGGCATTACTTCGGATTCTGACAATCCGAGGTTCATGTTGCAGGTAGTGCAGCAAGAAGGCACTCATGTGTCTTGCGCATCCAGGAGGACCAACTCCTTGTTGTCTTGGTGGTGGCGAGGTGAGAATCATGCTTCCTTCGTCTGCTCTCTCCCCCAACTTCGCACAACAGAAATTTGATCAAGGTCTCCCTCATCTCATGAGTCTTCCATGCCCAGCGCCAGTTCGTCCTCCACCTCTTCCTCGCCTCCTGCACCTTCCTCAACAGTTTGGCTGCTACCATGCACCCTCTGTAATCCCTCTCCCCCAGCCTCCAATGCCAGCCGCCTTGGTGCTGCCAACCTTCTTGACCTTGGAGATATTATCCCTTCCGCATACGACTCCTCCTGTTCCACCACCTGACTCCGAACACTGTGTAAGGTGTGCTCCAGCATGTAAATCACCGGAAAGGTCATGCTAATAATGGCATCGTCAGCACTAAACATCTTTGTTGCTATTTCAAAACTGTGCAGAAGGGTGCATAGGTCCCTGATCTGAGACTACTCCTGCAGCGTGATTTGCCCCACCTCTTGATCTCGTTGGCCCAGTCATAACGTATTGCACCAGGGCTCGCTGCAACATGTGCAGAGTTGAATTCCACCATGTGGGCACATCGCATTTCAGCCGGTGAACTGGCAGGCCCAAGGACTTCTGTAGAGATGTAAGTCGTTGAGCTGCGGGATGCGAATGGCGGAAGTGAACACACAGCGACCGTGCCCTCTGCAGAAGCCCATCTAGTCCGGGATAGTGGGATAAAAATTGCTGGACAACCAGGTTCAAAACGTGAGCCATACAATGCACGTGTGTGACATTGCCCCGGCGAAGGGCCGCACCCAGGTTTGCAGCATTGTCGCACACAGCCTTCCCTGGCTGCAGGTTGAGTGGAGACAACCATTGTTGGAACTCGGTCTCCAGAGCTGACCACAACTCCTCTGCTCTGTGACTCACATTTCCCAGACATTTCAATGTAAACACTACCTGATGCCGTTGAGCCCTGGTGACAGCATAGTGAGGAGGTGTGCAGGATTCCTTCTGCACAGTTACAATGCGGGTGGCATTGCCAGACAGGCTTTGGGTGCAGGTGGAGGACCGAGAGGAGGTTGAGGAGGCAGAAGCAGTGGAGGAACTTCTAGATACAGAGGATCGACGAGCAACTCTTGGACAGCAGCCCCTTCTCCTGATGTCGCCATAGTTACCCAGTGCCCAGTCACTGACATGTAACGCCCCTGTCCATGTCTACTCGTCCAAGTGTCTGTGGCGAAATGCACCCTGTCACACACAGAGTTTCTCAAGGAAGCGGTGATTTTGTGTGCGACATGCTGGTGTAGCGCAGGCACAGCTTTCTTTGAGAAGTAGTGGCGACTGGGCATCTGGTACTGGGGCACTGCGACGGACATAAGGTCTCGAAAATCCTCTGTGTCCACCAGGCAGAAAGGCAGTATTTCTGTAGCCAACAGCTTGCAGATGGAGAAATGTAACCTCTTAACTTTGTCATGGCTAGGAGGAAATGGTCTTTTACTTGTCCACATCTGAGAAACTGAGGGCTGGATGCCATGCTTAGACGGAGTTGAGTAGGGTGTCCCCGGCAAACTGCTGGTCTGTGAGGAAGGTGCAGGCGGAGATGTTATGTTGCCTTGATCAAAATGTGGTGTCAATGTCGGAGAGCGCTCAACAGCAGGTGTTTCCACTTGCAAAGTCCTGACGACCTGCCAATAACACTGGCTGTTGCGAGTAAAAAGTTGTAAGGTCTGCTTCCAAAACCATGTGCGACTGCTGTCCCCACAGTCACAGAGGATGAAGAGGACACGGATGCACTTGATGGGGCAGATGGTGGTTGACCCGGCCCACTAGGCCGCATTGTAGCACAGTGAGTTTCCCACTGCAACTTATGCCTCATATCCATGTGACGGTTCATGCATGAAGTACTCAAGCTAGTCATTTTTTGTCCTCTACTGACATTTTGCTGACAAATCTTACAGACAACATGAGTTGGGTCATCCTTTGCAATGTCAAAAAATGCCCAGGCTATGCAAGGCTTAGAGCCCGTGCGACCTGAAGAGCCACCACGACTTCTGGTCTGAGGCACAGTTGGGGTTGAGGATGCAGTTGTTGACGTGCTTCCAATACTCCGTCTCTGTCCAGGAAGGCGCAATGTAACCTCGTCATCACACTCGTCACTAGCATCCTCCTCCACCTCCTCTGCTGACCTCATGGACTGGCAGACTGGGGGTTGACAGTAAGTGGGGTCTACAACCTCGTCATCATCATCCTGTGTGTTCCCACACCCGTCGTCCTCAGAGCGAACCTCTTCCTGCCCTGACCGAAAAGTCAAGTTTTCGTTCCAATCAGGTATCTCAGTCTCATCATCATCTTCCTCATTGTCTCCACCAACAGGAGTTACAGTTTGGGAACGAGGGTCTACATTATGCTCAGAACCTTCTTCATCTGGGCCTGGATTCGACTCACAACGATTCTGGGCATCAGTGCAGATCATTTCCTCGTCTGGATTCACAGAAGCTCTGGAGCAGACCTCTGATTCCCAGGCTATAGTATGCGTAAACAGCTCTACAGACTCAACCATGTGTTACCCCATTCTCAGATGGGCGGCTGGAGACTTGGGAGCTGTGAGGAAGCAAGTGCAATTGGGGTGACAACTCTGAGGACTGGAGTAGTTGTGATGTTGAAGTTGACATGGAGGACAGCCCACTTGAACGAGCACTTGATATCCGTTCAAGTACCTGCTGTTTTTGTGCCTCATCTGGAATTTTTGGCGATGCTTGTAGCGATGGTCGTAAGAAAGGGATCATATCAGATTGTCCACGAAAAGAAGTAGACATCTTACTTTGGCTGGAAGATGGTCTTTCTTCTGCAGATGTTACTGTTGCTTTACCACCTACCCCACGGACACAACCTTTTTTTCCCTTTCCAACACGCCTATTCCCCTTTCCACCAGCAGTAGACCTTTTGCCACTCAATTTAGTGCTTAAAGGGAACCTGTCACCCCGTTTTTTCAGATTGAGATATAAATACTGTTAAATAGGGCCTGCGCTGTGCGTTACAATAGTGTATGTAGTGTACCCTGATTCCCCACCTATGCTGCGAAATACATTACCAAAGTCGCCGTTTTCGCCTGTCAATCAGGCTGGTCAGGTCAGGTGGGCGTGGTGACATCGCTCTTTTCTTCCCCAGCTTTCCGTTGGTGGCGTAGTGGTGTGCGCATGTTGCAGTGACGAATCCACTGTGCGCACGTGAAGAAGCAGCGCGCGATCTGCGCTATTACCCCCTGTCATCGGTGGGGGCGGCCATCTTCCTGATGCAAACTCGGCTTTGGGAAAATGGCCGCCGCGATCTCTTCTGCGCATGCGCGGCATCCCGTGGCCATTTTCCTGAAGCCCCGTGCAGCAGAGCACTCCATCTGCGCACGCGCGGCCCCAGGAAGATGGCCGCCCCCACCGATGACAGGGGGTAATAGCGCAGATCGCGCGCTGCTTCTTCACGTGCGCGCAGTGGATTCGTCACTGCGACATGCGCACACCACTACGCCACCAACGGAAAGCTGGGGAAGAAAAGAGCGATGTCACCACGCCCACCTGACCTGACCAGCCTGATTGACAGGCGAAAACGGCGACTTTGGTAATGTATTTCGCAGCATAGGTGGGGAATCAGGGTACACTACATACACTATTGTAACGCACAGCGTAGGCCCTATTTAACAGTATTTATATCTCAATCTGAAAAAACGGGGTGACAGGTTCCCTTTAACTAATTGGCAACTCTGTTTCTGTAGTTGTTGGCACAACAACCGATGGATGAAAACCGAGCAGAACTGAGTGGCCAAACTGTGGAACTAGGCCCAAAACTATTAACTGGATTAGATGCAGTAAAAATTGAGACACACAGGCGGTATAGTTAGTTTCACAGGCGGGCTACTCTGCTGACGTGCAGACACTGCTCCTAGGCCCAAAACTATTAACTGGATTAGATGCAGTAAAAATTGAGATGCACAGGCGGTGTAGTTAGTTTCACAGGCGGGCTACTCTGCTGACGTGCAGACACTGCTCCTAGGCCCCAAACTATTAACTCGGTTAGATGCAGTAAAAATTGAGATACACAGGCGGTGTAGCTAGCTTGCTTCACAGGCGGGCTACTCAGATGACCATCAGACAATGCTACTTGCCCAAAAGGATTGGCTGAGCTAGATTACACCAAATGCTGTGACAAACACTTGCACAGCACTGGCACAGGCCCGTCTGGCAAACAGTGCTATGAACTGCTGTAACCTACCCTGAAAAGGGCTGATATTACAACTTGTCCCGACTCCCTAAACCTATCTCTCTGAAAATTCTCTCCAAAAAAACACTCTTAGACTGTATAGCACCAACAGCAGCATCGGTGCCGTCTAACACTAAGCTGCAGCAGTGAGGAAATGGTGGCGGCGGGGGCAAATGGCTGGTTCTTATAGGGCAAGAACATGTGACATACACAGCCAGTGACAAATGCCCTTGCTTGTGTGCATCACATGCACATTGCTGTGTGTGTGTGCACTGCTGATACGCTGAGACACTGCATCACCCCACTGTAATTGCGGGAAAGAAAAAAAAATGGAGATCAGCATTATTTCAGCACAAATCTATCCCCCGACCCCCCCCCCTCTGCCCACTATACACTGAAACAGTCTATTAACAATGATAAACACTTTTAATGTGCAAATCAAGTTAGGCTTTTGGTGAACGAACAGTTATCGAACAGAAACTCGAACAGCCGAATTTTAAGCAAATTGTTCGAGTTCGTCGAATGACTCGAACACCGCCCAAAACAGCTCGAATTTGAAATTGGCGAACAGTTTGACTCGAACACCACTCATCTCTACTGACTACCACATTTTTTGTTCTTGATTTCTTTTAGCGTTTCTTAAAGCCAGAAAGTTGCCATTTGAAATTACTTTAGTTTTGTGCCATGTCTGTGATCCGCTTTTTTTCTACAAAATTAAACAACCTTTTATCTGCTTCCTAAGATCCACAAGAATGCCCTCGACCCTCCGGGACGTGCTATAGTGTCGGGTATTGGAGGCCTTTATGACCCCATTTGCCAGTTTATAGACTACTATTTAAAAACTCTTGTAGAAACCTTACCATTGTACATACGTGACACTACGGATGCTCTGGTTAGGGTCAATGGCATTCTTGTGGATCAAAACACCTTGATGGTGACTGCTGATGTGGAGAGCCTATATACGTGCATCGAGCACTGTCATGGGATTAATGCAGCCTGCCTCTTCCTGGGAGCCTCTGACTGTGACGGCCCTTTATGTGAATTGATCCTCGAGCTGTTGCACTACGTCCTTACCCATAATTTCTTTGTCTTCAAAGATTATTTTTATCGACAGAAGCACGGCACAGTCATGGGCGCGGCCTGCGCGCCCTCGTATGCAAATCTCTTCTTCTTCTGGGTCCTGGGAGAGATCTATTTTTGGTGACGAGGGCCAGCCGGCCGCCTCCCATGTGCTTTGCTGGCACAGATATATTGATGATGTTTTTTTCTTATGGGATGGGACGGTGCGACAGCTCGAGGATTTCATGGAAATGCTGAATCAGATTTCTCTGAATATTCACCTTACGTGTACATCTTACCCCAAGAGAGTTTCCTTCTTGGACATTACTTTTGAGGTTGACCATACTGGTCGTATTCAGACCGATGTATACCGCAAATCGACTTTGGTGAATTCTTTGATTCATGCGCCCTCCTCCTACAATTAGGGCCGTCTCAGTCGGACAGTTTCTTCGGATGAGGCGGGTCTGCTCATCCGATGACAGGTTCGAGGCACAGGCCTCGGATTTAAAAACAAGATTCAGCGCACATGGTTACTCCAACCGTTGTATAAAGAAGAGCTATCAGAGAGCCAGGGCAACTCCACGGGCTGATCTTTTGGGGCCATCTAGAACCCGAGTAATAAACAAAAATCCGGGGCCTATCAGATTTATCTCCACATACAATCACAATTGGGAGGACATGAGGCAGATCCATAATAAGCACTGGTCAGTTTTGAGCACAGAACCGTCCCTGGGAGCAACTTTGGGTGGCTGTCCAGCTATGACAGCCAGGAGGTCTAAAAATCTTAAAGACCTCTTGGTCAACAGTCATTACGTTCCCCCTTAACCAATGCATTTGGCTCTAGGGGCCCTATGTTGGGTTCCACTTCTTGCGGTCACTGTCTTGCCTGCGCAAATGTCCTGCGCTGCATCACATTCTTCTCCTCTGATGGAAAAAGGACCTTTGATATCAGGCATCGAATTTCATGCAGTAGCTCAAATGTTATTTACTATGCAACTTGTGATTGTTCTAAGATTTATATTGGGCTGACATCAAGGGAGTTGAGAGTACGGGTTCGAGAGCATGTGCGGGACATTTGCCCGGCCAAGACAGTGACCGATCCTTTCCTCCTTAAAACTATTCTACGCCATTTTTGGCAACATCATGGATGTGAGCCATCCACATTTATGGTGAGAGGAATTGATGCCATTCATTTAGGGATTAGGGGTGGTAACTACAAGAAAATCTTAGCACAGACAGAAACAAAGTGGATCGTGACACTGGACACTATGACTCCTAAGGGGCTGAATGAATCTTTATCATTCGCATCATTCCTTTGATCTACATCTCCTTTTTGATGATTGCATTTTGTAGAATTGTCCGTTTCCGGGTACTCCTTTGCATATACATATTTGTGCATTTATTGTGCCTTTATTTTCTATATATCCCTGTTTTTTGGTGTAGGGGGGCTTCAGTGTTTTTATATTACTTTTTATTGTTTTATAATTGCTAATTTTTCTTTCTTTATTTGTATATATTGGTTCTTCAGCAGGTCCCTTTGGCTTTTTCTATGCTTAAACACAAGTGTATGACGGAGGGCTGCAATATTGGAACTTACCACTGGATGTCTTCTTTCACCAACGCCGACTTCCTGTTATGCATACACACATATGCACTGTTTCTGTTCATATATATATATATTGTTGTGAATTCTGTGGTCAAGCTCCCTCCTGTGGTCATGAGTGGTACTTTGGCTGGTTCTGTCTATGAGCTTCGTCTGGTGGATGTGAGTGGGGCTGCGGCTTCTGAGTTTCCTTCCTCAGGTGACGAGGTTAAGTCGTTAGGTGCTGCTCTATTTAACTCCACCTAGTTCTTTGTTCCTGGCCTCCAGTCAATGTTCCAGTATTGGTCTTCCTCTCTCCTGGATCGTTCTTGTGGCCTGTCTGCCCTGCATAAGCTAAGTTCTGCTTGTGTTACTTTTGTTTGCTATTTTTTCTGTCCAGCTTGCTTTATTGGTTTGTCTTGCTTGCTGGAAGCTCTGGGACGCAGAGGGAGCACCTCCGTACAGTTAGTCGGTGCGGAGGGTCTTTGTGCGCCCTCTGCGTGGTTGTTTGTAGGTTTTTGTGCTGACTGCAAAGCTATCTTTCCTATCCTCGGTCTATTCAGTAAGTCGGGCCTCACTTTGCTAAAATCTATTTCATCTCTGTGTTTGTATTTTCATCTTAACTCACAGTCATTATATGTGGGGGACTGCCTTTTCCTTTGGGGAATTTCTCTGAGGCAAGGTAGGCTTATTTTTCTATCTTCAGGGCTAGCTAGTTTCTCAGGCTGTGCCCGAGGCGCCTAGGTCTGGTCAGGAGCGCTCCACGGCTACCTCTAGTGTCGTGTGATAGGATTAGGGATTGCGGTCAGCAGAGTTCCCACGTCTCAGGGCTCGTCCTATGTTATTAGTAACTATCAGGTCACTTTGTGTGCTCTTAACCACCAGGTCCATTGTGGTTCTGAATCACCAGTTCATAACAGTACTGGAGGCCCAAAGTACTATTGCTTCTCAATAGAGGGAAAAGAGAAGTTCTGAGACCATTTTTTTTTCTCTGCACTGTGTTTTGTCTTTCTTTTCCCCTAGACATTTGGGTGGTTCAGGACACAGGTGTAGTGATGGACATTAAAGGTCTGTCTTCTTGTGTGGATCATCTCACTGCAAGAGTACAAAATATTCAAGACTTTGTGGTTCAGAATTCTATGTTAGAACCTAGAATTCCTATTCCTGATTTGTTTTCTGGAGATAGAGCTAAGTTTCTGAGGTTTAAAAATAATTGTAAACTATTTCTGGCTTTGAAACCCCGCTCCTCTGGTGACCCAGTTCAACAAGTTAAGATCATTATTTATTTATTACGTGGCGACCCTCAAGACTGGGCATTTTCCCTTGCGCCAGGAGATCCTGCATTATGTAATATTGATGCGTTTTTTCTGGCGCTCGGATTGCTTTATGATGAACCTAATTCAGTGGATCAGGCAGAGAAAAATTTGCTGGCTCTGTGTCAGGGTCAGGATGAGGTAGAGATATATTGTCAGAAGTTTAGGAAGTGGTCTGTGCTCACTCAATGGAATGAATGTGCCCTGGCAGCAATTTTCAGAAAGGGTCTCTCTGAAGCCCTTAAGGATGTCATGGTGGGATTTCCTATGCCTGCTGGTCTGAATGAGTCTATGACTTTGGCCATTCAGATCGATCGACGCTTGCGTGAGCGTAAAACTGTGCACCATTTGGCGGTATTATCTGAGCATAAACCTGAGCCTATGCAATGTGATAGGACTTTGACCAGAGCTGAACGGCAAGAACACAGACGTCGGAATGGGCTGTGTTTTTACTGTGGTGATTCCACTCATGCTATCTCCGATTGTCCTAAGCACTCTAAGCGGTTCGCTAGGTCTGCTACCATTGGTACGGTACAGTCAAAATTTCTTTTGTCCGTTACTTTGATCTGCTCTTTGTCATCCTATTCTGTCATGGCATTTGTGGATTCAGGCGCTGCCCTGAATTTGATGGACTTGGAGTTTGCTAAGCGCTGTGGGTTTTTCTTGGAGCCCTTGCAGTATCCTATTCCATTGAGAGGAATTGATGCTACGCCTTTGGCCAAGAATAAGCCTCAATACTGGACCCAACTGACCATGTGCATGGCTCCTGCGCATCAGGAGGATATTCGCTTTTTGGTGTTGCATAATCTGCATGATGTGGTCGTGTTGGGGTTGCCATGGCTACAAGTCCATAACCCAGTATTGGATTGGAAATCTATGTCTGTGTCCAGCTGGGGTTGTCAGGGGGTACATGGTGATGTTCCATTCCTGTCTATTTCATCATCCACCCCTTCTGAGGTCCCAGAGTTCTTGTCGGATTACCGGGATGTATTTGATGAGCCCAAGTTCAGTGCCCTACCTCCGCATAGGGACTGCGATTGTGCTATTGATTTGATTCCTGGTAGTAAGTTTCCTAAAGGTTGACTGTTTAATTTATCTGTGCCAGAGCACGCCGCTATGCGGAGTTACGTAAAGGAATCCTTGGAGAAGGGTCATATTCGCCCGTCGTCGTCGCCATTGGGAGCAGGGTTCTTTTTTGTGGCCAAGAAGGATGGTTCGTTGAGACCTTGTATTGATTACTGCCTTCTGAATAAAATCACAGTCAAATTTCAGTACCCCTTGCCGCTGCTGTCTGATTTGTTTGCTCGGATTAAGGGGGCTAGTTGGTTCACTAAGATAGATCTTCGTGGTGCGTATAATCTTGTGTGTATTAAACGGGGCGATGAATGGAAAACAGCATTTAATACGCCCGAGGGCCATTTTGAGTACCTGGTTATGCCATTCGGACTTTCCAATGCTCCATCAGTATTTCAGTCCTTTATGCATGACATCTTCCGAGAGTACCTGGATAAATTCCTGATTGTATACTTGGATGATATTTTGGTCTTCTCGGATGATTGGGAGTCTCACGTGAAGCAGGTTACAATGGTGTTCCAGGTCCTGCGTGCGAATTCTTTGTTTGTGAAGGGGTCAAAGTGTCTCTTTGGTGTTCAGAAGGTTTCATTTTTGGGTTTCATTTTTTCCCCTTCTACTATCGAGATGGACCCTGTTAAAGTTCAGGCCATTTATGATTGGACTCAGCCGACATCTCTGAAGAGTCTGCAAAAGTTCCTGGGCTTTGCTAATTTTTATCGTCGCTTCATCAATAATTTTTCTAGTATTGCTAAACCATTGACTGATTTAACCAAGAAGGGTGCTGATGTGGTCAATAGGTATTCTGCTGCTGTGGAAGCTTTTCAGGAGTTGAAGTGTCGTTTTTCTTCTGCCCCTGTGTTGTGCCAGCCAGATGTTTCGCTCCAATTCCAGGTCGAGGTGGATGCTTCTGAAATTGGAGCAGGGGCTGTTTTGTCTCAAAGAAGTTCTGATGGCTCGGTGATGAAACCATGTGCCTTCTTTTCCAGGAAGTTTTCGCCTGCTGAGCGTAATTATGATGTTGGCAATCAAGAGTTGCTGGCCATGAAGTAGGCATTCGAGGAGTGGCGTCATTGGCTTGAAGGAGCTAAGCATCGCGTGGTGGTCTTGACTGATCACAAGAACTTGACTTATCTCGAGTCTGCCAAACGGTTGAATCCTAGACAGGCTCGTTGGTCGCTGTTTTTCTCCCGTTTTGACTTTGTGGTTTCATACCTTCCGGGCTCTAAGAATGTGAAGGCGGATGCCCTGTCTAGGAGTTTTGTGCCCGACTCTCCGGGTTTGCCTGAGCCGGTGGGTATTCTCAAAGAGGGGGTAATTTTGTCTGCCATCTCCCCTGATTTGCGGCGGGTACTGCAAAAATTTCAGGCTAATAGACCTGACCGTTGCCCAGCGGAGAAACTGTTTGTCCCTGATAAATGGACGAGTAGAGTTATCTCTGAGGTTCATTGTTCGGTGTTGGCTGGTCATCCTGGAATCTTTGGTACCAGAGATTTGGTGGCTAGATCCTTTTGGTGGCCGTCTCTGTCGCGGGATGTGTGTTCGTTTGTGCAGTCCTGTGGGATTTGTGCTCGGGCTAAGCCCTGCTGTTCTCGTGCCAGTGGGTTGCTTTTGCCCTTGCCGGTCCCAAAGAGGCCCTGGACACATATCTCTATGGATTTTATTTCGGATCTCCCCGTCTCTCAAAAGATATCGGTTATTTGGGTGGTTTGTGATCGCTTCTCTAAGATGGTCCATTTGGTACCCTTGTCTAAATTGCCTTCCTCCTCTGATTTGGTGCCATTGTTTTTCCAGCATGTGGTTCGTTTACATGGCATTCCGGAGAACATCGTTTCTGACAGAGGTTCCCAGTTTGTTTCGAGGTTTTGGCGAGCCTTTTGTGCTAGGATGGGCATTGATTTGTCTTTTTCCTCGGCTTTCCATCCTCAGACAAATGGCCAAACTGAACGAACCAATCAGACCTTGGAAACATATCTGAGATGTTTTGTTTCTGCTGATCAGGATGATTGAGTGTCCTTTTTGCCTTTGGCTGAGTTCGCCCTTAATAATCGGGCCAGCTGGGCTACTTTGGTTTCGCCGTTTTTCTGCAATTCTGGTTTCCATCCTCGTTTCTCTTCAGGGCAGGTTGAGTCTTCGGACTGTCCTGGTGTGGATACTGTGGTGGATAGGTTGCAGCAGATTTGGACTCATGTAGTGGACAATTTGACATTGTCCCAGGAGAAGGCTCAACGTTTTGCTAACCGCAGGCGCTGTGTGGGTCCCCGACTTCGTGTTGGGGATTTGGTTTGGTTGTCGTCTCGTTATATTCCTATGAAAGTTTCCTCTCCTAAGTTTAAGCCTCGTTTCATTGGTCCGTATAGGATTTCTGAGGTTCTTAATCCTGTGTCTTTTCGTTTGACCCTTCCAGCGTCTTTTTCCATCCATAATGTATTCCATAGGTCATTGTGTGGAGATACGTGGCACCTGTGGTTCCATCCGTTGATCCTCCTGCCCCGGTTTTGGTTGAGGGGGAGTTGGAGTATATAGTGGAGAAGATTTTGGATTCTCGTATTTCGAGACGGAAACTCCAGTACCTGGTTAAGTGGAAGGGTTATGGTCAGGAAGATAATTCCTGGGTCCTTGCCTCTGATGTTCATGCTGCCGATCTGGTTCGTGCCTTTCATTTGGCTCATCCTGGTCGGCCTGGGGGCTCTGGTGAGGGTTCGGTGACCCCTCCTCAAGGGGGGGGTACTGTTGTGAATTCTGTGGTCAAGCTCCCTCCTGTGGTCATGAGTGGTACTTCGGCTGGTTCTGTCCATGAGCTTCCTCTGGTGGATGTGAGTGGGGCTGCGGCTTCTGAGTTTCCTTCCTCAGGTGACGAGGTTAAGTCGTTAGGTGCTGCTCTATTTAACCTGGCCTCCAGTCAATGTTCCAGTATTGGTCTTGCTCTCTCCTGGATCGTTCTTGTGGCCTGTCTGCCCTGCATAAGCTAAGTTCTGCTTGTGTTACTTTTGTTTGCTATTTTTTCTGTCCAGCTTGCTTTATTGGTTTGTCTTGCTTGCTGGAAGCTCTGGGACGCAGAGGGAGCACCTCCGTACAGTTAGTCCGTGCGGAGGGTCTTTTTGCGCCCTCTGCGTGGTTGTTTGTAGGTTTTTGTGCTGACTGCAAAGCTATCTTTCCTATCCTCGGTCTATTCAGTAAGTCGGGCCTCACTTTGCTAAAATCTATTTCATCTCTGTGTTTGTATTTTCATCTTAACTCACAGTCATTATATGTGGGGGGCTGCCTTTTTCTTTGGGGAATTTCTCTGAGGCAAGGTAGGCTTATTTTTCTATCTTCAGGGCTAGCTAGTTTCTCAGGCTGTGCCCGAGGCGCCTAGGTCTGGTCAGGAGCGCTCCACGGCTACCTCTAGTGTGGTGTGATAGGATTAGGGATTGCGTTCAGCAGAGTTCCCACATCTCAGAGCTCGTCCTATGTTATTAGTAACTATCAGGTCACTTTGTGTGCTCTTAACCACCAGGTCCATTGTGGTTCTGAATCACCAGTTCATAACAATATATATACTTGAACTGTGTTGATATATTTATTGTGTAATATGACTTATATATGTATCTACTGTGTGTGAGAGCTACAGGAATTCATGGCCTGAATATAACGGTGGATGGTTTTCCAGTGGCTGATTATATCTGTTAGCAGCATTATGTGTGTTGTCTTCATCTTTTCTCTATCTGTGACTGTGTGGGAGTGCGCATGCGCCTCGATGCTCTGCGCTGCCGACATGTACCGGCGCGTCTCTTGGCCTCGCTCGCACGCATGGGGTTAATTTTTCTTTCCTCCCTGCTTGCGTAGTGATGTGCGACGCTCTGGTGCATAGTGCGGGGCCTGAGCTGTGCGGTGCGCATGCGCAGCAAAAACCACCTCCATTGGCCACCCGGACATCATATGGCCATAAAAGGTCCTGCTCTTCCTGGTAACCTCACTCCTCTTGATAAAGCGGTGCTTTTGCCACGCGAAACGCGCATCGAGGGTTACCTACACCTGTACCCTGGGTCCTCCGGCTCTGCTCTTGGTAAGCTCTGCCTCTCTGGTGATTTCTGTCCGGCAGCACTAATGATTTAAATATGGACGTACAATGGCAACCTTACCATAGTAACTTAATCTGATGCACTGTCACTTTACATATGGACTTGTGCATTTACTTATAGGGGCTTGTGCAATGGTGGACTTCTTTGGGTATCTTTGTCTATTTTGTATCTGTATTTTAATTAATATTTAATATTGTGGTGTTATGATTAATATATTTATCTGAGATTATCTTTAATCATAAAAAATTAACTTTTTACCTATTTGCTCCAGTCTTCTCCTTTTCCTATGTATTTGGGAGCAAGTATTTTCCTTTGCTTTATATGGGGAGTTGCTTTCTACCCCAATTTTTTTGACATTTAAAATGTCACTAAGGTTTTGTTATGTAAAAATTAAACAACTGAAGGAACATCCTCCAAGGCCGGTGATTCCATAATTTTTGCCAGGGGTTGTATTAATGAAGTGGTCTACTTAGTGGCCAAGCCGCTATTAAACTCCCCAGCGTAAAATAAAAATAACAGATACAGCGATAAGTTACAGGCAGATGTTTGGTAGGATGAGGGCTCAGCTCCTGAGCCTGCTCCATACACCAACACCTTACATGCATCGCACAGGGGGGAAGAAGTCGATGTAATCGCCTGGGACACTGTGAATAGATCTTTGCAGTTTTCAGGACCAAAAAGAGGCATTAGGAGGAAAGCAGTCAGCATACAGCAAGTTGATCATTTGACACTTTCATAATGTAATTGTACAGGAGATAGGGAGCAAATAAAGCACAATATGGTCTTATCCGGTATAACATTTAGAATTTATAAAGGTTATGCTAAACTGGTATGGTTGTGTAAACACAATAGTTTTCAAAGCGTAGATACTAATACTGAGCTGCTGCGGATCCACAGGTCACCAGACCAGATAGGAGTACTGTGGAAAATAATGTGGATTTCTGTGCTGCTGATGAAAAGATAGAGGGTCCAGGATACACAGAACTGTATTAAATGTGGTTTTATTATTGACGCTTTTCGAAGATGACACACTTCTTCAGGATTAACCAGATGCAGACACATTAACAGCCCAGACCTAAAACAAAAACAAACTGAGCATAAGGTAATATGCATGCAACGTATAGTCACATGTTCACACTGGCTACAAAACAGACAAAACTTAAGATAAAAAATAAAATAAGCAAATACCCTGCAGTAAACAAATATCAATAGTGTAGGAAACTAACAAAAAAGGTAGTTAATAAGCATAATTAAAAAAAAAAAAAAAAGCTATCCCACCACGTCAAGGTGACCCTATTCAGGATGGTCCTATCTTCTAATATTAAAACCTTACCATATGTCAAATGACTTAAATGTGAATAAGGGCCAAGCAGGACAGAGACCACAATTAATAGACACCCAGCAGTGGGGAGCTATATAAACAATGTCCAGCTCAAAAAAAAGGGAGGCCACACCATTGTTTGCACAAAGTGCAAAAGCCTGAAACAAAAACTTAAAGAGGTACATTTTTATAGCTTGGTTGCCATTAAAGGAAGGCATCAAAACACATTTCTCAGTCTACAGTCACATACAATAATCAGTCAGACTTTACATCATCGGTCAGACTGTACAATTACAGGACTGTTACAGTGTCTGCATGCAACTTCTAACGAATCAATAATAAAACCGCATATAATACAGTTCTGTGTATCCTGGACCCTTCATCATTTCATGAAAAGCGCGGAAATCCATGTCATACTCCACAATACTTTCATAATGTAGTCAGTAGGCACAAGGATCAAAAATTTTGGGAAAAATGTTTCCATTTAGCGAAATACAAAAATATGATTACTAAGATTGTTACATTCTTTGTAACTAGTGATGAGCGAGCATGCTCGCCACTACTCGGTACTCGCCCGAGCATCTCACTGTTCGTGATGCACAGGGCTCACCGAGTATTTCCAGGGTTGCTCAGCAGAAGCTCGGGTCCCCACCTTGCATGTTTGGGGCTCTTTAGAGAGCAAATGAACATGCAGGGATTGTCTACCACGCACTGTAATGCCGCAGCCATGTTGGTTGTGGCATTACAGTGATTGGCTGGCCGCACAGTGTCATCAGGTCTATATCAGACCTGGCACCGCTCTGCTAGCCGCATTCTTCTCCGGAATCAGGCAGTGTAGGAAGAGATGCTAAGCTAGGGAGAGATTTGCTTATGTCTTAGTTAGTGTAGGTATACCATATATTTATACACATATCCATCTCACCTAACAGTCCTTCTGAGGACTAATAAAGCTGCATAGATATCAGTGCTAGGCAGGCAGTGTATGTGGCAGACTGCAGTGCATATCGCAAGAGGGTCCAATCCAGTACTGTCTGCTGTTGCTGCTATTACAGATATTTCTCAACATAGCTCCAGGTATCAGGGGCCAGGAATAATTTTTTTGGGGGGATCTTAATCCCTGTATATTTCCTTTCACATGGGCTTTAAACAGTCCCCTGTGTATACATGTACACATACTATTATATACAGCTCTGGCAAAAATTAAGAGACCACTGCAAAATGTTCAGTTTGTCTGATTTTTCTCTTTATAGGTATATTTTCAGTAAAATGTAAATTGTCCTTTTAGTCTAAAAACTTCTGACAACATATCACCGAATTTCCAAGCAATAAATTCAGAATTTTTTTTCTGCCAAAGAAAAATGGTCAAAATAAAAACAAACAAACAGTTCTTTCAGACCTCAAATAATGCAAAGAAAACAGGTTCATAATCATTTAGAAACAATAACACTAATGTTTTAACTCAGAAAGAGTTCAGAAATCAATATTTTGTGGAATAACCATAATTTTTAATCACAGCTTTCATGCGTCTTGGCATGCTTTCCACCAGTCTTTCACACTGCTTCTGGCACAAAAATGGAAGCAGTTCTTTGTTTGATGGCTCATGACTATCCATCATCCTCTTGATCACAGTCCAGAGGTTTTCAATGGGGTTCAGGTCTGGAGATTAGGCTGCCCATGAGAGGGTTTTGAGGTAGTGGTCTCTTAATGCTTGCCAGAGCACTATATATATATATATATATATATATATATATATATATATACAGTACAGACCAAAAGTTTGGACACACCTCTTCATTTAAAGATTTTTCTGTATTTCCATGACTATGAAAATTGTACATTCAAACTGAAGGCATCAAATCTATGAATTAACACGTGGAATTATAAACTTAACAACAAAGTATGAAACAACTGAAAATATGTCTTATATTCTAGGTTCTTCAAAATAGCCACCTTTTGCTTTGATGACTGCTTTGCACACGCTTGGCATTCTCTTGATGAGCTTCAAGAGGTAGTCACCGGGAATGGTCTTCCAACAATCTTGAAGCAGTTCCCAGAGATGTTTAGCACTTGTTGGCCCTTTTGCCTTCACTCTGCGGTCCAGCTCACCCCAAACCATCTCGATTGGGTTCAGGTCTGGTGACTGTGGAGGCCAGGTCATCTGACATAGCACCCATCACTCTCCTTCTTGGTCAAATAGCCCTTACACAGCCTGGAGGTGTGTTTGGGGTCATTGTCCTGTTGAAAAATAAATGATGGTCCAACTAAACGCAAACCAGATGGAATAGCATGCCGCTGCAAGATACTGTGGTAGCCATGCTGGTTAAGTATTCCTTCAATTTTGAATAAATCCCCAACAATGTCACCAGCAAAGCACCCCCACACCATCACACCTCCTCCTCCATGCTTCACGGTGGGAACCAGGCATGTAGAGTCCATCCGTTCACCTTTTCTGCGTCGCACAAAGACACAGTGGTTGGAACCAAAGATCTCAAATTTGGACTCATTAGACCAAAGCACAGATTTCCACTGGTCTAATGTCCATTCCTTGTGTTCTTTAGACCAAACAAGTTTCTTCTGCTTGTAGCCTGTCCTTAGCAGTGGTTTCCTAGCAGCTATTTTACCATGAAGGGCTGCTGCACAAAGTCTCCTCTTAACAGTTGTTGTAGAGATGTGTCTGCTGCTAGAACTCTACCTAAACAAGAACGCCCACTTGGACAACATAGGGCATACCTCTAGGCCATACCAGATAAACCTAAGAAAACCAAACACATCGGACCTATAGGGTAATACTAATATTGCTAGATCAAAAAAGATCGTGCTTTAATAATTATAAGGTCCATGCTGAAAAATAGAGGTATCAGAGATATACACACACACAGTATAATATAATACCCACTACCCTTGATCCCTTGTCCTTGATGGGCACCAGGTGGCCGCTCATGTCCTCATCCCTTATGCAGGACCCTTGTCAGTAAGTCCGGCCAGGTGATGGTGCCACTCTTTCATGAAGGTTTTCACCTGCATTCTGAAGGCTGTCATTCATCTCGATGGCTACATAGACCATTCGAGTAATATAGATCACCTAACTGATTTATTGCAGTTAGCCCCTGGGTGTTCCCTCTTTTACCACTCTTCCTGATATATCTTTTAAAGGCATTCAAGTACCTATGGGACTGTTCTGTTCCACACATCTTGCTATTGGATATTACTTAGCCTTATTCCTGAGTGTGCTGTTATGGTTATTATATGTTTCTGTTGTATTCATTTAAAGGGAGATATATCGTATTCAGGACATATTTGGTATTTTAACTACTATATTATCAGATATTGCTGCTGTTTTCATCTAAGATGTTTTGA
This sequence comes from Ranitomeya imitator, assembly GCF_032444005.1. Taxonomy (NCBI): domain Eukaryota; kingdom Metazoa; phylum Chordata; class Amphibia; order Anura; family Dendrobatidae; genus Ranitomeya; species Ranitomeya imitator. The sequence continues at coordinate 680,689,744 of NC_091282.1, forward strand.
TGTACAAGGGGCATGCATTTCTCACTGACTTTGAATGGTATGCATTCTTGTGGCAATATACTGTATATTGCATGGGGGACCCGCATTTTTTTATGTATGTTTTAATGCTTTCTTGTGTGTCAATAAAGTTTTCCTCTTTTATGATTATATTAGTGATGTGCATATCTAACAGTGGTGCTTTTTCTTCCTTCTGACATTCATGTTTTGCCACCGATATTGCACCCCTGCTGTTAATATTTACACAGTAGTGCTCCTTGTACATGGTTTTTGTCTTTTGAATTCATTACTGGTTGGTGACACTTCTAGATCCATGGTACAAGGAGAACTTTCTATCTCTTATTGCTGAAGAAGAGATGTCTACTAAATGTTGCAATACCAGAGGGCCCTTGATGCGGAGTTATTAAAGAAATTCTCATCTGAAAATGCTGGCGGCAGAGGTCACAGTTCGTTGGAAAACCAAGGAGTACAGGCAAGAGATTCACAACTCCAATCCAGAAGAGGCAGGGGAACAGTGGCAAAGTTCTGGGAGAGTTTTCTCAGACTCTCTCATCAAAGAGGCGCGGGGTACTGTCACAAGAAGTGTAATGTTTGGGAAAATGCTGAGGGAGTACCTTGCTGACCGTACCAACATCCTCCGTGATTCCTCTGTGCCTTATAATTATTGGGTATCAAGGTTGGACACGTGGCATGAACTGGCTTTCTGCGCCTTGGAGTTCCTGGCCTGCCCTGCCACTAGCGTTTTGTCAGAGTGTGGTTTTCGTGCCACTGGTGGAATTATAACAGTTAAGCGCCTCCACCTGTCAATTGCAAATGCTGCCAAGCTGACTGTTATAAAAATGACCAAGGGCTGTATTGGGCAAGACTTCTGTACACCACCGAATGAGAGCATCGTAACATAACCTCAAATCCAGTGTCTTTTTTTGGGAGGTGTATACTCATGCACTTCTTCACACCCACACATGGGTATACGCTCCCTGATTTTGGCTACTTGCTGTTGTCCTCCTCCGCCTCATCTTCAACCACCATATCACCAGGGTGACCATGGTCCGTGATGCAACACCCACATAATTTTGTTAAAAGGTGTTTATGATGCCCATAAAAAAAATTTGTTATACAGTATGTTCATGTATACCCCAAGGGGTAAATGTTTGTCAGCCCATACACTTAGTATAGGAGACCAGCTCCTTTCTAATGGGAACATTTTTTCATTAGACCCTCCTCTACGTCTCTTGAAAGGGGCATTGGGGTGCCTCCCAATTTTTGGTAGCCCTTGCATTCACTGCATAGGCAAACAGTATGGAAGACCCACTTCCTAATAATGGGAACATTGAAGAGACGTACAGGAGTGCCTCCTGAAAACAATGTTCCCATTATTAGGAAGTGGGTTTTCAATACTGTTTGCCTATGCAGTGAGTGGCAAGGCTGACCGAAATTTGGACGCACCCTAATACCCCTTTGAAGAGATGTACAGGAGGACCTCCTGAAAACAAAGGGGTTTTGGGGTGCGTCCAAACTTTGGTCAGCCCTGCCACTTACTGCATACGCAATAACAGTATAGGAGCAGGGGCGGTTTTAGGCAAAGTGGGGACCTAGGCAAAAGTTTAACATGGGGCCCCAAAAGCTAACATATTGCACATCACACAAAAGCATTTCGGTTGTATTTACGTGCGCTGAGTTCAGGCCGCTAAATGAGTGTGATTGACAATATTGAAGTCATTCGACGCTTGTTTCCCGGCCTCTTTACACCAACAGAAAAAGAATGATGGGAACAGAACAATGACAATTAGATCAATCTGTCCCCATACAGTATCATGTTATCAGCAGCACATCTACAGTTTACACCGGCGATGTGCTGCTGAGAACAAGGATTTTTGTTCCGGCATATACAATCCAATCACTCGATGAATAGGCAGCATTTTGCTTGTTTAGTATAATACACCCCATAGTCCTCCATATATTAAAATACACTGCTGAGTCCTCCACATCTATATATATAATTGCCTAAGGGTTTTTCCGTCTGTCTGTCTGTCTGTCTGTCTGTCCTGGAAATCCCGGCTCTCTGATTGGTCGAGGCCGCCAGGCCTCGACCAATCAGAGAGCGGCACAGCATCGACGTAGAAATCCAGCGTCTCTGATTGGTCGAGGCCGCCAGGCCTCGACCAATCAGCAACGGGCAAAGCGACGATGATGTCATAAAGGACGTAGACATCCTGCGTCTCCGATTGGTCGAGGCCGCCAGGCCTCGACCAATCAGCAACGGGCACAGCGACGATGATGTCATAATGGTTGCCATGGCGACGATAATGTCATAAAGGTTGCCTCGACCAATCAGCGACGGGCACAGTCTGCCGCGAATTCTGGAATCATCATTGTCCATATACTACGGGGACATGCATATTCTAGAATACCCGATGCGTTAGAAATCCGCGTCTCTGATTGGTCGAGGCCGCCAGGCCTCGACCAATCAGCAACGGGCACAGCGACGATGATGTCATAAAGGACGTAGAAATCCCGCATCTGATTGGTCGAGGCCGCCAGGCCTCGACCAATCAGCAACGGGCACAGCGACGATGATGTCATAATGGTTGCCATGGCGACGATGTCATAAAGGTTGCCTCGACCAATCAGCGACGGGCACAGTCTGCCGCGAATTCTGGAATCATCATTGTCCATATACTACGGGGATATGCATATTCTAGAATACCAGGCCGCCAGGCCTCGACCAATCAGAGACCGGCACAGCATCGACGTAGAAATCCCGCGTCTCTGATTGACACTTCTATATTGATCAGTCCTCCTGACACTTCTGTACTGATCAGTCCTCCTGACACTTCTGTATTGATCAGTCCTCCTGACACTTCTATATTGATCAGTCCTCCTGACACTTCTATATTGATCAGTCCTCCTGACACTTCTATATTGATCAGTCCTCCTGATACCTCTATATTGATCAGTCCTCCTGACATTCTATATTGATCAGTCCTCCTGACACCTCTATATTGATAAATCCTCCTGACACTTCTATATTGATCATTCCTCCTGACACTTCTGTATTGATCAGTCCTCCTGACACTTCTATATTGATCAGTCCTCCTGACACTTCTATATTGATCAGTCCTCCTGACACTTCTATATTGATCAGTCCTCCTGATACCTCTATATTGATCAGTCCTCCTGACATTCTATATTGATCAGTCCTCCTGACACCTCTATATTGATAAATCCTCCTGACACTTCTATATTGATCAGTCCTCCTGACACTTCTATATTGATCAGTCCTCCTGACACTTCTATATTGATCAGTCCTCCTGACACCTCTATATTGATCAGTCCTCCTGACATTTCTATATTGATCAGTCCTCCTGACACTTCTATATTGATCAGTCCTCCTGACACCTCTATATTGATCAGTCCTCCTGACATTCTATATTGATCAGTCCTCCTGACACTTCTATATTGATCAGTCCTCCTGACACTTCTATATTGATCAGTCCTCCTGACACTTCAATATTGTTCAGTCCTCCTGACACTTCTATATTGATCAGTCCTCCTGACACTTCTATATTGATCAGTCCTCCTGACACTTCTATATTGATCAGTCCTCCTGACACTTCTATATTGATCAGTCCTCCTGATACCTCTATATTGATCAGTCCTCCTGACACTTCTATATTGATCAGTCCTCCTGACACTTCTATATTGATCAGTCCTCCTGACACTTCTATATTGATCAGTCCTCCTGACACTTCTATATTGATCAGTCCTCCTGACACCTCTATATTGATCAGTCCTCCTGATACCTCTATATTGATCAGTCCTCCTGATACCTCTATATTGATCAGTCCTCCTGACTCTTCTATATTGATCAGTCCTCCTGACACTTCTATATTGATCAGTCCTCCTGATACCTCTATATTGATCAGTCCTCCTGACACTTCTGTATTGATCAGTCCTCCTGACACTTCTATATTGATCAGTCCTCCTGACACTTCTATATTGATCAGTCCTCCTGACACTTCTATATTGATCAGTCCTCCTGATACCTCTATATTGATCAGTCCTCCTGATACCTCTATATTGATCAGTCCTCCTGACTCTTCTATATTGATCAGTCCTCCTGACACTTCTATATTGATCAGTCCTCCTGATACCTCTATATTGATCAGTCCTCCTGACACTTCTGTATTGATCAGTCCTCCTGACACTTCTATATTGATCAGTCCTCCTGATCTATATATATAATTGTCTAAGGGTTTTTCCGTCTGTCTGTCTGTCTGTTTGTCCAGGAAATCCCGCATCTCTGATTGACCAATCAGCGACAGGCACAGCGACGATGATGTCATAAAGGACGTAGACATCCCGCGTCTCTGATTGGTCGAGGCTGCCAGGCCTCGACCAATCAGCGACGGGCACAGCGACGATGATGTCATAAAGGACGTAGAAATCCCACGTTTCTGATTCAGCGACGGGCACAGTATCGACGTAGATGTCATAATGGTTGCCATGGCGACGATGATGTCATAAAGGTTGCTTCGACCAATCAGGGACGGGAACAGTATAACGCGAATTCTGGAATCATCATTGTCCATATACTACGGGGACATGCATATTCTAGAATACCCGATGCGTTAGAATCGGGCCACAATCTAGTCTATATATATAATTGTCTAAGGGTTTTTCCGTCTGTCTGTCTGTCTGTCTGTCCTGGAAATCCCGGCTCTCTGATTGGTCGAGGCCGCCAGGCCTCGACCAATCAGAGACCGGCACAGCATCGACGTAGAAATCCTGCGTCTCTGATTGGTCGAGGCCGCCAGGCCTCGACCAATCAGCAACGGGCACAGCAACGATGATGTCATAAAGGACGTAGAAATCCCGCGTCTCTGATTGGTCGAGGCCGCCAGGCCTCGACCAATCAGCAACGGGCACAGCGACGATGATGTCATAAAGGACGTAGACATCTCACGTTTCTGATTCAGCGACGGGCACAGTATTGACGTAGATGTCATAATGGTTGCCATGGCGACAATGATGTCATAAAGGTTGCCTCGACCAATCAGCGACGGGCACAGTGTGCCGCGAATTCTGGAATCATCATTGTCCATATACTACGGGGACATGCATATTCTAGAATACCCGATGCGTTAGAATCGGGCCACAATCTAGTAGTATAATACACTCCTCCATATAGTATAATACACTCCTCATAGTCCTCCATATATTAAAGTATACTTCTCAGTCCTCCATATTGTATAATACACTCCTCATAGTGCTCCATATAGTATAATGAACCGCCATAGTCATCCATGTAGTACAATTCACTTCCCATAGTATAATGCACCCCATAGAATATAATGTAGCCCCCATAGAATATTATACAGCCCACCCCTATAGAATATAATGTAGCACCCCAAAGAATATAATACAGCCCACCTCCCCATAAAATATAATGTACCCCAATCAAAGATTGGGATGCAATCCTCCCTCACAGAATATAATTCAGCCCCCCATGGAATATAATGTAGCCCCCCATAGAATATAATACAGCCCACCTCCCCATAGAATATAATGTAGCCCCCATAGAATATAATACAGCCCACCTCCCCATAGAATATAATGTATCCCTCCATAGAATATAATACAGCCCACCTCCCCATAGAATATAATGTAGCCCCCATAGAATATAATACAGCCCACCTCCCCATAGAATATAATGTAGCCCCCATAGAATATAATACAGCCCACCTCCCCATAGAATATAATGTATCCCTCCATAGAATATAATACAGCCCACCTCCCCATAGAATATAATGTAGCCCCCATAGAATATAATACAGCCCACCTCCCCATAGAAGATAATGTAGCCCCCCATAGAATATAATACAGCCCACCTCCCCATAGAATATAATGCAGCCCCCCATAGAGTATAATACAGCCCACCTCCCCATAGAATATAATGTAGCCCCCATAGAATATAATACAGCCCACCTCCCCGTAGAAGATAATGTAGCCCCCCATAGAATATAATACAGCCCACCTCCCCATAGAATATAATGCAGCCCCCCATAGAGTATAATAGAGTCCACTTCCTCATAGAATATAATGTACACCACCCCAGAATGGCCCCACAGTCCAGTACTCAGTGATATATTTAAAAAAAACCACAATTCTCACCTCTCCTCGTGCCCCGCCCTGCTCCAGGCTCTCCTCCGATCTCAGTGGCTGCACTGCCCGAGCTCGGCACACAGTGGGTGCGTGATGAAGTGAAGTCATCGCGCACCCGCAGTGTCAGAGGCAGACGGGAATGATGGGAGAGGGAGCCACAGCAGACGATCTCTCCTCCATCATTGCTTTGAACTGCACCGGCATCATGACGGGCTCCATAACAGCTGCTATTAGCGGCACACCACTGGCTGGGAGCCTCAGAGGAAGTGGGGGTCCTAGGCAGCTGCCTGGTCTGCCTGAAGCTAACGCCGGCCCTGTATAGGAGACCCACTGTTTAATAATGGGAACAACAAAGCATAGCCGGCTCATGGCTCTCTAATAATAGTGAGGGCCAACTGCTGGCCATTTAAGAATAGTGAAGGCTGCCTGATGGCTCTATAAAAATAGACATTGTGGCTTTCAGGCTATGTGCACAAGTTGCAGATTTGACTGGAATTTTCTGTGCATATTCTGCATTTCTTGGCAGAAAACGCAGGTCAGAATCTGCGCCTTTTTTTGGTATGTGCACACGTTGCAGATTTTTGTGCGGATTTCTTCCTTTTTTTACTCCTGCAGATTTCTATTATGGAATGGGTGCAGAAACGCAGCAGATCTGCACAAAAGAACTGACATGGTCCTTTTTTGAATCGGCTGCGTTCACTGCACCACTAGCACAGCATTTTTTTTTGCCATTGATTTACATTGTACTGTAAATAACTTGCAGATCTGCAAGTGAGTCTGTAAAAGTGCGTAAGACTCTGACAGCATTGTTCACAGCCGTGACCTGGGAGTCTGAAATGCTTCCAGGGGTCTTCCCCATGCTGTTCCTATGTCATTTGAGCACTGCTCACATCAATTTCCACAATTTCTAGTCCCTCTGTAGAACGTCGAGGGGGTAGCTGGAAAAATGCTTGAGTTTCCCATAGACTTACATTTGGCTCGTTGCTCGGATTGAGCACCCAAGCATCACAATTTGCTCGACCCGAGCAATGAGCACCCGAGCATTTTAGTCCTCGCTCATCACTATTTGTTACCTTTTAATGACCTGCATATCAGTCATCTAAACAATATCATAACTTATGATACCTTGACGATTGTCAATCTATAGCTTGCTCTAATGAGCCACATTATATTGTTAATAACTGTGGGTTCAGCTTAGCAAATGTAACAATATGATAGAAACCACCGTTTTTTGTGCTCAGCCCAACTTTACATAAGGTGCTATAAATCCATTTGAATGATTCTGCATATAATGTATAACATCGAATTAGGTACTAATGATGACCATGGTCACCTAATTAAAGTAATCAGAAACCAGGGTTTTTTGCCACCTAATCTAAGATCAATATAGAGAGAAGCTGATTCCATCGATGTATCACTTATTGGGCTGCTTGCTATAGTTTTTATAAAATCAGTGTTTTATCAGCAGGTTATCATTAGAGGACTAGTAAACCTGCTGCCAGGTAGTACTCCATGTTCGTGAGAAAGCTGCTAATCAGATGGATTTATTCAAAATGACGTTAAGCAGCCTAGAAATTACACATTGCTGGAATCAGGATCCCTGTAGCTACATTACAGTGTGTGCAGAATTATTAGGCAAGTTGTATTTTGATCACATGATACTTTTTATACATGTTGTCCAACTTCAAGCTGTTCAGGCTTGAGAGCCAACTACCAATTAAGTAAATCAGGTGATGTGCATCTCTGTAATGAGGAGGGGTGTTGTCTAATGACATCAAAACCCTATATAAGTGTGCTTAATTGTTAGGCAACTTCCTTTCCTTTGGCAAAATGGGTCAGAAGAGAGATTTGATGGGCTCTGAAAAGTCCAAAATTGTGAGATTTCTTGCAGAGGGATGCAGCAGTCTTGAAATTGGCAAACTTTTGAAGCGTGATCACCGAACAATCAAGTGTTTCATGGAAAATAGCAAACAGGGTCGCAAGAAGCGTGTTGGGCAAAAAGGCGCAAAATAACTGCCCATGAATTGAGGAAAATCAAGCGTGAAGCTGCCAAGATGCCATTTGCCACCAGTTTTTCCATATTTCAGAGCTGCAACGTTACTGGAGTAACAAAAAGCACAAGGTGTGCGATACTCAGGGACATGGCCAAGGTAAGGAAGGCTGAAAAACGACCACCTTTGAACAAGAAATATAAGATAAAACTTCAAGACTGGGCCAAGAAATATCTTAAGACTGACTTTTCAAAGGTTTTATGGACTGATGAAATGAGAATGACTCTTGATGGGCCAGATGGATGGGCCAGAGACTGGATCAGTAAAGGGCAGAGAGCTCCACTCCGACTCAGACGCCAGCAAGGTGGAGGTGGGGTACTGGTATGGGCTGGTATCATCAAAGATGAACTTATGGGACCGTTTCGGGTTGAGGATGGAGTGAAGCTCACCTCCCAGACCTAATGCCAGTTTCTGGAAGACAACTTCTTCAAGCAGTGGTACAGGAAGAAGTCGGTATCGTTCAAGAAAAACATGATTTTCATGCAGGACAATGCTCCATCGCATGCCTCCAACTACTCCACAGCGTGGCTGGCCAGTAAAGTTCTCAAAGAAGAAAAAATAATGACATCGCCCCCTTATTCACCTGATCTGAACCCCATAGAGAACCTGTGGTCCCTCATAAAATGTGAGATCTACAGGGAGGGAAAACAGTCCACCTCTCGGAACAGTGTCTGGGAGTTTGTGGTGGCTGCTGCACGCAATGTTGATGGTAAACAGATCAAGCAACTGACAGAATCTATGGATGGAAGGCTGTTGAGTGTCATCATAAAGAAAGGTGGCTATATTGGTTACTAATTTTGGGGGTTTTGTTTTTGCATGTCAGAAATGTTTATTTCTAAATTTTGTGCAGTGATAATGGTTTACCTGGTGAAAATAAACAAGTGAGATGGGAATATATTTGGTTTATTAAGTTGCCTAATAATTCTGCACAGTAATAGTTACCTGCACAAACAGATATCCTCCAAAAATAGCCAAATCTAAAAAAAAAAACACTCCAACTTCCAAAAATATTAAGCTTTGATATTTATGAGTCTTTTGTGTTGATTGAGAACATAGTTGTTGATCAATAATAAAAATAATCCTCTAAAATACAACTTGACTAATAATTCTGCACACAGTGTATGCTGGTCTCACATGGGGGAGCAAAAACCTGGTGACAAATTCCCTTTAAATAAAATGAACTATGGGTACACATGGGCTGATTGTTGATGTAAGAGGAAGCACAATCCTGAGCTCCTGCTGCTGTAAAGTTTTTGCTCCATGTTTCTACTGTCATAGAGACTTTTGCCTTTTGTATTTGCACTATGTTTAACCTATACGGTGGCTTGCGAAAGAATTCACCCCTCTTGGCATTTTCTGTGTTTTGCAGCCTCGCAACTTAGAATTTCACTGTTTTTTTTTTCTAGAGTTTGCATAAGTTCATATAAAGAACATGCCTACAACTGTGAACATTTGGTTTTCTTTTTATTATGAAGCAAACAAATAGGACAAAATAACTGAAAACTTCAGTGTGTATAACTATTCACCCCTCTAAAGTCAGTACTTTGTAGAGCCTCCTTTTACAGCAATAACAACTGCAAGTTGCTTTGGATAAGTCTCTATGAGCTTTCCACATCTTGCCATTGGGATTTTTGCCCATTCCTCGAGACAAAACTGCTCCAGCTTTGCAGGCACCATAATGATTAATGAAGGTGCCAGGGGCTGCAAGGGTTAATAATTTACAAATGAGGGGATGATATTTTTTGAATTGGGGCCGTGGAGAAGGCTATTGGTCATATGGAAAAGAGGGAGGGTCAAAGGGGTATTTAGGATTAAGTGGGGAAGTTTCCCCCCCTCTTTCCTACCTTCTGTCTGGAGATAAAACACCCACCCTCCCGTCTCCTTTTTATGGTTGTATTTATGATTTCAGAGGTTTTTGCTATTGTCACAGCTCGAAGTAAATTCTGGCCCATTGTAATACATGCTCACTGGGTACATTTTCAGGCATGTTGGGAGTTGTTACAGGAGTTAAAGTTTGGGTCATGTCATGTGATTGTGGTGTTTGTAATAAAAAAAAATAATAAATTAAAGCTGTGACCATTTTCCACCCAACAGGAAGTTCTTTTTATTTTATGTTGTGCCGTAATACATCATCCCGAGTAAAGTTATAATATAAAAGCAGTCCCTTCAAGTTAGAAAGTTTCCTCTGGTGTATAGCAATCTTCAAGTCTGACCACAGATTATCAATTGTATTAAGGTCTGAGCTTTGACTAGGCCTCTCCAAAACATTTAGACAATTCCCCTTAAACCACTAGAGTTTTGCTTTAGCAGTATGTTTGAGTCATTTTCTTGTTGCAATGTATCAGTCTCAAATCACTGATTGACTGAAACAGATTTTGCAGAAGAAAATCCCTGTATTTCACACCATCCATCCTCCCCTCGACTCGGGCCATTTTTCCTGTCACTGCTGCCGAAAAACATTCCCATAGCATGATGCACTATGTCTCACTGTGGGGACAGTGTTCTTGGGGTGATGAGCTGTGTTGGTTCGGCATCAGACAATGTTTACCTTGTTCAATTTTGTTGTCATCTGACCACAGCACCTTCCTCAATATATTTGGGGAGTCTTCCACATGTCCACTGGCAAACTCAAAACAAGCCTTACAGTTTTTGCGTTTAAGTTAATCCTTTTTTCTGCCCACTCTTCCATAAAGGCAACCTCTATGGAGTGTATGGCTTATTGTGGACATATGGATAGATACTCCAGTCTGCTAGTGACTCTGCAGCTCCTTCAGGTTTACCTTTGGTCTCTGTGCTGCCTCTCTGAATAATGCCCTCTTAGGGCGGGCTACGAGTTTTGGTGGGTGGCCCTCTCTTGGCAGGTTTGTTGTGGTACCCCACGTCCTGTGGGCCCATGCGGGCAACACCACAAAGAAACTACATATCGGGCCAGTTTGTGGGATTAATGTATGGAGCCTAGACCCCTATAGACTCAGCGTTATATTGATTATGGTCGTGGAACCAGTGGTACAACCTTTTCTCCAAAGTTTCCCTCCAGCCATTTTACAACATGACAACAACAGGCCGAATGATGCTCGTGCTACATTCAGGAGCCTGCATGGCCTAAGCGTGTCTTGCATAGAGTACATCCGAGATGTCAGTGGCCGGCAAATGGAAAGAGCTTCCATCATAGGTTCTTGAAGATTTGTGGTAGAACATTCCTTCAATCAGAAATAACTAGTGATGAGCAAATAAGCAAATATACTTGTTACTCGAGATTTCCCGAGCACGCTTGGGTGACCTCCGAGTATTTTTTAGTGCTCAGAGATTTAGTTTTCCTCACCGTAGTTGGATGATTTACATCTGTTAGCCAGCTTGATTACCTAGCAACCAGGCAACCCCCACATGTACTTATGCTGGCTAACAGATGTAAATCATTCAGCTGCGGTGAGGAAAACGAAATCTCCGAGCACTAAAAAATAGAGGACCCCCGAGCATGCTCGAGAAATCTCGAGTAACGAATATATTCGCTCATCACTCGTAATAACCTTATTGATAGGAGTCATTGATAGAATTTCTACGCTCATACTCCATACTGAATAAATCGAGATCTTTTAAAAATGTTGTTTTACTTTTTTTTAGAATTTGCATATCAGTAACGTGTCTATCCATCCTGTGATTTCCATAATATGACTTTTCCTTCGTGCAATTTCAATGTAGTGTAAACAAGTATATGTACAGTATATATACAGGGGGTGAAATAACTATTGAACACGTCACCAATTTTCTAAGTAAATAGATTTCTAAAGGTGCTAATGACATGAAATTCTCACCACTTGTTGGTAACAACCCATCCAATCCACACCGGCAAAGAAATCAAACCATAGATATCCATACATTAAGTTATGTGTGATAATGAGAAATGACAGGGAAAAAAGTATTGAACACCCTTACTGACATTTATTTACTACTACTCTACTATGGATTTCTGTCTCTTTATTTATTTCAGGGCTACGGTCTCTCCCTTTGCATTTTGTTAGGCTTATTTTGTATGTTTGTGACTCAAATATATATATATTTGAGTCAAGATAGTATACATATGTATTTATTATTATTATTATTATTAAAAAAAAATCGTATCTAAAAAAGTAAAAATAAATAGTCAGAAATAAAATCTGGTATAATGCATTGCAAGTAAAATAGCATGAACGTCTTAATAAAATGCACTGTGAGTGCAACCATATTAGTATACCTCTTATTCTATCAGTTGCTTTTTTTATCTCTCTTTTTTTAGCCATCATCTTTATGTAATTTCAAATTAGTTAACTGAACCATCACTAATCACCATCTGGAGTAACATCTTAATTGCACAGAATATGTTATCAGCAAGTAAAATCCAGGCACCCCATTAAAGGCAGCAGCTACTGACTAATGAACTTTGGCTCTGTGCCAAGATGGGGCTAAGCAGGCCCAAGTAAATTTAAAATGAGCCATTTAAAATTGACCTACAAGAGTAAAAAAAAATGAACTGTACATAAAAGTATTTTTTTCCTAAAATATATTTATTCCTATATATAGAACTATTATTTAATAGATGAATGGCAAACGGTCATGAGCAACACAAATTGCATGTCATTATTGGGTGTATTATGTAGATCTGAAAAATAAGTAAAAACAGAGATCAAAATAAATTAATTTTGTTTTCAACTAGAATTGAATAAAAAAATATCTTTATAGAAAAAATATTCACAATTGTAATTTGAATGACTTTTTTTGGTATTTATGAGAGAGATATATATATAGTTAGAGAGAAAGAGATAGAGAGAGACAGATTATATATATAGATATCTATATATATAATTGTCTAAGGGTTTTTCCGTCTGTCTGTCTGTCTGTCCTGGAAATCCCAAGTCTCTGATTGGTCGAGGCTGCCAGGCCTTGACCAATCAGCGACCGCCACAGTATCGACGTAGATGTCATAATGGTTGCCATGGTGACGATGTCATAAAGGTTGCCTCAACCAATCAGCGACGGGCACAGTCTGCGGCGAATTCGCCTCGACCAATCAGCAACGGGCACAGCGACGATGATGTCATAATGGTTGCCATGGCGACGATGATGTCATAAAGGTTGCCTCGACCAATCAGCGACGGGCACAGTCTGCCGCGAATTCTGGAATCATCATTGTCCATATACTACGGGGACATGCATATTCTAGAATACCCGATGCGTTAGAATCGAGCCACAATCTAGTCTATATATATAATTGCCTAAGGGTTTTTCCGTCTGTCTGTCTGTCTGTCTGTCTGTCCTGGAAATCCCGCGTCTCAATCAGCAACGAGCACAGCGATGATGATGTCATAATGGTTGCCATGGCGACGAAGATGTCATAAAGGTTGCCTCAACCAATCAGCAACGGGCACAGCGACGATGATGTCATAATGGTTGCCATGGCGACGATGATGTCATAAAGGTTGCCTCGACCAATCAGCGACGGGCACAGTCTGCCGCGAATTCTGGAATCATCATTGTCCATATACTGCGGGGACATGCATATTCTAAAATACCCGATGCGTTAGAATCGGGCCACAATCTAGTCTAGTATATATATAAGGGTTTTTCCGTCTGCCTGCGCAGTCCGCGCTTTCCGGCGCCATTTTCTTGAAGACACACTCCGGCTCCTCTGCCTGTGACTGGTAAGGCAGAGGGCGGCGCCGGCGCGCATTAAGCGCGTCATCGCGCCCTCTGAACTGTCACAGCAGAGGAGCCGGGAGACGGAGCCGCACGCAGCGCTGGAACGGGGAAAGGTGAATATACTTACCCTCCTGGCGGTCCCTGACTCTCCGGTGGAGATCGCGGTATGCGTTCAGTGCTTACGCATACCGTGATCTCCTGGGAGCGTCACTCTGTGGGGGCCAGACTGCGCCCGCGCTTGCGCCTGCGCCGTCTATAAAGGCTTCGGACAGAGTGACGCTCCCAGCGTTATATTATAGATATAGAGAGAGAGAAAGATAGATATATATATAGAGAGAGAGAGAGAAAATTGTTGGTCCCATTCTGTTAAAGTGGAAAAAACCCACAATGGTCACTGAAACAGCTTGAAACCAAGAAAAAGTAATTTTCAATTTACATTTACTAAATCTCAACTACGGAAAATCAGATATTGCTTGTCAAATGTGGTTCAAAATAATAAAAAAAAACCTGACAAAATGGCCTAGATAAAAATGATGGCATCCATAGAAAAGAAAAATATTGAAAATCATTTGACCACAAGGACATGTTAAAATAAGCTGTGTCCTGTAATGTGTATAACAGGTGTCTACAAACTTGCAATTTGTCTGTCTGCCTATTTAAATGGAGAAAAGTAGTCTTTGTGCTGTTTCGGTATCATATAAATATGAAGCACAGTGCCTTGATAATGAAAGCATGAAAAAGTTTTTAAAAAATGCTATTTCAATTTTATACTGATGAAAAAAAATATTTATTTTCTACTGTCTCACCGCAGTTTTGCCTCTGTGACTGGACCCTTCTTTTTGGCCCGTTTACAGCAGAAGTGGTCTGAAAATGATAATGGAGTGAATAAGATTCCCCTCTAATATCAGTTACTACTTATTACCTGGTAGTAGAGGAGAATCTTATTCTCAAAGCAATCAGACAACTCATTGGTCTCATTAACAACAGCAGCATTATCATGTGGGTGTACTCAAGATTATGAATCCACAAACCACTAACCACCAAGGAATGTGAATTCTTTGATGTCACCAGATTCCTAGTGAACACCAAGTATAATATTCCATTTTAGCTCCCTATTAGAAAATAGCATGTATTGCACTTGGCATATTTCACCTACCACAAAATACCCAGGAATGTTTTTGGACACCAGATAATACAACCAAAGTGCATCTATCACTGAATAATGGTCCAATTAGATCATCGTCTCTCACTCTCTTCCAGTCTTCGGAATTAACAGATATATAACCTTTGTCCAATAACCACAACTTGTTTGTACCAGGGGTTAGATCACAACCTATTCCATTGGCTGGACACAGCAAAATTTATCACCGATTACCAAAAGATATAGCAACGAGCAATTAATTTTACTCAAATTTAATCTCTGGTCCCCTGGAAATATAATCTACAAACTGAGTTCTATGCAATATTACCAAATACTATTCCATGGAGACCAGTTATCGTAGCTTATCCCAACATAATAAACATTAAACACCAAAGAACGTGGAGTACCTAAAAATAATCATTAGTTTCCCCCAGGCTAGGAAGCATAAGACCACTGAGCCCAGTGATTGGCTGTAGTGGTAATGCGCTATAGTATTTAGATCATTAACAAGGATCCGCAAGTAGGAGATAAGTGACATTAAAAGTGACGGGATTCATCATGACAATTTTGCTATCTCAATGGAGTCAAGTCTTTGGAGCAATACGCTTTTTCTCCATAGTGCCTACTAAATGTGGCAGACTGCACTTTTATTCTGGATCTCTCGGCGGTTACGTGACACTTACATGCCTTATTTTATTTAAGAAGTGGTTGTGCAGCAGTTGTCCACACCTTTAAGGATAGATTGGAGGCAAACATGAGTATTAGATGAGAGGCCACACAGAAGGATGTTAAAGTAGGAGGTGGGAGATGAAGAGGGCACACACTAAGGGTATCGTCTCACAGTGGCACTTTGGTCGCTACGACGGCACGATCCGTGACGTTCCAGCGATATACTTACGATCTCGCTGTGTCTGACACGCTCCTGCGATCAGGGACCCCGCTGAGAATCGTACGTCGTAGCAGATCGTTTGAAACTTTCTTTCGACGTCAAGTGTCCCGCTGTGGCGGCATGATCGCATCGTGTAACAAAGGTGTGCACGATATTGTATACAATGTAATGGGTGGAGGAGCTTGATACGTACGACTTCAACATCGCAAATACGTCATGAAATTATCGCTCCAGCGCCGTGCATTGCGAAGTGTGACCGCAGTCTACGACGCTGGAGCGATAATAGAGCGACGCTGGAGCGTCACGGATCGTGCCGTCGTAGCAACCAAAGTGCCACTGTGAGACGGTACCTTAACATTTTTACTGAAGGAAAGTTGGGATCAGCATATTGGCTGAAGGTGTACAGTAATTACAGCTGAGATCATATTTATACTGTTAATTTATGATACGCACTTATATACCACCATTATATTTTGCTGCACTTTACAGACATCATCAGCACTGTCCCCAATGGGGCTCAATCTAATCTATATATATATATATATATATATATATATATATATATATATATATATATAGTAGAAAAAGGGAACAGCACAACACTATTACTTATCTTTGGGTGCAGGGCCCCAAGCAACCAGTCCAACGATTGCACCAGGTTCACAGAGACTCAAAAAAAGAGGCAGCACTCCATTTCTTCAGTGAAAATGTGGAAGATTTAATCAACCCACTATGCTGGGCGACGTTTCAGCTCCATCTGAGCCTTTATCAAGCCATATATATAATGTATATATATATATATATATGTATATATATATATATATATAATCGCCAGTTGGGACTTCCATCCGCTGTTCCCGAATCGCATAAGGCACCGCGGCAGTGTCACTTGCGCAGGCGCCGTTCGTGGCCGCAGTAACACGTGCGTGGGAATAGCGGTGACGTGTATGTCAAAGCATTATCTCGGCTCGCCAACAGGTGTCGCCTCCAGTAGTACTGCAATGCTCTGTCTGGAAGCTCCGGTAGGTGGCTCTGCCATGGGGGAGGGGGAGTAAATGATGCAGCCAGTTCCTCTGGGTCGGGAGCAATTATCCGCACGCTGCATGGACAGCCTGGTGCTCTGTGGGCCGCTGTGACCCGGACACCCACTGAACCCTGGGCTTCTCAGCACACCAGGGCCCGAGAGCCACTCACACTGCAAGGGCGAAGCCGCCCACATCTCCTGGAGGACAGAGCGGTGAGTGAACAATAGAGCCCGGGCCATGAGCCGGACAGCAGAAGGCCAATGCCCAGGAAAACATGGAAGACACACCACCTGGAGGAGGGGCACGCCTGTGTCCAGATCTCTGAACTGTGCGGGTAATATGGGTGAATACTGGGGTCTTTATATGGGGGAATGCTGGGGTCTGTATATGGTGGGATACTGGCATGCAGGCTCTGAATATGGGGTAATACTGGGGTGGGATCTGTACATGGGCAAATAGTGAGGTTCAGGCTCTGAATGTGGGGATATTGTGTTGCTGGCTCTGTATATAGGGAGGATACTGGGGTGCAGGTTTTTACTTTGAGGGGGGTAATGGGGTGTGGGTTCTGTATATTGGGGAAACTGGCATGCAAACTCTGTATATGGGGGATACAGAGGTGGGTGGTGCATATATGGGGGGATACAGGAGTGGGTGGTCTATATATGGGGTGGATATAGGGGCGGGTGGTCTGTATATGGGGGATACAGGGGTGGGTGGTCTGTTTATGGGGGGAAACTGGTGAGTGGTCTGTATATAAGGAGATTCAAGGGTGGGTGGTCTGTATATAAAGGGATACAGGAGTGGGTGGTCTGTATATAAGGGGATACTGGGGTGGTTGGTCTGTATATAAGGGGATACAGGGGTGAGTGGTCTATATATGGGGATACAGGGGTTGGTTTGTATATGGGAGATACAGGGGTTGGTGGTCTGTATAAAAGGGGGATACAGGGGTGGGTGGTCTGTATATATAAGGGGTGGTTGGTTTGTATATAAGGGGATACAGGAGTGGGTGGTCTGTATACAAGGGGGATACAGGGGTGAGTGGTCTGTATATACAAGGGGGATACAGAAGTGGTTGGTTTGTATATAAGGGGATACAGGGGTGGGTGGTCTGTATACAAGGTGGATACAGGGATGGGTGTTCTATCTATATATCTAAATAATTGGCCGCTGTCCCTGAATCTCATAAGGCACCGCGGCAGTGTCACTTGCGCAGGCGTAGTTCGTGGCCGCAAGGCTTCGAACTGCACCTGCGCAAAAACACAAAAATGCAGAGGGATGATGTAGAACAGATATGTTGGAAAGCGCAAACGGACATGTCTGGTGCTCCTGTCAGCACCACTAAGCATACACAGATGTTTATTTCACCGCACTTTCAGATGTTGTCCTTGGTGGGATTTGAACCCAAGACCCCAGCGCTGCAAATAATGTACTGAAAATGGGTAAGAAATACCAAATATGGTGAAATTTAAAAAAAAAAAAAACACAGCATTTCTGGAAAAGTTTTTTGGGTTCTCTTTTTCCTATGTTCACTTTGAGGTAAAATTGACATACCAAATTTGTAACTTTGTTCTACAGTTCAGCATGGTTATGACAATAATAATCTATAACTTTTCTTTGTTGCATGACAAAAAAAATTGGAATCAGCTGCTATATTCTGAGAGAAACCATTTTTTTTTCAGTCAAGTTACTGTATATGAGGGCTTTTTGTTGTTTGAGCTCTAGTTTTTATTATACCATTTAATTAGACCATTTATTTTTCTTCCATTAGGGGAAGTGACGTGACTACAAAACATTTCATCATTCAACCTATGTGATAAATATAGGTTTTATCAGATTGGACAATCACGCATGTGGCAATACCAAATATGTTAATTTTGTTGATTCTTTAGATTTTGTCATTTGCATTTCAGAAAATTTTTTACTTATCCTATTATTAAACTTTTAAACATTTGTCTTTTTTTTACATGTTTTGTGAAGTCCCAGAGTCCTGGTTGTCACAGTGACATTGCTTTCCTCACGGGGAGAGTGATGTCATGCTTGGAAGCGATGAAAGATCTCTTCTATCAGGTAATTACATACACACAACATGTTCATACTCCAGGCCAGAAGGGGGAGCTCTGAATCCGGATTAAGGGTGAGGGGCAGCACGGTGGCGCAGTGGTTAGCACAGCAGCCTTGCAGCGCTGGAGTCCTGGGTTCAAACCCCACCAAGGACAACATCTGCAAAGAGTTTGTATGTTCTCTCCGTGTTTGCATGGGTTTCCTCCGGGTACTCCGGTTTCCTCCCACATTCCAAAGACATACTGATAGGGAATTTATATTGTGAGCCCCATAGGGGACAGTGATGATAATGTGTGCAAAACTGTAAAGCGCTGCGGAATATGTTAGCGCTATATAAAAATAAAGATTATTATTATTATTATATTAACTTCCCTTATATAGATTCTGGCTTGGAGGCAAAGAGAGTTAGTTAGTGCCAGGAAGCAGACTGGAGCAGTCTGAGGCAGAGAGACATGCATGGGGCCATGCAGCCAGAGTTGCTGCAGCTCCAAGATTGAGATATATTGAAGGAAAGAACACTGTTAGTGGACGTGTAGGAGCTTGGAGCACAGGAGACTGACACCAGGGGAGCAGAGCAGCGATTTTGATACCTCCCTGGCTGAGCGCAGACACTGGAAACCGCAAGACCAGGGTTGTGCTGGACTTCATGAGGCACAGCAGAAACCGGCAGGACAGCTGGATTATAAATCACCAGTCTGCCTTAATACCCAGGAGGCACAGTGGCATATAGGGCCCGGGTCATGATAGAGACCCTATAAAAAGGCCTGCTTCACGTGTCATACGGGTTATGTCCTAACCTATATGGGGGACAGAGAAGAACTGTGAGGACCTTATCAGAAGCCATAGGCAGTAAGGGACTACAACACCGCCGCGCTCTGAGGAAGGCTTTTATCTCCACCTGGTAAAGGGGACTCTGGATTTGCTTCCAAGCCGGCTGAACCCTGCCTGCCCTGTGATCTGGTACCCTGGACTGCAGTTGCCTGAAGCTACAGTAAACTAGGTAAAAAGACTGCAAACCTGTGTTCTCCGTTCTTTACTGCACCACGCACCCACCTCATCTATACATCGGGAGTCCTAGGGACATACTTCACCTGTGGGAAGTTATACCACTATGCTGCCATAACATCACCCCCGTGAACCCTTTAAGCAGCGTTGGTCCCCACTGACCGAATTCCACAGGTGGTGTCATGAACACAAACTTTGTTCACCAAACCCTTAAAAGACCTTCCCCTTTAATTGGGCGCCCAGGGCCACAGACTGGGTTGCAGCCACCCTGACATCCCCTTTAAGTCCCGGACCCGGTACCGAGTGCCCTGGCAGGCGACCCAATTTTAACCTGCAATCCCTTGATCTCTTGTCCATTAGACTGCAATACTTTAGTATAGCACTGCAATATTTTGATCTTATATTAAGCTCAGCATCATGGCGGGGGACGATGGATGCAGGAAGTAACATTCGTTCCCCCCTCCCCATTCCTAACCTCATAAATGCCACAATCACAAAAAACAACAGCATTTGTTTAAGTGTATGTCTCAAGTGCGGGCAAAGTGGCACTGGCAGAGTGGCTAGCCCTTTGGCAAGATGAAGATTGCTACAATTGTGTCTTTTTTCAACCTTATCAACTGTAACATCAATGTTGATTTTGTGATTACTAATTGATGTATTATTTTCAAAATTGTAGTTTTCCTCCCAGTTAATACAAGACCAATAATGGTCATATTGAGCTTAATTTTTTAATCCAGTTTAAACATGTATTTGTATTTCTGTACAAATAAACAACACAAACTCAGCTTTAATCTCTTTGGGAAAATCGTATCTTTTTTTTAAGAACAGGAAAAAATATAATTTGTGTCGATAACAAGTGAAACAAGAATCAACTGAAGGGCATCAAGAGACTTCCTGAAATAGAAAAAAGGCAAAACATCAACATTGTGCTGCAGTAAAAAAAATATTTCAAAGTATGCACATTCTATGCGAGAGAACTCATTCATGTTCAGTAAGTCGACGTCATTTCAGATCTGAAGGATCCTGGGAATGATCAAACTAGAGAGAACAAATAGTTTTCCTGTTTCTCACCTACTGCATTTCCAGCATGGCTTCTGCACATACCTTGGCCAAGAAATTTTCAGCATTTTTTTATTTCAAAACTTCCTCTAAAATGTAGATATAAAATGCCTGATTCGTCAAGGCTTTCACACCAGAATTCTGGCATCAAACTTTAAAAAGTCAAAAAATATAGACAGAATTCGGAGCTGTGCCCAAACTTTGCAACTTTGGCATTTTCACACCAATTTCTCCCGGCCCATTTTTCTGGCAAGCATGAGGGAAATGAATGTGTGAGGACTATTGGATGGCCATGATAATGGACCCTTGCTATAAAAAGGAAAATGGGGATTTTTTGTTTTGCAGCATCTAAAGGGGAATTATAATTGTATTATCAGGCAGAAGGTAAAAGATAAAGTAACAAGTCCACACAATAATGCTGGTTAGCTCACCTTGCTTAGATTCCAGCTTCCAAGTCCTCTAGCAAAGGACATTAAATCCAGGAGACCTGCAATCTCCATATGTCCAGCTTTCCTTAACAGAGAAGCACATCTCCAGAGTTTGCACCTCCAGACCCACCCACTCGAATGCTCTAGAAAACTGGGTATTTATCCTCTGGACGCCTACCCTTTTACAGCTGTTCAATCATCCTAGCACTAAACATGAAAAAAAACAAAGACAGAAACATCATGATTGAGTACCCTGCTGTAAATAAATAAACAGCATAGTGTATGAAAATAATATATGGTACTTAGATTAGATAACATATTTTTTGATTAAAAAAATGCAAAAGCCACGCTCACGCTAGCCACGGAACAGAAAAAAACAAAGACAGAAACAATGATTGAGTACCCTGCAGTAAACAAACAGCATAGTGCATGAAAATGTTGTTAAAGGGTACTGGCACACAGCCCTGGCACACCCGCCTGACCAAAGAACTGAGGCGAGCTTCCAGGGCTGCTGAGCACAGATGGAAAAGATCCCACTCCAACGAGCACTTCATCACATTCAAACAGTCCCTCACTACTTTCAAGACCACACTCGCCACAGCAAAACAAACCTACTTCTCATCTCTCATATCCTCCCTGTCTCACAACCCCAAACAGCTATTCAACACCTTCAATTCTCTCCTCCGCCCCCCAGCACCTCCTCCCTCCGCACTCATCTCAGCTGAAGACTTTGCCTCATTTTTCAAGCAGAAGATTGAGAATATCAGAGACAGTTTTAGTAAACAACCCCCAGAACCCTTCCTCTCAACTACCCAGCCCTCCACCTCCAAAACCAACTTCCCCACCATTACAGAAGACAGACTTTCCACTCTACTCTCAAGATCACATCTCACCACCTGTGCACTTGATTTGATCCCATCCCACTTCATCCCAAACCTCGCCACAGTCTTCATCCCAACCCTAACCCATCTCTTCAACCTATCACTAACAACTGGTGTTTTCCCCTCAAGCTTTAAACATGCCTCCATCACACCTATCCTCAAAAAGCCCTCTCTTGACCCATCCTCTGTATCTAGCTATCGCCCTATATCACTTCTCCCCTATGCCTCCAAACTACTGGAACAACACGTTTACCTTGAACTGTCCTCCCATCTATCTTCCTGCTCCCTCTTTGACCGCTTTCAATCAGGCTTCACACCACTCCACTGAAACTGCCCTAACTAAGGTCACAAATGACCTATTAACCGCCAAGAGCAAGCGACACTACTCTATCCTCCTCCTCCTGGACCTGTCCTCTGCCTTTGACACAGTGGACCATTCTTTATTACTACAGACCCTGTCATCCCTTGGCATCACAGACTTGGCCCTATCCTGGATCTCGTCATACCTAACTGACCGGACATTCAGCGTCTCCCAATCACACACCACCTCCTCACCTCGCCCCCTATCTGTCGGAGTCACGGCTTTCAGTATCATCTCTATGCTGACAACACACAGATCTACATCTCTGGACCAGATATCACCACCCTACTAACCAGAATTCCTCAATGTCCATCCGCTATTTCATCCTTCTTCTCCGCTAGATTTCTAAAACTTAACATGGACAAAACAGAATTCATCGTCTTTCCCCCATCTCACACGACCTCCCCAACGAACCTATCCATTACAGTAAACAGCTGCCCACTCTCCCCAGTCCCACAAGCCCGCTGTCTTGGGGTAATCCTTGACACTGATCTCTCCTTCAAACCACATATCCAAACCCTTTCCACTTCCTGCCGCCTCCAACTCAAAAATATTTCACGGATCCGTACATTCCTAAACCAAGAATCTGCAAAAAGCCTAGTCTATGCCCTCATCATCTCCCGCCTCGACTACTGTAACTTCCTGCTCTGTGGCCTCCCCTCTAACACTCTTGCACCCCTCCAATCTATTCTAAACTCTGCTGCCCGACTAATCCACCTGTCCCCCTGCTATTCCCTGGCCTCTCCCCTCTGTCAATCCCTGCACTGGCTCCCCATCACCCAGAGACTCCAGTACAAAAGCCTAACCATGACATACAAAGCCATCCACAACCTGTCTCCTCCATACATCTGTGACCTCGTCTCCCGATACTTTCCTGCACGCAACCTCCGATCCTCACAATATCTCCTTCTCTACTCCCCTCTTATCTCCTCTTCCCACAATCGTATACAAGATTTCTCTCGCACATCACCCCTACACTGGAACTCTCTACCACAACATATCAGACTCTCGCCTTCCATCAAAACCTTCAAAAAGAACCTGAAGACCCACCTCTTCCAACAAGCCTACAACCTGCAGTAACCACCGATTGACCAAACCGCTGCACGACCAGCTCTACCCTCACCCACTGTATCCTCACCCATCCCTTGTAGATTGTGAGCCTTCGCGGGCAGGGTCCTCTCTCCTCCTGTACCAGTTGTGACTTGTATTGTTCAAGATTATTGTACTTGTTTTTATTATGTACACCCCTCCTCACATGTAAAGCGCCATGGAAAAAATGGCGCTATAATAATAAATAATAATAATAATACTTAGTTAACATTTTTTTTATTAAAATAAAAATATAAATATTTTATTTATGCAAAAATCATCCCACCACTCCACATTAACCGTAATTGGGACCATGGAGTGGTGGGATGGCGTTTGCATTTTTTTTTTTTAACAAAAAGTATGTTAACTAAGTACCGTATATTATTTTCATGCAATATGCTGTTCATTTACTGCAGGATATTCAATCATTATGTTTCAGTCTTTGTTTTTTCTGTTCCGTGGCCAGTGTGAATGTGCTCTTACATGCTACTTGCACACCAGTTTATATCACGGTTCATACCTTTTGTTTTTTTTCAGTCTGTTTGCATCACGCTCAAATAAAAGGTGTGCGCTGCCTTTCCTTGAGCTGGGCATTGATGTTGTCTCCCATGGCTGTGTGTCCACTCAGCCCTTATCCACATGCATGTCACTTGACAAACGGTAAGATTTAGAATATTAGCTTTAGGACTGTCCAAATTATGGTCACAATGTAGTGATGGGGTAGCTTTTGCATTTTTTTTAATCAAAAAACATGTTAACTAAGTACTGTATATTATTTTCATGCACTATGCTGTTTATTTATTTACTGCTGCGTACTCAATCATTATGTTTCTGTTTTTGTTTTTTTTCTGTTTAGTAGCTAGAGTGAACCTGCGCTTAGATGCTGCATGCACACCAGTTTATATCCCAGTTCATACCTTTTGGGTTTTTTTTTAGCACTAAACATGACTGACTAACCCCTCATATCACTTAGTGTGCTGGATGATTTTTCCTAGGTTTATATAACTGAAGCTAACAACCTCAGTGCTACATATCTCCCCTTCATTACTTTTCCAGTGACTTTGTCACATATCTCCCCCTGTGTCCAAAGCCGGGGGTTTTTGCACCTTCAGTCACCAAACAGGGAAGTCTAGACAGGACATCTGGGTTGCCGTTCAGCTTCCCAGGCCTGTGTTCCACATGAAAGTTGAAGTCTTGTAGCCCTGAGTTTCAACTCTTTGAATGCCATCTCTGCTTCAAGACAACATTTGTCCTTGTGCCCTTAAGAAGGTCGGTCAGGGGTGTGGCTGTCATAGCGAAATTCGAGATACCCTGCTGATAGTATCCCACCATTCCTAAAAAATGCCCAAATCTATTTCTTGGACACTGGTTGTGGCCAATTGTGGATTGCCTCCACCTTATTAATTTATGGCTTTATTTTGCCTCTTCCAATGATGTAGCCCAAGTATTTTACATTCCTGTTCCCCATGGCACACTTCTTTGAGTTTATGGTAAACCCCCCTCCCTCAGTGAATCCAGCTCAGCAGTGACCTTCTGCAGATGACTTCCCCAATCTGGGCTGAATGTCACATTATCGTTGAGGTAAGCTGCAACTTTTTTTTGTGAGGGACTAAGATCTAGTCCATGGCCCTCCAGAGATAGCTAGGGCTCCTTGCAGCCCAAACGGAATTCTGGCATACTGGAAGCAATCGTCAGTTGTCACAGAGGCTTTCTTCTCTATTGCACTTTGAGAGAGAAGGATTTACCAGTAACTTTTTGTTATGTCCACGGTGGTGATGTATCTGACTGACCTTAGCTTCTCTATGAGATCAAAAACATGGAGCGTCTGATAAGCATCACATTTTGACACCACATTTAGTGTTCTGTGGTTGCTGCAGAAACAGGACTCTTTCCCAGGTTTCCGCATCAGGACAGTGGGTCTGGATCCGCCACTCTTTCACTCCTCAATTACTCCCAGGTTAACATTTTTCCTGACCTCTTTCAAAATCACCTTGTGGCGGGCTTTGGGGATTCTATACATCTGTTGGTTCAATATGGTTCCGTCAGGATTTCATGTTGAACCACCTGCATACATCCAGGCAACAGCGAAAACAGGTCCCGATTCCGCTGAAGCAGTTCTCTGCAATGTTGTCTCTGAGCCGGTGACATCCTCAGTGTCCCCTTTTGGTTTGCCCAGCCCACATGGAATTTCAATGGGGTCCCTATGATGTGCTAGATTGATGGATATCGGCATGAGAGGATTTTGAAAGAGAAAGGTGGTAGCGGGTAACTGACTAGCAATACATTAGGATTTTCTGATGGCATCTGTGCCAATAGATCCTCTGCATGACCTGTTCTTGAGTTTCTTCCACCCTGAGATGGCCACCTAAGACATGTGAATGGGCCCTTTACAGCACCCTATGTCTATAGGGCCCTCGTAGCAACAATTGTTACACTATCTCCTCACTCACCTTAGTAACCCAGTACAATAAGTCCCAACTCAACATGAAATAGGGAAACCTGGTGTCAGCTCCCAACTCCTGTGCTATGCCATTTAAGACTGTTACCTTATTGAACAATTCTTTTAGAGATAGGTCCCTATGTTGGGTGAACCCAAAATTTTCTCTGGTCATTTTGAGAATACCAACCTATTGTGGATCCCAAAAAGGGATAATTTTATCAGTCCTGGTTGAGAAGCCATTACTTCTTCACTTTAAAAACAGCACACCTGTTTTTGCGCCAAAAATAAAAGGGATATTTTTTAATGCATGTAAAAAGTTATAGCTTCTTCATTTAAATAATAAAAAAGCTGTAAATACTCTCCAATCAGGTTCCATTTTTGCAGCCCCGTGTAAAAAAAACCAAAGGTCTTCTCTCATTTGCAACTATGTGTACAAACATCATGCATCTGCACTTGAAAGGGATGTTTGGATTGTTTTTACATTTTATGTAGCCTAAAAAGTCTGAGACAGCAGTGTGCTGTTAAATATGATGTTGGATACAATCCCTTACCATACATTTTCTCCTAGCCAGATAGGTTGAGTTCACTTGGACATAGTTAAGTTCATAAACAAATGAAAAATATGCACTTTATGTGATGATAATGGTGAACATAATCATGTGTGAAATTTGCATAATAAAGAACATTTAATTGATCTTTTTTAAGAATAATGGAATTTAGCTTTATCTTGTGGACCCAAATATCACGACTGTATTAACCACACGATCCTATATATAACTGGTATTTAAAGGTCATCTTTCGGTAGGATCCACCCCCCTAAGCCATCTACATGGGCTTTCAGGTCATAGAAAGCAGAATAAATTTATACCCAGATATCTGCAATCCGATGTCTTATTCCAGAAAAACCATGTTTTTCTAAACATGTAAATGAGCTGTTAAGATCTATGGGCTGGACAAAGATCTCCATGATAATCTGCCTCCAGAGCATATTTTAAATGAAAAGGGGGTATTACCAAGTGTGAGACATGTAGATCAGGAGAGCAGACTGCCAGTCATTACATGTCTCACACCGCTTTCATTTAAAAAAAAGCTATAAAGGTAGGGTCTAAAGGAGACCTACCCGCTCACGTGACCGCGACGTCATCGAAGGTCCTTCACTCACTGCATTCTTAGGAACGGAGGCAGACGCTTGCACCGCTGAGAGACAGGGTCCGTCAGAGGGGTGAGTATATCCATATTTTTTTTTTATTCTTTATTTTTTACATGAATATGGATCCTCTCCTTCAGACCCTGGGAACGTCAAGGATCGCTTCCTGCACACGCCATACCCAGCGTATAAGACGACCCCCGATTTTTGGGACAATTTTTAGGGGTTAAAAAGTCGTCTTATACGCCGGAAAATACGGTATGTCTGGCCCATAGATCTTAACAGCTTATTTACATATGAAGAAAAAGTTGGATTTCCCTGGAATAAGACATCAGATTGAAAATATCAAGGTATCGTTTTATTAAACTTCCCTTGACCTACATGCCCATATAGACGGGGCTTAGGAAGGTTAATCCTGCTTACAGACTCTATAGCAGCTCCAAAATTAAGCAAAATTTCTCCTTTGCACTTCCTACGATGTTGCATATAGAAATCTTCGGAAAAATTGTTCATCCTTTTATGGTAGGTGTTTTAATTTGTATTCTGTACATGTGGTTTCCAAACTACTCTTCGGAACTGTACATTGCATTGCTTTTTGCGAGCATTTTCAAAGGTTCACCAAGCCTGGGTCCTTGACACACTGTCACCAGAATGCAGACAGTTTGGTAAAAATAAAAAAAACACTCTTATCTCACATACATATGGGATTACCATTGGAATTAATCTAAAGGGGAAATGTGGAATAGCTGCAAATATACAGTACCTCTACTGACACATATATATAACTAATCTCTAGCTTTAAGATGAGATTTACGCCTTCCACAAATATTTTTATATCATGAGATGGTAGGCCCAAATGCATTCTGCCTCATGCTGACAACACAGGTGACATTAACAAATCCAGATTTGCTGTTTTTTATTCATCTCGCTTCATGAAAAGTTGAATAAAAAAAGTGATCAAAAAATCTGATTACCCCGAAATGGTAAAAAAAGAATGCACCACTCATTCTGCAAAAAAACAAGCCATTATATACACCACTATTCCCATAAAAATGAAAAAGTTGTGGCTTAATATAGCAATACAATTTATTTTTTCTTTAAAAAAAAAGCAATTTTACTGCGCAAAGTAATAAAACATATAAAAAATATATACGGTATAACAATGACAGAATTGATGTTTTTTGTTTATCTTGCTTCTCAAACAATATAACAAAAAGTGGATTTGAATTTAACCCAAAACAGTATTGGCCCAAAAAATAATTCACGTCAAAAGAGTCTCGAACAAAAAAAGAAAAGTTAGTGTTCTAGAATACAGTGACAAATACTGTATGTATTTTTAAGTTTCTAAATGTTTTATTATGCAAACTTAGCTAAACCTATATCAATTTTATATCGCAGTAATCGCAAAATTCGTACTGACCCACAAAATAAAGTTAATATGTGTTTTATACTGCATCTTGAAAATTTTATAACAAAATAATCATTACCTGTCACAAGTGTGTCACACCAACCTAAGAAATCTGAGGGTAGATGATCACTGTGTATTGTAAATCACATGTCTTCCATTTAGCCTGTGTATTGGAATCCCATATTAAATGAATTTGGTTTCCTTTGGGGCTGAACCTTTCTGTGCTGGTCAGAAACATGCAGCTCCATTTGAGCTGCTTCTGATCTGGATGTTAACTTTTCTTATAAAACCTTGCCAGACCCTCTCTGTC
This sequence comes from Ranitomeya imitator, assembly GCF_032444005.1. Classification (NCBI taxonomy): domain Eukaryota; kingdom Metazoa; phylum Chordata; class Amphibia; order Anura; family Dendrobatidae; genus Ranitomeya; species Ranitomeya imitator. The sequence goes on from NC_091282.1 coordinate 680,718,877, forward strand.
CTGTAGGAGAAAGCTCTGCTTCCTTGCTCTTAGGAGACGCTGTGCTGAATAGGAGTTTGCTGTTGCTGTTGGAGATTTGTCTTCTTGTGAAGTGTTTTAATGCTAAGTAGGGTTGAGCGACCTTGACCTTTTTGGAGTCGAGCCGTGTTTCGCGAAACCCGACTATCTTAGAAGTCGAGTCGAGTGGAATCGGCCGATTATCGCGAAAAGTCGGGTATCGCCCGAAACACGAAACCCAATGCAAGTCAATGGGGGAGCATAGTCGGCAGTGAGTGGAGGCCAGGAAAACATCTACACTGCCCATTTTAATGGCAAAAACATCCATTCTTGTTACTGAAGCTTGTCAATCGTAATTTATCTTATAATAATTGGAAGGCATTTGAAATTGGGGGTCATTTGGCTAAAGTTGTGGGGGGTAGGGCTGGTTCAAGTAATTAGTGGGCCCAGGAAATCAGGAAAACACCTCACGGCAGTGGAGCAGGGAGAGGTAAGTATTTAAACTTTGCAAGTGCTGTGATCCTGAGCAAGCAGGGGGGGCCCACTAGTTGGCATTGGCACTGGCACAGGGCCCCTCAAAGTACAGCGGTGTGTTTGCACAGCGGGGGCGCCTCCCACCGGCAGCAACACTTTTGCGTACTATGATAGGCCCTGTGCCAGTGACGTCGCCAACTAGTATTCCTCCCCCACCTGATGAAGGAACCTGCACTTTCATCTGCACCTTCCTCTTTGTCCCCGTGTAAGGTGGTATGGTATGCGGGAAGAGGAACCTGACTTTCAGCAGGGTCACAATCTTGCTGTGTAGCGTGCACGGGGAATGTTGCGTTATGGGTCAATGTACCAGCAGACTCATCTATCACTGGCTGGGCAATGGGCAGGATGAGGAGGAAACACAGATATAGGCCCAAAGAATAAAGTGGGCTAAATGCAGTTCAAAATTGGTAACACAGGACTAACCAGGGGGCATTGCAGTGGAGGACAACTGGAATGAGAGGCTGACACAGAAAGTAGGCCCAAATCAGTAAGTAGTCGAAATGCAGTTCAAAATTGGCAACTGTAGTAAACAGGCGGCACAGCTTTGTTCAGTGGAGGAGAACAGCAAGGAGTGGCAGACACCGATAGTAGGCCCCAACCCAACTAGTAGGCCAAATGCAGTCTAACATTAAAAACTACTTAACGAGAGCCTGAAAATGGAATTTCAGGACAGGAAACCAGGAGAACAGCAAGGAGCGGCAGACACTGTTAGTAGGCCCCAAACCAACTAGTACGCCAAATGCAGTTGTTCCATTTAACCACTATTTAACAAGAGCCTGAAGATAGAAGCTCAGGAAAGGCAACCTGGAGAACACCTTGGAGTGGAACACACCGTCTCTACACCCCATACCCAATTTGTAGGCCTAATGCAGTGTAGTTTCCAACAACTACTAAACGACAGCATTAAGATCGAAGCAATGGCGAGGAAACCTGGGGAACACCTTGGAGTGGAACACACCATCTCTCTACACCCCATACCCATTTTGTAGGCCTAATGCAGTGTAGTTTCCAACAACTACTAAACGAGAGCCTGAAGATAGAAGCTCAGGAAAGGCAACCTGGAGAACACCTTGGAGTGGAACACACCGTCTCTACACCCCATACCCAATTTGTAGGCCTAATGCAGTGTAGTTTCCAACAACTACTAAACGAGAGCATTAAGATCGAAGCAATGGAGAGGAAACCTGGGGAACACCTTGGAGTGCAACACACCATCTCTCTACACCCCATACCCAATTTGTAGGCCTAATGCAGTGTAGTTTTCTACAACTACTAAACGAGAGTCGGAAGACCGAAGCAATGTGGACGAAACCTGGGGAACACCTTGGAGTGTAACACACCATCTCTCTACACCCCATACCCAATTTGTAGGCCTAATGCAGTGTAGTTTCCAACAACTACTAAACGAGAGCATGAAGATCGAAGCAATGGAGAGGAAACCAGGGGAACACCTTGGAGTGCAACACACCATCTCTCTACACCCCATACCCAATTTGTAGGCCTAATGCAGCGTAGTTTCCAACAACTACTAAACGAGAGCATGAAGATCGAAGCAATGGAGAGGAAACCTGGGGAACACCTTGGAGTGGAACACACCATCTCTCTACACCCCATACCCATTTTGTAGGCCTAATGCAGTGTAGTTTCCAACAACTACTAAACGAGAGCATGAAGATCGAAGCAATGGAGAGGAAACCTTGGGAACACCTTGGAGTGGAACACACCATCTCTCTACACCCCATACCCATTTTGTAGGCCTAATGCAGTGTAGTTTCCAACAACTACTAAACGAGAGCATGAAGATCGAAGCAATGGAGAGGAAACCTGGGGAACACCTTGGAGTGCAACACACCATCTCTCTACACCCCATACCCAATTTGTAGGCCTAATGCAGCGTAGTTTCCAACAACTACTAAACGAGAGCATGAAGATCGAAGCAATGGAAAGGAAACCTGGGGAACACCTTGGAGTGGAACACACCATCTCTCTACACCCCATACCCATTTTGTAGGCCTAATGCAGTGTAGTTTCCAACAACTACTAAACGAGAGCATGAAGATCGAAGCAATGGAGAGGAAACCTTGGGAACACCTTGGAGTGTAACACACCATCTCTCTACACCCCATACCCATTTTGTAGGCCTAATGCAGTGTAGTTTCCAACAACTACTAAACGAGAGCATGAAGATCGAAGCAATGGAGAGGAAACCTGGGGAACACCTTGGAGTGCAACACACCATCTCTCTACACCCCATACCCAATTTGTAGGCCTAATGCAGTGTAGTTTCCAACAACTACTAAACGAGAGCATGAAGATCGAAGCAATGGAGAGGAAACCTGGGGAACACCTTGGAGTGTAACACACCATCTCTCTACACCCCATACCCATTTTGGAGGCCTAATGCAGTGTAGTTTCCAACAACTACTAAACGAGAGCATGAAGATCGAAGCAATGGAGAGGAAACCTTGGGAACACCTTGGAGTGGAACACACCATCTCTCTACACCCCATACCCATTTTGTAGGCCTAATGCAGTGTAGTTTCCAACAACTACTAAACGAGAGCATGAAGATCGAAGCAATGGAGAGGAAACCTGGGGAACACCTTGGAGTGCAACACACCATCTCTCTACACCCCATACCCAATTTGTAGGCCTAATGCAGCGTAGTTTCCAACAACTCCTAAACGAGAGCATGAAGATCGAAGCAATGGAGAGGAAACCTGGGGAACACCTTGGAGTGTAACACACCGTCTCTCTACACCCCATACCCAATTTGTAGGCTTAATGCAGTGTAGTTTTCTACAACTACTAAACGAGAGTCGGAAGACCGAAGCAATGTGGACGAAACCTGGGGAACACCTTGGAGTGTAACACACCATCTCTCTACATCCCATACCCAATTTGTAGGCCTAATGCAGCGTAGTTTCCAACAACTACTAAACGAGAGCATGAAGATCGAAGCAATGGAGAGGAAACCTGGGGAACACCTTGGAGTGCAACACACCATCTCTCTACACCCCATACCCAATTCGTAGGCCTAATGCAGCGTAGTTTCCAACAACTACTAAACGAGAGCATGAAGATCGAAGCAATGGGGAGGAAACCTGGGGAACATCTTGGAGTGGAACACACCATCTCTCTACACCCCATACCCAATTTGTAGGTCTAATGCAGTGTAGTTTTCTACAACTACTAAATGAGAGTCGGAAGACCGAAGCAATGTGGACGAAACCTGGGGCACACCTTGGGGCGGCAGACACCGTTAGTAGGCCCTACCAAAGTTGTACCCCCAATGCAGTTTTAAAATTCCTAGAGGCTGAAAACAAGACTATTGACGCTCAGCTTTTTTCAAAGGAACACAGCTGAATTGAGTGGCGCAGACAGACACAGGTAGTAGGCCTTAAACCAAAAATGTGGCTCACTGCAGCTTAAAAAAGTTACAGGGGTACACAGGCAGCATTGCTCTGGGCAGTGGAGGACAATTTCAATAGTGGACCGCAGACAGACTTTGTACGCCTACTATTAAAATAAGGATGCTCTATGCAATTAAAAATAGGTTCCAGGGGTCCACGGGCAGCAGTGGTCTGGTCAGTGGACGAGTATTGGAAGGAGGGACCGCAGACAGGCGTAGTAGGCCTAACATAACAAAATTAGGCTGTAGACACTTTAAAATTAGTTCCAGGGGTACACGGGCAGCAGTGGTGTGGTCAGCGGAGGAAAATTTGAATTAGGGACTGCAGACAGACTTTGTAGGCTGTCCCCTGTGGACCATGCATCCAACACATTAACCCACTGCGCCGTAATGGACACGTAACTTTTTGTGGACATGCCTACTGGTCCATGCGTCTCTTGTCAGGTGCACCTTTCTACTGTTTGATTGCCTGAGTGCTATGACAATGCAGACTTTTTCATGCCGCTGGAGGGCTGGGATGGCTTTTCTCGCAAAAGAAATGTCGACTGGGTAGCTTGAACCGTGGTACAGCGTAGTTCATCTGGGCTTTCTAAATATAAAACAAAGAAAAAAAGGAGGCTCCATGCACTTTCAGCTGGGTTCCAGAGGTACACGGCCAGCATTGGTCTGGTCAGTGGAGAACTATTGGAAGGAAGGACTGCAGACAGGCTTCGAAGGCCTAACATAAAAAAATTGGGCTGTAGGCACTTTATAATTGGTTCCAGGGGAACACGGGCAGCAGTGGCCTGGTCAGTGTAGTAGTAGTAGAAAGAACGGACCGCAGACAGGCTTCGAAGGCCTAACATAAAAAAATTGGGCTGGCTGTAGGCAATTTTAAATTGGTTCCAGGGGTACACGGGCAGCAGTGGTCTGGTCAGTGGAGGCCTAGTGGAAGGAGTGACCGCAGACAGGCATCGAAGGCCTAACATAATAACAGATGGCTGTAGGCAATTTTAAATTGGTTCCAGGGGAACACGGGCAGCAGTGGTCTGGTCAGTGGAGGCCTAGTGGAAGGAGTGACCACAGACAGGCATCAAAGGCCTAACATAATAACAGATGGCTGTAGGCAATTTTAAATTGGTTCCAGGGGAACACGGGCAGCAGTGGCCTGGTCAGTGTAGTAGTAGTAGAAAGAACGGACCGCAGACAGGCTTCGAAGGCCTAACATAAAAAAATTGGGTTGGCTGTAGGCAATTTTAAATTGGTTCCAGGGGTACACGGGCAGCAGTGGTGTGGTCAGTGGAGGCCTAGTGGAAGGAGTGACCGCAGACAGGCATCGAAGGCCTAACATAATAACAGATGGCTGTAGGCAATTTTAAATTGGTTCCAGGGGAACACGGGCAGCAGTGGCCTGGTCAGTGTAGTAGTAGTTGAAAGAACGGACCGCAGACAGGCTTCGAAGGCCTAACATAAAAAAATTGGGCTGGCTGTAGGCAATTTTAAATTGGTTCCAGGGGAACACGGGCAGCAGTGGTCTGGTCAGTGGAGGCCTAGTGGAAGGAGTGACCGCAGACAGGCATCGAAGGCCTAACATAATAACAGATGGCTGTAGGCAATTTTAAATTGGTTCCAGGGGAACACGGGCAGCAGTGGCCTGGTCAGTGTAGTAGTAGTAGAAAGAACGGACCGCAGACAGGCTTCGAAGGCCTAACATAAAAAAATTGGGCTGGCTGTAGGCAATTTTAAATTGGTTCCAGGGGAACACGGGCAGCAGTGGTCTGGTCAGTGGAGGCCTAGTGGAAGGAGTGACCGCAGACAGGCATCGAAGGCCTAACATAACAACAGATGGCTGTAGGCAATATTAAATTGGTTCCAGGGGAACACGGGCAGCAGTGGCCTGGTCAGTGTAGTAGTAGTAGAAAGAACGGACCGCAGACAGGCTTCAAAGGCCTAACATAAAAAAATTGGGCTGGCTGTAGGCAATTTTAAATTGGTTCCAGGGGAACACGGGCAGCAGTGGTCTGGTCAGTGGAGACCTAGTGGAAGGAGTGACCGCAGACAGGCATCAAAGGCCTAACATAATAACAGATGGCTGTAGGCAATTTTAAATTGGTTCCAGGGGAACACGGGCAGCAGTGGCCTGGTCAGTGTAGTAGTAGTAGAAAGAACGGACCGCAGACAGGCTTCGAAGGCCTAACATAAAAAAATTGGGTTGGCTGTAGGCAATTTTAAATTGGTTCCAGGGGAACACGGGCAGCAGTGGCCTGGTCAGTGTAGTAGTAGTAGAAAGAACGGACCGCAGACAGGCTTCGAAGGCCTAACATAAAAAAATTGGGCTGGCTGTAGGCAATTTTAAATTGGTTCCAGGGGAACACGGGCAGCAGTGGTCTGGTCAGTGGAGGCCTAGTGGAAGGAGTGACCGCAGACAGGCATCGAAGGCCTAACATAATAACAGATGGCTGTAGGCAATTTTAAATTGGTTCCAGGGGAACACGGGCAGCAGTGGCCTGGTCAGTGTAGTAGTAGTAGAAAGAACGGACCGCAGACAGGCTTCGAAGGCCTAACATAAAAAAATTGAGCTGGCTGTAGGCAATTTTAAATTGGTTCCAGGGGAACACGGGCAGCAGTGGTCTGGTCAGTGGAGGCCTAGTGGAAGGAGTGACCGCAGACAGGCATCGAAGGCCTAACATAATAACAGATGGCTGTAGGCAATTTTAAATTGGTTCCAGGGGAACACGGGCAGCAGTGGCCTGGTCAGTGGAGTAGTAGTAGAAAGAACGGCCCGCAGACAGGCTTCGAAGGCCTAACATAAAAAAATTGGGTTGGCTGTAGGCAATTTTAAATTGGTTCCAGGGGAACACGGGCAGCAGTGGCCTGGTCAGTGTAGTAGTAGTTGAAAGAACGGACCGCAGACAGGCTTCGAAGGCCTAACATAAAAAAATTGGGCTGGCTGTAGGCAATTTTAAATTGGTTTCAGGGGTACACGGGCAGCAGTGGTGTGGTCAGTGGAGGCCTAGTGGAAGGAGTGACCGCAGACAGGCATCGAAGGCCTAACATAATAACAGATGGCTGTAGGCAATTTTAAATTGGTTCCAGGGGAACACGGGCAGCAGTGGCCTGGTCAGTGTAGTAGTAGTAGAAAGAACGGACCGCAGACAGGCTTCGAAGGCCTAACATAAAAAATTGGGCTGGCTGTAGGCAATTTTAAATTGGTTCCAGGGGAACTCGGGCAGCAGTGGTCTGGTCAGTGGAGGCCTAGTGGAAGGAGTGACCGCAGACAGGCATCGAAGGCCTAACATAATAACAGATGGCTGTAGGCAATTTTAAATTGGTTCCAGGGGAACACAGGCAGCAGTGGCCTGGTCAGTGTAGTAGTAGTAGAAAGAACGGACCGCAGACAGGCTTCGAAGGCCTAACATAAAAAAATTGGGCTGGCTGTAGGCAATTTTAAATTGGTTCCAGGGGTACACGGGCAGCAGTGGTGTGGTCAGTGGAGGCCTAGTGGAAGGAGTGACCGCAGACAGACATCAAAGGCCTAACATAATAACATATGGCTGTAGGCAATTTTAAATTGGTTCCAGGTGAACACGGCCAGCAGTGGCCTGGTCAGCGGAGGATGATTGTAATGAGTGTCTGCCAGTTAGTAGTCCAAAACAATACATAAATTTGAATGTCTCACATTAAAATCCAGCGAAAACACTAAAGGGTGCAATCTTTAGGTACAGGGGTGGGATCCTCTGTGTTGTTTCTGACCTACTAATTTGGCGCAAAGTTTTTACTTTGGTAAATAGAGGACACTGCCCCTGACTATGTTAAGTACCATTATACATGTCAACACAATGGTATTGTCAGTGGCAGGAATGGAAGGATGTCAGCGCATAGTCTAAACATTGGTGGAAGTGTGAGAGATAATTGTGGAAGTGGCAGAGCAATGTTTGACCTGGGGGTGGGTGAACTCTCTTGTGGACGGCGGTACAGGCCCAGGGCCCCTCATGTTACAACAGTGTGTCTGACGTTGGGTGCGCACCACCGCCGCCAGAGACAGTATATTGTACTATGAGGGACCCAGTGGCAGTGCTGTCGACCAAAAGCGGGCACACCCACCTCTTCAGACAAACAGCACTCTCACGGGTGCTTGCGCCAAGTCGCGATACCATGGCCCCGTGTGGGGAGTTTGGCCATTTAGGGAGGTGTAAACATGTCGTATGCTGGACAATCAGCTGCTGCAAATTAAGACATTTGAAAAGTCATTCACAGTAGTCCACAGGCAAGAGCTTTTCATAGGAAAGCTAGATGTCGCCCGGGCAAGGTGGGGCAAAAGAATTCGAAATCCAGTTGTGGTTCATTTTAATGAATGTTAGATCATCAACATTTTGTGTAGCCAGACGAGTCCTTTTTTTGGTTAATATTGAACCTGCAGCACTGAATACTCTTTCTGATAGGACACTAGCTGCCAGGCACGCAAGCTCCTGCAATGCATATTCAACCAATTCTGGCCAGGTGTCTAATTTTGATGCCCAGTAATCAAATGGGAATGACGGTTGAGGGAGAACATCGATAAGGGATGAAAAATAGTTTGTAACCATACTGGACAAATGTTGTCTCCTGTCACTTTCAATTGATGCAGCAGTACCTGTCCTGTCTGCGGTCATAGCAAAATCACTCCACAACCTGGTCAGAAAACCCCTCTGTCCAATGCCACTTCTGATGTGTGCACCCCTAACACTCCTGGTCTGCTGCCCCCTGGAGCTCGTGTGAGAACGATCACGGGCGCTGTGTGCTGGGAATGCCTGAAGCAAACGGTCAACAAGAGTTGATTGTTTTGTTGCCAATATTAGTTCCAAGTTCTCATGTGGCATAATATTTTGCAATTTGCCTTTATAGCGAGGATCAAGGAGGCAGGCCAACCAGTAATCGTCATCGTTCATCATTTTAGTAATGCGTGTGTCCCTTTTGAGGATACGCAAGGCATAATCCGCCATGTGGGCCAAAGTTCCAGTTGTCAAATCTGCGGTTGTGCTTGGTTGAGGTGCAGTTGCAGGCAAATCTACGTCACTTGTGTCCCTCAAAAAACCAGAACCCAGCCTTGCCACGCCACCAATTTCCAGTGCCCCCGGGAAAGCTTCATCATTAAAAATATACTCATCCCCATCATCCTCCTCGTCCTCCACCTCCTCTTCGCCCGCTACCTCGTCCTGTACACTGCCCTGACCAGACAATGGCTGACTGTCATCAAGGCTTTCCTCTTCCTCTGGTGCAGACGCCTGATCCTTTATGTTCGTCAAACTTTGCATCAGCAGACGCATTAGGGGGATGCTCATGCTTATTATGGCGTTGTCTGCACTAACCAGCCGTGTGCATTCCTCAAAACACTGAAGGACTTGACACATGTCTTGTATCTTCGACCACTGCACACCTGACAACTCCATGTCTGCCATCCTACTGCCTGCCCGTGTATGTGTATCCTCCCACAAAAACATAACAGCCCGCCTCTGTTCGCACAGTCTCTGAAGCATGTGCAGTGTTGAGTTCCACCTTGTTGTAACGTCTATGATTAGGCGATGCTGGGGAAGGTTCAAAGACCGCTGATAGGTCTGCATATGGCTGGAGTGTACAGGCGAACGGCGGATATGTGAGCAAAGTCCACGCACTTTGAGGAGCAGGTCGGAGAAGCCAGGAAAAGTTTTCAATAAGCAATGCACCACCAGGTTTAAGGTGTGAGCCAGGCAAGGAATGTGTTTCAGTTGGGAAAGGGAGATGGCAGCCATGAAATTCCTTCCATTATCACTCACTACCTTGCCTGCCTCAAGATCTACTGTGCCCAGCCACGACTGCGTTTCTTCCTGCAAGAACTCGGAAAGAACTTCCGCGGTGTGTCTGTTGTCGCTCAAACACTTCATAGCCAATACAGCCTGCTGACGCTTGCCAGTAGCTGCCCCATAATGGGACAACTGGTGTGCAACAGTGACAGCTGACGATGTAGTGGTTTGGCGACTGCGGTCTGTGGAAGAGCTCTCGCTTCTGCAGGAGGACGAGGAGGAGGAGGAGGGGGTGCGAACGCCTACAGCCAACTGTTTCCTAGACCGTGGGCTAGGCACAACTATCCCGAAATTGATGTCCCCTGTGGACCCTGCATCCACCACATTCACCCAGTGTGCCGTGATGGACACGTAACGTCCCTGGCCATGCCTACTGGTCCATGCATCTGTAGTCAGGTGCACCTTTGTACTCACAGATTGCCTGAGTGCATGGACGATGCGCTGTTTAACATGCTGGTGCAGGGCTGGGATGGCTTTTCTGGAAAAAAAGTGTCGACTGGGTAGCTCGTAGTGTGGTTCAGCGCACTCCATCAGGGCTTTGAAAGCTTCGCTTTCAACTAACCGGTAGGGCATCATCTCTAACGAGAATAGTCTAGCTATGTGGGCGTTCAAACCCTGTGTACGCGGATGCGAGGATAAGTACTTCCTTTTTCTAACCAGAGTCTCATGTAGGGTGAGCTGGACTGGAGAGCTGGAGATCGTGGAACTAGCGGGTGTGCCGGTGGCCATGGCAGACTGAGAGACTGTTGGAGACGGTATTGTTTCCGCCGGTGCCCTAGATGCATACCCATTTTGTAGGCCTAATGCAGTGTAGTTTCCAACAACTACTAAACAAGAGCATGAAGATCGAAGCAATGGAGAGGAAACCTGGGGAACACCTTGGAGTGCAACACACCATCTCTCTACACCCCATACCCAATTTGTAGGCCTAATGCAGCGTAGTTTCCAACAACTACTAAACGAGAGCATGAAGATCGAAGCAATGGAGAGGAAACCTGGGGAACACCTTGGAGTGGAACACACCATCTCTCTACACCCCATACCCATTTTGTAGGCCTAATGCAGTGTAGTTTCCAACAACTACTAAACGAGAGCATGAAGATCGAAGCAATGGAGAGGAAACCTTGGGAACACCTTGGAGTGGAACACACAATCTCTCTACACCCCATACCCATTTTGTAGGCCTAATGCAGTGTAGTTTCCAACAACTACTAAACGAGAGCATGAAGATCGAAGCAATGGAGAGGAAACCTGGGGAACACCTTGGAGTGCAACACACCATCTCTCTACACCCCATACCCAATTTGTAGGCCTAATGCAGCGTAGTTTCCAACAACTACTAAACGAGAGCATGAAGATCGAAGCAATGGAGAGGAAACCTGGGGAACACCTTGGAGTGGAACACACCATCTCTCTACACCCCATACCCATTTTGTAGGCCTAATGCAGTGTAGTTTCCAACAACTACTAAACGAGAGCATGAAGATCGAAGCAATGGAGAGGAAACCTTGGGAACACCTTGGAGTGGAACACACCATCTCTCTACACCCCATACCCATTTTGTAGGCATAATGCAGTGTAGTTTCCAACAACTACTAAACGAGAGCATGAAGATCGAAGCAATGGAGAGGAAACCTGGGGAACACCTTGGAGTGCAACATACCATCTCTCTACACCCCATACCCAATTTGTAGGCCTAATGCAGCGTAGTTTCCAACAACTACTAAACGAGAGCATGAAGATCGAAGCAATGGAGAGGAAACCTGGGGAACACCTTGGAGTGGAACACACCATCTCTCTACACCCCATTCCCAATTTGTAGGCCTAATGCAGCGTAGTTTTCAACAACTACTAAACGAGAGCATGAAGATCGAAGCAATGGAGAGGAAACCTGGGGAACACCTTGGAGTGCAACACACCATCTCTCTACACCCCATACCCAATTTGTAGGCCTAATGCAGCGTAGTTTCTAACAACTACTAAACGAGAGCATGAAGATCGAAGCAATGGAGAGGAAACCTGGGGAACACCTTGGAGTGTAACACACCATCTCTCTACACCCCATATGCATTTTGTAGGCCTAATGCAGTGTAGTTTCCAACAACTACTAAACGAGAGCATGAAGATCGAAGCAATGGAGAGGAAACCTTGGGAACACCTTGGAGTGTAACACACCATCTCTCTACACCCCATACCCATTTTGTAGGCCTAATGCAGTGTAGTTTCCAACAACTACTAAACAAGAGCATGAAGATAGAAGCAATGGAGAGGAAACCTGGGGAACACCTTGGAGTGCAACACACCATCTCTCTACACCCCATACCCAATTTGTAGGCCTAATGCAGCGTAGTTTCCAACAACTACTAAACGAGAGCATGAAGATCGAAGCAATGGAGAGGAAACCTGGGGAACACCTTGGAGTGGAACACACCATCTCTCTACACCCCATACCCATTTTGTAGGCCTAATGCAGTGTAGTTTCCAACAACTACTAAACGAGAGCATGAAGATCGAAGCAATGGAGAGGAAACCTTGGGAACACCTTGGAGTGGAACACACCATCTCTCTACACCCCATACCCATTTTGTAGGCATAATGCAGTGTAGTTTCCAACAACTACTAAACGAGAGCATGAAGATCGAAGCAATGGAGAGGAAACCTGGGGAACACCTTGGAGTGCAACATACCATCTCTCTACACCCCATACCCAATTTGTAGGCCTAATGCAGCATAGTTTCCAACAACTACTAAACGAGAGCATGAAGATCGAAGCAATGGAGAGGAAACCTGGGGAACACCTTGGAGTGGAACACACCATCTCTCTACACCCCATACCCAATTTGTAGGCCTAATGCAGCGTAGTTTCCAACAACTACTAAACGAGAGCATGAAGATCGAAGCAATGGAGAGGAAACCTGGGGAACACCTTGGAGTGCAACACACCATCTCTCTACACCCCATACCCAATTTGTAGGCCTAATGCAGCGTAGTTTCTAACAACTACTAAACGAGAGCATGAAGATCGAAGCAATGGAGAGGAAACCTTGGGAACACCTTGGAGTGGAACACACCATCTCTCTACACCCCATACCCATTTTGTAGGCCTAATGCAGTGTAGTTTCCAACAACTACTAAACGAGAGCATGAAGATCGAAGCAATGGAGAGGAAACCTGGGGAACACCTTGGAGTGCAACACACCATCTCTCTACACCCCATACCCAATTTGTAGGCCTAATGCAGCGTAGTTTCCAACAACTCCTAAACGAGAGCATGATGATCGAAGCAATGGAGAGGAAACCTGGGGAACACCTTGGAGTGTAACACACCGTCTCTCTACACCCCATACCCAATTTGTAGGCTTAATGCAGTGTAGTTTTCTACAACTACTAAACGAGAGTCTGAAGACCGAAGCAATGTGGACGAAACCTGGGGAACACCTTGGAGTGTAACACACCATCTCTCTACACCCCATACCCAATTTATAGGCCTAATGCAGCGTAGTTTCCAACAACTACTAAACGAGAGCATGAAGATCGAAGCAATGGAGAGGAAACCTGGGGAACACCTTGGAGTGCAACACACCATCTCTCTACACCCCATACCCAATTCGTAGGCCTAATGCAGCGTAGATTCCAACAACTACTAAACGAGAGCATGAAGATCGAAGCAATGGGGAGGAAACCTGGGGAACACCTTGGAGTGGAACACACCATCTCTCTACACCCCATACCCAATTTGTAGGTCTAATGCAGTGTAGTTTTCTACAACTACTAAACGAGAGTCGGAAGACCGAAGCAATGTGGACGAAACCTGGGGCACACCTTGGGGCGGCAGACACCGTTAGTAGGCCCTACCAAAGTTGTACCCCCAATGCAGTTTTAAAATTCCTAGAGGCTGAAAACAAGACTATTGACGCTCAGCTTTTTTCAAAGGAACACAGCTGAATTGAGTGGCGCAGACAGACACAGGTAGTAGGCCTTAAACCAAAAATGTGGCTCACTGCAGCTTAAAAAAGTTACAGGGGTACACAGGCAGCATTGCTCTGGGCAGTGGAGGACAATTTCAATAGTGGACCGCAGACAGACTTTGTACGCCTACTATTAAAATAAGGATGCTCTATGCAATTAAAAATAGGTTCCAGGGGTCCACGGGCAGCAGTGGTCTGGTCAGTGGACGAGTATTGGAAGGAGGGACCGCAGACAGGCGTAGTAGGCCTAACATAACAAAATTAGGCTGTAGACACTTTAAAATTAGTTCCAGGGGTACACGGGCAGCAGTGGTGTGGTCAGCGGAGGAAAATTTGAATTAGGGACTGCAGACAGACTTTGTAGGCTGTCCCCTGTGGACCATGCATCCAACACATTAACCCACTGCGCCGTAATGGACACGTAACTTTTTGTGGACATGCCTACTGGTCCATGCGTCTCTTGTCAGGTGCACCTTTCTACTGTTTGATTGCCTGAGTGCTATGACAATGCAGACTTTTTCATGCCGCTGGAGGGCTGGGATGGCTTTTCTCGCAAAAGAAATGTCGACTGGGTAGCTTGAACCGTGGTACAGCGTAGTTCATCTGGGCTTTCTAAATATAAAACAAAGAAAAAAAGGAGGCTCCATGCACTTTCAGCTGGGTTCCAGGGGTACACGGCCAGCATTGGTCTGGTCAGTGGAGAACTATTGGAAGCAAGGACTGCAGACAGGCTTCGAAGGCCTAACATAAAAAAATTGGGCTGTAGGCACTTTATAATTGGTTCCAGGGGAACACGGGCAGCAGTGGCCTGGTCAGTGTAGTAGTAGTAGAAAGAACGGACCGCAGACAGGCTTCGAAGGCCTAACATAAAAAAATTGGGCTGGCTGTAGGCAATTTTAAATTGGTTCCAGGGGTACACGGGCAGCAGTGGTCTGGTCAGTGGAGGCCTAGTGGAAGGAGTGACCGCAGACAGGCATCGAAGGCCTAACATAATAACAGATGGCTGTAGGCAATTTTAAATTGGTTCCAGGGGAACACGGGCAGCAGTGGTCTGGTCAGTGGAGGCCTAGTGGAAGGAGTGACTGCAGACAGGCATCAAAGGCCTAACATAATAACAGATGGCTGTAGGCAATTTTAAATTGGTTCCAGGGGAACACGGGCAGCAGTGGCCTGGTCAGTGTAGTAGTAGTAGAAAGAACGGACCGCAGACAGGCTTCGAAGGCCTAACATAAAAAAATTGGGTTGGCTGTAGGCAATTTTAAATTGGTTCCAGGGGTACACGGGCAGCAGTGGTGTGGTCAGTGGAGGCCTAGTGGAAGGAGTGACCCCAGACAGGCATCGAAGGCCTAACATAATAACAGATGGCTGTAGGCAATTTTAAATTGGTTCCAGGGGAACACGGGCAGCAGTGGCCTGGTCAGTGTAGTAGTAGTTGAAAGAACGGACCGCAGACAGGCTTCGAAGGCCTAACATAAAAAAATTGGGCTGGCTGTAGACAATTTTAAATTGGTTCCAGGGGAACACGGGCAGCAGTGGTCTGGTCAGTGGAGGCCTAGTGGAAGGAGTGACCGCAGACAGGCATCGAAGGCCTAACATAATAACAGATGGCTGTAGGCAATTTTAAATTGGTTCCAGGGGAACACAGGCAGCAGTGGCCTGGTCAGTGTAGTAGTAGTAGAAAGAACGGACCGCAGACAGGCTTCGAAGGCCTAACATAAAAAAATTGGGCTGGCTGTAGGCAATTTTAAATTGGTTCCAGGGGAACACGGGCAGCAGTGGTCTGGTCAGTGGAGGCCTAGTGGAAGGAGTGACCGCAGACAGGCATCGAAGGCCTAAAATAACAACAGATGGCTGTAGGCAATTTTAAATTGGTTCCAGGGGAACACGGGCAGCAGTGGCCTGGTCAGTGTAGTAGTAGTAGAAAGAACGGACCGCAGACAGGCTTCGAAGGCCTAACATAAAAAAATTGGGCTGGCTGTAGGCAATTTTAAATTGGTTCCAGGGGAACACGGGCAGCAGTGGTCTGGTCAGTGGAGGCCTAGTGGAAGGAGTGACCGTAGACAGGCATCAAAGGCCTAACATAATAACAGATGGCTGTAGGCAATTTTAAATTGGTTCCAGGGGAACACGGGCAGCAGTGGCCTGGTCAGTGTAGTAGTAGTAGAAAGAACGGACCGCAGACAGGCTTCGAAGGCCTAACATAAAAAAATTGGGTTGGCTGTAGGCAATTTTAAATTGGTTCCAGGGGAACACGGGCAGCAGTGGCCTGGTCAGTGTAGTAGTAGTAGAAAGAACGGACCGCAGACAGGCTTCGAAGGCCTAACATAAAAAAATTGGGCTGGCTGTAGGCAATTTTAAATTGGTTCCAGGAGAACACGGGCAGCAGTGGTCTGGTCAGTGGAGGCCTAGTGGAAGGAGTGACCGCAGACAGGCATCGAAGGCCTAACATAATAACAGATGGCTGTAGGCAATTTTAAATTGGTTCCAGGGGAACACGGGCAGCAGTGGCCTGGTCAGTGTAGTAGTAGTAGAAAGAACGGACCGCAGACAGGCTTCGAAGGCCTAACATAAAAAAATTGGGCTGGCTGTAGGCAATTTTAAATTGGTTCCAGGGGAACACGGGCAGCAGTGGTCTGGTCAGTGGAGGCCTAGTGGAAGGAGTGACCGTAGACAGGCATCAAAGGCCTAACATAATAACAGATGGCTGTAGGCAATTTTAAATTGGTTCCAGGGGAACACGGGCAGCAGTGGCCTGGTCAGTGTAGTAGTAGTAGAAAGAACGGACCGCAGACAGGCTTCGAAGGCCTAACATAAAAAAATTGGGTTGGCTGTAGGCAATTTTAAATTGGTTCCAGGGGAACACGGGCAGCAGTGGCCTGGTCAGTGTAGTAGTAGTAGAAAGAACGGACCGCAGACAGGCTTCGAAGGCCTAACATAAAAAAATTGGGCTGGCTGTAGGCAATTTTAAATTGGTTCCAGGAGAACACGGGCAGCAGTGGTCTGGTCAGTGGAGGCCTAGTGGAAGGAGTGACCGCAGACAGGCATCGAAGGCCTAACATAATAACAGATGGCTGTAGGCAATTTTAAATTGGTTCCAGGGGAACACGGGCAGCAGTGGCCTGGTCAGTGTAGTAGTAGTAGAAAGAACGGACCGCAGACAGGCTTCGAAGGCCTAACATAAAAAAATTGGGTTGGCTGTAGGCAATTTTAAATTGGTTCCAGGGGAACACGGGCAGCAGTGGCCTGGTCAGTGTACTAGTAGTAGAAAGAACGGACCGCAGACAGGCTTCGAAGGCCTAACATAAAAAAATTGGGCTGGCTGTAGGCAATTTTAAATTGGTTCCAGGGGAACACGGGCAGCAGTGGTCTGGTCAGTGGAGGCCTAGTGGAAGGAGTGACCGCAGACAGGCATCGAAGGCCTAACATAATAACAGATGGCTGTAGGCAATTTTAAATTGGTTCCAGGGGAACACGGGCAGCAGTGGCCTGGTCAGTGGAGTAGTAGTAGAAAGAACGGACCGCAGACAGGCTTCGAAGGCCTAACATAAAAAAATTGGGTTGGCTGTAGGCAATTTTAAATTGGTTCCAGGGGAACACGGGCAGCAGTGGCCTGGTCAGTGTAGTAGTAGTTGAAAGAACGGACCGCAGACAGGCTTCGAAGGCCTAACATAAAAAAATTGGGCTGGCTGTAGGCAATTTTAAATTGGTTTCAGGGGTACACGGGCAGCAGTGGTGTGGTCAGTGGAGGCCTAGTGGAAGGAGTGACCGCAGACAGGCATCGAAGGCCAAACATAATAACAGATGGCTGTAGGCAATTTTAAATTGGTTCCAGGGGAACACGGGCAGCAGTGGCCTGGTCAGTGTAGTAGTAGTAGAAAGAACGTACCGCAGACAGGCTTCGAAGGCCTAACATAAAAAAATTGGGCTGGCTGTAGGCAATTTTAAATTGGTTCCAGGGGAACACGGGCAGCAGTGGTCTGGTCAGTGGAGGCCTAGTGGAAGGAGTGACCGCAGACAGGCATCGAAGGCCTAACATAATAACAGATGGCTGTAGGCAATTTTAAATTGGTTCCAGGGGAACACAGGCAGCAGTGGCCTGGTCAGTGTAGTAGTAGTAGAAAGAACGGACCGCAGACAGGCTTCGAAGGCCTAACATAAAAAAATTGGGCTGGCTGTAGGCAATTTTAAATTTGTTCCAGGGGTACACGGGCAGCAGTGGTGTGGTCAGTGGAGGCCTAGTGGAAGGAGTGACCGCAGACAGACATCAAAGGCCTAACATAATAACATATGGCTGTAGGCAATTTTAAATTGGTTCCATGTGAACACGGCCAGCAGTGGCCTGGTCAGCGGAGGATGATTGTAATGAGTGTCTGCCAGTTAGTAGTCCAAAACAATACATAAATGTGAATGTCTCACATTAAAATCCAGCGAAAACACTAAAGGGTGCAATCTTTAGGTACAGGGGTGGGATCCTCTGCGTTGTTTCTGACCTACTAATTTGGCGCAAAGTTTTTACTTTGGTAAATAGAGGACACTGCCCCTGACTATGTTAAGTACCATTATACATGTCAACACAATGGTATTGTCAGTGGCAGGAATGGAAGGATGTCAGCGCATAGTCTAAACATTGGTGGAAGTGTGAGAGATAATTGTGGAAGTGGCAGAGCAATGTTTGACCTGGGGGTGGGTGAACTCTCTTGTGGACGGCGGTACAGGCCCAGGGCCCCTCATGTTACAACAGTGTGTCTGACGTTGGGTGCGCACCACCGCCGCCAGAGACAGTTTATTGTACTATGAGGGACCAAGTGGCAGTGCTGTCGACCAAAAGCGGGCACACCCACCTCTTCAGACAAACAGCACTCTCACGGGTGCTTGCGCCAAGTCGCGATACCACGGCCCCGTGTGGGGAGTTTGGCCATTTAGGGAGGTGTAAACATGTCGTATGCTGGACAATCAGCTGCTGCAAATTAAGACATTTGAAAAGTCATTCACAGTAGTCCACAGGCAAGAGCTTTTCATAGGAAAGCTAGATGTCGCCCGGGCAAGGTGGGGCAAAAGAATTCGAAATCCAGTTGTGGTTCATTTTAATGAATGTTAGATCATCAACATTTTGTGTAGCCAGACGAGTCCTTTTTTTGGTTAATATTGAACCTGCAGCACTGAATACTCTTTCTGATAGGACACTAGCTGCCGGGCAAGCAAGCTCCTGCAATGCATATTCAGCCAATTCTGGCCAGGTGTCTAATTTTGATGCCCAGTAATCAAATGGGAATGACGGTTGAGGGAGAACATCGATAAGGGATGAAAAATAGTTTGTAACCATACTGGACAAATGTTGTCTCCTGTCACTTTCAATTGATGCAGCAGTACCTGTCCTGTCTGCGGTCATAGCAAAATCACTCCACAACCTGGTCAGAAAACCCCTCTGTCCAATGCCACTTCTGATGTGTGCACCCCTAACACTCCTGGTCTGCTGCCCCCTGGAGCTCGTGTGAGAACGATCACGGGCGCTGTGTGCTGGGAATGCCTGAAGCAAACGGTCAACAAGAGTTGATTGTTTTGTTGCCAATATTAGTTCCAAGTTCTCATGTGGCATAATATTTTGCAATTTGCCTTTATAGCGAGGATCAAGGAGGCAGGCCAACCAGTAATCGTCATCGTTCATCATTTTAGTAATGCGTGTGTCCCTTTTGAGGATACGCAAGGCATAATCCGCCATGTGGGCCAAAGTTCCAGTTGTCAAATCTGCGGTTGTGCTTGGTTGAGGTGCAGTTGCAGGCAAATCTACGTCACTTGTGTCCCTCAAAAAACCAGAACCCGGCCTTGCCACGCCACCAATTTCCAGTGCCCCCGGGAAAGCTTCATCATTAAAAATATACTCATCCCCATCATCCTCCTCGTCCTCCACCTCCTCTTCGCCCGCTACCTCGTCCTGTACACTGCCCTGACCAGACAATGGCTGACTGTCATCAAGGCTTTCCTCTTCCTCTGGTGCAGACGCCTGATCCTTTATGTTCGTCAAACTTTGCATCAGCAGACGCATTAGGGGGATGCTCATGCTTATTATGGCGTTGTCTGCACTAACCAGCCGTGTGCATTCCTCAAAACACTGAAGGACTTGACACATGTCTTGTATCTTCGACCACTGCACACCTGACAACTCCATGTCTGCCATCCTACTGCCTGCCCGTGTATGTGTATCCTCCCACAAAAACATAACAGCCCGCCTCTGTTCGCACAGTCTCTGAAGCATGTGCAGTGTTGAGTTCCACCTTGTTGCAACGTCTATGATTAGGCGATGCTGGGGAAGGTTCAAAGACCGCTGATAGGTCTGCATACGGCTGGAGTGTACAGGCGAACGGCGGATATGTGAGCAAAGTCCACGCACTTTGAGGAGCAGGTCGGAGAAACCAGGATAAGTTTTCAATAAGCACTGCACCACCAGGTTTAAGGTGTGAGCCAGGCAAGGAATGTGTTTCAGTTGGGAAAGGGAGATGGCAGCCATGAAATTCCTTCCATTATCACTCACTACCTTGCCTGCCTCAAGATCTACTGTGCCCAGCCACGACTGCGTTTCTTCCTGCAAGAACACGGAAAGAACTTCCGCGGTGTGTCTGTTGTCGCCCAAACACTTCATAGCCAATACAGCCTGCTGACGCTTGCCAGTAGCTGCCCCATAATGGGACAACTGGTGTGCAACAGTGACAGCTGACGATGTAGTGGTTTGGCGACTGCGGTCTGTGGAAGAGCTCTCGCTTCTGCAGGAGGACGAGGAGGAGGAGGAGGGGGTGCGAACGCCTACAGCCAACTGTTTCCTAGACCGTGGGCTAGGCACAACTATCCCGAAATTGATGTCCCCTGTGGACCCTGCATCCACCACATTCACCCAGTGTGCCGTGATGGACACGTAACGTCCCTGGCCATGCCTACTGGTCCATGCATCTGTAGTCAGGTGCACCTTTGTACTCACAGATTGCCTGAGTGCATGGACGATGCGCTGTTTAACATGCTGGTGCAGGGCTGGGATGGCTTTTCTGGAAAAAAAGTGTCAACTGGGTAGCTCGTAGTGTGGTTCAGCGTACTCCATCAGGGCTTTGAAAGCTTCGCTTTCAACTAACCGGTAGGGCATCATCTCTAACGAGATTAGTCTAGCTATGTGGGCGTTCAAACCCTGTGTACGCGGATGCGAGGATAAGTACTTCCTTTTTCTAACCAGAGTCTCATGTAGGGTGAGCTGGACTGGAGAGCTGGAGATCGTGGAACTAGCGGGTGTGCCGGTGGCCATGGCAGACTGAGAGACTGTTGGAGACGGTATTGTTTCCGCCGGTGCCCTAGATGCAGTATTTCCTCCTACAAAACTGGTGATTCCCTGACCCTGACTGCTTTGGGCTGGCAAAGAAACCTGCACAGATACTGCCGGTGGTGCGGAAAATGGTGGCCTTACAGTGACGGAAGGGATGTTGCGTTGCTGACTAGCTTCATTGGCCGAGGGTGCTACAACCTTAAGGGATGTTTGGTAGTTAGTCCAGGCTTGCAAATGCATGGTGGTTAAATGTCTATGCATGCAACTTGTATTGAGACTTTTCAGATTCTGACCTCTGCTTAAGCTAGTTGAACATTTTTGACAGATGACTTTGCGCTGATCAATTGGATGTTGTTTAAAAAAATGCCAGACTGCACTCTTCCTAGCATCGGATCCCTTTTCAGGAATTGCAGACTGAGCTTTAACCGGATGGACACGCTGTCCTCCAACAGTTTTTTGCTTTGCCACGCGTTTTGGGCCAGATACGGGCCCGGCAGATGGAACCTGTTGCGATGTTGATGCCTGCTGCGGCCCCTCCTCCTCCGCTTCAGAACTACTGCCGCCTGCACCCTGTTCCCCCAATGGCTGCCAATCGGGGTCAACAACAGGGTCATCTATTACCTCCTCTTCTACCTCGTGTGCAACTTCGTCTGTGTCACTGTGTCGGTCGGTGGTATAGCGTTCGTGATGGGGCAACATAGTCTCATCAGGGTCTGATTGTGGATCAGTACCCTGAGAGGGCAATGTTGTGGTCTGAGTCAAAGGACCAGCATAGTAGTCTGGCTGTGGCTGTGCATCAGTGCACTCCATGTCAGAATCTACTTGTAATGGGCATGGCCTGTTAACTGTTTCACTTTCTAAGCCAGGGACGGTATGTGTAAAGAGCTCCATGGAGTAACCCGTTGTGTCGCCTGCTGCATCCTTCTCTCTTGTTGTTGTTTTTGCTGAAGAGGACAAGGAAGCGACTTGTCCCTGACCGTGAACATCCACAAACGACGCGCTGCTTTTACATTTACCAGTTTCAGAAGAGGAGGCAAAAGAGCTAGAGACTGAGTCTGCAAGGTAAGCCAAAACTTGCTGTTGCTGCTCCGGCTTTAAAAGCGGTTTTCCTACTCCCAGAAAAGAGAGCGTTCGAGGCCTTGTGTAGCCAGACGACGAACCTGGCTCCACAGCTCCAGACTTAGGTGGAATATTTTTTTTCCCACGACCACCTGATGCTCCACTACCACTACCATCATTACCAGCTGACAATGAACGCCCACGGCCACGACCTCTTGCACCAGACTTCCTCATTGTTTTAAAAACTTAACCAAAGTAACTTTATTTGTTGCTGTCAAACAACTTACACGGTGAGCTATAACTTCAGTTTGATTTCAATATCCCTTTACAGGTTGATGATACCACAAGGAAAATCAGGCACAATGTTACACACTCTGTTTTCTGTGGCACCAAATCACAGAGATGCCACACACGCAGGACTGTCACTCAAGCACAAATGTCAATATAAATCTCCCACTGTTTTTTTTTTTTTTTTTTCAGGGAGACTTTATAAACAAAATAAAATAAAATGATTTTTTCAGGAAGAATTTAGAAACCAAATAAAATAAAATGATTTTTCAGGGACAATTTAGAAACCAAATAAAAAAAAAAATAGGCTTTCTATGGCCCACTGAGTGAGAGATGGCACACACAGGAGTCAGGAGTGGCACACAAGCCCTGAGGCCAATATTTTTCTCCCACTGATTGATGTAGTGATTTTTACAGGTAGATTTTAGAACCCAAATCAAGCCAAAAAATGAATAGGCTTTCTATGGCCCACTGACTGAGAGATGGCACACACAGGAGTCAGGAGTGGCCCACAAGCCCAGAGGCCAATATTTTTCTCCCACTGATTGATGTTGTGATTTTTTCAGGTAGATTTTGGAACCCGAATCAAGCAAAAAAATAAATAGGCTTTCTATGGCCCACTGACTGAGAGATGGCACACACAGGAGTCAGGAGTGGCACACAAGCCCTGAGGCCAATATTTTTCTCCCACTGATTGATGTAGTGATTTTTTCAGATAGATTTTAGAACCCAAATCAAGCAAAAAAATAAGTAGGCTTTCTATGGCCCACTGACTGAGAGATGGCACACACAGGAGTCAGGAGTGGCACACAAGCCCTGAGGCCAATATTTTTCTCCCACTGATTGATGTAGTGATTTTTTCAGGTAGATTTTAGAACCCAAATCAAGCAAAAAAATAAATAGGCTTTCTATGGCCCACTGACTGAGAGATGGCACACACAGGAGTCAGGAGTGGCACACAAGCCCTGAGGCCAATATTTTTCTCCCACTGATTGATGTAGTGATTTTTTCAAGTAGATTTTAGAACCCAAATCAAGCAAAAAAATAAATTGGCTTTCTATTGCCCACTGACTAAGAGATGGCACACACAGGAGTCAGGAGTGGCACACAAGCCCTGAGGCCAATATTTTTCTCCCACTGATTGATGTAGTGATTTTTTCAGGTAGATTTTAGAACCCAAATCAAGCAAAAAAATAAATAGGCTTTCTATGGCCCACTGACTGAGAGATGGCACACACAGGAGTCAGGAGTGGCACACAAGCCCTGAGGCCAATATTTTTCTCCCACTGATTGATGTAGTGATTTTTTCAGGTAGATTTTAGAACCCAAATCAAGCAAAAAAATAAATAGGCTTTCTATGGCCCACTGACTGAGAGATGACACACACAGGAATCAGGAGTGGCACACAAGCCCTGAGGCCAATATTTTTCTCCCACTGATTGATGTTGTGATTTTTTCAGGTAGATTTTGGAACCCAAATCAAGCCAAAAAATTAATAGGCTTTCTATGGCCCACAATTTGAGAGAGAGAGAGAGAGAGATGGCACACCCAAGAGTCAAGACTGGCACACAAGCACGAAAGGGCAATGTTAATCTCCCACCTATTTTTTTTTTTTTTCAGGGAGACTTTATAAACAAAATAAAATAAAATGATTTTTTCAGGAATAATTTAGAAACCAAATAAAATAAAATGATTTTTTCAATGACAATTTAGAAACCAAAAAAAAAAAAAGGCTTTCTATGCCCCACTGAGTGAGAGATGGCACACACAGGAGTCAGGAGTGGCACACAAGCCCTGAGGCCAATATTTTTCTCCCACTGATTGATGTAGTGATTTTTACAGGTAGATTTTAGAACCCAAATCAAGCAAAAAAATAAATAGGCTTTCTATGGCCCACTGACTGAGAGATGGCACACACAGGAGTCAGGAGTGGCACACAAGCCCTGAGGCCAATATTTTTCTCCCACTGATTGATGTAGTGATTTTTACAGGTAGATTTTAGAACCCAAATCAAGCAAAAAAATAAATAGGCTTTCTATGGCCCACTGACTGAGAGATGGCACACACAGGAGTCAGGAGTGGCCCACAAGCCCAGAGGCCAATATTTTTCTCCCACTGATTGATGTAGTGATTTTTTCAGGTAGATTTTGGAACCCAAATCAAGCCAAAAAATTAATAGGCTTTCTATGGCCCACAATTTGAGAGAGAGAGAGAGAGAGATGGCACACCCAAGAGTCAAGACTGGCACACAAGCACGAAAGGGCAATGTTAATCTCCCACCTATTTTTTTTTTTTTTTTTTTCAGGGAGACTTTATAAACAAAATAAAATAAAATGATTTTTTCAGGAATAATTTAGAAACCAAATAAAATAAAATGATTTTTTCAATGACAATTTAGAAACCAAAAAAAAAAAAGGCTTTCTATGCCCCACTGAGTGAGAGATGGCACACACAGGAGTCAGGAGTGGCACACAAGCCCTGAGGCCAATATTTTTCTCCCACTGATTGATGTAGTGATTTTTTCAGGTAGATTTTAGAACCCAAATCAAGCAAAAAAATAAATAGGCTTTCTATGGCCCACTGACTGAGAGATGGCACACACAGGAGTCAGGAGTGGCCCACAAGCCCAGAGGCCAATATTTTTCTCCCACTGATTGATGTTGTGATTTTTTCAGGTAGATTTTGGAACCCGAATCAAGCAAAAAAATAAATAGGCTTTCTATGGCCCACTGACTGAGAGATGACACACACAGGAGTCAGGAGTGGCACACAAGCCCTGAGGCCAATATTTTTCTCCCACTGATTGATGTAGTGATTTTTTCAGATAGATTTTAGAACCCAAATCAAGCAAAAAAATAAGTAGGCTTTCTATGGCCCACTGACTGAGAGATGGCACACACAGGAGTCAGGAGTGGCACACAAGCCCTGAGGCCAATATTTTTCTCCCACTGATTGATGTAGTGATTTTTTCAGGTAGATTTTAGAACCCAAATCAAGCAAAAAAATAAATAGGCTTTCTATGGCCCACTGACTGAGAGATGGCACACACAGGAGTCAGGAGTGGCACACAAGCCCTGAGGCCAATATTTTTCTCCCACTGATTGATGTAGTGATTTTTTCAAGTAGATTTTAGAACCCAAATCAAGCAAAAAAATAAATAGGCTTTCTATTGCCCACTGACTGAGAGATGGCACACACAGGAGTCAGGAGTGGCACACAAGCCCTGAGGCCAATATTTTTCTCCCACTGATTGATGTAGTGATTTTTTCAGGTAGATTTTAGAACCCAAATCAAGCAAAAAAATAAATAGGCTTTCTATGGCCCACTGACTGAGAGATGGCACACAAAGGAGTCAGGAGTGGCAAACAAGCCCTGAGGCCAATATTTTTCTCCCACTGATTGATGTAGTGATTTTTTCAGGTAGACTTTAGAACCCAAATCAAGCAAAAAAATGAATAGGCTTTCTATGGCCCACTGACTGAGAGATGGCACACACAGGAGTCAGGAGTGGCACACAAGCCCTGAGGCCAATATTTTTCTCCCACTGATTGATGTAGTGATTTTTTCAGGTAGATTTTAGAACCCAAATCAAGCAAAAAAATAAATAGGCTTTCTATGGCCCACTGACTGAGAGATGACACACACAGGAGTCAGGAGTGGCACACAAGCCCTGAGGCCAATATTTTTCTCCCACTGATTGATGTTGTGATTTTTTCAGGTAGATTTTGGAACCCAAATCAAGCCAAAAAATTAATAGGCTTTCTATGGCCCACAATTTGAGAGAGAGAGAGAGCGAGATGGCACACCCAAGAGTCAAGACTGGCACACAAGCACGAAAGGGCAATGTTAATCTCCCACCTATTTTTTTTTTTTTTTCAGGGAGACTTTATAAACAAAATAAAATAAAATGATTTTTTCAGGAATAATTTAGAAACCAAATAAAATAAAATGATTTTTTCAATGACAATTTAGAAACCAAAAAAAAAAAAAAGGCTTTCTATGCCCCACTGAGTGAGAGATGGCACACACAGGAGTCAGGAGTGGCACACAAGCCCTGAGGCCAATATTTTTCTCCCACTGATTGATGTAGTGATTTTTACAGGTAGATTTTAGAACCCAAATCAAGCAAAAAAATAAATAGGCTTTCTATGGCCCACTGACTGAGAGATGGCACACACAGGAGTCAGGAGTGGCACACAAGCCCTGAGGCCAATATTTTTCTCCCACTGATTGATGTAGTGATTTTTACAGGTAGATTTTAGAACCCAAATCAAGCAAAAAAATAAATAGGCTTTCTATGGCCCACTGACTGAGAGATGGCACACACAGGAGTCAGGAGTGGCCCACAAGCCCAGAGGCCAATATTTTTCTCCCACTGATTGATGTAGTGATTTTTTCAGGTAGATTTTGGAACCCAAATCAAGCCAAAAAATTAATAGGCTTTCTATGGCCCACAATTTGAGAGAGAGAGAGAGAGAGAGATGGCACACCCAAGAGTCAAGACTGGCACACAAGCACGAAAGGGCAATGTTAATCTCCCACCTATTTTTTTTTTTTTTTTTTTTTTCAGGGAGACTTTATAAACAAAATAAAATAAAATGATTTTTTCAGGAATAATTTAGAAACCAAATAAAATAAAATGATTTTTTCAATGACAATTTAGAAACCAAAAAAAAAAAAGGCTTTCTATGCCCCACTGAGTGAGAGATGGCACACACAGGAGTCAGGAGTGGCACACAAGCCCTGAGGCCAATATTTTTCTCCCACTGATTGATGTAGTGATTTTTACAGGTAGATTTTAGAACCCAAATCAAGCAAAAAAATAAATAGGCTTTCTATGGCCCACTGACTGAGAGATGGCACACACAGGAGTCAGGAGTGGCACACAAGCCCTGAGGCCAATATTTTTCTCCCACTGATTGATGTAGTGATTTTTACAGGTAGATTTTAGAACCCAAATCAAGCAAAAAAATAAATAGGCTTTCTATGGCCCACTGACTGAGAGATGGCACACACAGGAGTCAGGAGTGGCCCACAAGCCCAGAGGCCAATATTTTTCTCCCACTGATTGATGTTGTGATTTTTTCAGGTAGATTTTGGAACCCAAATCAAGCAAAAAAATAAATAGGCTTTCTATGGCCCACTGACTGAGAGATGGCACACACAGGAGTCAGGAGTGGCACACAAGCCTTGAGGCCAATATTTTCCTCCCACTGATTGATGTAGTGATTTTTTCAGGTAGATTTTAGAACCCAAATCAAGCAAAAAAATAAATAGGCTTTCTATGGCCCACTGACTGAGAGATGGCACACACAGGAGTCAGGAGTGGCACACAAGCCCTGAGGCCAATATTTTTCTCCCACTGATTGATGTAGTGATTTTTTCAGGTAGATTTTAGAACCCAAATCAAGCAAAAAAATAAATAGGCTTTCTATGGCCCACTGACTGAGAGATGGCACACACAGGAGTCAGGAGTGGCACACAAGCCCTGAGGCCAATATTTTTCTCCCACTGATTGATGTAGTGATTTTTTCAGGTAGATTTTAGAACCCAAATCAAGCAAAAAAATAAATAGGCTTTCTATGGCCCACTGACAGAGATGGCACACAGAGGAGTCAGGAGTGGCACACAAGCCCTGAGGCCAATATTTTTCTCCCACTGATTGATGTAGTGATTTTTTCAGGTAGATTTTAGAACCCAAATCAAGCAAAAAAATAAATAGGCTTTCTATGGCCCACTGACTGAGAGATGGCATACACAGGAGTCAGGAGTGGCACACAAGCCCTGAGGCCAATATTTTTCTCCCACTGATTGATGTAGTGATTTTTTCAGGTAGA
Organism: Ranitomeya imitator; assembly: GCF_032444005.1. Taxonomy (NCBI): domain Eukaryota; kingdom Metazoa; phylum Chordata; class Amphibia; order Anura; family Dendrobatidae; genus Ranitomeya; species Ranitomeya imitator. Next base: position 680,747,073 of record NC_091282.1, read on the forward strand.
TTTTAGAACCCAAATCAAGCAAAAAAATAAATAGGCTTTCTATGGCCCACTGACTGAGAGATGGCACACACAGGAGTCAGGAGTGGCACACAAGCCCTGAGGCCAATATTTTTCTCCCACTGATTGATGTAGTGATTTTTTCAGGTAGACTTTAGAACCCAAATCAAGCAAAAAAATAAATAGGCTTTCTATGGCCCACTGACTGAGAGATGGCACACACAGGAGTCAGGAGTGGCACACAAGCCCTGAGGCCAATATTTTTCTCCCACTGATTGATGTAGTGATTTTTTCAGGTAGATTTTAGAACCCAAATCAAGCAAAAAAATAAATAGGCTTTCTATGGCCCACTGACTGAGAGATGGCACACACAGGAGTCAGGAGTGGCACACAAGCCCTGAGGCCAATATTTTTCTCCCACTGATTGATGTAGTGATTTTTTCAGGTAGATTTTAGAACCCAAATCAAGCAAAAAAATAAATAGGCTTTCTATGGCCCACTGACTGAGAGATGGCACACACAGGATTCAGGAGTGGCACACAAGCCCTGAGGCCAATATTTTTCTCCCACTGATTGATGTAGTGATTTTTTCAGGTAGATTTTAGAACCCAAATCAAGCAAAAAAATAAATAGGCTTTCTATGGCCCACTGACTGAGAGATGGCACACACAGGGATGGCACTCTAGCAGAAATGCCAATCTTAATCTCCCACAAAAAAAAAAAAAAAAACAGGGACTGTCCTGCAATTACTATCTCCCTGCAGTAATCTCAGCCAGGTATGGCAGGCAGCAATAAGGAGTGGACTGATGCACAAATTAAATAAAAAGTGTGGACAAACAAAAAAGATAGCTGTGCAGAAAGGAAGGAACAAGAGGATTTGTGCTTTGAAAAAAGCAGTTGGTTTGCACAGCGGCGTACACACAGCAATGCAGCTATCAGGGAGCCTTCTAGGGCAGCCCAATGAGCTACAGCGCTGAGAAAAAAAAAAATGTAGCTTCCACTGTCCCTGCACACCGAAGGTGGTGTTGGACAGTGGAAATCGCTACAGCACAAGCGGTTTGGTGGTTAATGGACCCTGCCTAACGCTATCCCTGCTTCTGACGAAGCGGCAGCAACCTCTCCCTAAGCTCAGATCAGCAGCAGTAAGATGGCGGTCGGCGGGAACGCCTCTTTATAGCCCCTGTGACGCCGCAGACAGCAAGCCAATCACTGCAATGCCCTTCTCTAAGATGGTGGGGACCAGGACCTATGTCATCACTCTGCCCACACTCTGCGTTCACCTTCATTGGCTGAGAAATGGCGCTTTTCGCGTCATTGAAACGCGACTTTGGCGCGAAAGTCGCGTACCGCATGGCCGACAACGCACAGGGGTCGGATCGGGTTTCATGAAACTCGACTTCGCCAAAAGTCGGCGACTTTTGAAAATGTTCGACCCGTTTCGCTCAACCCTAATGCTAAGTAGTTGAAGTTTGGAGTTGTGGTGTTCCATAGGTTGCTGTTGTATGTGTGTGTTTATCACCTGATCCCTTTTTCCCATTTAGTTTATTCTTCCCTGTCCCTATCTTCCTCACTATTGTTGGTTAGTGCTTTTGTATGATAGAGGTTTTCAGTTATCCCTGTTTTGTCTTTGTGTCTGGCTTACCTTTCATTTCTGTCCCATGCCTCATGGGATGTGGGAGGGGATAGATTAGGGTTTTTACAGGAGCATAATAAGTTTGAAGACTCGGGCCTCTCTACCTTTAACAGTACCCCTGGGAAAGGGATAGTTAGGGTCCCAGCGCCAGGGACAGTTTGAGGGCCCTCTTCCTTACTGAAGACCATCACAGCATGACATTACTTGGGTGAAAAATTTAAATGTTCACTTTATGCCACCTAAATCAAAAAGCTCACAACACATCTTGATAAATGACTTAAGGGGTGTAGTTTCCAATATGGGGTCACATATTGTGGGTTTATTTTATTTTTCTCCTTGGAGCCTCAGCCAATTGTAGCCAATAATTTGTAAATCCCTAAATTAGGCATGAAATGCACATGGTTGCCTTTTACTTCTGAGTCCTATGGAAAGTCTAGCCAAAAAGATTAGGGCCACATTTATCAAAACCGGAAAAGCAGCATAATAACTAGAGAGCTGTCGTGGCAGAAACTAAGCACAACATATTGGGCACTAAAATGAAAATTCTATGGAAAAATTGCAATTTTTGGCTGCGCAAAATTAATTCCAAATGTATTTCTGGAAAACACTTGTGGGGTCAAAATGTTCCCTTCACTCTTAGAGCAGGTGCACATGACCGTTGTGGAGACAAGAGGTCATTGGATGCTCTCATCTCCTGATCCGGCGGTCTTTAGAAAAACCGTATGGATAAGGCTCATCCCACTGAACACCCGCACTCCTGTCCCGTGAGCAGAATACTACTCAGACAACACAGGGTGATGGTAAAACAGTGTGGCAATACTTTATTTAATATGATACATAAGAAGAGACTGAAAGCGCACTCACCGGTATTTGAACAATCAGAGCGGTTTATTTACATGAGATCATGCGGTGCAGGGAGGGTATGTGAATACAAAGAGGATGACAGCTGTTTCGTGCTAGGTGAGCACTTCAACAGATCCAAACATTGGATCTGTTGAAGTGCTCACCTAGCACGAAACAGCTGTCATCCTCTTTGTATTCACATACCCTCCCTGCACCGCATGATCTCATGTGAATAAACCGCTCTGATTGTTCAAATACCGGTGAGTGTGCTTTCAGTCTCTTCTTATGTATCATATTGGATCTGTTTTTCTTAAGCAGCACCAAGGTATAATCTTTTCAGCGGCTTTTTTGTTTAGTTTGTTTTCTGACAAAAGGCTTAAACAGTGCATTTTTTTGCCCCTGGAGCAGTAAGGGTCTAGCGTATAGCGGCTGTGCGATTGCATTTTTTTTCTCTTTACTCTGGACAATATTTTATTTAGCCAACAGACAATATTGAACAGTCCCAGCAAATAGACAAGATGGTGCAAATTAAAGAGTATCCCTTCTGCTGGCTCGCTGGAATAAGAGCAACTTCATGGCTTCCAAGACCAACTACCTCCACAAGGCCTTGTGGAGGATGAAGATGGCACACCTAAGGATGAGGCACTACCAGCAAGCAATGAAGAAAAGGGCACACAGAAAGTACAGCCAAGAAGCTAAGAAGAGTGGTAGTGGTGGGAGACTCACTACTGAGAGGCAAAGAAACAGCCATCTGCAGACTGGACATAACCGCAAGAGAAGTATGCTGCCTCCCAGGTGCAAAGATCAAGGATGTGACGGATAGGACACCAATGCTCATCAGTTCCAAGGATGTCCAACCATTTCTTCTGATACATATTGGCCCCAATGACACAGCAAGGAAAAACCTACTGACAATTCGCAAGGACTTTGAAGAGTTGGAGAAGAAAGTAAAGGAACTGGATGCACAGGTAGTTTTTTCTTCTATCCTTCCAGTGTACATGCATTGCACCAGGAGATTGAACAGGATACGTGATGCGAACAACTGGCTAAGACGATGGTGTAGACAAGAAGGATTTGGATTCCTGAACCATGGTGTGAATTACCTGTACGACGGACTCCTCGCCAGAGACTGACTACACCTCAACAAACCTGAGAAACACACATTCGCCAGAAGACTCGCTACACTCATCAGCAGGGCGTTAAACTAGAAGAAGAAGAGACAGGAAGAAAAACATTAGACACGAACATGAAGCCAGAAAATATGCTGATGATGGATATGAGGTGCGGCAAAGAAGACCCAAGACAACATACTCGGAAGGGAGGTAAGAAAATTCCTAAAACAATCCACAGGGAGGAGATTGTAACAAAACAAAATCTTCTAAACTGCATGCTCGCAAATGCCAGAAGCCTGACAAACAAGATGGAAGAACTAGAAGCAGAAATATCTACAGGTAACTCTGACATAGTGGGAATAACCGAGACATGGTTAGATGAAAGCTATGACTGGGCAGTTAACTTACAGGGTTACAGTCTGTTTAGAAAGTATCGTAAAAATCAGAGAGGAGGAGGGGTTTGTCTTTATGTAAAATCTTGTCTAAAGTCCACTTTAAGGGAGGATATTAGCGAAGGGAATGAGGATATCGAGTCCATATGGGTCTAAATACATGGAGGGAAAAATAGTAAAAAAATTCTCATTGGGGTCTGTTACAAACCCCCAAATATAACAGAAATCATGGAAAGTCTACTACTAAGTCAGATAGATGAACATCATCCAAAATGTTATGGAAAATGTTCCCAATAAAAGTTTCAACACAATCGATAAAAAAAGCAAGGCCTCTCAAGTCTGTTATCTGACAATTAAATATAGGGGCTTAAACGTTAATGGCAGTACAAAGACTCTGGAAAAAAAAGCTATGGCTCCTCAACCCCTAAATAAATTCTAGCAAATTCTGCACTCTCAAATCCAAATACCCCTCTCACTTCTGACCCCCACAATGTGCCTGAACCACATTTAGCATCCACATGTTTAGTATTTCTGTAGCAATGAGAGCCCGCAAAATTTATGGATCCATGTATTCAGAAGAACGAGATGGGCACAATGCCCTGGTCACTACAACCTACTGGGCACTATCATAGCAGATTTGAAATTTTCACTCAGCAACATCCAATGCTGCTTATTTCTGGAAAACACCCACGGAGTCAAATCATCACTACACCTCTAGATAAATTCACAATTGGTTATAATGTGAAAAATGGGGGTCACTTGAGGGAGGAATGCCAATTTTTCTAGGAAAATCTGTGCTCTAGGGCTCTAGGAGGAAAATAACACTCCCAAGTCTCGTTGTGTGGCTAAGCAGTACTGTACAGGTACATATGGGGTATTTCTACGTTCAGCAGAAATTGTGTGACACATTTGGGTACTATTTTATCCATTTTCCAGTGTGAAAATGTAAAATCTAGGGCTAACACATCATTTTTGTGGTAAAAATGTAATTATATTTTCTTCATTGCCCAATATTCTGTAGCACACCCATGGTGTCAACATGATCACTGCACCCTTAGATTAATGCATTGAGAGGTATAGTTTTTAAAATGGGGTCTCTTATGGGGGGGCTCTGCTATTTTGGCACCTCAAGGGTTCTACCAGCAGGTCATGAGGTTATGGCAAATGCAAACCATAACAGTAAAATTTGCTCTATAACAATGCACTCCTTCCCTTTTGAGCTTTGCACTGTGCCTCAAAAGTAGTTCTCAATTACAGTTAGGGTATTGGCACACTCAGGAGAAATTGCTCAGCAAACTGAGAGGTCCATTTTTTCCTTTTAGCCCTTATAAAAAAAAATTGGGTCTAAAAAAACATTTTAGCAGTAAAAAGTAATTATTCTTTCTTCACTGCTCAATGGTATAAATTTCTGTGAGGCACATGTGGTGTCAACATGCTCACTGCACCCCTAGATGAACTTATTTTGGGGTATAGTTTGTAAAATGAGGTCACTTATGGGGATTTTTTTGCTGTTCTGGAACCCCAGGGGCTCTGCCAAAGTGACATGGCACCCTCAAACTACTCAAGGAAAATCTGCACTCCAATTGGACACTTCTTCCCTTCTGAGTTTTGCACTTTGCCTCAAAAGTAGTTTTGACCACATATGGGGTATCTGTGTACTCAGGAGAAATCGCTCATCAAATCGTATGGTCCATTTGCTCTGATTTCCCTTAGGAAAAATGAAAAATTTGAGGCAAAACCAATCAAAGCTATAAACTTCAGTGAATCACCTTGGTAGGTGCTCACCACACATCTAAATTTATTCCCTGAGGTGTCTAGTTTCCAAAATGACATTACTTGTGCAGGGCTTTCCACTGTTTAGGCACATCAGGGGCTCTCCAAATGAGACATTGTGTCCGCTTTCGATTTCAGCTATTTTTACTTTCAAAGAGTCTAACAGTACTACTTCCCTTCTGAGCCTTGCTGTGCACCCAAACAGTAGTTTACCCTCACAAATGGGGTATCTGAGAACTTAGGAGAAATTGTACAACAAATTTTGGTGTCCATTTTCTTCTGCTAACCTTGGGAAAATAAAAAATTGGGGATAAAGGAACATTTTTGTGAAAAAAGTAAAATGTTCACTTTTTTCCTTCCACATTTAATTAATTCATGTGAAGCACTTGAAAGGTCAATAAACTTCTTGAATCTGGTTTTGAGGACTTTGAGGGGTGAAGTTTTTAGAATGGTGTCACTTTTTGGGTATTTGCTGTCAGATAGGCCCCTCAAAGTCACTTAAAATGTGATGTGGTCCCAAAAAAAATAGTTTTGTAAATTTTGCTTGAAAAATTGCTGAACGTCTTTTAACCCTTCTAACTTCCTAACAAAAAAAAATATGTTTCAAAAATTATGCAGATGTAAAGTAGACATGTGGGAAATTTTATTTATTAACTATTTTGTGTGACATAACTCTCTGGTATAAGGACATTAAAAGTTTAAAAATTGCTAAATTTTCAACAAAATTTCTGATATTTTCAGAAATAAACGCAAGGCATATCAAACAAATTTTACTACTATCATGAAACACAATACGTCATGAGAAAACATTTTTAGAATCACTGGGATCAATTGAAGCATTCCAGACCACATAAGGTGACACTGGTCTAAATTGTAAAGTTTGGCCTGGTCATGAAGGTAGAAACTGGCATGTGGAGCTAAAGGGGTTAAGTCAAAATACTAATTACACCACTTGATGCCTCAACACCTTGACAAATGCAGCTTCCAAAATGGGTTCTCTTCTAGGAGGTGTCCACTGTACTTCTAACTCAGTGTTAGGTGTCGAGTTCCCGCTGCTGCACAAGGGGAATCTCAAACCATGTCCACGTCGGTCCCCCATTCTTCTCCAGCCGCAGTGGAGCCTGCTCAGCAGAGACGTCGGCCCCAGCATCTGGCTCAGGCAGATACTGTGCGCTTGGTTACTGCTGCCTTTCCAGGTCCAGCCATTGTAACCAGCACTGATCAGCAGCGAGCAGACGCTCCTGGGACTAAGTCCTGCTTTTTCTCTACTGAGCATGCCCAAGGGACGACCTCTCATTGGTGGTCGGGGGTCACATGCACAGGTCCTGTAGCAGATCCGATTGGATCACTAGGAAGCTCCCATAGAGCTTCCGCTATAAAAGGTTTGCATGGCTGCACGGCCATGCACTAGTATAAACTTGAAAACGTGTGTGTGTAGATGAATGACTGTCGATGTATGAAAGCTCCTTAATCATTCCCATTCCTTGTGTTGTTGACTGCTCGCAAATGGTGGAAACTATCTAGCGCCTGACAGGGCTACCTGCACACATAGCACACGTTACAGTGCCTTTTTGCAGTGCCCGTCTGTATGGCACCATGCGCAAACGGTGCGCTTTCCTGACAGCCTGTCAGTGTAGGGTGCAAATTCCCGCTTGGACTCTGCATCTGACTCACGGCGTCCTCAGGCGCGGGCTCAAAAGCCACCAAGGGTCAGAGCCATTCCAATCACCAGTTTAGTGTGGGCGATTCATAGGGATCCCACTAGTGTCTTGCAGCTGCACCTTGTGACTTCTAACAGGGCACAGCGTATTTTGGCGACTCTGTGAAGCAACAGAGTTCGCCTCCATTCACACTGGGTGAAGTTTAACCCACGTGTAAGCAAGTGTCCATCCGCCATTACTCAGCAGCAGGTACCATCTCTGCATGATGGACCTCGGGCTGCGAACGCACCTCATATCTACCTCTTTATTATTTGGTGTGTTCCGCTAGCCCTAACACTCAGAGGCTCTACAAATGCAACATGATGCCCTAGAAACGTTACAGCTAAATTTGCACTCCAAAGGCCAAAAGCTTATCCCAATTGTGATAAGGAGAAGCACTGAAGACTTTATGGAGGACAGTGAACAGCGGAGGTGAGCGGGGAGATGAGTGGTGAGATGAGTATTGGTTGGGTTTTTATGCATCCTACTTTTAACCCCTTTACCCCCAAGGGTGGTTTGCACGTTAATGACCGGGCCAATTTTTAAAATTCTGACCACTGTCCCTTTATGAGGTTATAACTCTGGAACGCTTCAACGGATCCCAGTTAATCTGACCTTGTTTTCTCATGACATATTGTACTTCATGACAATGGTAAAAATTCTTTGATAGTACCTGCGTTTATTTGTGAAAAAAATGGAAATTTGGCGAAAATTATGAAAATTTCGCAATTTTCCAACTTTGAATTTTTATGCAATTAAATCACAGAGATATGTCACACAAAATACTTAATAAGTAACATTTCCCACATGTCTACTTTACATCAGCACAATTTTGGAACCAAAATTTATTTTTGTTAGGGAGTTATAAGGGTGAAAAGTTGACCAGCAATTTCTCATTTCTACAACACCATTTTTTAGGGACCACATCTCATTTAAAGTCATTTTGAGGGGTCTATATGATAGAAAATACCCAAGTGTGACACCATTCTAAAATGTGCACCCCTCAAGGTGCTCAAAACCATATTGAAGAAGTTTATTAACCCTTCTGGTGCCTCACAGGAATTTTTTGAATGTTTAAATAAAAATGAACATTTAACTTTTTTTCACAAAAAATTTAATTCAGCTCCAATTTGTTTTATTTTACCAAGGGTAACAGGAGAAAATGGACCAGAAACATTGTTATACAATTTATCCTGAGTACGCCAATACCCCACATGTGGGGGTAAACCACTGTTTGGGCGTATGGCACAGCTCGGAAGCGAAGGAGCGCCATTTGACTTTTCAATGCAAAATTGACTGGAATTGAGATGGGACGCCATGTTTCGTTTGGAGAGCCACTGATGTGCCTAAACAGTGAAACCCCCCACAAGTTACACCATTTTAGGAAAGTAGACGCTGATACCCCATATGTGGGGGTAAACCACTGTTTGGGCGGATGGGAGAGCTCGGAAGGGAAGGAGCGCCGTTTGACTTTTCAATGCAAAATTGACAGGAATTGAGAGGGGACACCATGTTGCGTTTGGAGAGCCACTGATGTGCCTAAACATTAAAACCCCCACAAGTGACACCATTTTGGAAAGTAGACCCCCTAAGGAACTTATCTAGAGGTGTGGTGAGCACTTTGACCCACCAAGTGCTTCACAGAAGTTTATAATGCAGAACCGTAAAAATAAAAAATAATTTTTTCACAAAAATTATATTTTCGCCCCCAATTTTTTATTTTCCCAAGGGTAAGAGAAGAAATTGGACACCAAAAGTTGTTGTACAATTTGTCCTGAGTACGCTGATACCCCATATGTGGGGGTAAACCACTGTTTGGGCGGATGGGAGAGCTCGGAAAGGAAGGAGCGCCGTTTGACTTTTCAATGCAAAATTGACAGGAATTGAGATGGGACGCCATGTTGCGTTTGGAGAGCCACTGATGTGCCTAAACATTGAAACCCCCCACAAGTGACACCATTTTGGAAAGTAGACCCCCTAAGGAACTTATCTAGAGGTGTGGTGAGCACTTTGACCCACCAAGTGCTTCACAGAAGTTTATAATGCAGAGCCGTAAAAATAAAACAAAAATTTTTTCCCACAAAAATAATTTTTTTAGCCCCCAGTTTTGCATTTTCCTGAGGGTAACAGGAGAAATTGGACACCAAAATTTGTTGCCCAATTTATCCTGAGTGCGATGATACACCATATGTGGGGGAAACCACTGTTTGGGTGCATGGGAGGGCTCGGAAGGGAAGGAGTGCCATTTGAATGCAGACTTAGATGGAATGGTCTGCAGGTGTCACATTGCGTTTGCAGAGCCCCTAATGTACCTAAACAGTAGAAACCCCCCACAATTGACACCATTTTGGAAAGTAGACCCCCTAAGGAACTTATCTAGATGTGTGGTGAGCGCTTTGACCCACCAAGGGCTTCACAGAAGTTTATAATGGAGAGCCGTAAAAATAAAACAAAAATTTTTTCCCACAAAAATTATTTTTTAGCCCCCAGTTTTGTATTTTTCCGAGGGTAACAGGAGAAATTGGACCCCAAAATTTGTTGTCCAATGTGTCCTGAGTGCGCTGATACCCCATATGTGGGGGGGGGAACCACTGTTTGGGCGCATGGGAGGGCTCGGAAGGGAAGGAGCTCCATTTGGAATGCAGACTTAGATGGAATGGTCTGCAGGTGTCACATTGCATTTGCAGAGCCCCTAATGTACCTAAACAGTAGAAACCCCCCACAAGTGACACCATTTTGGAAACTAGACCCCCTAAGGAACTCATCTAGATGTGTTGTGAGAGCTTTGAACCCCCAAGTGTTTCACTACAGTTTGTAATGCAGAGCCGTGAAAATTAAAATAAAAATCTTTCCCCAAAAAGTTATTTTTTAGCCCCCAGTTTTGTATTTTCCCGAGGGTTAGAGGAGAAATTCGACCCCAAAAGTTGTTGTCCAATTTGTCCTGAGTACGCTGATACCCCATATGTTGGGGGGAACCACCGTTTGGGCGCATGGGAGGGCTCGGAAAGGAAGGAGTGCCATTTGGAATGCAGACTTAGATGGAATGGTCTGCAGGCGTCACATTGCGCTTGCAGAACCCCTAATGTACCTAAACAGTAGAAACCCCCCACAAGTGACCACATATTGGAAACTAGACCCCCCCAGGGAACTTATCTAGATGTGTTGTGAGAACTTTGAACCCCCAAGTGTTTCACTACAGTTTATAACGCAGAACCGTAAAAATAAAAAATCTTTTTTTTCCCACAAAAATTATTTTTTAGCCCCCAGTTTTGTATTTTCCCAAGGGTAACAGGAGAAATTGGACCCCAAAAGTTGTTGTCCTATTTGTCCTGAGTACGCTGATACCCCATATGTTGGGGTAAACCCCTGTTTGGGCACACGGGAGAGCTCGGAAGGGAAGTAGCACTGTTTTAGGCTGGGTTCCCATTGCGTTATGGGACCGCGTTAAACGGACAGCGTTGCACGGCGAAATTAACGCCGTGCAACGCGGCCGTTAACGCGCCCATTGAAGGCAATGGGAACGCGCTTCACTAGCGCGTGCCAGGTTCGGCACGCGCTAGCGACGCGCCGGTGATTCCTGGCGCGCCGCGGACGCTGCTTGCAGCGTCCGAGGCGCGCCCGCGGTCCGTTCTCCACTCTCGCAGATCGGGGATCTGCGAGAGCGGGGACGTTACCGCGAACCCGACCGCAGCCCAATAAAAAACATTGCGTTAGCAAAATCCGCTAGCGCTAGCGCTAAACGGATTGCACTAACGCAATGTGACCCTAGCCTTACTTTTTCAACGCAGAATTGGCTGGAATTGAGATCGGACGCCATGTCGCGTTTGGAGAGCCCCTGATGTGCCTAAACAGTGGAAACCCCCCAATTATAACTGAAACCCTAATCCAAACACACCCCTAACCCTAATTCCAACGGTAACCCTAACCACACCTCTAACCCTGACACACCCCTAACCCTAATCCCAACCCTATTCCCAACTGTAAATGTAATCTAAACCCTAACTGTAACTTTAGCCCCAACCCTAACCCTAACTTTAGCCCCAACCCAAACTGTAGCCCTAGCCCTAACCCTAGCCCTAACCCTAACCCTAGCCCTAACCCTAGCCCTAACCCTAACCCTAGCCCTAACACTAGCCCTAACCCTAACCCTAACCCTAGCCCTAACCCTAACCCTAGCCCTAACCCTAGCCCTAACCCTAGCCCTAACCCTAACCCTAGCCCTAACCCTAGCCCTAGCCCTAATGGGAAAATGAAAATAAATACATTTTTTAAATTTTTCCCTAACTAAAGGGGTGATGAAGGGGGGTTTGATTTACTTTTATAGTGGGTTTTTTAGCGGATTTTTTATGATTGGCAGCCGTCACACACTGAAAGACGCTTTTTATTGCAAAAAATATTTTTTGCGTTACCACATTTTGAGAGCTAATTTTTCCATATTTTGGTCCACAGAGTCATGTGAGGTCTTGTTTTTTGCGGGACGAGTGTTAGGTCTCGAGTTCCCGCTTCTGCACAGGGAGAATCTCGAGCCATCTCCGCTGCGGTCTCCCATTCTTATCCAGCCGCAGTGGAGTCTGCTCAGCAGGGACGTCGGTCCCAGCGTCTTGCTCAGTCTCACTCTGTACAGAGAGTTACTGCTGCTTCTTCAGCTTCTGCCATTAAAGCCAGTGCTGGTCAGCAGCGAGCGGACTTCTCTGGGACTAAGTCCTTGTCTGCACACACTGAGCATGCCCAGGGCAAGATCTCCCGTTGGAGATCGAGGGTCATGTGCTCAGGCTCTGCAGCACATTCCATTGGTCCTCTTGGCAGGTCTTGGAAGGGCAAAGTTTCTGTGGCCACTTCCTGTGCTGCAACTATATAAACTGCGCATGACCGCACGGCCATGCGCTAGTGTACATTTGCTTACGTGTGTTTGTTGTGAGTGCAAGTCGTCCTTGGATACCCCTTCCCTATTGAATGTCTGTTCGCGGAAGGTGTATGGTTGCTATCTAGCGCCCGACTTATCCTACAGCACTAATCACACATTACAGCGTCCAGTTGCTGTGACCGCCAGTACGGCGCCATGCACTTCCTCTGTGCTTTCCTTACCCAAGCCTGGGTGGTTAGTGGCGTTCGTCAGTGCGGCACCGCATGCACTCTTGTGCCCTAATATTGTTATTCAGCTTCCTTACACACCCAGTTTCGGTGTTGTGCCAGCAAGGGTCTAATCGGACTTCAATCCTAGTTGGGGTTGAGTTCGCTGACTACTTGCTCGCCTTCTATGTGCGGTACCGCGATCCTGTGACGCAACAGGATCGCTTCCTTCACGCTGGGTGAAGTTTAACCCACGTGTGTATACTTATGAGTACCGCCATATAGTCCGTCATTACTTAGCAGCAGGTTCCATCTCTGCACGGTGGACCCTGGGCTGCGAACGCACCATACACTATCTGTCTTATTATTTGGTGCGTTCCGCTAGCCCTAACATTACACTAGCGCCAGGGTCTGGCTAGTAATGACGGACAAACAGCAATCCTTGCGGTATATCCAGCAGCTGGAGGGTAGGTTGGCGGCTCTTGAGAGCGCAACCTCAGCTGTGGATGTTACCGCAGTTGCTGTACAGGCTGCTAGCGTGGCTGCAGCAACCCTGTCCATTGCCACCCCTGCATTTTCCCGCCTCCCGCTGCCAGAAAAATTTTCTGGTGATAGCAAGTTTTGTAGGGGATTTGTGAGTCAGTGCTCTATTCACCTCGAGCTCCTGGCTGCACGTTTTCCCACAGAGCGGGCTAAGGTGGGATTTATAGTGTCTCTCTTGTCGGACAGGGCGTTGGAATGGGCTACGCCGCTGTGGGAGCGTGGTGATCATGTGGTGCAGAGTGCTCTGCTGTTTCTGAGCACTCTGAAACAGGTCTTTTTAGGACCTCAAGTCACCCATGATACTGCGCTCCAACTGCTGGCATTAACTCAGGGTTAGTCCTTGGTCAGTCATTTTGTCGTCCAATTCCGCACTTTAGCTTCTGAGCTGGATTAGTCGGATAAAGCTCTTATCCCCATATTTTGGAGGGGCCTGGCTGACCACGTTAAGGACGCTCTGGCCACTAGGGAGATTCCTGCCACACTGGAGGAGTTAATAACTGTCTCCACTCGAATTGACCTCCGCTTTAACGAGCGGAGGTTAGAGCGAGCCCAGTGTAGGCAGAGGTTTCGGCTGGCTCCTACCTTCGCCAAACCTCTGGAATCTCCGGTCCTGGTTCCTGAGTCACATGAGGCCAGGGAAGTGTCACAAGCGGGATCTAAGTCTCGGACCGCTTGTGCACTCAAGGTCTGTCATGTTTGCCAGCAGTCAGGACATCTAGCCACCAGATGTTCTCAGTGGTCGAGGAAACGTCAGCGTCTAGTGGTAGTAGGTGGAGGTACACTAGACACGGCGACGTTTGCCTCTAAATTGTCCTTTAAGGGGACAATTACTATAGGCTCATTCTCCCACTCGGTAGAGCTCTGCGTGGATTCTGGGGCCGAGGGCAATTTTATGTCTTCTGCCTTCGCCCAACATCACGCAATACCCCTGGTTATGCTAGCTCAACCAGTAACGGTATGAGTGGTGAATGGGTCGACACTGCCTTCACAGATAACACACCAGACCATCCCTTTTACTCTGTCCATGTCGCCATCTCATCAGGAGATTATATCTCTGCTCGTCATTCCTGAGGGAATTGATGAGGTCCTGTTGGGAATACCTTGGCTACGGTACCACTCTCCTCATATCGAGTGGTCCTCTGGCAGAATCCTGGGATGGGGTGAATCTTGTGGGGGTAGGTGTCAGAGGGAGTGCGTTCAGGTTGCTACTACAGAGGTACCCGCAGATCTTTCCTCTCTCCCCAAGCAGTATTGGTCTTATGCAGACGTGTTCTCCAAAAAGGCGGCGGAGATCCTTCCGCCCCATCGCCCCTTTGACTGTCCTATTGATCTCTTGCCTGGTGCTGAGCCTCCCCGGGGTCGAGTCTATCCGCTATCTCTCCCGGAGACGGAGGCAATGTCACAGTACATCCAGGAAAATCTGGCAAGAGGATTCATTAGGAAGTCAGTGTCACCTGCTGGGGCAGGGTTCTTCTTCGTGCAGAAGAAGAATGGGGAATTGCGTCCATGCATAGACTACAGGGGTCTTAACGCTATCACCGTTAAAAATAAGTATCCTTTGCCCTTGATATCTGAGCTCTTCGATAGGCTTCGGGGAGCAAGGGTATTTACTAAACTAGATCTGCGGGGTGCTTACAACCTGATTCGCATCCGTGAGGGGGACGAATGGAAGACGGCTTTTAACACCAGGGATGGGCACTATGAATATCTGGTGATGCCCTTCGGGCTCTGTAATGCCCCAGCCGTTTTCCAAGACTTTGTGAACGATATCTTCCGGGATATGCTTTCCACCTCGGTCGTAGTCTATCTGGATGATATTCTCATCTACTCTCCAGATATTGACTCCCACCGGAGAGATGTTTGCAAAGTCTTCGACCTCCTACGGGCAAACTCCCTCTATGCCAAGTTGGAGAAGTGTATGTTTGAGCAGGAGTCCCTACCTTTCCTAGGCTACATCATCTCTGCCCAGGGATTGGCTATGGATCCTGCCAAACTACAGGCTGTGATGGACTGGCAGGAACATCATTCTCTTAAAGCGGTGCAGCGCTTTATGGGGTTCATTAATTATTATCGCCAGTTCATTCCGCACTTCTCAACTTTGGTAGCTCCCTTGGTTGCCCTCACCAAGAAGGGGGCGAATCCCAAATTGTGGTCTGAGGAGGTCTCCAAGGCCTTTAACTCTATAAAGTCACACTTTGCTAGCGCTCCCATCCTACATCGCCCCGATGTTGATAAGCCATTTATCATGGAGGTGGATGCCTCTTCTGTTGGTGCTGGAGCAGTCCTCTTCCAAAAGGATGCTCAAGGTCGGAAGCATCCTTGCTTCTTTTTCTCCAAGACCTTCTCACCAGCAGAGAGCAATTATTCCATCGGGGACAGGGAGTTGCTAGCCATGAAGTTGGCTTTCTCGGAGTGGAGACATCTCTTGGAGGGAGCACGTTTTCCCTTCCAAGTCTTCACTGACCATAAAAATTTGGTGTACCTGCAGACAGCCCAGCGGTTGAATTCTCGCCAGGCCAGATGGTCCTTATTCTTCTCCCGGTTTCATTTCACCCTCCATTTTCTTTCTGGGGAGAAGAACATTCGGGCCGACGCTCTCTCTCGCTCCGTTGTGTCATCTGCGGAGGAGGAGCCTTGGCTTATTGTCCCCACCGAGAGCTTGAGAACTGTGGCCCCGGTTTCGCTAGAGTCTGTGCCCCCGGGCAAGACTTTTGTTCCATCCAATTTGTGACCGGAGGTTCTCTCTTGGGCACACTCGTCCAGGGTGGGTGGACATTTTGGTACCAAAAGGACATCTGAGTTACTGGCGAGGACGTACTGGTGGCCGCATATGGCTCGTGATGTCGCAGAGTATGTTCGGGCGTGTGTCTCTTGCGCCAAGAACAAGACTCCTCGGCAATGGCCAGCTGGTTTGCTTTTTCCTCTGCCGGTGGCGGACAGGCCCTGGGAGATGGTCGGGATGGACTTTGTGGTGGGCTTACCCAAGTCTCGTAACTGCACCATTATCTGGGTGATCACCGACCATTTTTCCAAGATGGTGCACTTGGTGCCTCTTCCACGGCTACCTTCTGCACGGGCGTTGGCTGTCTTGTTCGTCAAGCATATCTTTCGCCTACACGGTATGCGAGACAAAATTGTTAGTGACCGGGGTCCCCAGTTTGCGTCTCGATTCTGGAGAGAGCTTTGTCGTCTACTCAGTATTGAGTTGAATCTCTCTTCGGCATATCATCCCGAGACGAATGGGTTGGTAGAGAGGGCCAACCAGACCTTGGTCACATATTTACGACATTTTGTTTCTGCCAGGCAGGATGACTGGGCATCCTTGCTACCGTGGGCAGAGTTTGCACTTAACAATGCCGTAGCCGACTCCACCGTTCAGACTCCATTCCTCCTAAATTACGGCCAGCATCCGCGTGTTCCTGTGCCCATGCCTGTGTCTTCTGCTGACTCCAGGGTGGCAGACTGGGCTGTGGAGGCACGGAACATTTGGGACCGCACGCAGGATGCCATTCGGGCCTCCAAGGAGAGAATGAGGTCCTCCACCGATGTTCATCGGTGCCCCGCTCCGACCTTTGCTCCTGGCGACTTGGTGTGGCTCTCCGCCCGTAACATCAGGCTGCGAGTTGAGTCCACTAAGTTTGCTCCTCGCTACTTGGGTCCCTTCAAGGTTCTCGAACAGGTTAATCCTGTGGTCTACCATTTGGCTCTTCCTCCACGCTTGGGTATCAACGACACCTTTCATGTGTCCCTCTTGAAACCCGTATACATGTCCCGGTTTTCCGAGTCATCTGCCGGGACATCGGGTTCGTCTACGGACGATTACGAGGTGAACGCTATTTTGGGGTGCAAGGTGGTACGCGGCAAAAAGTTCTATTTGGTGGATTGGAAGGGTTATGGCCCAGAGGACAGGTCATGGGAGCCTGCTGAAAACATTCGGGTCCCACAGCTCATTGCTGCCTTCGAGCGTAGCGAGGCCCAAGGAGGGGGGGGCCCTAGGGGGGGGGTAATGTTAAGTCTCGAGTTCCCGCTTCTGCACAGGGAGAATCTCGAGCCATCTCCGCTGCGGTCTCCCACTCTTATCCAGCCGCAGTGGAGTCTGCTCAGCAGGGACGTCGGTCCCAGCATCTTGCTCAGTCTCACTCTGTACAGAGAGTTACTGCTGCTTCTTCAGCTTCTGCCATTAAAGCCAGTGCTGGTCAGCAGTGAGCGGACTTCTCTGGGACTAAGTCCTTGTCTGCACACACTGAGCATGCCCAGGGCAAGATCTCCCGTTGGAGATCGAGGGTCATGTGCTCAGGCTCTGCAGCACATTCCATTGGTCCTCTTGGCAGGTCTTGGAAGGGCAAAGTTTCTGTGGCCACTTCCTGTGCTGCAACTATATAAACTGCGCATGACCGC
The DNA here is from genome assembly GCF_032444005.1 of Ranitomeya imitator. Classification (NCBI taxonomy): domain Eukaryota; kingdom Metazoa; phylum Chordata; class Amphibia; order Anura; family Dendrobatidae; genus Ranitomeya; species Ranitomeya imitator. The sequence continues at coordinate 680,764,534 of NC_091282.1, forward strand.
ACGGCCATGCGCTAGTGTACATTTGCTTACGTGTGTTTGTTGTGAGTGCAAGTCGTCCTTGGATACCCCTTCCCTATTGAATGTCTGTTCGCGGAAGGTGTATGGTTGCTATCTAGCGCCCGACTTATCCTACAGCACTAATCACACGTTACAGCGTCCAGTTGCTGTGACCGCCAGTACGGCGCCGTGCACTTCCTCTGTGCTTTCCTTACCCAAGCCTGGGTGGTTAGTGGCGTTCGTCAGTGCGGCACCGCATGCACTCTTGTGCCCTAATATTGTTATTCAGCTTCCTTACACACCCAGTTGCGGTGTTGTGCCAGCAAGGGTCTAATCGGACTTCAATCCTAGTTGGGGTTGAGTTCGCTGACTACTTGCTCGCCTTCTATGTGCGGTACCGCGATCCTGTGACGCAACAGGATCGCTTCCTTCACGCTGGGTGAAGTTTAACCCACGTGTGTATACTTATGAATACCGCCATATAGTCCGTCATTACTTAGCAGCAGGTTCCATCTCTGCACGGTGGACCCCGGGCTGCGAACGCACCATACACTATCTGTCTTATTATTTGGTGCGTTCCGCTAGCCCTAACAACGAGTTGACGTTTTTATTGGTAACATTTTCGGGCACGTGACATTTTTTGATCGCTTTTTATTCCGATTTTTGTGAGGCAGAATGACCAAAAACCAGCTATTCATGAATTTCTTTTGGGGGAGGCGTTTATACCGTTCCGCGTTTGGTAAAATTGATAAAGCAGTTTTATTCTTCGGGTCAGTACGATTACAGCGACACCTCATTTATATCATTTTTTTATGTTTTAGCGCTTTTATACGATAAAAACTATTTTATAGAAAAAATAATTATTTTTGCATCGCTTTATTCTCAGGACTATAACTTTTATAATTCTTTTGCTGATGATGCTGTATGGCGGCTCGTTTTTTGCAGAACAAGATGACGCTTTCAGCGGTACCATAGTTATTTATATCTGTCTTTTTGATCGCGTGTTATTCCACTTTTTGTTTAGCAGTATGATAATAAAGCGTTGTTTTTTGCCTCGTTTTTTTTTTTTTTCTTACGGTGTTTACTGAAGGGGTTAACTAGTGGGCCAGTTTTATAGGTCGGGCCGTTACGGACGCGGCGATACTAAATATATGTACTTTTATTGTTTTGTTTTGTTTTTTATTTAGATAAAGAAATGTATTTATGGGAATAATATATTTTTTTTTTCATTATTTAGGAAAATTTTTTTTTATATTTTTTTTTACACGTTTGGAAAAATTTTTGTTAACTTTTTTACTTTGTCCCAGGGGGGGACATCACAGATCGGTGATCTGACAGTGTGCACAGCACTCTGTCAGATCACTGATCTCACTTAGAGCAGTACAGCCTTCACAGTGCCTGCTATGAGCAGGCTCTGTGAAGCCACCTCCCTCCCTGCAGGACCCGGATCCGTGGCCATCTTGGATCCGGGTCTGGAGCAGGCAGGGAGGGAGGTAAGACCCTCGCAGCAACGCGATCACATCGCTTTGCTGCGGGGGGCTCAGGAAAGCCCGCAGGGAGCCCCCTCCCTGCGCGATGCTTCCCTGCAACGCCGGCACATCGCGATCATCTTTGATCACGGTGTGCCAGGGGTTAATGTGCCGGGGGCGGTCCGTGACCGCTCCTGGCACATAGTGCCGGATGTCAGCTGTGATAGGCAGCTGACACCCGGCCGCGATCAGCCGCGCTCCCCTCGTGAGCGCCGCCGATCGCGCTGGACGTACTATCCCGTCGGTGGTCATAGGGGCCCACCGCACCTCGACGGGATAGTATGTCCGATGTCAGAAAGGGGTTAAATAATAAAGGACATTCAATTAATGGAGGCATACATTTACTCCAAATAAAATTTCCCTGCAAAATCCATGCAATTTGGCTTATTTGTTTCTCGCCAGATCCGCTCTTTTCTATCCTGGACTTCAACAATATATTAGCAACAGGGTCCCCAATTATGATGTGTAATGTATATTATTCATCTCTTCATATTGGGCAGAGGGAGTTTACAGATCCATGAGGTTTCTGAAAACGAGGAACCTCTGTGTCCTTTATGGTTATTGCCCAGAAAAGGTTCCTTGCAGTGTATACAATACAAAATGAAATGATTCAGAAAAACAAACATACTGTACAAACTTTCCTAAACAAAAGAAAATATCAGTAACATAAACACAACTCTTTTATAGTATGGCAGGGTCATCGATTTATGACACAGAAGCAGGTGCAGTTTTACAACCAAGCGTGTGCCTGTTGATAAATGTATGATACATGTAGGACTTTACACTTCCAGCTGATAAATGTAAAACTGCATGACAAAAAGCAATAAGACAGCTAACTCCACCCGTAAACACGAATGGAGTCTGAACAGAGCCACGTTGTTTGTTGTAAAAATATTGGTTAGTTGTAGAAACAATCATATAATCAACTTAACCATTCACAGTTTATGACGTTTGAGTTAAAAGCTGACAGTTTTAAAGAAAAAAAGTATAATAATTGTACAATTCAACACTGTGACTAATATTCTTTTAGTTTAACTTCTAACAGTTTTCAAGAGCTAAAAACGTACGTCTCATTACAAGGAGAGCTCTGATGTACGGCATATATTTCTGTATAAATTTTATATATTTCTGTCTATCTTTATCCGGATATATCTCTTTATCCGGATATATCAGATTGCCAGATTGTGAAGAAAAACAAAAAACAATAATAATCACAGATTAACCCCTTAGCGACCGCCGATACGCCTTTTAACGGCGGCCACTAAGGGTACTTAAACCACAGCGCCGTTAATTAACGGCGCTGTGGAAAAAGTGTATAGCGCCCCCCAGAGGCCGAATTTCTCCGGGGTCTCGGCTGCCGGGGGTAGCCGAGACCCCAGAGAACATGATTCGGGGGTTTTTTTACCCACCCCGCATTTGCGATCGCCGGTAATTAACCGTTTACCGGCGATCGCAAAAAAACCCAAAAAAACGCGATTTGCGTTGTGTTTCTCTCCCCTCTAATGTGATCGGACATTAGAGGGGAGAGAAATAGGGTCCCCCGAGCCCCCCACGGTACCTAATGTACCGGTGAAGGTGCCCCCCCGGTCCCCGACCCTCCTCCTTCCGGTGCGGGCTCTAAAATGGCGGGCGCAAGTGCAGATGCGCCCGCCAAAACCTAGCTTCCCCCGGTGTATTGGGGTCGGTTTTTACCGACCCCTGGAGCGATCGCAATCCAGGGGGTCTTTACAGACCCCCGGGGTTGCGATCGCTGCAAATAGTTTGTGAAAAAAAAAATGCTTTGCATTTCTCTCCCCTCTGATGTGATCGCACATCAGAAGGGAGAGAAATAGAGCCCCCGAGCCCCCCACCATACCGCCTGCTCCTGTCCCCGGTCCCCGGTCCTCAGTCCGTGGTCCCCGGTCCTCAGCTCATGGCTCCTGGCCCCCCTTCTTCTTCTCTGCTGGAAGAAAATGGCGGGCGCATGCGCAGTGCGCCTGCCATGATCTGCCAGCAGAGATCCAGCAACCTATGAGAATTTTCTCATTGGCTGCTGGGTTTTGATTACTGTAATATGTCCAATTACAGTGATCAAAACCCCTAATATTTGATAAACATGGCAGCACTTGGGCTGTACCTTTCTCTTCTCTCCTTGTAGTTGTTCTAGGAGAGAAGAGAGAGAGACTACAGTTCAAGTGCTGCCCTGTCAGTTACAAAAAACATAATATCTGCCTCCGCCAGCATCCAATTTACCCACCCCCGTTCTCCGTAATCCCTGCATCATCAGCAGAGGATTATAAAAAAAAAAAAAAAAAAAAAAAAAAATTATAATTTTTAAAAAAAAATTTTGGTTAGGGTTAGGGGAGGAATTAGATAAAATGGCCCGCAGAACTTTTAGCGCGGAGCAAGCTTACAGCCTGCTTTGCTCCGGCAGCTCCGGCAGCGAAACAGATTCTGCCCCTGAAGTTGAGCAGTTTTCAGACAGTGATGACGACTCTTCCTCCACGGGATCCCCCAGCCCGGTGGTAGCGGAGTCGGTCGTCACTGCTGAAGCTTCAGAGGCAGGACCAAGTACCACAGTCCCCCCACCGCTGTGGTATAATGACACCTCATTATCCCCTCAAATTCCCCCTTTTTCTGCAGTCCCTGGAATAAAAGTAGATGTCGCCAATTTTACCCCCATTGATTTTTTTGAAATTTTCATTAGCCCCGAAGTCCTGCAATTAATCGTCCACCAAACAAATCTATATGCCCGGCAATATATTTCCCAAAAACCCACTGCCTTTCATTCCCGTTCCTGGATCCCCACAAATGTCCCTGAAATAAAAAAATTCTTAGGCCTCACCCTGAATATGGGTATAGTAAAAAAACCCACTCTCCGCTCTTACTGGGCAACAAAAGCTGTCCACTGCACCCCTGTATTTGCAGCCATCATGTCCCGAGCCCGTTACGAAGCCCTGATGAGATTCCTCCACTTCAGTGACAATTCCCAAGCTCTCCCGAGAACTGACCCCAACTACGATCGGCTAAATAAATTAAGACCCCTAATTTCCCTCCTAAAAACTTCCTTTCTAAATTCCTATACCCCAGAGCAAAATATGGCAGTCGACGAGTCCTTGATGAGCTACAAGGGCCGTCTGTTATTCCGCCAATTTATTCCCTCCAAGAGAGCCAAATACGGCGTAAAATTATATAAAGCTTGCGAGAGCTCATCAGGGTACACGTCCACCTTCCTAATTTATGAAGGTAGGGACCGCCAAATAAACCCCCCAAACTGCCCCCAGACAATTGGTATCCCAGGCAAAATTGTCTGGGAGCTAATGACGCCCTTTCTCAATCAAGGGTACCACGTGTATACCGATAACTATTACACGAGTATCCCCCTATACAAATCCCTCCATGCTGCAAATACAGGGGCCTGTGGGACAGTGAGGAAAAACAGAGTGGGGTTTCCGTCACAGTTGGTGTCCAGACGTTTGGAGAGGGGGGCGTCATTTTCACTTGCAAGCGACCAACTTCTTGCAGTGAAGTGGAAAGACAGGAAGGACGTCTATATGCTTTCCACACTGCATACGGACACCACTGTGACGGTCAGAGAGAGGGGTGCCACCAGGGACAAAAAAAAACCAGTCTGCGTCACAGACTATAACAGACATATGGGTGGCGTAGACCTGTCAGACCAGGTTCTGCAACCATACCTGGTCAAGAGGAAGACCAGGGCGTGGTATAAAAAGGTGGGAATCTATCTAATTCAGACTGCCACCTACAACAGCTTTGTCCTATATAAAAAATCTCAAGGACCGCTAACTTTCCTGCACTTTCAGGAAAAAGTAGTAGAGAGCCTCATATTTGAGTCCATGGCACCGGGGGAAGCCTTCGACTCTGAGGATTCCCGGAGACTGTCAGAACACCATTTTCCTCACCCTGTCACTCCCACCCAAAGGTATCCTCAAAAAAGGTGCCGAGTTTGCAGAAAGCATGGCAGGCGGAGTGATTCCCGATTCTATTGCCCCACATGCCCATCCCAACCAGGCCTTTGTATCTCCCCCTGTTTTGAGACCTACCACACCACCTACAATTATTAGTTTGCTTTTTTTCAATAATTTTTATTTTCTGCTTAGTGGCCCCAGTAGTACAATTTGGAACACTTGATAAATAATATTTTAAATTAGTAGATCCCATTTTACCCCATTTCACAATTAATTCCAGAACTTGATCAATCCCATACCAAACTACTATCCCAACAAATTCTCATCCACGTACCCACGTCTGTACGCTCTAGAGTGTGTGCCACACAAATGTTCTTGCAAAGTCAGGTCATCTGAAAATTCTACTATCACGATCACGAAGATGCTCACTAAAAATGGAGGTGCTCAGGAGAATCAAAATCTGAAAATTCTACGACTCGATCAATCCCATACCAAACTACTATCCCAACAAATTCTCATCCACGTACCCACGTCTGTACGCTCTAGAGTGTGGACCCCACAAATGTTCTTGCAAAGTCAGGTCATCTGAAAATTCTACGACTCGATCAATCCCATACCAAACTACTATTCCAACAAATTCTCGTCCACGTACCTATGTCAATAAGCGTTAGAATGTGGACCCCAGAAATGATCTTGAAAAGTGAAATCATCTGAAAATGAATTCTAGGACTTGATTACTCACAAACATTTTTGACCATTTATCTAACTTTGACTGCTTTATGACTCTTGCTACACAAAACTTTGGTTTCCATTTATATTACTTATATTTATGTTGATGATACGGGCATGATCATTTTATTGTAGGATTTCTGCATATACACTATGGGCTTTACTTTATGGTTCTTGCCGAACCTCTGGTACCAGACAATACTTTCTATAGAGAACTGGTTGTTTTGTGCATATAGCGGTTCTGACCTTGGCGGGTGGGAGCTTGCTATGGTGTACCACGTCTATTGGCACATTCGTCTCTCATATAGGGATTGATGGAGCTAAAAGGACGTTGTACGACCAGTCTCTGAAAGTGTCTGCCATTCTAGCCCTGATGGTGTTCTTTCATCTTTGGAACAAACTCCGCTTTGCCACATAGTTGGCTGCATTTTCCTACACATTTTGCCCTTCATTCCAGTACAGTTTATTCTTCCTGCTACAATATACGCAAATGCGGGACAACTGTTTTGTTAGCAAGACCAATTTTATAGTCAGCCATTGTGTTTTAGGAGCATGCCTCCCTCTGTGAGTAATAATTCCTGGAAGGATTTTCTTTTTTGCTCAATGTCTCTAGAAGCTTTGAATGGGTCCTGGATCTTCAATTTCAAATAAAGCCAAATTTGTCACATTGTGCCCCTTTCTGTCCAAGCCCTGCCATTTGTCCAAACAGAACTTTTTGACTACATATGGGATATCGCTGCGCTCATAATAAAGTGGGTAACGAATTGTGGGGTCCACTTTTTGATGTTATTTCTGAAAAAGTGAGACATTCAGGTCTAAAACAAGTTTCTCGTGGAAAAAAATGAATTTTTTCAATATGACGACCTAATGTTATCAAACTCTGTGTCATACATGTGGGTTCAAATTGCTCAATATACCACTGATTAAAATCTTTGAGGGGTGTAGTTTCCAAAACGGGGTCAGTTGTGGGGGGTTTCTGCTGTTAGGCACATCTACAAACCCAAAATGGCGTCCGCTCTCACAATTAAGAGATTAAAAATTCAAACGGCGCTCCTTCCCTTCCAAGCTCCGCAGTGCTCCCAAACAGAGGTTTACCCCCACATACGGGGTATCGACATACTCAGGACAAATTGCACAACAACTTTTGGGGTCCAATTTGTCTTGCTACCCTTGGGAAAATAAAAAATTGGGGGTGAAAAAATCATTTTTGTGAAAAAAAAATGATTTTTAATTTTTTTGGCTCTACGTTATAAACTTGTGTGAAGCACTTGGGTGTTCAAAGTGTTGACCACACACCTAGATAAGTTCCTTAGGGGGTCTAGTTTCCAAAATGGTGTCACTTGTGGGGGGTTTCCACTGTTTAGGCACATCAGCGGCTCTCCAAACGCGACATGGTGTCCGATCTCAATTCCAGAGAATTCTATGTTGAAAAAGTCAAATGGCGCTCCTTCCCTTCTGAGCTCTACTGTGCACCCAAACAGAGGTTTACCCCCACATACGGGGTATCGACATACTCAGGACAAATTGCACAACAATTTTTGGGGTCCAATTTGTCTTGCAACCCTTGGGAAAATAAAAAATTGGGGGTGAAAAGATCATTTTTGTGAAAAAAAAATGATCATTAATTTTTTCGGCTCTACGTTATAAACTTGTGTGAAGCACTTGGGTGTTCAAAGTGTTGACCACACACCTAGATAAGTTCCTTAGGGGGTCTAGTTTCCAAAATGGTGTCACTTGTGGGGGGTTTCCACTGTTTAGGCACATCAGCGGCTCTCCAAACGCGACATGGTGTCCGATCTCAATTCCAGAGAATTCTATGTTGAAAAAGTCAAATGGCGCTCCTTCCCTTCGGAGCTCTACTGTGCACCCAAACAGAGGTTTACCCCCCCATACGGGGTATCGACATACTCAGGACAAATTGCACAACAACTTTTGGGGTCTAATTTGTCTTGCTACCCTTGGGAAAAAAAAATTGTGGGTGAAAAGATCATTTTTGTGAAAAAAAAATGATTTTTAATTTTTTCGGCTCTACGTTATAAACTTGTGTGAAGCACTTGGGTGTTCAAAGTGTTGACCACACACCTAGATAAGTTCCTTAGGCGGTCTAGTTTCCAAAATGGTGTCACTTGTGGGAGGTTTCCACTGTTTAGGCACATCAGCGGCTCTCCAAACGCGACATGGTGTCCGATCTCAATTCCAGAGAATTCTATGTTGAAAAAGTCAAATGGCGCTCCTTCCCTTCTGAGCTCTACTGTGCACCCAAACAGTGGTCCTTCCCCACATATGGGGTATCGGCATTCTCCAGACAAATTGCACAACAAACTATGTGATTCATTTTCTTTTTTTACACTTGTGAAAATAAAAAAAATTGGTTCTGAAGTAAAATGTTTGTGAAAAAAAGTAAAATGTTCATTTTTTCCTTCCACATTGCTTCAGATCCTGTGCAGCAACTGAAGGGTTAATAAACTTCTTGAATGTGGTTTTGCGCACCTTGAGGGGTGCAGTTTTTAGAATGGTGTCAATTTTGGGCATTTTCTGCCACATAGACCCCTCAAACTGACTTCAAATGTGAGGTGGTCCCTAAAAAAATGGTTTTGTAAATTTTGCTGTAAAAATAAAAAATTGCTGGTCAAATTTTAACCCTTATAACTCCCTAATAAAAAAAAAATTTTATTCCAAAATTGTGCTGATGTAAAGTAGACATATGGGAAATGTTATTTATTGACCATTTTGTGTGACATATCTCTTTGATGTAAGGGAATAAAAATTAAAATTTTGAAAATTGCTAAATTTTCAAAATTTTCGCCATATTTCCGTTTTTTTAATAAATAATCGCAAGTAATATCGAAGAAATGTTACCACTAACATGAAGTACAATATGTCACGAAAAAACAATCTCAGAATCAGCGGGATCCGTTGAAGCGTTCCAGAGTTATAACCTCATAAAGTGACAGTGGTCAGAATTGCAAAAATCGGCTTGGTCATTAAGTACCAAATTGGCTCTGTCACTAAGGGGTTAAATGTATGACTTTCAGTAAGGTTTTCCCATTGTTTTATTTGCAGACAGAATGATTTCTATCTACACAATGCAGTTTAAACACAAACATTATTCAGTTTTTTTCGAACACTGTAATAGAATGGCCATCAGAATCAAGGTTTCCAATCTGCTCGGCTGACTAAAATTCCTGGATAGGCCAAAAAAAGGTTTACGAACAGATCAAAAGTATCAAAATTAAGTGAGAAAGAGGATGAGAGACACCTAAATAGGCCTCCAGAATGCAGAAGGTGGGAGAGTGAATATATAATGGATTTTGTTTAAAAACAGTGGCTCAATGGAGGGCTAACAACAAACCTTCCAAAGCTACAAACAGTATAGAATTAGTATGCCCACATAGCTATTGTAGTACATTCCCTAGTGGTTAACATATACATCAGATAGAAAAGTGTAGGAGGAAAACTTGAAGAGTAATAATGTGGAGTCCTGTTAGGTGTGTAGCTCCGCAACCCAACATGCGTTTCAACCAACTTCATCAGGGACAGACCCCTACACATCCTGGATATGCCCCTTGAGGAAGCTGGGTGAAACGTGTGTTGGGGAGCAGGGCTACACACCTAACAGGGATCTACATCTATAAATATAAAAATGTAAATGTCCATTTGTTCAAAATCTTAAATCTCCAAAAGTTCTTCATGGATTGCTTTGAAATTTCTGACACAACGTTGCATTCGAATACGAGTGTGTTTTTATAAACCTATGATATAGATGGCACACCTGTGACAGGTAAAAACATGCTTTTTTGAACAGCCATTCATTGAAACTCTCACGTGCAACATTTCCAAAGCATCCGGCATGGGAAAAGTATTGCAGAAATGCAAACTGATTGTTTGGGATGAATGGACAATGGCACCCCAAAAAAATTGCTTGAGGCTCTTGATCAATCATTGCAAGATTTGCACAGAAACATCAGACCATTTGGGAACGCATTAATATTGCTTGAGGGAGATTTCAGACAAACATTACCTGTAATTCCTCGATCGACACCAGCGGACGAAATAAATGCTTGCCTGAAATACTCTACTGTGTGGCGACACGTAAAGACGTTAAAATTAACTATAAATATGCATGTTCAACTGCAAAACAATCTATCACTTGAGATATTCTCACATCAATTGCTGGAAATTGGGAATGGAAAGGTGTTGGTTGATCTGACGCCAGGACGAATTTCATTGCCTTATAACTTCTGCAATTTAATGGCGTCAAAAGAAGAATTGATTAGTAACATAGTAACATAGTAACATAGTTAGTAAGGCCGAAAAAATACATTTGTCCATCCAGTTCAGCCTATATTCCATCATAATAAATCCCCAGATCTACGTCCTTCTACAGAACCTAATAATTGTATGATACAATATTGTTCTGCTCCAGGAAGACATCCAGGCCTCTCTTGAACCCCTCGACTGAGTTCGCCATCACCACCTCCTCAGGCAAGCAATTCCAGATTCTCACTGCCCTAACAGTAAAGAATCCTCTTCTATGTTGGTGGAAAAACCTTCTCTCCTCCAGACGCAAAGAATGCCCCCTTGTGCCCGTCACCTTCCTTGGTATAAACAGATCCTCAGCGAGATATTTGTATTGTCCCCTTATATACTTATACATGGTTATTAGATCGCCCCTCAGTCATCTTTTTTCTAGACTAAATAATCCTAATTTCGCTAATCTATCTGGGTATTGTAGTTCTCCCATCCCCTTTATTAATTTTGTTGCCCTCCTTTGTACTCTCTCTAGTTCCATTATATCCTTCCTGAGCACCGATGCCCAAAACTGGACACAGTACTCCATGTGCGGTCTAACTAGGGATTTGTACAGAGGCAGTATAATGCTCTCATCATGTGTATCCAGACCTCTTTTAATGCACCCCATGATCCTGTTTGCCTTGGCAGCTGCTGCCTGGCACTGGCTGCTCCACGTAAGTTTATCATTAACTAGGATCCCCAAGTCCTTCTCCCTGTCAGATTTACCCAGTGGTTTCCCGTTCAGTGTGTAATGGTGATATTGATTCCTTCTTCCCATGTGTATAACCTTACATTTATCATTGTTAAACCTCATCTGCCACCTTTCAGCCCAAGTTTCCAACTTATCCAGATCCATCTGTAGCAGAATACTATCTTCTCTTGTATTAACTGCTTTACATAGTTTTGTATCATCTGCAAATATCGATATTTTACTGTGTAAACCTTCTACCAGATCATTAATGAATATGTTGAAGAGAACAGGTCCCAATACTGACCCCTGCGGTACCCCACTGGTCACAGCGACCCAGTTAGAGACTATACCATTTATAACCACCCTCTGCTTTCTATCACTAAGCCAGTTACTAACCCATTTACACACATTTTCCCCCAGACCAAGCATTCTCATTTTGTGTACCAACCTCTTGTGCGGCACGGTATCAAACGCTTTGGAAAAATCGAGATATACCACGTCCAATGACTCACCGTGGTCCAGCCTATATCTTACCTCTTCATAAAAACTGATTAGATTGGTTTGACAGGAGCGATTTCTCATAAACCCATGCTGATATGGAGTTAAACAGTTATTCTCATTGAGATAATCCAGAATAACATCCCTCAGAAACCCTTCAAATATTTTACCAACAATAGAGGTTAGACTTACTGGCCTATAATTTCCAGGTTCACTTTTAGAGCCCTTTTTGAATATTGGCACCACATTTGCTATGCGCCAGTCCTGCGGAACAGACCCTGTCGCTATAGAGTCCCTAAAAATAAGAAATAATGGTTTATCTATTACATTACTTAGTTCTCTTAGTACTCGTGGGTGTATGCCATCCGGACCCGGAGATTTATCTATTTTAATCTTATTTAGCCGGTTTCGCACCTCTTCTTGGGTTAGATTGGTGACCCTTAATATAGGGTTTTCATTGTTTCTTGGGATTTCACCTAGCATTTCATTTTCCACCGTGAATACCGTGGAGAAGAAGGTGTTTAATATGTTAGCTTTTTCCTCGTCATCTACAACCATTCTTTCCTCACTATTTTTTAAGGGGCCTACATTTTCAGTTTTTATTCTTTTACTATTGATATAGTTGAAGAACAGTTTGGGATTAGTTTTACTCTCCTTAGCAATGTGCTTCTCTGTTTCCTTTTTGGCAGCTTTAATTAGTTTTTTAGATAAAGTATTTTTCTCCCTATAGTTTTTTAGAGCTTCAATCGTGCCATCCTGCTTTAGTAGTGCAAATGCTTTCTTTTTACTGTTAATTGCCTGTCTTACTTCTTTGTTTAGCCGCATTGGGTTTTTCCTATTTCTAGTCCTTTTATTCCCACAAGGTATAAACCGCTTACACTGCCTATTTAGGATGCTCTTAAACATTTCCCATTTATTATCTGTATTCTTATTTCTGAGGATATTGTCCCAGTCTACCAGATTAAGGGCATCTCTAAGCTGGTCAAACTTTGCCTTCCTAAAGTTCAGTGTTTTTGTGACTCCCTGACAAGTCCCCCTAGTGAAAGACAGGTGAAACTGTACAATATTGTGGTCGCTATTTCCTAGATGCCCAACCACCTGCAGATTTGTTATTCTGTCAGGTCTATTAGATAGTATTAGGTCTAAAAGTGCTGCTCCTCTGGTTGGATTCTGCACCAATTGTGAAAGATAATTTTTCTTGGTTATTAGCAGAAACCTGTTGCCTTTATGGGTTTCACAGGTTTCTGTTTCCCAGTTAATATCCGGGTAGTTAAAGTCCCCCATAACCAGGACCTCATTATGGGTTGCAGCTTCATCTATCTGCTTTAGAAGTAGACTTTCCATGGTTTCTGTTATATTTGGGGGTTTGTAACAGACCCCAATGAGAATTTTGTTACCATTCTTCCCTCCATGAATTTCGACCCATATGGACTCGACATCCTCATTTCCTTCGCTAATATCCTCCCTTAAAGTGGACTTTAGACAAGACTTTACATAGAGACAAACCCCTCCTCCTGTCCGATTTTTACGATCCTTTCTAAACAGACTGTAACCCTGTAAGTTAACTGCCCAGTCATAGCTTTCATCTAACCATGTCTCGGTTATTCCCACTATGTCAAAGTTACCTGTAGATATTTCTGCTTCTAGTTCTTCCATCTTGTTTGTCAGGCTTCTGGCGTTTGCGAGCATGCAGTTTAGAGGATTTTGTTTTGTTCCAATCTCCTCGCTGTGGATTGTTTTAGAAATGTTCTTACCTCCCTTCTGAGTATGTTTTCCTGGGTCTTCTTTGTTCAAGTCTAATGTTTTTCTTCCCGTCCCCTCTTCTTCTAGATTGAAAAAGTATTCCCCAATATTCAAACCAATTATAAGAATCCCGATTGGCTGAGAGAACGAGCTATATTTGCGGCCAAGAACAAAGACGTCTACGAACGCAATATTATTCAGTCTAACATTCAAAGCGAGGCAGTCACATACAAGTCCGTCGACACTGTTGTGGAAGCAGATGAAGCAGTTAATCATCCAACAGAATTTTTGAATTTACTCAATCTGACAGGGCTGCCACCGCACATACCGCAACTGAAAATCAGCGTGCCAATCATCATGTTGCCAAATATCAACCAGCCAAAGCTTTGCAACAGGACCTTTCAAAGGTGAAGATGTCCTTATTCCTCGCATTCCTATGACTCCAACAGATATGCTATTTCAATTTAAGAGATTGCAATTCCAAATTCGATTGCCGTTTGCAATCAACATCAACAAAGCTCAAGGCCAGTCTTCAGAATTGTGCAGTTTCGATCTAGACACGGATTGCTTCTCACATGGACAATTATACGTTGTGTGTTTGAGAGTCAGCAAACCAGAAAATCTCTATATCTACACAGAATGGACCAACAAAAAATATTGTATACCCACAAGCATTTAAAAATTAAACACATTAGAAACATGCCTTTTCTCTTTCCTTTTTTTTTTTATTTAACCAGACAGCCACAGCAACGCGTGGCCGGGTACAGCTAGTTATTAATATGCAAGTTTGCCTTCTACACTCAGCAATAGGTATGTGTAGGCATAGGTGTATATTACTTTGAGACGTGTATTTTAAGCTAAAAATTATTTTTGACCACCTCAAAATTCAGTTCAACTTTCATGTGGTCAGCTTACAAAAATCACCACAGCAGAGCTCAGAAAAATATAAAAGTTACAAAATGTAAAAGAAGAAATATTTTTAGTCCAGAATACATGTATTTTAAAGTAAATAAAGATTGTCCCCAAAATAGTCCACATTTTTAAAGGGGTTGTCTGGGCTGAAATGAAAAGTCTGCAGTCACTTTTTGTGACCACAGACTGCCAAAACAAAATAGTCTATCATGTGTACACTGTCATGATTCCCCTGCATTCCCCGAATGGGTCGTATGTCATCTAGCCTGGCTTCTTTCAATTCTCTTCAATAGTCACTTCACATAGTGTGACTGCAGACTTATTTCAGCTTGGACTTACACTTTAAACCACCTAACTCAACAACATCTTACCATAGGCTGTGAGCACACATACAACCTTTTTTTCCAGTTCGTTTAGTTTTCTTGTAATGTCTTAGGATCTGTTCATATGAACAAATTTTCGCTCCATGTGAGGTCTATGGGCGCAAAGGACAGCACACAGACAGTACAGTGACCAATGGTAGCCTATTTGCTAATGCAAATGGGCAATTTTCCCCACTGACTTTAGTTTGCAAGGAAAAAGTTGCATTATTATGGTCTCACTTATGGACCAGACATGTAATTAATAAGAAGCTCCTGCAACCTGTTATGCTCATGAGCACAGACAGATCAAGAGCGGTAGCCACAACTTGCCAACAAGACTGGTCTGCAGTATAGCTCCTTTGAACTTAACCCAAATCAGTAAATGTCCTTTGTCATGAATTTATGGGCAAGCTCTTACACAGGCTTGGTTTGAGCTAAATGTTCTCTTCATATGATAACCTATTGTACTGAATTTAGACAGTGAATGTCAAAAAGATTGATCTGTTTCCTATTCTTCACCTCTACTATTTGTGTGATACAACTTTTCTCTGCATCTCACCAGAGAATGAAAATATCAGAGCCCTCACAGCACCAGGATCACACCAACACAGTGTTAAGTTGTTATTTTTAGATGAAGTGTCTTTTCTTGTCTTGACCCATGATGAGATTGGCCAAGCTTCAAGGGCAAATGTCAACTGCTAGAAACAAGAAGCTCTGTTTTTGGGGTAGTGACTTCTGCCTTCCTCCACCACCTCCCCATTCAATATTAGAGATGTTCTGCATTCAAGCTCATGTCCTGTTTCTTCTTCTTACCCATGTCATAGAGAAATGGGTGGGACAAGTGCAAGAACTCCTTCCCTTACAACTGACACTCCCCCTGGCTCTATGGGGACATTGCTCACTTTGCAAGGGTTTACCAACTAAAAGGCATTAATGAGAATCTATCTCTAACATTTTTATTATTTACTTTAAAATATAGGATTTACCATAAATTTAATTAACAGTGCATCTACCAAAGCTGTCATGACTCAGCTGTTGGGGGGACCTAGGACATGGGGCTCCTTGCCTGTCCCTAACACTAGGGGGTGCCCCAGCTCGCCTTATTACCCAAGTTACTTCTGAAGGTGAAGATGCCGGGCCTCGACCCTTGCCTTATCTCCTGAATCTGCCCTCAGTCTGTTCCCTTCCCCACCAAAGTAAAATGGGTGCAGCCAAGCACAGCAGTACACCAACCAAACGAACAAGGCAATATGAACAAGGGAAACTGACTGAAAATTCCAGGCATACAAATATTCACTCACATATAACAGAGGAATGCACGGGAAGTGGACGATGGAGAAAAAAACTAAGTTAGAGGAGAAAAGGAAATTACCACACTTGCAAACCCACCCAACAGTTACAGATAACTCCTCCAAACTCCTTCTTATATAACCAAACAACTCTCCTCCAAGACATGCAGGATAAGCTAGCTCTGACGATGTGTTTCAGTCAGGACCCAGCTTATATAGGGGATAAGAGTGGCAAACTGTGCTCGGCTGAAAGCCCAGATTCCCAGAGCTCCCGAATAACTCCTGTACTGCCAAAATAAGTTGACACTGTTGTCTTTTGGCTCATTTATGTCGTGGAGATCAAACCACGGGAGCATTCTTGACATTTTCACCACTGTCGATGCCTTTGAGATGGAGCTCCTTAGCACCAGGTTGTTGCTGACCTCACTGATTATTCCTTTTGAAACATTTGTACATGGGATGTGTGCCCCCACAAAAGAAACACTCATGCCTATATCTGCTGTTTAGCCCATCTACAAACCGACTCAAATGCAAAACAAATGCCTTTTCTGTTACGCTGTCCTGGATTAGGCTGTTTTACAGTCAAACCCTTTTGTGGTAACATTAGGTTCAGCCATAAGCTGACGTTTGTAAGATTCATCATAATAAAACCAGGCCATACTACCAAAATTACGGTTTTCCTCTAATACTATGTCAACACGCTAAAAAAGGCAACAACAGTGAATAGGGTATTTTGCAAACAATTATTAAATGAACAAGGGATATTACTTCTCCTATCCTCTAACTCACCTTTGTCATCTTTATCGCTCCTAACAAAATGTTCTTTTGTTGAAGGGAATAAAGTCAGTAATTCAATGAACTATTTATTACAATTTTTTTTAAGTATTGAACTCAAGTGGAAACACAGAAGAGATACTTAACAGGTAATATTTTCATAAAGGCAGGATTCTGCTACACCTAATTTTCTTTTTATCCCACAATGGAATTCAAGCTAACACATTGAATTGACACACAGGTTTAGCACCTACACTTTGCCTTGCACTAACACCCGACCACTAAAGATTCAGCTACTACTTGCCCAACTACAACTTTTAGATCTAGCCTACTACTACTCTTAACAGGGATAGACAGGAGCATGAATGTTCACACCCTTAGCAGCATCCTCCTGGGTGGGAATGGCAAAGGCTGCTTTATTAGGAACATCTGTGCTTAAAGTCAGCTTAAGAGTAAAGCACTGGCGTCCTCTTTTTTAGAATGGCATGGCCGGCACCTCTTCTTCATCCATAGATGCCACTCCTCTGTCCCAAGCTGCTTCAGCCGATGATCCACTCTCTCTTTTTCTAGGTCGTGCTTTTATGTTTGTGGAGGCTAGATGACACCGCTGAGCTTTTCCAGCTTGACATGGCACTCGTCGCCACCTATTGACGTTGGAAGTCACGTGACGTGTCCTTTGACCTCCTGGTGGCTGGTGACTTCCGACTGGAGTGCTTCTTCTTCCAATTTGAAGGCAGTGTTGAGTAGATTCTCCAAACTCTTCTTTTCTTGTTTAGGTTTTGTTAAACCAATTGCTAGTACTGCTCCGCTTCATTCGCCTACGATCTTCCTACTTATCCCTCTTCTCCAGGGGGGCCTCTTTTCTCTCTGATGTTTTGGGTGTGCTCAGGTGCCTCCATGGCCATTCTTCACTGCCTGATTCTTCGGCTCCTCTTAACAGCTGCTTCATCAGTTCTCTTCTTTCTTGAGCTTATGTCGATTGCCAGCTGATCAGAAATCCAGAAGTTTAAATAGAACCTTTCTTCCCAAACTTTTTTAGGTCCACCAATCAGGAAATAGGAAACGACTGCGAATACCAGCCAGCTGTTACCAGTTTGAACCTGTTTGTGGACCACAGACTCACCCAGAGTTTGACCTTTGTCCTGGTAAGTATGCTGCCAATACAAATAGGGAAAGAGCAGGAGAAGAAAAGAGAATGGAAAGGGTGATGACAGTACCATGGGGTTTGTGCGACCATGTGTCCCCCACACAATTGGTTTGGGGGCCCTGTCGTTCTGTGTATTGTGCAATGTAAGGAAATCTTTAATATGTGTTGTATTTTACTACTATGTATGATGTTAGCTATTATTTATGGTGTTTGGCTTCGTAGCTTGCACTGGGTTACAGTACATTGTATATTTGTTTATGACAACCGAATGTGAATCAAGTTCAATCAAAACATTTGCAACAAAAGGAATATTATTACATGTTGCCAGTAATCCATAACATTAAAACCATGGCCAAATATTGTGTTGGTCACGTTCATGCAGTAAAAACCACTCCGGGAGACCAAAAAACATATTGAACCCTATGTCATGTGTCTCAAACCATCCTGAAACTCTTTTTGGAGTGGGGCAGCGCACATCTTATTGAAAGAGGTCATGGTTATTAGTGTTAATACTGCCATGAAGCGATGTACATGGTCTATAGCAATATTTAGGCAGTTGCTACATATCGCAGTAACACCTACATAAATGCCTGGACCAAGGCATTACACTGCCTGACGACTTGTCTTTTCGTAGTTATATCTAAGAAAGGTAAAGGATCATACTTCCAGTATATATAGAAAACATAACATTTCAGTGAAAAATTATACATACCTTGCAAAAGGTTGAAGTGAATACCCTCTATAGACACCCAGCCACGGGGAACTATATGAATGTAATGTCCAGCTCAAGGAAAAAGGATGACACACCTTTATTTGCACAGAGCATAAAAAACATGTAACAAAAACTATAAGTGGTCGAAAACTACTTATGAGGCACAATACAAAGCTCAGAAGGGAAGAAGCACCATATTGGAGTTTAAATTTTGCTGGAATGGTTTGAGAGCGCCATGTCACATTAGCAGAGCCCCTGAGGTGCCAGAACATCAGAACCCCTCCATAAGTGACCCAATTTTACAAACTACACCTCCCAATGAATTCATCTAGGGGTCCAGTGAGCATGTTGTGTCACAGAATGTTATTCCATTGGGCAGTGATCAAGGAAAAATTAAATTTTTAAAAACTAAAATGATGTTTTAGCTCCAAGTTTTTAATTTTTATAAGGGCTAATTGGCAATGCTGTGCAATTTCTCCTGAGTGTGCCAATACCCTGCATATAAATTGGGAACTACTTTACAGGCACAGTGCAAAGCTCAGAAGGTAAGGGGCGCCATATTATAGTACAGATTTTGTTGTTATGGTTTGCAGGTGCCATGACCCACTGGAAGTGTGCAGTGATCACATAATCATTTGTGTGTCACAGAATTTTATGACATTGAGCAGTGAACAGATAATAATCACATTTTTACCACAAACATTATGTTTTAGATTAAAATTTTACATTTTCACATGGGGAAATGGAAAAAATGGCACAAAAATTTGTCACACAATTTCTGCTGAATGTGTTAATACTCCATACGTGGCTATACAGTACTGTTTAGCCATACGGCGAGACTCAGGAGGGACAGAGCGCTATTTGCCTCCTGGAACGCATATTTTTCCTAGAACAGTTTGCAGACTCCATATACAGAGCCCTTAACCCCTTCATGACCCAGCCTATTTTGACCTTAAAGACCTTGCCATTTTTTGCAATTCTGACCAGTGTCCCTTTATGAGGTAATAACTCAGGAACGCTTCAATGGATCCTAGCGGTTCTGAGATTGTTTTTTCGTGACATATTGGGCTTCATGTTAATAGTAAATTTAGGTCAATAAATTCTGTGTTTATTTGTGATAAAAATGGAAATTTGGCGAAAATTTTGAAAATTTCGCAATTTTCACATTTTGAATTTTTATTCTGTTAAACCAGAGAGTTATGTGACACAAAATAGTTAATAAATAACATTTCCCACACGTCTACTTTACATCAGCACAATTTTGGAAACAAAATTTTTTTTTGCTAGGAAGTTATAAGGGTTAAAATTTGACCAGCAATTTCTCATTTTTACAACGAAGTTTACAAAACCATTTTTTTTAGGGACCACCTCACATTTGAAGTCAGTTTGAGGGATCTATATGGCTGAAAATACTCAAAAGTGACACCATTCTAAAAACTGCACCCCTCAAGGTGCACAAAACCACATTCAAGAAGTTTATTAACCCTTCAGGTGCTTCACAGCAGCAGAAGCAACATGGAAGGAAAAAATGAACATTTAACTTTTTAGTCACAAAAATGATTTTTCAGCAACAATTTTTTTATTTTCCCAATGGTAAAAGGAGAAACTGAACAACGATAGTTGTTGTCCAATTTGTCCTGAGTACGCTGATACCTCATATGTGGGGGTAAACCACTGTTTGGGCACACGGCAGGGCTTGGAAGGGAAGGAGCGCCATTTGACTTTTTGAATGAAAAATTGACTGCACTCTTTAGCGGACACCATGTCACGTTTGGAGAGCCCCCGTGTGCCTAAAAATTGGAGCTCCCCCACAAGTGACCCCATTTTGGAAACTAGATGCCCCAAGGAACTTATCTAGATGCATAGTGAGCCCTTTAAACCCCCAGGTGCTTCACAAATTGATCCGTAAAAATGAAAAAGTACTTTTTTTTCACAAAAAAATTCTTTTAGCCTCAATTTTTTCATTTTCACATGGACAACAGGATAAAATGGATCCTAAAATTTGTTGGGCAATTTCTCCTGAGTACACCGATACCTCACATGTGGGGGTAAACCACTGTTTGGGCACATGGTAAGGCTCGGAAGGGAAGGAGCGCCATTTGACTTTTTGAATGAAAAATTATCTCCATTGTTAGCGGACACCATGTCGCGTTTGGAGAGACCCTGTGTGCCTAAACATTGGAGCTCCCCCACAAGTGACCACATTTTGGAAACTGGACCCCCCAAGGAACTTATCTAGATGCCTAGTGAGCACTTTAAACCCTCAGGTGCTTCACAAATTGATCCGTAAAAATGAAAAAGTACTTTTTTTTCACAAAAAATTTCTTTTCGCCTCAATTTTTTCATTTTCATATGAGCAATAGGATAAAATGGATCCTAAAATTTGTTGAGCAATTTCTTCCGAGTACGCCGATACCTCATATGTGGGGGTAAACCACTGTTTGGGCACACGGCAGGGCTCGGAAGGGAAGGCGCGCCTTTTGACTTTTTGAATGGAAAATTAGCTCCAATTGTTAGCGGACACCATGTCGCGTTTGGAGAGCCCCTGTGTGCCTATGCATTGGAGCTCCCCCACAAGTGACCCCATTTTGGAAACTAGACCCCCCCAAGGAACTTATCTAGATGCATACTGAGCACTTTAAACCCCCAGGTGCTGCACAGAAGTTTATAATGCAGAGCCATGAAAATAAAAAATAATTTTTCTTTTCTCAAAAATGATTTTTTAGCCTGGAATTTCCTATTTTGCCAATGGTAATAAGAGAAATTGGACCGCAAATGTTGTTGTCCAGTTTGTCCTGAGTACGCAGATACCCCATATGTGGGGGTAAACCACTGTTTGGGCGCACGGCAGGGCTCAGAAGGGAAGGCACGCCATTTGGCTTTTTAAATGGAAAATTAGCTCCAATCATTAGCGGACACCATGTCGCGTTTGGAGAGCCCCTGTGTGCCTAAACATTGGAGATCCCCCACAAATGACCCCATTTTGGAAACTAGACCCCCAAAGGAACTAATCTAGATGTGTGGTGAGCACTTTGAACCCTCAAGTGCTTCACAGAAATTTATAACGCAGAGCCATGAAAATAAAATAAAAAATTTCTTTTCTCAAAAATGATTTTTTAGCCCGCAATTTTTTATTTTCCCAAGGGTAATTTGACCCCAAAAGTTGTTGTCCAGTTTCTCCTGAGTACGCTGATACCCCACATGTGGGGGTAAACCACTGTTTAGGCACATGCTGGGGCTCGGAAGTGAAGTAGTGACGTTTTGAAATGCAGACTTTGATGGAATGCTCTGCGGGCGTCACGTTGCGTTTGCAGAGCCCCTGATGTGGCTAAACAGTAGAAACCCCCCACAAGTGACCCCATTTTGGAAACTAGACCCCGAAAGGAACTTATCTAGATGTGAGGTGAGCACTTTGAACCCACAAGTGCTTCACAGAAGTTCATAACACAGAGCAGTGAAAATAATAAATACGTTTTCTTTCCTCAAAAATAATTTTTTAGCCCAAAATTTTTTATTTTCCCAAGGGTTACAGAAGAAATTGGACCCCAAAAGCTGTTGATCAGTTTCTCCTGAGTACGCTGATACCCCATGTGTGGGGGTAAACCACTGTTTGGGCACACGTCGGGGCTCAGAAGGGAAGTAGTGACTTTTGAAATGCAGACTTTGATGGAATGGTCTGCGGACGTCACATTGCGTTTGCAGAGCCCCTGGTGTGCCTAAACAGTAGAAACCCCCCACAAGTGACCCCATTTTGGAAACTAGACCCCCAAAGGAACTTATCTAGATATGCGGTGAGCACTTTCAACCCCCAAGTGCTTTACAGAAGTTTATAACGCAGAGCCGTGAAAATAATAAATACGTTTTCTTTCCTCAAAAATAATTTTTTAGCCCAGAATTTTTTATTTTCTCAAGGGTAACAGAAGAAATTGGACCCCAGTAATTGTTGCGCAGTTTGTCCTGAGTATGCTGGTACCCCATATGTGGGGGTAAACCACTGTTTGGGCACACGTCGGGGCTCGGAAGTGAGGGAGCACCATTTGACTTTTTGAATACAAGATTGGCTGGAATCAATGGTGGCGCCATGTTGCGTTTGGAGACCCCCTGATGTGCCTAAACAGTGGAAACCCCTCAATTCTAACTCCAACACACCCCTAACCCTTATCCCAACTGTAGCCGTAACCCTAATCACAACCCTAACCGCAACACACCCCTAACCACAACCCTAACCCCGACACACCCCTAACCACAACCTTAATTCCAACCCAACCCTAACCCTAAGGCTATGTGCCAACGTTGCGGATTCGTATGAGATTTTTCAGCACCATTTTTGAAAAATCCGCGGGTAAAAGGCACTGCGTTTTACCTGCGGATTTACCGCGGATTGCCAGTGTTTTTTGTGCGGATTTCACCTGCGGATTCCTATTGAGGATCAGGTGTAAAACGCTGCGGAATCCGCACAAAGAATTGACATGCTGCGGAAAATACAACGCAGCGTTTCTGCGTGGTATTTTCCGCACCATGGGCACAGCGGATTTGGTTTTCCATAGGTTTACATGGTACTGTAAACCTGATGGAACACTGCTGCGAATCCTCAGTGGCCAATCCGCTGCGGATCCGCAGCCAAATTCGCACCGTGTGCACATAGCCTAATTCTAAAGGTATGTGCACACGCTGTGGAAAACGCAGCGGATCCGCAGCAGTTTCCCATGAGTTTACAGTTCAATGTAAACCTATGGGAAACAAAAATCGCTGTACACATGCTGCAGAAAAACTGCACGGAAACGCAGCGGTTTACATTCCGCACCATGTCACTTCTTTCGGCGGATTCCGCAGCGGTTTTACAACTGCTCCAATAGAAAATCGCAGTTGTAAAACCGCAGTGAAATGCACAGAAAAACCGCGGTAAATCCACAGCGGTTTAGCACTGCGGATTTATCAAATCCTCTGCGGAAAAATCCGCAGAGGACCAGAATACGTGTGCACATCCCGAACCCTAACCCTACCCCTAACCCTACCCCTAACCCTAACCCTACCCCTACCCCTACCCCTAACCCTACCCCTACCCCTAACCCTAACCCTAGTTCTTACCCCAACCTTAGTGGAAAAAAAAAAAATTCTTTATTTTTTATTGTCCCTACCTATGGGGGTGACAAAGGGGGGGGGGGGTCATTTACTATTTTTTTTATTTTGATCACTGAGATAGGTTATATCTCAGTGATCAAAATTCACTCTGGAACGAATCTGCCGGCCGGCAGATTCGGCGGGCGCACTGCACATGCGCCCGCCATTTTGGAAGATGGCGGCGCCCAGGAAAGAAGACGGACGGACCACGGGAGGCTAGGTAAGTATGAGGGGGGGAGATCAGGGCACGGGGGGGCGTCGGAGCACGGGGGGTGGATCGGAACACGGGGGGGTGGATTGGAGCACGGGGTGGGGGATCGCTGTGCGGGGGGGTGGATCGGAGCACGGGGGGGATCGCTGTGCGGGGGGGAATCACTGTGTGGGGGGGGATCGGAGTGCGGGGGGGTTGGATTGGAGCACGGGGGGTGTGATTGGAGCACGGGGGGAGCGGACAGGAGGACGGGGGAGCGGAGCACAGGACGGAGGGGAGCGGACCACAGATCGGGGGGCTGGAGGGGCGATCGGTGGGGTGGGGTGGGGGCACATTAGTGTTTCCAGCCATGGCCGATGATATTGCAGCATCGGCCATGGCTGGATTGTAATATTTCACCAGTTTTTTAGGTGAAACATTACAAATCGCTCTGATTGGCAGTTTCACTTTCAACAGCCAATCAGAGCGATCGTAGCCACGGGGGGGTGAAGCCACGCCCCCTGGGCTAAACTACCACTCCCCCTATACCTGCAGATCAGGCGAAATGGGAGTTAACCCTTTCACTGGATCTGCAGGGACGCGATCTTTCCATGACGCATATGCTGCGTCATGGGTCGGAATGGCACCGACTTTCATGACGCAGCGTATGCGTCAAAGGTCGGGAAGGGGTTAAAAGCCAGGAGAGCAGAATCCCCTCTCAACTGACCCCATTTTGAAAATTACACCCTTTCTAAAAATTAATCTTCAGGTGTGGTGACTATTTTGACTCCATTGGCATTTTCCATAAACAAGCAGCAGCGGATGTTGCCGATTGAAAATTGTAAATCTGCTAATGTAGTACCTGTGCATTGTAGTGCCCAGTACATTATGCCCAGTTCATGGTTCTGGAGACTTGTACTGGTGAACTAAGCGGGCTCTCGTTGCTACAGAAATGACAAACATGTGGATGTTATATGTGGTTTAGGTACACTGTGGCACTCAGACGGGAGGTGAACATTTGTATTTGGGAGTGCAGAATTTGCTGGATTTCTTTTGGGGAAAGGAGCCCTTTCGCTTTTCCAGAGCCTTTCAGATGGACCTGAGTTGGAACTTACTTTTTTTGTGGATTGAGTTGTAGCTTATATTGGGAACATTTTACATAAAATTTATGATCACATTTATCAGGCGCTCTACGCAGAGCACTTACATCAAAGTTTTCATCGAAATCTTTAAATGACGTGATTCAGATGAAACCCATGAGTGATCCATTCACTATAATGGGGTAGCAGAGTTACTCTGCACTCCGTCTGACCTCTGTTCAGTGGTGTCCTTCTTTTCAGAAGAACACAAAATTGTGACAAACTTTCAAAATTCTGACTTTTATGCATGCTTAAAAGACAAACATTGATGGATCATAGGCCAGACGGTGTCCAGAGTGCCTCCATCTGCGTCATTATAGGGAATTTTTAGCCTGGGTGCCATCTGAATCATGTATTTCTGAGATTTAGACAAAAAAATCAGGTGTAAGCGCTCAACGCAGAGCACAGGATAAATGTGAGCCGAGCCTTAATACGATCTTTGGGAGACATAATGAACAAATCAACAGCAGGTCAAGAATAGGTTATATTTATTTTTTACGTTGTTCCTCGTGCGGTATAAGTGATTAGACAACTTTATTCTTCGTGTTGGTGCGATTACAGCGATACCAGATTTATACAGTTTTTTATGTTTGGCTGCTGTCCCTCACTAAAAAGACGCTTTTCTTAGCAAAATAGCGTTTTTCTATTGCCATATTTTTAGAGCTATAAGTTTTCTATATGTCTGTCAATAAAGTCATGTGAGGACTTATTTTTTGTGCGACTTGTTGTTTTATTAGTACCATTTTTGGTCACGTAACATTTTTTGATCGCTTTTTATTCCAATTGTTGGGAGGCAAAATGAACAAAAATCAGCAATTCAGGAATTGGTAAAACTAATAAGGCAGCTTTATTCTTTGGGTCAGTACGATTACAGCGATAACACATTTATTTTTATGTTTTGCCGCTTTTACACAATAAAAACGTTTACAGAAATTTTTTTTTCCAGTGCTATATTCTGAGAGCTGTAACTTTTTTATTTCTCCGCTGATGGAGTTGTATGGTGACTTTTGTTTTGTGGGACAAGATGACGCATTCAGATATCATTTTTAATTTACATTCAACTTTTTGATTGCATTTTATTCCATTTTTTACGGTGCTCACTGACGGAATTAAATAGCGTCACAGTTTTATAGGTTGGGTCATTCAGGATGCAGCTATAACAAATGTGTATTTTTTGGTTATTTTTTGTTTCTATTTTTATTTTATTAAATGCTGCAGTCGCTATCGTTCTCAATATTTAGAGGGCTAAATGGCCTGGGGTGGTGCAGGCACCAACCACTCTTAGTACTATCAGACAAGGCTCAGTTTTCACATAAGCTAAGCTTGAGGGGGTGATCGGGTGGGCACTGCTCATGTGCCCACATGATCACCATGATGTAATTTTTTGTTATTTTGTGGTAACCCCTTCACCACGACAAAAACTTGCGTCAAATATCTTGAAGGGGTTAATCCTACAGAGTTAAAAATCTTGCTCATTATGCAGTACACAAAAGGACTCTAAAGTGCTCAAAAAAATAATTAAACAATGGTCAGTCTTATGTGAGGTGCATAGAAGGGAAAAAAATTGGCAAATTTTAATGCACCTACAATAGTCAACAACTTTAGGAGAAAAAAAATATATAACAATTAAAGTTTGGAGCAATCAAGGTTTTTTTCCTTGTAAAAAAATGCGTTTTGTGTACGGTAATTTTATTAAGACACATTCTGAAATTCATTCATTTACATCTATGGGAGAAAACTATACAATAAAGAGTCATTTATCTTGTTATAGCAAGGGTATAATAATTGTATAAAGAGCCCTTGTGATAAACTATGTCGGGCACATAAAAAGGGAAAACATAAAAACATGTTAACAATTTTAAAAAAGGACGCATGGACCATCCTTTATTCAAACATTATAAGGGGGTCCACAGTAGTAAAATGGATGGCATTTCATTTTGGGGTATAGAATTAAAAAGCATTGGATGGGTGAAAATTATTTGCTCCAAACATCCAGAGTTGAAATTCACAGAATATTCCAATTCAATAATCTAACGCCAGCAGGACTCACAGTGAAATGGAGCGCTTTGCTTTTCTAAATTGAATCTGGGACTAGTGGATACGGCACACCCGGGGTTAATTACCAATTTGAGCAAGCTCATCTATATATACTCATCGGGTCCAGAGGATATCTAATCTCTGAGGAAGAAGGGGGATACATTCGAAATACATAGGATCAGTCACTCCTTTTTGTGTTATGGACCGTCCGCAGCTACAGTGGCTTGCGAACATACAGTGGGTACGGAAAGTATTCAGACCCCTTTAAATTTTTCACTCTGTTTCATTGCAGCCATTTGGTAAATTCAAAAAAGTTCCTTTTTTCCTCATTAATGTACACTCTGCACCCCATCGTAACTGAAAAAAGCAGAAATGTAGTAATTTTTGCAAATTTATTAAAAAAGAAAAACTGAAATATTACATGGTCATAAGTATTCAGACCCTTTGCTCAGTATTGAGTAGAAGCACCCTTTTTTGAGCTAGTACATCCATGAATCTTCTTGGGAATGATGCAACAAGTTTTTCACATCTGGATTTGGGGATCCTCTGCCATTATTACTTGCAGATCCTCTCCAGTTCCATCAGGTTGGATGGTGAATGTTGGTGGACAGCCATTTTCAGGTCTCTCCAAAGATGCTCAATTGGGTTTAGGTCAGGGCTCTTGCTGGGCCAGTCAAGAATGGTTACAGAATTGTTCTGAAGCCACTCCCTTGTTATTTTAGCTGTGTGCTTAGGGTCATTTCTTGTTGGAAAGTGAAAAAAAAAACCTTTATACTCACCTCACTGTTCACCTCTCCAGCCCCTCCTCTTGTCACAGTCACCCGTCTGGCCCTTGTCACATCTTCTTTCCCCTTAGGTAGGAAAAAAGGATCATCCCCTCGCTGCCGCAAGAAGAATTCCAAAAATTGTAGAGGTTTCAACGTGGTTTATTCTACACGTTTCAGTGTTCAGGTGACCCCTTCATCAGGACATACCACAAATATTTTTTCCTACCTAAGTGTATGTTCCAATCAGGTCTTGCACTGACCCATGGATCTGCAGCAGCCGCCATTTATATATGTCCTTCCTTCAAACTCACCAGGTGAGTAGTTCTCTTGGTGGGCAACTCTGTGTAACGTTTGATAAGACCCTATTTGCGCTTTTGTGTCTCCCTCTTTTCTCTGACGGTCTTCTTATCCCCGGAACAAGCACGGGTGACTCATGAGTGGAGGGACTGGAGAAGTGAGCGGTAAGGCGAGTATAAGGATTTTTTTAACCTTTTCATGGCCCTTTACAGTTTACAAATATGACAGCAGATACCATTGAATTTGCATGGAAGAAAATTTTAAAAAAATTCCCATTTTGGAGAATGCCGAGTTTTGTAAAGTTTGAGCAGAATTAAATTCCGATAAAACTTATTTGTTCATTTCTGGTTCTTATTAACATTAAATTATGATCTAGACACAGACTTAATCTGCATTTGGATATGCAAAAATAAAACCGATACTGTACAGTTATGTCTGTCAAAAATATCAATTTTTCAAGAAGATGCTAATGAAATTTCTCCTTTTGCCTAGAGTTTGTAAATCATAAGCATCTTTTTTTAGCATTCTTGGTCACTTCCTGAGATTTTTTTGACAGTTTTTTTCCACCAGCTTTTATTTTTTTAAGCATTTTTAGGAAGCCAATAAACAAAAACGCTGACAAAACATTCAGCCTTCCCCTTAATTTCTTTTGTAAAGTATTGAGCATCTTCTAGAAGAATGGAAATATTACCGCTATTGGCTTGGTATCTTTAAAAGTCTGAAGTGTTTAATAGACCCTCAACATCCTGAACATACTCTATGAAGTCATCTTCCGATACCAAGTAATAGGACCATTCTTTTCATCATTTTGTCAGAGCTTTTTCCGCCATTTATTTTGCGTTCCGCAGTGTGAATATACCCTTACACTTCTTTGTGAAACTGACTTAAATCAATTTAAGTTTTTTACAAGATTAGTAGTAAAATCTAATTTGTGCCTGAACTTACAGTGGTTAAAAAAACAACCAGTAGGAAATGTTAATTATTTCTAAGTGTTAAGATTACAATTCAAGTTTGTCTGAGCTGATGAAATCTGCATTCCAATCCCACAAAAAACAAAGCTCTGCAAGTCCTAGTACCCCTGTGTTAGTATTATGACAGGGCTTTCCTCCCTCTGCTCAGACTATGCTTAAATTGTGGGAAAGAAGGCTTTTAAACAACATAGTTTCCACATGAAAGTGCCTGCGTGATTCTTTGTGTACGAGAACAGAATAGACGGAATAGGCTATTGTCTCAGCTCAATGATGCACTGCTATGTACAAATCAGTTTAGTACATACATAAAAATTGCAAAACAACATGGCAAATGAAAGGGGAAAAAAAAATATATATATATACTAGATGGTGGCCCGATTCTAACGCATCAGGTATATGCATGTCCTCGTAGTATATTGCCCAGTCACATAGTATATTGCCCAGCCACATACTATATTGCCCAGCCACGTACTATATTGCCCAGCCACGTACTATATTGCCCAGCCACGTACTATATTGCCCAGTCATGTACTATATTGCCAAGTCACGTAGTATATTGCCCAGCCACGTAGAATATTGCCTAGCCACGTACTATATTGCCCAGTCACGTAGTATATTGCCCAGCCACGTAGAATATTGCCCAGCCACGTACTATATTGCCCAGTCATGTAGTATATTGGCCAGCCACGTAGAATATTGCCCAGCCATGTACTATATTGCCCAGCCACGTACTATATTGTCCAGCCACGTAGTATATTGCCCAGCCACATAGTATATTGCCCAGCCACGTAGTATATTTCCCAGCCATGTAGTATATTGCCCAGTCACATAGTATATTGCCCAGCCACGTAGTATATTGCCCAGTCACGTAGTATATTGGCCAGCCACATAGTATATTGCCCAGCCACATAGTATATTGCCCAGTCATGTAGTATATTGCCCAGCCACATAGAATATTGCCCAGCCACGTAGAATATTGCCCAGCCACATAGTATATTGCCCAGTCATGTAGTATACAGCACAGAGCCACGTAGTATATTGCGCAGCCACGTAGTATATTGCACAGTTACGTAGTATATTGCCCAGCCACGTAGTGTATTGCCCAGTCACGTAGTATATTGCCCAGTCACGTAATATATTGCCCAGTCACGTAGTATATTGCATAGCCACATAATATACAGCACAGAGCCACGTAGTATATTGCCCAGCCACGTAGTATATTGCACAGCGACATAGTATATTGCACAGCAACGTAGTATACAGCACAGAGCCACGTAGTATATTGCCCAGTCACGTAGTATACAGCACAGACACGTAGTATATTGCCCAGCCAGGTAGTATATTGCCCAGTCACGTATGTAACAAGTTAAAAAATAAAAAATAAACATACTCACCACCCGAAGAGCCCGTTGTAGTTCCGGTGCTTGTGTGCGGTGTCCGGTCCCAGGATTGGTATGAACACAGGACCTTCCATGACATCGCGGTCACATGATCGTGACGTCATGAAAGGTCCTTCTCCCATGTCATCTTTGGAAGCGGAACCTGCCGTTTGAAGTGCCGAGGAGAGGACGCGACGGCGGAAGGCGAGACTAAGGGTTTTTTTTATTATTATTATTTTTAACATTAGATCGTTTTACTATTGATGCTGCATACGCAGCATCAATAGTAAAAAGTTGGGGACGCACAGGGTTAATAGCGGCGGTAACGGAGTGCGTTACCCGCGGCATAATATGGTCCGTTACCGCTGGCATTAACCCTGTGTTAGCGGTGACCGGAGGGGAGTATGCGGGCGACAGGCACTGACTGCGGGGAGTAAGTAGCGGCCATTTTCTTCCGGACTGTGCCCGTCGCTGATTGGTCGTGGCAGCCATGACAGGCAGCTGGCGAGACCAATCAGCGAATGAATAACCGTGACAGAAGGACAGACAGACAGACGGAAGTGACCCTTAGACAATTATATAGTAGATATAGTCTTGCCTTCTATGTTTTAAACATAATGGAGGCACTGTTCATAACTTTCATTGGACAGTTGTGAATATATTTGATAGCGCATTTCCTTTTTGGGAAAGTGAGGCTGCAACCTGTCTGTAATCTCCATTAGTCAACTCATACAATGAAGTTACTCATTTATATGCTCAAAAATGTGTAATTTATGGCACTTCCTATGCTATACAATTGAACCATTCACTCAGACTAGGGGTACTCAAAGCTGAGTACCAAAGAGATCCATAGTATTAAAAATTATTTTTTTATTAGAACATGTTTAAAACAAAGACAAAAATGCCCTGCAGTGGACGCTAGAGTGGCCAACCAAAAGTGAGAAATATGTGCAATCTAGGAGAATATCTAGCAATATATCGACAGGGTATTGGAAAAAATTAGAGTACTGTGACTTCCCTTCCAACAATTGCTTCTATTGTGCACCTAAAATATCATACATCAGGAATCAAATTTCTAAGGAAAACATAATATGTATATAGGTAAACATACAAGAACAAACCATTAATCCTAAAATTAAACTTAGTCAGACAAGGGGTCATGAAATGTCATGTATACCATTCCAGTGGGCAGTGCAATTGATGTTTACAGCTTTTGCTCAAAGTGAATAAAGGACCACATGAAAGCGTTAAGTGTAATTATGAGTATACATGGATGCAGGAGCAGATTTAAGTATTCACCCCATAAATATAAAAAAGCATCCCATGCTGATGCACATATGGAAAAAGTCCCTAGGAAAAGACAATAGTACCTGTATGTGAATGTATTAACAGACTCCAGGATGGCCAGCTACTACATCCCTTCATCCAGACGCGCATTTTGCCGCCAAACTTCTTCCTGGGGCATGGTAGCTGGCTATCCTGGAGTCCGGTTATTGGAGTCTTCATTCCAAGCCTTCTCATTTTATGTGTTAACTCTGCACAGCATTTCCACAGGAGGGTGGAGGTGAGGAAAATCACGACCCAGAAGTATATAGCTGAGTAACAGTTAGAAGAAGAGGTAGGGTGAAAAGTGTTAGAGAGCTCAGACTTGATCTGGAACAACCTTTTAAATATGTCCGTTTGGCTGATATTAGGGGTACAAGACCAGGACTACGGTCACTACAGCAGGACATTGCTCCTAGCAACCAGAAAAATGACTGCTGTAGGAAGGAGGGAAATAGAAGTACAGCAAAGGCCAAACAGATGTTGGTGGTAGGGGACTCTATAATTAGAGAGGGTCATCCGCTACCGAGACTGTGAATGCCAAACAGTGTGTTGTCTGCTGGGTGCTCAAGTTCGGCATATTGCAGGCCAGATAGACAAATTGCTTGGTGAGGTTGGAAATAAAAAACTGCAGTACACATCGGTACCAATGATTAAGTCAGAAGATGATAAAAGGTTTAAAAAATTGATCTCCTAGAGAACTAGGAGAGAAGCCAAAGTTCAGGCCCTTGAAGGTGATGGTTTCAGAAATACTGCCGACGCCACGAGGGTCACTAGAAGGACAGTGGAAGCTTAGCGAGATAAAAAAAAGTGGATTAGCAATTGGTTCCAAAAGGAAGGGTTTGGGTTCATGGACAACTGGGCCTACTTCTCTGCTGGGCTCCGGGCTCTAGAGTAGGGATGGGGAGTGTGGTTATGTAAAAAGGGGGATAGACACAGCAGACAGTGGTATAAAGTAGCGGTTAATGAGGATTTAGTGGGGACTGCACATGGAAAGCAGGGAGGTGGCTAGGAATAATAAGTGTGCCAACAGTAATAATAATTAAAATGTCTGCTGGCAAATGCAAGAAGTTTTGCAAACAAAATGAATTAATTGGAGACTCTTATTTCAGCTACAGCTTACGGTGTGGTGGGCATTACGGAAACCTGGCTGGATGAAAGCCATGACTGGGTGACAAACTGAGGGTGACACCACATTCAGAAATTACAGGAAAGATAAAAGTTAAGGAGGGATGCGTATTTTAGTTCAATTCAACTTAAGACTTGTACTCAATGACAACATTTGGGGGGATCAGAGACAATGTAGAGTCATTATGGATAAATATACATGGGGATGGCAATAATGGTAAGCTGCTAATTGGAGTTTGAAGACAGCCACCTAAAATAGCTGAACAGGTAGAGGATGAAATTCTGTAATGGATGGAAAAGGCAGAAAATAATAAAGGGGTCCTTATTGTTGGGGGATTTTAACTATCCAGACATAGAGTCTTCTGATTGTGCTGAAAGCTGCAAGTTCTTATTCAAAATTCAAGACTACTTCCAATCGCAGTTGAAAGTGTAAAAATGAAATCAAGCTAGCAAAGTTAGCTACAGAGAAACAAATCAACAAAGTTAAAATACAAAAACATTCTATAAATATATTAATGGCAAAAGGAAAAACCTGATACTATTTGGTCCCCTAAAAGATGATCATAGTAAAATGATAGTGCTAGAGTACAAAAAGAAGGCTGAGATATTAAACATGAACTTCTAATCCGTTCACCAATGAACTGCCAGTGCTAGATACCATTCAGTAAGGCATAAATCATAGTTCACCACTGAATGTCACTAACTTAATGGAAGTATGGCTGCGACTGAGCAAATTAATTATTTGCAAAGCCCATAGGCCAGACGGTATTCATCCACAAGGATTTAGGGGAGTTGAGCACAGTAGCTGACAGACCTCTGTATCTCTTAGACTCTACTTTAACAGGATTCTACATTGGCTAATGTGGCACCAATAGTCAAGAAAGTAAGAAGTTGGAATAGTGCAAATATATTCTGGTAAGCTAAACTTCAGCAATGTCCAAAAATATATAGGAAAGATTAACCCCTTTACCCCCAAGGGTGGTTTGCACGTTATGGACCGGGTCAATTTTTACAATTCTGACCACTGTCCCTTTATGAGGTTATAACTCTGGAACGCTTCAACGGATCCCGGTGATTCTGACATTGTTTTCTCGTGACATATTGTACTTCATGATAGTGGTAAAATTTCTTTGATATTACCTGCGTTTATTTGTGAAAAAAACGGAAATTTGGCGAAAATTTTGAAAATTTCGCAATTTTCCAACTTTGAATTTTTATGCAATTAAATCACAGAGATATGTCACACAAAATACTTAATAAGTAACATTTCCCACATGTCTACTTTACATCAGCACAATTTTGGAACCAAAAATTTTTTTTTGTTAGGGAGTTATAAGGGTTAAAAGTTGACCAGCAATTTCTCATTTTTACAACACCATTTTATTTTAGGGATCACATCTCATTTGAAGTCATTTTGAGGGGTCTATATGATAGAAAATACCCAAGTGTGACACCATTCTAAAAACTGCGCCCCTCAAGGTTCTCAAAACCACATTCAAGAAGTTTATTAACCCTTCAGGTGCTTCACAGGAATTTTTGGAATGTTTAAATAAAAATGAACATTTAACTTTTTTTCACAAAAAATTTACTTCAGCTCCAATTTGTTTTATTTTGCCAAGGGTAACAGGAGAAAATGGACCCCAAAAGTTGTTGTACAATTTGTCCTGAGTACGCTGATACCCCATATGTGGGGGTTAACCACAGTTTGTGCGCATGGCAGAGCTCGGAAGGGAAGGAGCGCCATTTGACTTTTCAAAGCAAAGTTGACTGGAATTGAGATGGGACGCCATGTTGCGTTTGGAGAGCCACTGATGTGCCTAAACATTGAAACCCCCCACAAGTGACACCATTTTGGAAAGTAGACCCCCTAAGGAACTTATCTAGAGGTGTGGTGAGCACTTTGACCCACCAAGTGCTTCACAGAAGTTAATAATGCAGAACCGTAAAAATAAAAAATCATTTTTTTTCACAAACATTATCTTTTCGCCCCAAATTTTTTATTTTCCCAATGGTAAGAGAAGAAATTGGACCACAAAAGTTGTGGCACAATTTGTCCTGAGTACGCTGATACCCCATATGTGGGGGTAAACCATTGTTTGGGCGCATGGGAGAGATCGGAAGGGAAGGAGCGCCGTTTGACCTTTCAATGCAAAATTGACAGGAATTGAGATGAGACGCCATGTTGCGTTTGGAGAGCCACTGATGTGCCTAAACATTGAAACCCCCCACAAGTGACACCATTTTGGAAAGTAGACCCCCTAAGGAACTTATCTAGAGGTGTGGTGAGCACTTTGACCCACCAAGTGCTTCACAGAAGTTTATAATGCAGAACCGTAAAAATAAAAAATCATTTTTTTTTCACAAAAATTATCTTTTCGCCCCCAATTTTTTATTTTCCCAATGGTAAGAGAAGAAATTGGACCACAAAAGTTGTGGCACAATTTGTCCTGAGTACTCTGATACCCCATATGTGGGGGTAAACCATTGTTTGGGCGCATGGGAGAGCTCGGAAGGGAAGGAGCGCCGTTTGACCTTTCAATGCAAAATTGACAGGAATTGAGATTGGACGCCATGTTGCGTTTGGAGAGCCACTGATGTACCTAAACATTGAAACCCCCCACAAGTGACACCATTTTGAAAAGTAGACCCCCTAAGGAACTTATCTAGATGTGTGGTGAGCACTTTGACCCAATAAGAGCTTCACAGAAGTTTATAATGCAGAGCCGTAAAAATAAAACAAAATTTTTTTCCCACAAAAATAATTTTTTAGCCCCCAGTTTTGTATTTTCCTGAGAGTAACAGGAGAAATTGGACCCCAAAAGTTGTTGTGCAATTTGTCCTGAGTGCGCTGATACCCTATATGTGGGGGAGAACCAGCGTTTGGGCGCATGGGAGGGCTCGGAAGGGAAGGAGAGCCATTTGGAATACAGACTTAGATGGAATGGTCTGCAGGCGTCACATTGTGTTTGCGGAGCCCCTAATGTACCTAAACAGTAGAAACCCCCCACAAGTGACCCCATATTGGAAACTAGACCCCCCAAGGAACTTATTTAGATGTGTTGTGAGAACTTTGAGCCCCCAAGTATTTCACTACAGTTTATAACGCAGAGCCGTGAAAATAAAATAAAAAATTTCCCCTCAAAATTATTTTTTAGCCCCCAGTTTTGTATTTTCTCGAGGGTAAAAGGAGAAATTGGACCCCAAAAGTTGTTGTCCAATTTGTCCTGAGTGCGTTGATACCCCATATGTGGGGTGAACCAGCGTTTGGGCGCATGGGAGGGCTCGGAAGGGAAGGAGCGCCATTTGGAATGCAGACTTAAATGGAATGGTCTGCAGGCGTCACATTGCGTTTGCAGAGCCCCTAATATACCTAAACAGTAGAAACCCCCACAAGTGACCCCATGTTGGAAACTAGACCCCCCCATGAACTTATCTAGATGTGTTGTGAGAACTTTGAGCCCCCAAGTGTTTCACTACAGTTTATAACGCAGAGCCGTGAAAATAAAAAATCTCTTTTTTTCCCACAAAAATTATTTTTTAGCCCCCAGTTTTGTATTTTCCCAAGGGTAACAGGAGAAATTGGACCCCAAAAGTTGTTGTCCAATTTGTCCTGAGTACGCTGATACCCCATATGTTGGGGTAAACTCCTGTTTGGGCACACGGGAGAGCTCGGAAGGGAAGGAGCACTGTTTTACTTTTTCAATGCAGAATTGGATGGAATTGAGATCGGTCGCCATGTCGCGTTTGGAGATCCCCCTGATGTGCCTAAATAGTGGAAACCCCCCAATTATAACTGAAACCCTAATCCAAACACACCCCTAACCCTAATCCCAACGGTAACCCTAACCACACCTCTAACCCAGACACACCCCTAATCCTAATCCCAATCGCAAATGTAATCCAAACCCTAACCCTAACTTTAGCCCCAACCCTAACTGTAGCCTTAACCCTAACCCTAGCCCTTACCCTAGCCCTAACCCTAGCCCCAACCCTAACCCTAGCCCTAACCCTAACCCTAACCCTAGTCCCAACCCTAACCCTAGCCCTAACCCTAACCCTAGCCCTAACCCTAGCCCTAACCCTAGCCCTAGCCCTAACCCTAGCCCTAGCCCTAACCCTAGCCCTAACCCTAGCCCTAATCCTAGCCCTAACCCTAGCCCTAGCCCTAACCCTAGCCCTAGCCCTAGCCCTAACCCTAGCCCTAACCCTAGCCCTAACCCTAGCCCTAACCCTAGCCCTAACCCTAACCCTAGCCCTAACCCTAACCCTAGCCCTAACCCTAATGGGAAAATGGAAATAAATACATTTTTTTCATTTACTTTTATAGCGGGTTTTTTAGCGGATTTTTATGATTGGCAGCCGTCACACACTGAAAGACGCTTTTTATTGCAAAAAATATTTTTTGCGTTACCACATTTTGAGAGCTATAATTTTTCCATATTTGAGTCCACAGAGTCATGTGAGGTCTTGTTTTTTGCGGGACGAGTTGACGTTTTTATTGGTAACATTTTCGGGCACGTGACATTTTTTGATCGCTTTTTATTCCGATTTTTGTGAGGCAGAATGACCAAAAACCAGCTATTCATGAATTTCTTTTGGGGGAGGCGTTTATACCGTTCCGCGTTTGGTAAAATTGATAAAGCAGTTTTAATCTTCGGTTCAGTACGATTACAGCGACACCTCATTTGTATCATTTTTTTATGTTTTGGCGCTTTTATACGATAAAAACTATTTTATAGAAAAAAATAATTATTTTTGCATCGCTTTATTCTGAGGACTATAACTTTTTTATTTTTTTGCTGTTGTCGCTGTATGGTGGCTCGTTTTTTGCGGGACAAGATGACGCTTTCAGCGGTACCATGGTTATTTATATCCGTCTTTTTGATCGCGTGTTATTCCACTTTATGTTTGGCGGTATGATAATAAAGCGTTGTTTTTTGCCTCGTTTTTTTTTTTTTTTCTTACGGTGTTTACTGAAGGGGTTAACTAGTGGGCCAGTTTTATAGGTCGGGTCGTTACGGACGCGGAGATACTAAATATGTGTACTTTTATTGTTTTGTTTTTTTTATTTAGATAAAGAAATGTATTTATGGGAATAATATTTTTTTTTTTTTTTCATTATTTAGGATTTTTTTTTTTTTTTTTTTTTTTACACACTTGGAAATTTTTTTTTTTACTTTTTTACTTTGCCCCAGGGGGGGACAATACAGATCGGTGATCTGCCAGTTTGCACAGCACTCTGACAGATCACCGATCTGTCTGAGAGCAGTGCAGCGTTACCAAGTGCCTGCTCTGAGCAGGCACTTGGTAAGCCACCTCCCTCCCTGCAGGACCCGGATCCGCGGCCATTTTGGATCCGGGACTTACTGCAGGGAGGGAGGTAGGAGACCCCCGGAGCAACGCGATCACATCGCGTTGCTGCGGGGGTCTCAGGGAAGCCCGCAGGGAGCCCCCTCCCTGCGCGATGCTTCCCTGCACCGCCGGCACATCGCGATCATCTTTGATCGCGGTGTGCCGGGGGTTAATGTGCCGGGGGCGGTCCGTGACCGCTCCTGGCACATAGTGCCGGATGTCAGCTGCGATAAGCAGCTGACACCCGGCCGCGATCGGCGGCGCTCCCCCCGTGAGCGCGGCCGATCGCGCTGGACGTAATATTCCGTCCTTGGGAATTAAGGCCCACCCCACATGGACGGAATATTACGTCCAATGGCAGAAAGGGGTTAATATAATATATGACATCCAGCATAAAAGACAATTCAGGTATAATCAACATGCTGTTTTTCCTTGAATAATAAGCAAGAAACCACAGAAAGCTATGGGACATTATGTTAGTATACCATATAATAATCGACATAACCCATAGTATATTGCAGGACGTACACGGACACACTGAAGTCCATAAAGAGAACACCACAAGAATAGATCAGTGTACAAATGTCCAGAAGCTGACAATAGTAATAAATGCAAAAGTTTATTAATCATATAAACAAGGATCCATAGATAGCACACATGGGGAAAGAGTGACGGACACTCCCACAAATAGAGCACTGGCAGGGAAGAGGCATGTAAACCGATACAGAGAGACAATAAATATTTATACCAAAGAGTAAAAAGTATCCATATTGCACAGTGGCCAAGTCTCCGGTACCATACCTTATAGTATAACAGGTTCACATACGCGTTCCCGCCCTCCTCCTCTAAATGTGATAAAGTTCAGAGGGAACCAAAAGAATCAACAGTGGGGACTATAAGGCTCTGTGCTAGGACCAATTGTCTTAAATCTCTTTAGGAATTGAGAGTAAAGTTTCAGTCTTTGCTAATGACACAAAACTATGGAGGATAATAAAAATTTACCTTGACATGATTGCAATGTAATAAATCCCTTGCAAAGCTTGAATATGGGACCTAGTTTTCAGCTGTATATTTTAAAAATGATTTTGTAAAGCTAGCGTCAGTTCATAGGCGGCAACTAGGTTGTTTCATGGGAAGTAAGGCCTCTCCTATGATGAGAAGTTAGAAAAGTTGGGCTTGTTCAGCTTAGAAAAAAGACGCCCCAGAGGCAACCTCATTTATATGTACAGTGCTCAGCATAAATGAGTAACCTCCCTGTGAAAACTAAAATTTTAATCAATATGTCACTGAACACAAGAACAATTTCCAAAGTTTTGACGAGACTGAGTATCATAGAACATTTATTTAACCCATAATATGAAAGTAAGGAGGCCATACAAAATACTTGATGTAATAGTTTTGAAGTGGGATGTAACCACTTTTGCATTAACTACTGTATATACTTGAGTATAAGCCAAGATTTTCAGCCCCAAAAAACGGGCTGAAAGTGCCCCTCTTAGCTTATACTCAAGTCATGGTCGGCGGGTGAGGGGGAGCGACTACTGTCAAATACTCACCTGCTCCCGGCGCTCCTGACGCGGTCCCTGCATGTCCCTTGGTTTTCGGGCGCGGCAGCTTCTTCCCTTGTTCAGTGGTCACTAGTACCGCTCATTAAAGTAATGAATATGGACTCCACTCCCATAGGGGTGGAGCCACATATTCATTACTGTAATGAGCAGTACCATGTGACCGCTCACTACAGGAAGAAGCTGCCGCGCCCGAAGACCATGGGACATGCAGGGACCGCGTCAGGAGCGCCAGGAGCAGGTGAGTATTTCATATTCACCTTTCCGTGTTCCACCGCCGCCCCACCTTCCGCATCTTCTGCAGTGACTGTTCAGGTCAGAGAGCGCGATGACGTATTAGTGTGCGCGCTGCCCCCTGCCTGAACAGTCACTGCGGAGAGATGGGACAGGCTGCAAGAGAGGTGAGTATGTCATTTTTTTTTTAGTGCAGCAGCATTACATGTGGCACAATGTTATATTATTATTATTATTATTATTTATATAGCACCATTAATTCCATGGTGCTGTACATGAGAAAGGGGTTACATACAGGGTTATAGATATCATTTACAGTATACAAATTTACGATGACAGACTGGTAGAGAGGAGATGACCCGGTCCTTGCGGACTTACATTCTACGGTATATGAAGCATCTATGGGGCCATAATGAACTGCAGGGATCATTATATGTGGCACATTGTTATATGGAGCATCTATGGGGACATAACTGAATGGAGCATTATATGGAGCATCTATGAGGCCATAACTGCATGGAGCATTATATGGAGCATCTATGGGGACATAACTCCATGGAGCATTATATGGGGCATCTATGGGGCCATAAAGAACTGCATGGAGCATTTTATGGGGCATCTATGGGGCCATAAAGAACTGCATGGAGCATTATATGGGGCATCTATGGGGCCATAAAGAACTGCTTGGAGCATTATATGGGGCATCTACGGGGCCATAAAGAACTGCATGGAGCATTATATGGGGCATCTATGGGGCCATAAAGAACTGCATGGAGCATTATAAGGGGCATCTATGGGACCATAAAGAACTGCATGGAGCATTTTATGGGGAATATTTGTATATGGAGGATCTTATGGGGCCATAAAGAACTGTATGGAGCATTATATGGGGCATATTTTAATATGGAGCCTCTTGTTGGGCCATAATGAACTGTATGGAGCATTATATGGGGCTCCTGATTCAATATGGATATTCAAAAACACTTACCGTATATACTCGTGTATAAGTCCCCCTCTCGGCTTATACTCGAGTCATACCCAGGGGTCGGCAGGAAAGGGGGAGCGGGGGCTGTCTAATTATACTCACCTGCTCCTGGCGCGGTCCCTGCAGGTCCCTGGCTGCCCGATGCCGCAGCTTCTTCCTGTACTGAGCGGTCACATGGTACTGCTCATTACAGTAATGAATATGCAGCTCCACCTCCCATAGGGGTGGAGCCGCATATTCTTTACTGTAATGAGCAGTAACGGTGACC
Source organism: Ranitomeya imitator (assembly GCF_032444005.1). Classification (NCBI taxonomy): domain Eukaryota; kingdom Metazoa; phylum Chordata; class Amphibia; order Anura; family Dendrobatidae; genus Ranitomeya; species Ranitomeya imitator. The sequence continues at coordinate 680,805,874 of NC_091282.1, forward strand.
GCTCAGTACAGTTAGAAGCTGCAGCGTCGGGGAAGTAGGGACTGCACAGCGGCAGGAGCAGGTGAGTATAACGGGGAGGGGAGCGCAGCGCTGCGCGATATTCACCTGCTCCTCGTTCCAGGTGCCGCTCTGTCTTCTGCAGTGACGCTCAGGTCAGAGGGCGCGGTGACTTGGTTAGTGCACGCCCTCTGCCTGAATGTCAGTGCAGAAGACGCTGAAGATGGAGTGGCGCCGGAACGACGAGCAGGTGAATATTGAAAGTGCCAGGGACCTGAGCGACGGAGAGGTGAATATTTGATTATTTTTTTTTATCGCAGCAACAGCAAATGGGGCAAGTGTCTGTATGAAGCATCTATGGGGCCATAACGTTTGTGCAGCACTATATGGGGTAAGTGTCTGTATGGGGCCATAACGTTTGTGCAGCACTATATGGGGCAAGTGTCTGTATGGAGCATCTTATGGGGCCATAATCAACGTTTGTGCAGCACTATATGGGTTAAGTGTCTGTATGGAGCATCTTATGGGGTCATAATTAACATAGCGGCGCTGGAAGACCGGCAGTTTGGCACATCGCTCCTCCAGGATCCGGTCTTCCAGCGCCGCTATCCCCATTAGGCTCTGATCCTTTCCATGGTACTCCATATCTAATGTGTGTTCCGATCCTCCAGCATCTGCTGCAGTACATTCACTTTGTTCTGACGCTCATCCATTCAGTTTAGCTTCCACATCCAGTCAATGTCAAAGAAACGCTCTGACGAAGGTCCGGTGTGGACCGAAAACGTTTAGCAGTTTTGTTTGTCTGGATGCATCAATAAATTAAGAAGCTTTTTCTTCACACATTGAGTGCCAAGTTTTATTCATCTTTAATACTCGAGTATATACGGTAATTTGAACAACACTAAAGATTTTGCAATGAAAGTTACAATAGTAATCTTACTTTCAAATTATGGTTTAAAAATGTTCTATGAAACTTAGTTTTGATCAATGGTCAATAGAGTTGAGTTTATTATCTACCCATAAGCCAAAGTCTTTTTCAGTGACAGTTTTACCATTTAGTGCATAGTTATATGTTCCTTGACCCAAGTACATGACCTTACATTTAACAACATTAAACTTCAAATGCCATTTAGCAGCCTAAGCCCCTGCTTACATAAATCCCTCTGTAATATTACATTTTCCTCCTAGATGTTCATTACCTTAAAAAGTTTCATCTGCAAAAAGTGAAATTCTACTGTTTATGCCATCTACAAAGTCATCAATAATTATGGTAAAAATAAGAGGGCCCAATACTGACCCTTGTGGTACCACACTTAACTGTGATCCTATCAGAGTGAGTTCCATTAATAATTACCATCTGCTACCTATCACTGAGCCAGTTATTACAAATATTTTCCGCTAGGCCCATTGCTCTTATTTTGTGTACCAACCTTTTACTTTGCATTGTAGTAAACACCTTTTAAAAGTTCAGATAGATGACCTCCAGTCTGGAATTTACCTTCACATAGAAGTTGATCAGATTAGTTAGATTGGACTGGTCCTTCATAAATACATTAATGTTGGGTCATGAAGTTAATATTAATTACTGTATTTTCTGGCATATAAGACTACTTTTTAACCCCTGAAAATTCTCTCAAAAGTCAGGTGTCGTCTTATACGCCAGGTGTCGTCTTATAGGGCAGGTGCAGAGTAATCTGCGGTCGCCGCATATTGTGGGGGGAGCGGTCCCAATGACAAGTAGAGGGGGCACCTCACCGGGAAGGTGTAAGTGAAGCAGAGGCAGAGAAGGAGATAATAGGATACAAGGGTGAGCCAGATTAGTGAAAGAGGAGTGTTTTTCTAGGCACAGCACCGCTCTCTCCCTTTTTTGCATAACCCTGGCATCCCAGACGCTGACAGTTTGCTTCACTTACACCTTCCTGGTGAAGCGCTCCCTCACCTCGTCATCGGGACCACTCCCCCCACTATATACTTCGACCGCAGATTGCTTCGCACCCACCCTATAAGACGACACCCGGCATATAAGACAACCCCCTACTTTTGAGAAGATTTTATATTTTAACTCGAAAAGCTGGGGGTCGTCTTATACACCCAGTCGTCTTATACGCCGGAAAATACGGTAGGTACTCCAGGATGTCATCTCTTAGAAAGCCTACAAGAATTTTGCCCCTGGTTGAGGTTAAAGTTACCAGCCTATAACTTCCAGGCTCATATTTTGTCCCCATTTTGAAAGTTGGCACCACATTTGCCATGTGCCAGTCCTGTAGTACAGACTCTTTTCATGGATTCCTTGAATATCATAATGTACAATAGCAAATTATATTGTGGTACCGTGTCTTCTTATTAATCTATTTGTAATTGTGTCTGAAGAAGGAGCCACTGTGCTCTGCAAGCTTACAAACATATTATTTTTTGGTTAGCCAATAAAGATATACTCCTACACTCCTAGAATACTTTTGTCGTCATTGGACAGAAAAGTATTCACATTGAATATCAGAAATAATGGTCTGTATATCACTCTATTTAACACAGCAGAAGTGATGAACGCAAGTCCTCATTACTCGAGTTTGCATAGGGTGCTCAGGTATGCGGCGAGAATTGTGCGTGCTCGAGTGATATGCACGAGTCCCCATGGCCTCATGTTTTGTGACTATCTAACAGTCGCAAAACATGAGGCTTGAGGACTCAAGTGCAGGGTGCTCAGTTATGCAACGGATATCGTAGGTGCTCGAATTACATGTCCGCGTCCCAGTGCCCGCATGTTTTGCAGCACAGCCACAAAACATGCAGAGATTGCCTGACATACTCTGTGCATGCCCCAGTATCCTCGGCAAACTCGAGTAACGAGCACTTACGCTCATCACTGCTGACGGCCAAACAATAGCTATGTAGAGTGTATGGAGGGGG